>NC_080385.1:26974542-27703194 GCF_014773155.1 Arachis stenosperma
AAGATTTTTTAGTGAGCTCTTTTTGATTTTGCCTTCTGTTTTCTCGTTTTCGACTCCCAAGTTACAGTTTTTCTCTCCTTTCCGTGATCTTTGTATCTGCTATTATGGAAAAGTCAGTTGTTTTTGCTACCACACACAGAAAGGATATATTCTGTCGAAATTATAACCGTTTTGGGTACCTCTTCTCCGTTTATCCCTCTGTTGGATGTCGCACATGCCACCAGAAAGGTCATATTAGCTACCATTGTTCACAACTGTTCTGCCATTACTGCAAGCTTTCTGGACATTTGATTACTACATGTCCTACTCGCCCACCACGTCCTAAGCTTGCTTTTGCTGTTGATGCTACTCTTGAATCTACCACCTCTGCACCTCTCAACCCGTCTCCTGTCTCTTTATCTGATATTGCATCTCTTCTTCAGCGTTTTCTCTCCCTTTTTGGTAATACCCTTGCTTCTCTTTCGACTCCTCCAGGTGATTCTAAATGGTATTTTGACTCGGGATGCTTTAATCACATGTCTCCATTGCGTAATCTCTTCTCGTCTCTGTCTACCACTACAAATACACCTCCTGTCAATACTGCTAATGGTTCCTTTTTGTATGCAACACACAAGGGTTCTATCTCCCAGTCGACTCTTAATCTTCCTGATACTTATTTTATTCCCAACTTAAACTATAATCTTATTTCTGTTGGTCAACTTGTTGATCTGAATTTTGATGTCACTTTTTCTATCTCTGGTTGTTGTGTACAGGATCGTCGGACGGGACAAGTCATCGGGACTGGACGTAAGGTTGGAAGGTTGTTTGAAGTCGAGAATCTTCATATTCCTCCTGTACCAAATCTCTGTGCTGCTTCTTCTCCATCTACCCTTCACTTATGGCATCAACGTCTTGCCCACAGCTCCTTAGGAAAATTTCGTCCTCTTGCGTCTCAAGGTGTTTTGGGTTAGGTTCCTAATGATTCTTTTGATTGCATTTTTTGTCAAACTACCAAACAATCTGCTTTATCTTTTCACAATAATTCCTCTCTTGCTTGTTCTCCTTTTGATCTAATTCACTCTAATGTTTGGAGTCGCGCTCCCACCGCTTCTATGGGAGGAGTTCGATACTTTGTTGTCCTCATTGATGATTATTCACGCTTTACTTGGGTTTATTTGATGGCCAATCACCATGAGTTACCTCAGATTTATATTAACTTTGCCACTATGATTAAAACTCAGTTTTCCAAGGTCATTAAGGTTTTTTGCCGTGATAATGCTATGAAATACAGTGATTCCAAACTCTTAACCTTTCTTGTAGAACAGGGTACCTTGTCTGAGTTTTCTTACCCTGGTACGTCTCAACAAAATGGCCAAGCTGAACGCACACACCGTCACATTCTTGACTCTGTTCATGCAATGCTTTTTTCTTCTTCGTGTCTTGAGCGTACTTGGGGTGAAATTGTTCTTACTACTGTTCATGTTATCAATAGACTCCCTTCTTTTTGTTCTTGGTAATGTTACTCTCTTTGAGCATCTTTATCGTATCTCCCCAGATTATAGTTCTTTTCAAGTTTTTGGTTTTGTCTGTTTTGTTCTTCTTCAGCCTCATAAACATAGCAAACTTGAACCTCGGGCTCGTATGTGTTGTTTTCTTGGTTATGGGACTGAATACAAGGATTATCGTTGTTGGGATCCTCTCTCTAAACGTATTCATATATCTCATCATGTTGTCTTCTAGGAGCATTATATGTTTTCTTGTTTCTCCTCATTTGAGTCTATTCCTCCTACTCAGTCACCTTTTTTCTCTAACCCCAATGCTGATCTTTTTTCTAGTAATGATTCTACAGGTTCTGTCTCGATTCACCCTCCACAACCTCCTGTTCTTTCGCCTTCTCCATCTCCCAATGATTCTGGACTGGACGACGCTCCTACTCCTACCGTCATGCCTCCTCCTTTCACTCGCTGTTCCAGGGTGAGAAATCCACCTCCTCATCTTATTGGTTATCATTATTTTTCTACTATTCTTCATCAACATGAACCTAATTCATTCAAAGAAGCCTCCACAAATCCAAATTGGCAACAAGCAATGCAGGAAGAAATACAGGCACTTGAAAAAACACACACTTGGGACTTAGTTAATTCTCCTTCTAATAAGGAAGTTATGGGAAGTAGATGGATATACAAGATCAAGACTCGCTCTGATGGTTCTATTGATCGTTATAAGACACGATTGGTTGCTCAGGGTTGTACGCAAGAGTATGGTATTGACTATGAAGAGACTTTTGTTCCTGTTGCTCGTCTCACATCTGTTCGAGCTCTTATTGCCATTGCTGTGGTCAAAAAAGGTCTCTCAGTCAGATGGATGTGAAGAATGCATTTTTTAATAGAGATTTGAAACAGAAGGTCTATATGAAACCCCTTCCAGGTTATCCTTGTTCTTCTGGCAAAGTTTGTCTCCTTCGCAAGGCACTGGATGGGCTTAAGCAAGCTCCTCGTGAATAGTTTGACAAGTTCAGCACTACCATATGCAGTCTTGGTTTCACTTGCAGTCCTCGTGAGAATGCTCTCTTTATTCGTAAAGGTGAACGTCGAGTTGTTCTTCTACTTCTGTATGTTGATGATATGATCATTACTGGAGATGATGCTGATGGTATCTCTGATCTCAAGGCGTCCCTTCAGCATACTTTTGAGATGAAAGATCTTGGTTCTCTCGGCTATTTTCTTGGTCTAGAAGTCATATCCACTGATGATGACATCTATCTCTCCCAAGCTAAATATGCCTCAGATCTTCTTGCTTGAGCCGGAATTACAGATAGTCGCACTAAGTCTACTCCTCTTGAGCCTAATGTTCGATTTACTCCTATGGATGGCACTATTTTGGATAATCCTACTCTCTATCGACAGCTAGTTGGAGGACTCGTCTACTTAACTGTCACCCGACCAGACATCGCCTATCTAGTTCATGTACTTAGGCAGTTCTTATCAGCTCCTCATACTACTCACTATGCGGCAGTTCTTCGCATTCTTCGCTACATCAAAGGCACTCTATTTCATGGCCTTTATTTTTTTGTCCATTCCTCTTTGTCCCTTCAAGCATACTCTGATGCTGATTGGGCTGGTGATCCCACTGATCGTCGTTCTACTATTGGTTACTGTTTGTTTCTTGGCGACGCTCTCATTTCTTCACGTGCTAAGAAGCAAACGTTCACTGCTCGATCAAGCACAGAAGTTGAGTACCGTGCCCTCGCTGACACCACTGCTGAGGTTATCTCGATTCGTTGGCTTCTCGAAGATTTGATGCTCCTCAGTCGTCCCCTACTGATGTTTTTTGTGACAACCGCAGTGCTATTCAGATTGCACATAATGATGTCTTTCATGAACGCACCAAACACATTGAGATTGATTGTCACTTTGTTCGGCAACGTATCCTTATTGATGCTATTCGTCTCATTGCTGTTGGAACACTGGATCAGACTGTTGATATTTTCACGAAAGCTCATCACCCGACTCGTTTCCGGACTTTGTTATCCAAACTCAAGATGGTATCCTTAACTCCCACTTGAGTTTGAGGGGGGATGTTAGAGAATCATTAGAATCATTTTAGATCAGTTAGTATCGTTTATATTTATATAGCATATCTGTATATTAATTGTAAGATTCTATACTTTTATTACTTTGATTCTTCTCGCACCTATATATACTCCTTGTACATTATACTTTTAATCAGACTGAATAATACACAAAACACTTTTTTTAGTTTGGTCTCTTGTTTCTAACAAAACGAATTTAATGTTATCCTATTTTCAATTTGACATGAATAATTAATAGAGTGAGAAACATAAATATTAATAATATTTTTAGTTAGGTAATATCTTTTTATTTTTGTATATTAACTAGAGGAATATAACTAAAACTTTATTATAACACTTCTTTTTATTTTTTTTATATAAAACCTTAAACCCTACTCATCAATCATTAATGCTCTAAATCTAAAAAAATTATTTATATAACTAATTGTTAGATAGTACCGAAATATAATGTTATTACATTTTTAATATATTAATTATTTGTATCCAATTACATTTTAAATATTAAAAATTAAATTAAAATTTAATCTAAACATTAGAAACTAAAATAATATTTCACCCCTTTTTTTCTTTTGATGTACTGAGTATGCAAGTATGATAGACCTACTTGCTACTACAACTAATACTTCCATAAACACGACTTATTGTGGCGGAGCCGCTGAGGTTTGTTTTATTTTACATCACTTAAGAAAATTTTATATTTTTGTACAACCACTCCTAGCATAATTGAAGAAGATATACAATAGAAAAATAAACTAGTACAATTGAAATGAGTACGTAAAAATTAGGGTAAAAAACCCAAATAAGCCTAGGAGAGTTGGAAATTACCCAAATCAGCCAAATCAAAAATCCATTCCTGAATCCACCAGGACGAATTATTATATAATTCGAATCAATAAGATTCAAATTATACTCCCAAGTAATTCGAATTGATATTATTCGAATTATGTGCATGCAACGAGTTAATGTAATTCGAATTGATATGCCTCGATTTTTACACATGCAAGACCACGTAGTAATTCGAAACAACTTGTTTTGAATTGTACTTAGGTAATTCGAGTTTAGTTAATTCGAATTACTAGGAGGTTTGCACTTTAGAGGGGTTCGAATCTAGTTGATTCGAATTAGGTGAAAATTGGTTCGTATAGTAATTCGAATCAAGTTGATTCGAATTACAAGGGTTTCGGCTATAAAAGGAGTTCGAACCAAGTTCATTCGAATCACTTTCTCATTCTCCAACCCCACCAAATCCCAGAGAAAAAGACCCACGTCCGGTACGAGTAAGAGGAGAGCGGCTTTTTTTGTCGATGGTGGACGATCCGGGAAGGCTTTATCGTTTGGATGGAGTTGCTCATATCGCCGGTGTGATCAACGACGAGGTTAGTGGCTTATGAAAGCGGTTTATGATAACGGTATTTGTTAATGGTTTTTGATAATTGTTTATGTTACTGTGAGTGGTTTAGGATAGCGGTTTAGGATAGTGGTGTAGGCTAGTGGTTTTTGTTAATGGTTTTTTATAGCGGTTTATTTTAGTGTTAGCGGTTTAAGCAAGCGGTTTAGGCCAGTGGTTTTTGTTAGTGGTATTTAAAATTATTTTTTGTAAGCGGTTTGTGTTAATGGTTTTGGATAGTGGTTTTAGTGATGGTTAGCGGTTTAGGGTAGTGGTTTATGATAAATGTGAAAATGCATATGTTTTTGTTAATGTTATTTGCACGTGGTTTGAGTGAGCGGTTTGTGTATAAAATGTTGGTCGTTTGTTTCATATATCTTTTACCCTTCACAATTTATTTTCTGGTTCCATATGAAATATATTGAATATGTTAGTGGTTTCTGCATCTGTTCTAATTATGCGGGTTATGTACTGGCCAGCCTCGTCGTTGCATATCCAGCGTTAGGCGACAGCAGGGGATGCGTCTTGATGAGAGGTACGTTCCGTACTTGCAGATGGCCGGATTGTACCATCTTGCGAGACTGAATGACAGATGGTTCCGACTAGACGAGCCCCTAGTCAGCGCATTCGTCGAGAGGTGGCGGCCTGAGACGCACACCTTCCACATGCCGTTTGGAGAGTGCACCATCACGCTTCAGGACGTCGCATACCAGCTGGGGTTGCCAGTCGACGGAGATTACGTTAGAGGTTGCCTGACAGACTTCCACCTTTACATTGAGGGTGGTCGACCTGCTTGGCAGTGGTTCCATGAGTTGCTCGGTGTTTTACCTCCCGAAAACCAGGTGCAGAAATTCGCGGTCAACTGCACCTGGTTTCAGGAGACATTTGCAGAGTGTCCAGACGGGGCTGATGAGGAGACGGTTAGGCGCTTTGCCCAGGCCTATATCATGATGTTATTGGGCACGCAGCTGTTTGCCGACAAGTCCGGCAATCGTATACACATCACATGGCTACCTTATGTTGCTCGGCTTGAGGAGATGGGTCGCTACAGTTGGGGGTCGGCGGCACTAGCATGGTTGTACAGGTGCATGTGCTGAGTCGCCAACAGACATGTGGTGAAGTTAGCTGGCCCTTTACAGTTACTCCAGTCTTGGATCTTCTGGAGGTTTCCCACTCTTAGACCATCTGGGTATGATGAGATTAGCTGGCCCCTTGCCTCGAGGTACCGTTATTGTTTTGTACTATATATTTTTCTTGTATTTATTATCGCATATGCAAACAATTTTTATGTTTCTCGTATGCAGATGGTCTGGTTACAATCCTGGGATTAGCAACAAGGGACCTCGGGTACAGATGGCTCGCATGAAGATCGACTTGTTACAGCCTCGGCAGGTAAGTACGCAGAACATATGTGTATCTGAAGTCGTTGTTTCAGTTTATATTGTCTAACATAAGTGTACAAACGTTTTTATGTTGATTTTTTCAGTTCATATGGATGCCCTATAGCGCACTCGTCGTCATCCAGGTTGTCCATCCGGAGGTCTTGAAGCCTCGGCATACGATGTTATGGCGGTGCAGGACGTCCCTGATTTATTTTGCGGTTATCGAGTGGCATCAGGTTGACAGAGTGTTACCTCAATTTGGTGGCGTTCAGCCCATACCGTCTCCCGCCCTGAACATCGACTTCTTGATGTCGAAGGACGGGAGGAGAGGTGACCGTTGGTTCCCGGCACAGTACGCTGACTGGCATCTTCATTGGCAGGAGCGTGCGGAGCACGTTCTACAGTTTGACATCGTGCCCGACCCCGGTCCGTCACATGATTTCTTGACATGGTGGTATCAGCACGGAAAGAGGTTTCTGTCGCCGGAGATGTTATTGGGGGATCCGAGAGGTATTCCTATTCCAGATGAGGCGACGCAGAGGGGTGCAGGCCGACTTCCAGATATGCACCGGGTGGAGGATGTTCCTGACAGACGTCGTATTGAGCGGAGAGCACGAGTTGGGACACGTCGTAGCCAGCGTGAGTGGAACTGGGTGGATCGGGCTATGGATGCCGGAGACGACCCAGTTAGGGGTGGGGGGAGAGTTCGTGGTCGTGGAGGCAGGAGGAGGGTGGGTGCTGCTAGACAGGGTGTCCAGATGCCTGGGGGAGGTGATGTTGCGGGGGTTGATAGGGCCCATCAGGGCGGGCATGATGGTGGGTCCCATGGATCTGGTATGGGAGATCCCACGAGTCACACTGATGCTGGGCTTAGTGGTGGAGGTCTTGGAGATTATTTCGTAGGTGTTCCCGGTGATGATCATACCCTTCAGGAGAGTACTCCATGGGTGAGTCCTGGCTCGATGTTTGGAGACTTACTTGCTAGTGATGGCATTGTGGCCGAGTTCGGTGGACCGCATTTCCTTGATGATATCCGGACCATCATGCAGGAGGATGAGGCTGCAGCCGGACGGGTTCAGACGACAGGGACACAGGCACCCCTGGATATAGATCTGAACGAGCCTGCCACGGTAGCTCCTGCGCATCTTTTTGCCATGGGTGGGACCCCAGCATCGGCCCAGAGTATTGGATCACACTCAGTTGCCGGCCCGTCGTCATCCAGACCCGTGCATGTTGCACCTATGACCCCGAGACAGCCAGTTCCGGATGACAGCGACGAGTCGATTGAGGATGAGGAGCCACTTATACGTAGGGGTTACCGGACACGGGTGCCACGCCGTTGCGGCACTGGATCGCACCTATTTAGATGATTCATGGATAGTGGTGTATGTCATGTTGTTATATTTATATTGTGTACCTTGTTGGTTGGTTATCATTGTTATGGTATGTACTTTGTTATTATGTTATTTGATATTATGTTATGTACTTTGATGTTTTGTTATGTCATTTACTTTGATGTATTCTACTTTTATGTTATGATTTATAGTTTGATGTTATGTTATTCGTTATCAGTCATCCCATGATATAATGTTGTTTGTTTTAGATATAAATTTCAATCATTTAAAAGACATTCAACAGAAATATTTGGTACGAATAACAAGTTTCATTACACATAGGAAACAACTTAGTTCCAGACAAGTGCTAATACATTAACAAATAAAAACAATTAGAAGACAAGTGCTAATACATTAACAAACAAACACAGACATAGCAAATCTCCTACTGATTTCCAGCAGTCCCGCTGGGGCCTGCGGCTTGTGGACAACTACGCCTGGTGTGACCTGGCTGCCTGCAGAGGCCACATCTCTTTGGCCGGTTCGGATCTGCTTCATCCATGTTGGTGCGAATTCTTGTGGATCTAGGACGACCCTCCCTCGCACGCCTCATACTCGGATTCGGTATAACGGTAGGCCCGGCATAAGGTGGCCAGAAACCCTCTGGAATGGGAGGTGTAAATCCCATCTGATAGACACCGAAAACGGAACTAAGGCGATAGACCTCGTGGACGTAAGGCTGCCATGTAAGCCGTGAATAAGCACAGCATGCCAGTGCATGCGGACAGGGAAAATGAAGTGCTTGGAAGTATTCACAATCACAAGTCTTAGACCCTAATGAGACCCTGTACGTACCAAGAGAGAATGAACCTGTCGGAGTCGTCTCAGCAACGGTGTACTCCGAGTTATCCCTGTCGTAAACAGTAACCGTGAAGCACCTGGCTGTCTTCAGGTTGGTCTCGATACACTTTACTAGGTATTGACTGAATTGTTGTCCAGTACCCATCTGAGCCTCTGCCTCCCTACCCTTACGGACAAATAGCTCTGCTAGCCTTCCGTATGTGGCCTTTACCAGCGAGCAAACAGGGAGGTTTCTTACCCCCTTCAGGATTGAGTTGACACATTCTGAAATATTGGTCGTCATGTGCCCGAATCTCTGACCCTCATCACAGTACTATGTCCACAACGAATACTCGATCCGGTTCGCCCAGTCACACATTGCCGGATTCTCAGAGCGGAGAATGTCAAACCAGTAGTCGAACTCCACTTCGGTCTTCGCATATGCGGCGTTAACAAGAAGCCTCCGGGCATCTTTTCCCTTGAACGTCAAGGCAAAATTCGCTGCAACGTGTCGAATGCAGAACGCCCGGTACGCAGCCGAGGGCAGCCATCCCCCATCTGGAGCCTCGAGGGCTGCCTTGATGCCGTTATGCCTATCTGAAATAACTAACAGACCCGGCTGAGGCGTCACATGCTCTCGGAGGTGGGAAAGAAAGAAAGACCATGACTCAGCATTCTCACCCTCAACTAATGCAAATGCCACGGGGAGGATGTTCGAGTTTTCATCCTGTGCAATGGCGACTAGCAATGTTCCACCATACTTCCCATATAGATGGGTGCCATCAACACTAACCAAAGGCTTGCAATGACGGAATGCCTGGATACAAGGGGGGAAAGTCCAGAACAGCCTATGAAAATAAACCTGCGACTCGTCAACCTGTACCCCAACTCGAACAGGGCAAGTCCTGAGGACGGCTACAGTGCCAGGCATCGTCAGCTGAACTCCTAAAACCCACCTAGGGAGCTCATTGTACGACTCGTCCCAGTCCCCATATATGACGGCAACGGCCTTCTGCTTTGCCATCCATACCCTCCTGTACGTTGGCCTGAACCCAAAGTGTGCGGCCGTGGCATTTTGAAGCACCTTGATGTTCACAGCTACATCAGCCCTAACCATCGGCATAATGAAGGTGGATATCACATGGTAGTCCAGACTCCTATGGTCGCTGGAGATGGAGCTGGCGAGACATGTATGCGGTCCGTTGTATCGCTTCACTTCCCAGATACCCTTCCGCTGTCGGAGGCTCAACCGAATCAGCCATGTGCACCCATTCCCAAACTCAGAACACTTTCCCACATACCTGCGGTAGTCAGACTCTACGACCTTGTACTGGACCCCTCGACGGATACTGTACGTCTTCACACTCAACAGCGCCTCATCTTTATCCTGAAATTGTTGGCCAACTTGGAATTCGTTCATACCGGCAGACCCCTCGGTATCTCTAGCGCTAAATCTTGAGGGCTGCAGAGCATTTTTGTCCTGCCGCATGGCATCCAGGTCCAACGACGAAAAATGGGGTGGATACTGCTGTGTGCCAGAACTAGATCCACCTGTACCCCTTCTCGGAACAGTAGTTCCAACATCATCGTCGCTTTCATCAGCGATCATATCCGGCTCCACGTCATCGTCATCTGGATCATCAAACAAACCATCACCAAAGCTGGCCGGTGTGGGACAATGTACCTCGGTGGGAATATGTTCCCCATGCCGAACCTCGTCTCCAACATTGCCGCTCAGATCAACGGCAAACGAAGGGGACGCAACAGGCTGCATCGGTGGCTCATACACAGGAGCAGAGGATGAAGCAACAGCAGGTCTCGAGCTCGAGCCGGCAACCGCGGCTATAGTATTGGCATTCCGGTTCGAACCACCTGAGCTGGATACCACATCAACCAACTTTGCCAACAACTCTGGTGTCCTTACCTCGGGAAACTGCCTACGACAAAGAAACATAACCTGCAAGTCCTCGTCACTACCGATTGTGGAACAATCGAACTTCACGGTGTCATGGAGCACCGCTGTTGGAATGCGGTAGAAAAACTTCTTGACCCTTTTAACTCCTTCGAGACCAAGCTTCTCCAGCACAAAGCTAACAAGAGTATCGTAGGTGGTTGTTGGCGTCACGATAATACATAGGGGATCCTTATCAGTGAACTTCACTCCGGACCGAGTTTTTCTCTTAATCGACCCTCTGTAATGTACCAGCACTAGGAAACTCTCTGCACTAGCCATCTCCCCTCTTTGTTGAGAGCATCATGAGTTCACAGCATATATATACAGCTCCGGCTCGCACTATATATATATAATTGGTTAAATTACACAGTTAGTCCCTACACTTTCAGTGAAATTGCAAATTGGTCCCTACAGTTTAAAAGTTTGTAATTGGGTCCCGGAAGTAAATTAAAATTTGTAATTGGGTCCCCACTAACGTTTAGCGTGAATAGAGACGTTAAATGTTGTTATTTTACCAGAATGCCCTTATCTCATAACGTTCTTAAGAGTCAGAGTGAAAGAGAAGATGACGATCTCTCACAGCGTTCCTCCAGTATCTGTATCCCTTTGTTAGGGGTGAAAAAGGGTTTCTTCGAGCTGTGATGGAGTCAACCCAGTTGTCCGAAGGAAGCTCAACATCTAGGAGTATGAACAAGAGAAGACATCGATGCTTCTGTGGGGAAGAGATGGTGGTGCTCTCGTCGTCATCAATGAACAGTCCAGGTAGGAGATTTGTTGCTTGTTGTAAATTACCAAAGTGTAATTTTTTTGAGTGGATTGATAGAGAGGAAGAGGTGATGGGAAAGGGGAGAAGGACTCACTGCTTTTGTGGAGATCTGCTGAAACTCCGAACCTCCAGTACTGTGATGAACCCAAATAGAAGATTTATATCCTGTCCCACTAGAAGATGCAAGTTTTTTGAATGGATTGATGAAGAAGACATGGCTGGGGCTCAATCTCAATGCACCCAACACAGATCTCAAACGGAGGGATGCTCAAAGCATGGTGGAGATTTTATAAGGTTGGATGAATGTATGAATGCTGCACTACTAAAGGCACAAGAAAGAAAGATAGATAGATTACATATAGAGATAGGACGCATGGAAGCAAGTCTAGGAAGATTGCGTTCTGATTTTACATTGCTACAACAACAAAATGGCAGAGTAGAGAGTGACATGAAGAAGCAGAAACAATTGCAGAAGATGATATTGAGTTGTGTGTTGGTTGTAATATTTGCAGTGTATTGGTTTAACTAAATTTGATGAGATAGGAGAAAAAGTGTATCTGCAGTGTGTTGGTTGTAATATTTGCAGTGTATTGGTTTAACTAAGTTTGATGAGATAGGAGAAAAATTGTGCTTGCAGTGCATTTGAATAGTGTTTAGTGTTGAATGTAATCATCTATTTTTTATCAATGACAAGTGAATCTGAAAAATTATTTGCATTCATTTGGTCCCATAATATAGAGTAAAGTAGACATAATATAGAATAAAGTAGTTAACATTCATATTAATTAATAGTCAATGTGGTCCCTCCAAAACAGCTAGCCACATGCCCAATATAACAAAAGCAACAAAACAAAACAAAAGTGGTTCATAATCCACTGACAGTACATGGACATAGGATACAATAAAGTTCACAGTCACAGCCAAAAAACTAATACCACCAAGTCCTAATTACTTAAAAAAACTAATCTTCTGTGAGGTCTACGGTTTCAGTTGGTCCAGATTTTGCCTTCCTCACACCTATCTTAAGTCTCCCACTGCGCCTCACACCAAAAATTTTTGTCTTAGGCAGTGGTGGAGCTGTGGACCTTGTTGGAGCTGGTGCAGGTTGTGGTGGATCTGCTGGAAGAGGCACTGGTGGAGCTGTGAAAGTTGTTGGGTCTGGTGGAGGTAATGGTGGAGCTGGTGCAGTCACTGGTGGAGGCAGTGGTGGAGCTAATGCAGTCACTGGTGGAGGTAGTGGTGGATCTAGTGCATTCACTAGTGGAGGCAGTGGTGGAGCCGGAGCAGTCACTGGTGGTGCAGAAGGAGTAGCATCTCTAGATTTTCCAGGCCTGGATCCTCCTCTACCACGTCCCCTTCCCCTTCCTCTTTGGCTAACACTAGCAGATCTAGTGGTGGAGGTTGCAACAGTAGCAGGAGCAGGGGCACTACCATGAGGAGCAGGGGCACTACCCTGAGGAGTAGCAGTTTCAGATCCAGGGTTATTTCCTGAAGAGAAGAAGACACATGATTAGTGATAGAGTACAAGACTATCAAACTATGAGGAAGCCAAGAAATAAAGGCAGATACCTGTTATGTCTGGATTGGGACAATGTCTCCTATTGTGTCCATATTGGCCACAGTTGCTGCAGGTAACTGATGTTCCACTCCTTCTTAGTTTTGTTTGTGATCTATCCTCATCGTGCTCTCTAATTCTTACTCTCCTAGGTCTTCCAGGCTTGACTCTGAAGATTGGAGGTCTAATTGTCTCAAGTTCGACCTTTGGCCACATATTTTCACCATTAATTGGATTGAGTGTTGTCCCATAGCATGCCATATATGCTGCTGGTGTGTAATAGTTACTGCAGTAGTCCTCAGGGTTGTCTCCTTTCATGAATATTGCAGAACAAGCATGCATACAAGGCATGCCAGCCAACCCCCAGAACCTACAACTACATGAACCGGCCAGTAAATCCACCACAAATCTCTCTTGAATCATCCTATTTTTATGTGAAACCTCATACTTTAAATCCCCAGCCCACCTAGGTTGCCATTCCATGGACCTTCTACATATGATGTCTAACCTCTTTCTAGGCTTAGGCAGTATTTTTCCCATGAACTTAGCTCCCTTTTTCTTCTTCTCAGCAAACCTCCCCATCCAATAACATCTAATCCATTCAAACATTGTCAAAATGGGCTTGTCACGAGCTTCCAGAATTCGTCCATTAAAAGCCTCAGATATATTGTTCATTAGCATATCACTCTTGGCATATGGAGTGAAGTGAGATTTAGTCCATACCTTAGGATCCAGGGCTGCCAACTTGTCATAACACTCTTTATTTACCTCTTTCAAACGATCCATCTTTCTATTCCACTCTTCCACATAAGTTGCCTTAGCAGTAGAAAGTATCAAGTCCCTTAAAACTGTTCCCCCACCAAAAGCCTTCTTACAGTTGGCATAGAGATGTCGGAGGCAAAACCGCTGCTCCACTCCCGGAAGCATTTCATGAAATACTTGAAGCAGCCCCTGCCAAGTGGTCAATGGTCAGCTGAAGTAAGATTAAAATTCACAGAAATTAATAAAACTGAGTTCATAGAAAACTACAATTAATATCTTGCCTTTTGTTGGTCTGACATAAAGACCCATTTCTTATTTGTCAACTCTCCAATGTCATGAAGTAGCAAGTCCAAGAACCAGGCCCATGAATCCTTAGTCTCTGCCTCTACTGCTGCAACTGCTAGGGGAAAATAGTTATCATTGGGATCTCTACCCACAGCAACCAACAACTGTTGTCCATGATCACCCTTCAGATGGCAACCATCAAGTCCAATAATAGGCCTACAAGCAGCCAGGAATCCTTTCTTCACAGCATCAAGACACATGTACATTCGTACAAACCTTGGTAGGATTGTTGGAGAGGGTCTATCCAACTTCAGCTTCAATGTCGATCCTGGGTTTGCTCTTAAGACCTCTGCACAATAGTCTCTGATCCTCCCATATTGCTGCACTGCCTTCCCATGCACCACTTCCCTTGCCTTTCTTCTTGCCCAGTAAGCTTTCCACACAGATATATTTGCCATGTATTTTTCTTGAATAGTTTGAATTACAGTCCTCAGCTTCATATCTTCTCCTCTACTTATGTTATTAGTAATTTTTTTAGCAATCCAATTGCTGGACGCAAGACGGCCACTGTAGTTCCTCCCACAAGTGTGCTTACTGTTCAATGTCTTCAGCCTAACACATCCAGATTTTCCTACTTTACTTGCAAATGCCATCCATGGACACTCTCCGCCTAAACCCTTGCATTTGACTCTGCATCTAACCTGATCGTTCTTGACATATCTAATGTCCCGTCCATTCAACAATGCATGTTCCTTGATAGCCTCCTTAAACTCAGCAATAGATTTAAACTCAGTCCCCAGCCGAAACTCATAATCAACACTCATGTCAGCTTCATTATATCTAGGATACCTCTTTCTTCTTACGGGCTCATCACAATCTCCATCATAGCTGTTCAATGACTCTGTATCATAACCCGAAGAAATATCACCAACATCAATTTCTGCTCCATCTTCAGTCACCCCTCCTGTGTTATTTTCAACACCAACTCCCACATCAACATTATTAGCATCTGTTCCTAATGAGCCACTGTTACCTCCGAAGGCATTTGGATGCTGACCTTGTTGGTTTTCTTTTTCAACATTAAAGCCAAAATGATCCTCATGATCACCATCGTCCGCACTGTCATCAAATCTGTTATCTTCGCTTGAAGACTCTGATTGACTTACCACTTCTACTTCAACTAAATCATTAGCACTGTACTCACCATCAGAGGGTATATAGTCTTCATCAGTTGAGGTTATCTCAACCCCATTTCCTTGTCTACATCCACTAACTGCATACACATGGCAGTGTTTAATCTCTTGTTCCACTACATACTTACCCATTCTCATTGCATCTCCATCAGACTTCAACTCCCTAAGACCATCCTTCAATGCAACTCCAGGTTCGTTCCACCAGATTTTAGCATTGCCTGTGTATCCAACTTCTTTCAGCGCTGCAACAATTTCTTGTAACGACCACTCATCTAACTCAAACTGCAACCCTTCCACTACCATCCCACCAAGGTATTCTTTCCCTCCTTTCCTGCTAACCATCTGACCACCATGGTAGAGATCGAGAGTAAACACAGAATCTCCCATCACTACCAACAAAAATAAAAAAATAGATTCATCAGAGAAACCCTAACTACATTAGATACTCAAGCATCCACTGAAAAAAAAAAACCAAATCAAACCATAACATTCAACTCACACCTGTGAAGGGACTGGGGGTTATGAACCCTTACCTGATTTAGTGTTGCTCTCTTGCACACTTCACTCTTCAGCTGCCAACAATGTCAACCATAAAGCAACTCCACACAGTCCGAACCACACACTCAACGATCAACTCTAACAATGGAAGGGAAGCCTGAGCAGAGAGAAATTCTACTGGAGATGAAGCATAACGATAATGAAGGGTCTCAGTGGGGTTTTTGGTCATTACAAAAATTTGGAAGTAAGAAATAACGAGTATTTTCTCAGTCAAGCTTCTACATGTGCAACTCACATGCTCAAGGGCGAATATGCTGTAGAATATTCCGTTAAATCAAACGGAATTTGAACGATAGGGACCCAATTATAAATTTTAATTTACTTCCGGGACCCAATTACAAACTTTTAAACTGTAGGGACCAATTTGCAATTTCACTGAAAGTGTAGGGACTAACTGTGTAATTTAACCTATATAATTCGAAACAATTTGTTTCGAATTATGATGTATCACACGCTACCATACTAATTCGAATTAACTAAATTCGAATTAGTTAAGTGTAATTCGAAACAACTTGTTTCGAATTACTTTATTTTGTTTCCTTCCTAGTAATTCGAATCATATCAATTCATCAATTCGAATTACTTAGTTTTGTTTCCTTCCTAGTAATTCGAATTATATCAATTCGAATTACTTGAGAATGTAATTCGAATCTTATTGATTCGAATTATATAATAATTCATCCTGGTGGATTCAGGAATGGATTTCTGATTTGGCTGATTTGGGTAATTTGAAGCTCCCTTGGCTTATTTGGATTAACAATCATAATTGAATATACATTGTCTTTTCAGTTTTCATTCAACCTCGTAGTTGGGCGGTTTCACAGAAGTTTTGTTTGATCAATTTATCTACAAAACTCATATTAACACTTGGTGTCATATCAACATTTTTACATATAATAATAAGTAAATGAAAATTAACGACTAAAAATGAGACTAATAAATAAATTTGAGTCGAATCAATTATTTATCCATCTTATTGTGGATTTTATGGCCTTTCCTTTAATTATTGATCGACTTAGGAAGCTGTTAAGTATGTTATTTTCCCAAAAATGCTCATTAAGAAGGAGAAAGAACTTTAAAAGTTCGTTCGAGTTACAAAAATATTCTTCCTCAACTACGGCTGCAGATTTGAGATAAATTTATTCTTCTTCAACTTTGCATACTTTGGGTGCAAAATTAAGATATAAAAAAACTATTTTCAATTTCGCATTCAATGTGTGCAAAATTGAATTTTTTTCTTAATTTCGCTGTGGCACAGTCTGCGAAGTTGATAGATAATTCACAAAAACGTTTAAGTGGCAAAATAAAAAAAAAAATTGTTCAAGTGGCAAAGTTTTTTTTGTCTCATATATAACCACAACACGTTTTGTTTCCAGCAATAAATGGGTTGTGTTATAAAAGAACTTTTAGTATGCGTGGGTGAGTGAGGGTGTAAATATGCGTGAGTGTGCATATGACCAAAAAAAAATTGTAGCTTATTAGCAACATTTTTTGTATGGTGAAAACTCAGGTGCAGTCGACTTCATATGAAGTTGATAGCTGAAAACCGTTAGATGATTTGACTGATTTGACTAAATTTTCATCTAGCAGTTCTCAACCATCAACTTCACATAAAGTCGACTGCATTTGAGTTTCTACCTTTTAACTATTTACTATAATTTGCCGGTTTTGTGGCAGTAGTTGAGAAGATTTTTTTTTATATTTTTCATGGTATTTTTAAACCGATAATTAAAAAATTAATTGTTATGGATCTAAAATTTATTTAAAGATTTTTTGTTAATCATCAATAAATTATTTCATATTCAAAGTAAAACTTGAACTCTAACATTTATTTAAATGAATGAATAAATAAATTAATCACTTAAAATCATTCAAATTGTTTTATTAAAATAGTTACTGACTCACAATAAGGCATCAATTTTGGAGCCACAAAATCATTTATTAGACATTCAAAACCGTGGCAAGACCCCAACTAGTGACCTAATTACTAATTTAACCATGAACTGAAAAAACTATAAGTTTCACAATTATATATATATGTGTGTGTGGTTCACAAGTTATGTGTGCAACTCATTTGAAAAAGAGACTATTACTATTCTAATTTAGGAATTATTGGCCAATATTAAATTTATGAATGAAGTTTAGATTTGCAATGAATTAATTTTTTGTTTGTTGAAAAAATTATAAAAAATCAAGGAAAAAAAACACACACACTATAAATATATATATTATACCATGAAAAAAAATTAAAAACCAATTTTTTAGCTATATAATTAATTAATATATTTATTTTAATTTTTCTATTTTATTATTTACTTACTTATTATTTTGTTAATTTATTCTAATTGTTAGTTTAAGAAAATTAATTTGCAGCAAAACCAAACTTGAAATATCAAGAACCTAAATAAAGACTAAGAATCGAAGATTTAAATAAATGGATAATTTTAAATATAATAAGTATGTAATTATAAATATTTTATATATATATATATAAATTATAAATAATAAATTAAATAAAATAACATTAAATTATTAATTATCTATTACATTACCGTATTAATATTAAGTGAATCAACTAATAATACGCCCAATATAGTTAGTTGTCTAATAAAAGCTTTGCTTAAATTAAAAATGCTGCGTGCTAGACTAATAATTTAACTACTCTATATATATTCTTTTAGCATAAAGAGAATTATAGACTATTTTTCCAAATTTTGTAACCATCAATACTCATCATCATCTATTTTAATGTGTATGAGTCTACGTGACCAACATTAATACATAGCTAAATTTTATAGGTTTTACTCATACAGTCATACTCCGTATAGTACAGAAATTATTTTTAATATGAAAGTAGAGATGGTATTTTGTTTGAATATTAATATTTGAAGTGTATTACAGTATTGTGAAAATATTCAAACACCTCTCTATATGTTTCAACACGTCCCCCATTTGATGACTGAGATATTGCCACGTATCCAACACGCCCCCATATCCACACGTACTGACTCATCACTTTCAAAATCCACCCATCTATAATTATATCAAATAATTCTATTTCTAATAAAAATACCAATATTTTTTTATATATAAAAAAAAAGAAAAACTACCATTTGTACCCATGAATTTTGCGAACGCTGACAAAAATACCTATCAAACAAGAAAACTAACATTGTACCCATGAAAGATGGATTTCGTGTGACAATAGTATCCAAACCGTGATTTTTCGTTGACTTTTTAATAAAATTCCCAAATTACCCATTCTATCTTCTTTTCCAAATTCCAAATTTCACAACTCTCATCATTCGTTTTCCTCCTCTGCTGCTGCCAGTCACCAGACATGATCTCTTTGGCGCTTAGGAACAGCAGCAGCAAGAAGCTGTTGTTGTTGGATAGAGGTGAGTTGCAGCTGTCTCTCGCGGCGCTTGGAAGCAGGAACCCAAGTGCTCTTGACATGGGTTTGACAATCGAAACTACGGCTCTTGCAGCATGTCCTGCACCGTATGTGAGGGCAATCCTTCTTCGCCTGGTTCCCGCAGTCCTAGCAGCTAATCCCACCTGCTCCACTTGCTGCTCCGCTCCCCACGGCCGACGCCATCATTAGAAAGGCCGATCTCGACGGTGACTGATCGTCGGATACGGTGGTTGGACCCACTCCTAGAGCAGTCGCGGAACTGTAAAGATCTTGGTGGAAGAGAAGCCTTACTTGAGGTATGAGGTCGTGTTCCGGTTGATGATGATGATGATGATGGTTTCACAGTTTCAAGCCACTTCGGTACGAGAAAATGTCTTCATTTTTGTACCAGTAAAAGGTGTCAGAGGGAGGAAACATTTTCATGCCTGTTAGCTGGCAGCAGCAGAGGAGAAAGACGAAAGATGAGTGTTGTGAAATTTGGAATTTGAAGAAGAAGATAGAAGGGGTAATTTGGAAATTTTATTAAAAAGTCAACAAAAAATCATGGTTTAGGTACTATTGTCACACGAAATCTATCTTTCATGGGTACAATGTTAATTTTCTTATTTGATGGATACTTTTATCATCGTTGGCAAAATTCATAAGTACAAATAGTAGTTTTTTCAAAAAAAATTAGCCCCGTATAGTAAGCGTCAACATTATTTCAAAAATTCAATTGAGTGCAGAGAATTGAGAGAAATTCTCTCTTTTTGAAGATTGAAACTGGCAAATAAGGTTAGTAGAATAATTTGGAGCAATAAGTGGATTTCAACAGGTAAAGGATATGATGCATTATTTTTTATAAAAATACAAAAGAAAAAAGCCTTTGTTCTTTCCACGTAATGATGTAACTTTTCAAAGAAATCATGACATAGAGAATGGATGGATAATCCTATATATTTTAATTTTATTATATTTTTTGAGTCACCAATTTTCCAATTCTAGTAAAAAGGGGTATTTGTATTTCTCATTTTGCTTTTAACAGACATAAGGATATGGGCAAAGACTGTGACACTCTGTAGCGTACGTAGAGTGTGACATGAAAATTTCGCTATGCATGTAATATTTACCTATGACAACTAAAAAGATCAATATTTCTTAATAACAAATTATTACAACGTCACTATATAATTATGGAAACAAAAAACTTCATTAAAAATTAACTATCAAATAATACTCTAATTTGTGGAAGTTTCTTTTTTTAGTGGTTTTATTTTTGAAAAAAAATATTTTATTCTACTAAAATAATATTTAAAAAATAATTTATAAATTTAGAAAATATTATAAGAGAAAATTTTTTATTTTTAATTAATAATATGACTACAAATAAAATAATGAGCCAAAAGGATATATAAATCTTATTTAAAGAGTAAATATAAAATATTTTTCTAAATAAACTATAATTCAAATAATATAATTTTTTTATACTCACTTAAAAATTGTAGATTTAAATCTCACTCCTAACTTTAATATATATATATATATATATATATATATATATATATATATATATATATATTTCTAGCGTTCACCTATAAAAATGAAGGTTAACATTTTTATCTCTCTGTAAGCATTGTTTTCCTTTTCTTGTGAAGACTACATAATTGATGGAAATAAAGTTTTAATCTCTAAGCAACTTATTTATCATACAATCATGCATGAATTTAATTTTCAAAATTTATTTATGTGTACTTCTAGAATTAGATATTGTTTTTAAAAACATAAAAGTAAACCTCAAACCTGGAACCACTAAATGAATATAAAAAAGTTATGTCAAAATTAGATAATTACTACTCAATTTCTCCTACTTACAATTACACAAAAATGAATAACTCTTCAAGTGTCAATTATTTTACACTTGTTTTTATTTATTCTTTTTCTTGCTCCGACAATTTGATGAGTTGATTATAATATAAGTGAAAAATGGCCCACTATTGATGCAAAAGACAGCAATGCTCTCACAGCTTCCAAAAGACATGATACACTATTCATCAACCCCTCTATCTTCTCTCACCTTGCCAAATTCAACCTTCCCATCCCCCTATGCCTATATCACAACACAACGTGTCCAATTTCACATTGTCTCATCTCTTTCACATTAATATAAACACACACCAAAAAAACGAAAATAAAAATACCATAAGCTTATTTTGGTTTCTCATATTTTTTATTTAAGTTACAAATATTAATTAATAAGTTATAGTTCTCAAGCATATATATCTCTATCTTTCATGGGGCTTAGGCTCACTTATATATTCTAATTCAACTTCAATTCTTGCCATAGATACCACCACCACTTCATTTGCATTCCTATATCATCTGTCTATCAAACCCTAACATTGGAATAAAAATAAACAATACTACTACTTTCTCTTGATTTGGAAGCCAAGCTAAGATACAAGCTTCGATTAATTCAACATCATCATTAATTTAAAAATGAGAAGGCACTCTTGCTGTTACAATCAGAAGCTTCGAAAGGGTCTGTGGTCACCTGAGGAGGATGAGAAACTTCTCATGCATATTACTAAGTATGGTCATGGATGTTGGAGCTCTGTGCCTAAGCAAGCAGGTATTCAAACACTACCTTTAAATCTTCTTCTTTTTTTAATACTCTTGGCAATGTAATAATAATGTATTAACAGGTTTGCAAAGGTGTGGTAAGAGCTGCAGACTTAGGTGGATAAATTACTTAAGGCCTGATTTGAAGAGAGGTACATTCTCACAAGAAGAAGAGAATCTCATCATTGAGCTTCATGGAGTATTGGGCAATAGGTAATAACAATTCAAATCCCTTTTCTTCCTCTAATAGCTCTTTAACTAATTGGGCTAAACTGTAAATTAACAACGCTTAGACCAATTACTTAAATAGTTAGGGACTTATTAAAAATATTTAAATTAGAAAGAGACATTTTGTCAGTCATTAATTAGAAAGGATATTTATATTTATTTTTGGTGGAAACTTACATGCAATTATTTTTATGTGAAGTTGATATTTAAAAATCATTAGATGATTTGATAAGTTTGACAACGATTTTCAATTATCAACTTCACATGAAAATAGCTGCACCTGAGTTTTCACCTTTATTTTTTACATGACTACTGATTTTTTTGTTCAGATGGTCGCAAATTGCGGCACAATTGCCAGGGAGGACCGACAATGAGATAAAGAATCTGTGGAATTCTTGCTTGAAGAAGAAGCTGAGGCAGAGAGGTATAGACCCTGTGACACACAAGAAGATTCCGGAGGCCGAGAAAGGCAGCGGTGACGGCGAGGACAACGACAGCAGAAACCAAGAAAAGGCAGCAGAAGCATCGTCCAATGAGTTGAACAAATCAGATGATGCAACTCCCTATGTGCAAAACAGAACATCTTCAATGAGTTGCCATCATCACTCAGATTTCATGGGTGGTTTTCCAATTCAGATGATAAATCATGCATCATCATCATCAGATTCAAATTCAGTTAATTGGTATAGCCACAGTAGTGGAAGGCCTTTTGATATCAACACTGATTTTCCATTCAATACCACTTCTATTCTTACACCAACAACCGCAACCGCAACCAATTTATTTCTTCCTACTGATTCTAGTTTCCTTTACAAGCCTTCTTTTTCTTCTTCTTCCAACTCTCCTGAAAATATCTCTAATACTACACCCTATGGATTGAAAGAGGAACAATACCAAATTCACATGAGCATAGAAGAGTTAGAAGAATTATCATCCAAATGGGATGAGTATTATTACTACCTTCATAACCCAGTCTCAATGCCTGCTTCTTCTGAATCATTTTGCAATGAAATGAAGCCAGATATACACTATTTGGTACCTGATACACCAGGTCCCATTATGTTACCTCACCATAATAATAATAATACCAAGTTCCAAGAACCATCTCAAATGGCTACTTTCTTTTCAAAGGACATTCAGAAGCTCACAGCAGCATTTGGACATATATAAAAGGCTCTGTATTCTCTCTCTGTCGTGAAGACAAAGACTAATTCGTCGCAGATTGAAAATTTGTTTGAGTTTTTTATTGACCAATGAATTGTTGTTATATGTAGAAGACGGGTTTTGATTTCATAATTAATAATCTTAAATAGAAATTAAAAAATATGTATTTATTGAGAAATTTTTTGTGAAATGTCAATCTAATTAAATAAGGTTAGTCGGATTTCTAATAACAGTATCTGATTGTCGGTGATTCAATTATCATAAGAAAAATAAATAGGTTTTGTTTGAATTTGGGAAAGAGGAGTTTTAATTCCAAATTCAAGGGATTATTGCTCTATTGTATATAGGTTTGCTACAAAAAAAAAATCCTGATTTGTGTTTATATTTGTGAGACAAAAGTAACCAATATTAATTGTCTTTTACCTTTGTTCTTCTTAATTATTGTCTGTGAGATAGAATTTGCAATACAAGGATTAATTAAGGATTGTTCTTCTGGTTTCTTTTTTTTTTTAAACCTACCATTTGTTTCTTTCTTTGCTACACTGTAACAGCTTTTGAATGGTGCATTTTTCTATATATAATCCATCACAGATGTTTTATTGGCTTTATGCCAGTTTTTATTTTCATTTCATTTCATTGTCAACGGACTAATATGTCATATATGTATAACTAATTTGGATTAAGCAAATCAATTGTCATTTAAGCAAGTATTCAGAATTAATTATTTTTTTGGCGAAAGCTAGTGCATTCCAGGTAAAGTTGGGAGTGCAGCACTTTTTAAAAGTTAATCTATTTTAAAAAATTATCAGGTAGATTAAATTTATTTACTATTGTTATTATTATTTTTTTTGTCATGGGTTGAACAAACAAACCAAACAAACCTGCACTAACAAAAAAATTAATTCCCTCATTTAACACAGGACTATTTTTACACCAAAAGTACTCAAGAAATTTTGATTGAATTCCTCCATTATTCTATTATTGTCGATGTGATGTCTTCAAGCATTTTCACTGTTTGCTGACAGGTGCTTTCATTATCGTTCTGGTTAGTCACAGATTTTAACGCTATTGAACCCACCCCATTCCACTTCTATTATAAATGACATTCAAAGTCCTAAAAATTGCTGCCATAGAAAAGGAAGACGCAAATTGCTGCCATAGAAAAGGAAGACGCATGTCTGTCGTTGCTGCTAGTTGACTAACTCCAAAGGCAAAATCCATTCTGTAGAAGAACCACAGTTTCCATGAAGGCGCCATGAGTTAAAGCACAAAATACACGATAGTTACAACAAGTTCATCATCTTTTATTTAAACAATTATTTGTATTATTTTTTTATTAATTTATTCAAAAAATAATTAAATTTTGAAGCTAATTAGTATAAAATATTATAGATATAAAACTAAGAAAAATTTTGATTTGTATAAGAATGAGCCTAATAAATAATTATTCTATTTAATATATAATTAAGAGTTTCTTTCTTTGCTAACGAACTATAGTTCAAATGATATAGTCTTTCTATATTCATCTAAGAGTTGGTAAAAAAAAAAGAATATTTTTTATTAACTTTTTAAACATTAATTATTTATTTTACATGCAATATAGAAATAATGAATATAATATTTATTGAGTAGACGGCAGACGCAGTTACGTAAATTTTTTTGTTGTCATAGTATTTAAATCAAAGAAAAAAAATATTATTTTAAGAAAAACTAATAATATAATTTTAATAATATTCTTAATACAAAATAATAAATTTTAAATATTTTTTTAAATAATATATATTAACTAAAATAATATATTATAAATTATAAATATAGTAAAAATAACATATTTCAATAAAAAAATTGTTAATAAAAAATGATATAAATATTTTTTTATATGAATTTTTGTTCCGCACAAAATAAAATTATTATGTGTTTGTTTGCTTTTTAAGTTGTATATATATTTTTTTAATTAAATTTATATAATACAAAATCTTTTATCATTCTGTTCATATTTAATGTTTTAATTTTGTTTCACACAAAATAAAATTATATATATATAACACAAAAATTTTTTATCATTGAATTTATATTTAATATTATAATTTTATTTTACATAAAACAAAATGTATTTAAATTTTAATATTATATACATAATATATATATATATATATATATATATATATATATATATATATAACACAAAATTTGTTATCATTGTGTTTATATATTATATTATAATTTTATTTCACACTAAACAAAATTTATTTAAATTTTGATATTATATTCATAATATATATTTAATATTATTTTTTTAAGATTTTAATATAATTTTTTTTTGGATTTAGTACATAAATTTTTAACTTTTTTTATGTATTATTTATTTTAATTTTAAAGTCTAATAACTTTTTTTTTGTACAGACATGTTGTTTTTAATATTTATATACTATTTTTTTATTTTGAACTTCAACCCAATATCTAAAATTTATAAAAAAAATTTAAAACTTGTAAAAAAATGATTAACCTGATTAATAGATTACCTTTTTAAATCTAAACCATTTAAATAAAATATAATAAATGAAGAATTCAAATTTAACAAATTCAGAAGATATGCAGCATTTTAATACTTAATAATGAGCGTTTAACAATGAGCCATTTTTTCTACAAACAATAATTTTCCTTAATCTCTTTTTCATTGGTTTTCTTTCACTAGTCTTGGAAGAATAACTTAAATGAAATAAATTAATCTCGTTACATTATTGGTAAGAGTTATGTTAGGTAATTAATTATTTTTTTGAACAATATGTACAACAGACTTTAAAATTGATCTAATTTAAGTAAAACATACTACATTCTAAATTACTCACATAAATTTTAATATTAAAATGATCATCTGCATATTTAGTAAATTAAACATCCGATATATTTATTACTCATATTGTTTAATATTTTCAGTAATCTAAATTTAATATATTTTTTAATAATCTATAAAGAATGAAAAAACATACTTACATTAAAAAGGAAAAAAGTAAATCTTCTTTTTGTTAAATTATGTTATTAAATTTAGATACTAATACCCAGAAATGATATATATTAAATTTATTTTATTTATATATAAGAAACTCCTGGAATCTACAATTACGAATGACTTAATTTTGTTTAAAGTTTGTAGTTATCGCAAACGTTTATAAATGGATGAGGCTGGGAAGCTATACTTATGGCGCAAATATATGTATTATATAAAAGTAAGAATTAGAAAACTGTGGAAGAAAAATTGATATTGAATTCTCAAGTGGTCGTTGTGGACTTGCGGCCAACGTATTTTAGATTCCATGTATTAGCGCACTATGTCTATTACACTTAACCATGTCCTTTTGAATTTTGAAGTATAAAATTTCTTAATGAATACAATATTAACATTCACCCATGATATAAATTTATGGATGGGAATGGTTTCCAATTTTCCATGGGAAGTGGGAACCCCGCCGCTGCCCCGCTATGTGAATGCTATTTCTGTTATAGATTTCTATTTATTTAAAAAAAATTAAAAAAATTTAACATAATCATAATAAAATCTAATATAATTTAATTAAATATATCAAATTAAAATACAATTTTAATATTGTTGAAATGGTGAAGTATTTAGAAAGAGATTGGCAAAATTTTACAAAATGAAAAAATTTTGACCAGAGAAAAAATTGGGGCTTTCTCACAATCTCAAAAACTGATTTCATTAAATTGGATTTTTAAGTAATTTTTATCGCTGTAATTCTTAAATAACAACAATTAGCTTTTTAACTAACTATTATTTACAACTAGCTCAACTATTAACTATTTTAACAAGTTACTCTACATGTTTTTTCATGTAACACCCACTCTTAAATTAGAATCGATACTTTTCATCATTTTCAACTTGTTTAAACATTGTTAAAACTGATTGGGAGTCAACGCTTTTGTCAATATGTCTGCCACTTGATTGTGGGTGGAGATGGGTAGCAGTTTTGTGACTTGTTCTTACCATTTGTCTCTCACAATGTGATGATCCATCTCTATATATTTGGTTCTCTCATGGAATACTGGATTAACGGCAATATGCAATGCCGATTGGCTATCACAGTATATCCCAATGAGTTTCTATATTCAGCCTCATATGAAGAATTAGCAACCATACTCTGTTTTTTACGTTTCCAAGACACAATTGAAGTGCCAATGAAGAAGCAATAGCCTGAAGTTGATCTCCTTGTATCTAAACAAGTGCCCTTATCGCTGTCCGAAAAACAAATGGATCTTAAATCTGTGTCAGCTGCAAACATCAGCTCCTTGGTTGGAGTTTCTCCTAAGTATCTAAAAACTCCAATGCTGCTTCAAAGTGTATTTTTGTGGGATAATTCAAGTATTGGCTTAGTCTCCCAACAGCATATCCAATTTCTAGCTTAGTATTAGTCAAATAGATCAATTTTCAATTAGCTTTGTATACTCTGTATTGGACTGCAACAGATTTTCTGAAGTCTTGGTCAATTTGATGGTGTAGTCCATTGGTGTTGCTCCTGGCTTGGTATTTAGTAGGTTATAATCCTTCAAGAGATCGATGCAGTATTTCTTTTGATTCACCATGATCCATCTCTTGCTTCGAATCACCTCCAAGCCAAGAAAGAACTTGAGTTCACCAATATCTTTGATCTTGAACAAATTATGCAAATGCTATTTGATAAAAGTGATCTCTGCCATGTCATCCACTGAAACAATAAGGTCATCAACATATACTAGTATAACTGTTAAACCAGATTATGTAGATTTGGTGAAAATGCTATAGTCACTTTGAGACTGACAGTAACCAATCGAAAGAAGAGTGGAAGTGAGTTTAGTGTTTCACTGCCTGCTGGCTTGTTTTAAGCCATAAAAGGAACGAACTAACTTGCATACCAGTCCCGAGTCAGAGAGGGAAAGTCCAGGAGGAAGCATCCTATAAACCTCTTCAGCAAGATCTCCGTGTAAAAAGGCCATGTTGACATCCAATTGATGCTCGAACTAGCCTTTGACTACTGCAATGGCAAGCAAGATTCGAAAGGTTGTCATCTTCACAATAGGGCTAAATGTTTCAAGATAGTCCACCCCAGTCGTCTGGGTGAAGCCCAGTGCCACTAATCTGGCCTTGTGATGTTCCACCATTCCATTAGCATTGAGCTTCAATTTAAACACCCATCTGCAACCTACAGTTCTTTTTCCAGCTGGAAGAGGTGTTAGAATCCAAATCTTATTTTCTTTTAGAGCATTTAACTCCACATTGATCGCTTCTTGCCATTTTGATTAGTGACAGCCTCAGCATAGCATTTGGGTTCAGTGTGTATTGGCTGGAAGGTGGTTTGATTGACAAATTCAATGGAGAATGGACATAATGGAATGAGGGGTAAGGTTGAATCTAGTATTGCGGATTCAAAAAATAGCAGGGTGAAATGTTCAAAGAAATTTTGTTTCAGATCATGAATAATATCAAACTGATGTTCAAAAAAAATTTCATGAGGACATTGTGAAGAATGAGTCATGCTGAAATTTGGTGTATAGAGCTGATAAAGTAGTCATGCATTGAAAATCAGTAAGGTATGTTGGTTTTTTGTCGCTGTGGACCTTCTTAATGGTTGCATAGTGGGAGTGTGTGAATATTGAATAAGAATATTGGTATGAGAGGATGCTAATAGAGCATGATCTAAAGATGAGGTCCTAGATGCAATTTGTTGTGATCCTGGTTGTGTGTGTGATTGTTGAATTTTAATGCACAAGAGATCATCAAATATATGTAAATCATGTATGCAAAAATCTGGATGTGTTTCATGCTCAACTTTCTCAGTTTGTACAGTTTCTTGTATTGTAAAAGGCAAAACAAATTCATAGAAAATGGTATTTCTTGAAATGAAGATATCTCTACTGCTAAGATCATATAGTAAGTGTCCTTTAACTCCTTCCTTTATACCAAGATAGACACACTTTCTAGCCCTCTTATCTAGTTTGCTTCTATGATTCACTAGTGTAGATGCATACACCAAACATCCAAAGATTCTGAGATATGAAATATCTGACTGTTTATCATATAACAATTGATATGGTGAGACATTTTTTAAAATACTATTGAAAATTCTATTCATCAAGTGAACTGAATGTGTCACAACATAATTCTAAAATTTCTTGGGCAAGTTGGAGTGAAACATTAGTTCTCTTGTTATTTCTAAAATGTGCTGATGTTTTCTCTCAACTATTCCATTCTATGGAGGCGTCTCAACGCATGATATTTGATGTATGATTCCTTTCAGTGCATAGCAAGCATTAAGCTTAAATTCGAGTCTATTATCTGTTCTAATATTCTTGAGAGTGATACCAAATTGAGTTTCAATTAATTTGACAAAATTTTTAACTAATTCAACAGCTTCACTTTTTTCTTTCATGAAGTAAATCCAAGTGAATCTACTTTTATCATCTACTATCGTTAAGAAGTACTTAAAACCAAAAATTGATACAGTGTTTATTGGACCCCAAATGTCAATATGCACAACATCAAATCTGTTCTTACTTTGTGTACTTCTTGGTAGAAAGAAATTTCTCTTTTTCTTTGTATAGTGACAAGAGTCACATGGCTTATTACAACTGGAAAATTGTAAATCAGTGTATGCCCCTTGCAGCACCTTTATTCTATGATTCGGCAAATGTCCTAATCTAAGATGCCATAATGCAGAATGATCAGGATATGATGAATGTGATGTGTGTGTATTGATGCATGCTGAATTTAATTTTCAAATGTAAAACAATCCACTTCGCTGTTCAGCTACACCAACTGTCTTCAATGTTTTCTTTTCCTGGATTGCACAGCCATTTTCATAAAAAATCAGTTGACATTTAGAATCCAGAGTTAATTTTGAAACCGATATCAAATTGAATTTAAAAGTTGGAATGTAAAACACATTAAATAGTTGTAAATTGTTATGAAAAAAGGCATTTCCTGCTCGTGTTGCAATTGTTCTAGTTCCATCAGACATGTTAATGATCACATGGTTAATTTTATAAATCTTGTGAAAGGATTTGTGTGAGTAAGCTACATGGTTTGTGGCACCTGAGTCAATAACCGAGGATCTTGGGCTAAAAACAAAAAGTAACATGATATAGGATATACCTTTGTTGGATAGGAGAGTAATAGTGCTAATCTGATTGATGCTATGCCTTGGCTGAGATTCTTGGTTTTGCAAAAGAGCAAGCAATGCTTCCCTCTGCTCTAAAGTAAAATAAGGCTCAGACCTATCATCCATTTCTTTCTGGGACTAGATCTGCATGTTGCTGTCTTCATCATTATCTTCAGCAACTATGTTGTTGAATGAGCTTTGATTGTTCTTGAGATTAGGAGGATATACATGCTTCTTGTAACATATTGATGATTAGATTTTTGACGGTTTAGAATTTCACAAATGAAATCTCGTTGTAAAGTATAGTTTCTAAACCAAACAATAATCCTTTCATACAAAAAGTTGTTGTCACTAGTACAAACCCCTAAAATTTATAAACCGAAGTATTGGACCTCGGGTCGTTCTCCCTAGGAATTACAATGAAGTGTCTTGTTATTGGTTATGAATTATTTTGGGGTTTTGATAAGAGGCATGAAAGATAAATGGCAAGAAAAATAAACTAACAACTAACAAATCTCTTGGCAAGATATGAGAACTAGAAATCCTATCCTAGTTACCTTTCTCAATTGTGATGAGAATTGTTCATTGCTCCCACTTAGTTAACCTCTAACCATGGAGGGAAGTCAAGTGGATGAATCAATTTGATTCCTCAAGTCCTAATCAACTCCTACAGGAATGACTAGCTTTAGAGACATTCAAATCAATTAGCAACTTCTAATTATCAATCAGCAAAGGAATTAGATAACTCAAGAGTCACTAATTACTCTACCTAGGCCAAGAGGAGCAAAATCTACACTAGAACTCAACCAAGCATTTCATCAAACACTTGGAAGACACAAAAGGAAAGCATAGTAAATCAACAACAAGAATGAGATCTAACAACAATTATTACAAAGAATTAACAATAACAATCAAGAAAATCACAATTATCATGAATTACCTCAATTTGCATTATTGAAAGAAAACAAAGGAACAACAATCTATCCAAAACAAAATGAAGAATTACAATTATTAAAGTACATAACTAGAAAGAGGAAGAGAAGAAGATTAAAACTTGATGAAGGAAAAGTGAATTGAAGCATGAATTAAACCTAGATCTAAGAGGAGAGATTAACCTAATCCTAATCCTAGAGAGAAGTGAGAGCTTCTCTCTCTAAACTAATCCTAATTATGCTATATGCTAGATTTCTAGATAGCTTTTTCCTCAATCCTTGATCCTTTTGTTCCTTTCTATCAGCAATTGGCGCCAAAATGGGTTCAGAAAACCCATCAAATCGCCAGGCACGTGTTGCTTTAATGAAGTCATGTGCGATCATCGACGCGTGCGCGCACGGTACGCTTGCGCGTCCCTGGCCAATTCTGCAATGTGCGCGCAAGCGCCTTGTCCGCGTGCGCGTGCTTGGTCGAGATCAATTCTTTGGTTTTTGTGCTTCTCTCCACTTGCATGCTCTCTTCCTTGCTCCCTTGATCCATGTCTAGCCTATTTCAACCTGAGATTACTAGCAAATACATCAAGGCATCTTATGGAATCAAGGATGAATTAAAATTATCAAATTAAAGGCTTAAAAAGCATGTTTTTACACTTAAGCACAAATACGGGAGAGATAACAAAACCATGCCAATTCATAGGCTAAATGCGAGAAAAGGTCATCAAAATACTCTGAATTCAATACAAGATAAACCATAAAAATGGGGTTTATCACATACTTTAATTAAGTGTCTTAATTTTTCACAGTAGGTACACTGTTTTTGACCTCTTCCCCCTCTGCCTCTGCCTCTGCCTTTCATATTGCCATTATTAACCTCACTTCTTGAGTTTGCACTACTGCTTCTTGCATTCATCATCAGTGCATTGCTGTCCAGAGTTTCAGGCATATTTAACTGTTTTCTTGCTGCAAAATAGAGCCAAACACAGATTCTAGCTTCGGTAATGGCTTCATCAGCATGATTTGTGATCTCACAGTGGCGAATTGATCACTTAATCCTCTCAAGAACCTTATCACTTGGGATTCTTCTCTGTAATTTCTCAGGACAAAAGTTCTCTAGTTCTTCCCAGATTGTTTTCAATTGCGTGTAATAATCTGTCACAGATAATTCTCCTTGCTTGCTTACAAACATCTCTTCTTCCAACGCAGTAATCTTGTACATGTCTCCTTGGCAGTAATGTTGTTTCAGTTCTCTCCATAGTTCTTCTGCCGAGTTGATCCAAAGGACACTTTTAGCTCTGTTAAGACTCAATAAGTGATTAATCCACGAAACTACGAATGTATTGCATCTCTCCCATGCATCAAACAGTGGATCTTCTTGTGTTGGTCGCTGAAGTGAACCATCTATGAACTTGATCTTGTTCTTTTATCTCAACGCTCTCCACATTGCTCTCTCCCATACTTGATAATTGTTGTGATCTAATGCAATAGCAATTAGGGTTGTTCTTGAACTTTCTCCAGGATGCAAGAAATACGGACTTATCGGTTCTAAAGCTAGATTCTGCTGGTTTCTATTTGAATTTGACTGCATCTGATTTAGCTTATTCAACATTTGCAGATCAATTGTAGGATTCGCCTCTGATGCCATTTGCGACTGACGCTGGAATTCGCAATCAATTGCGCAATCTTCTTCCCAAGACTCGCTAATCGAAAATAGTTACCTGAATTTTTGAATCTTGTTCAGACAACACAGATCTCATTAGTCTCTATCATTTGAGTCTCAAAGAAAGAGAAGAAAATAGTAGAAGATGAAGAATGAAAGAAGATTCAGAAAGGGGAGGGAAAAATCCAACAATAGTGAAATTCAACGAAATTTTTGCCGATTCATTCTTTTTGAAGTTCAATTCCTCACTAATTTCTTCCTTCCACGCTCACCGCACCATGTTAAATCGGTGAAGCATTTAGGAAGGGACTGGAAGAACTTCACAAGATGAGAAAATTATGACCAAAGAGAAAATCGGTGTTCTCTCAGTCTCAAAAACTAATTTCATTAAATTGGGTTTCTAACTAACTTTTACAACTCTCTGCAACTCTTAAATAATAATAATTAGCCTCCTAACTAACTATTATTTACAACTAACTCGGTTACTAACTATTCTAATAAATTACTCGACATGTTTTCTTATGTAACAAATATAAAAATGTACACATTTAAAATAACTAAGAACTAATATTACATATATTTTTTAGTCTAATTTTTTCTATATAAATTTTTTTTATATGCAATTTGTGGATTTAATATAGATTTTATTTTACAATATAAAATTCGATCAGATACTACAAATTAATGTAAAAAAATTTCACGTATCCATAAATTACATTTTATAGTTCTGAAACTAATTCATGAAGAGTCGGCATGAGCAAAAAATAAATAAATAATTCATGAGGTGATCCCATAAATTAGATTGAACAAAACGTTAATGAATAAATCATGTAGAAGACCTATGAATTTCTGGGGTAGGAGTCAGACACGGAAATAACACGAATTACTAGAAAAATGGTTAATAATTATATAATGTTAATTAAATTAGATAATATTAATTTTATTTAATTATGGGAGTACATGTATTAGACATATAGAATAAGTTAATAGTGGCTATTAAACATATAGAATAAAAACTGCAGAAATTGCTATTAAGGTTGGTTAAACCGTTTCTGATTTTGTTATATAATCAAAACAAAATCAGCTAGAGAAATTAGTGAGGATAAGTTATACTTTTCCTTTTTAAAAAGGTTGTTAGGTGTCTATATAATTTTGTATTCTATTTAGTGAAAACACAAAAATTAACTTTTTTTTATTCTTGAATAATTAAACATATGATACATTTTTCGTTTTTATGTTACTTCTGTTATAGTTTATTTTTACCAAGATTCTTTCATGGTATCTAGAATTTAGAATTACGATCCATGACTTCTATCATTTCAGTTTTTTTTTTATCAACCTCTTCTAATTCAAATGCATTCACTGCACCTCTCTTGGATAATAAACTTATAGAAAATTCATGACAATTGGCACTCCATGTGATAAACGCCAATGATCTTATAGATCATCTCATTCCTGAAAATGTTCCAACACAATTTGAAGATAGTGCAACCAAAATTTCAAGGACAGAATCTATAAGATACAAGTAATGGAAGATTAAAGATGACTATTTTATGACCTGAATTCTCGCATTTTTAGACACAAGCTTCAAGAACAAAATGTTGGAATGTGCTTTTACACATCAGGCTTAGCCGCTTGGGCTTCAATTGAAGACTTTTTTTTTTCAAAGATCTTTAAGATTAAAGCACATCAATTGAAAGCATAACTTAAAATAATAAAAAAGTAAGATACATCTGCAATAGAATATCTGAATAAAATTAAAAAATGGCAGATTCATTTACTGTTATAGTGTTATAGTGTAAGTTTAGTAAAGCTAATTATAAAAAAAAAATTAAATAATAAAAAGAAAAAAAAAACTCTGATGTAATAGTCATTAAATTTTGATGGTAGAGAGAGAGAAAGAATAGTAATATCATGTTACAGGTGGTTTACATAACAGAGTTTCACTTATAAATTGAAAATTTTTTTATTTTATTTTCAATCAAGTCATCTAGATAGAATAACATAATATTTTTTTAAGTAATTTTTTCTTATATATGCAAAGAGAAGTGTTCTCATTTTGTCAAGAGAGAGTATTATTGTAATCTTCTTGTGATAAAGAAAAGATGTAATTTTCAAAGAAAGTCATTTTATACAAATCTCTAATTTTTCATCTCTATATTTTGTTGTGCCATTTGTCTGGTGCCTAACAGTCGTATCAGAGCTAAATGTTGCTGATTAATATTTTTTTCGCTGTGAGTTATCATCTAAAAAAATGGCAGCAAAGTATGAGATTCTAAAATTCAGTGGGAGTAATTTTTTCTTATGAAAATTGAAAATAAAAGCAATTATGAGAAAAGACAATTGCATGATAGCAATTAAAGGTAGACCGCTGGGATTACAGATGAAAAATGAAAGGAGATGGATGACAATGCCGTTGCAAACTTACACTTGGCACTCGGTAATTCAGTCCTGTCAAGTGTAGCAGAGAAAAGGACAGCAAAAAAAATTGGGATGCTCTCACCAAATTATATGAAGTCAAGTCACTTCACAAAAAGATATTCTTGAAGAGAAGACTTTATACTCTTCGAATGAGTAAATCTACATCGGCAACAGATCACATCAACAATTTAAATACACTATTTTTCTAACTCTCATTGTTGGATTACAACATAGCAGAAAACGAACGTGCAGAGCTTCTAGAAATGCTACAATTGTGGCAAGAGAGGGCACTTCAAGAAAGATTGTCGGAATAAGAAGAGTATAGAAAAGGTTCCAGAATGATCAAGTTCTCAAGGATGTGTTGTGAGTACCTTTGATGATGGAGAAATCCTGTATGGTGAAGCAACAATTGGTTTTAAAGGCACCAAACAGCTCACTGATGTTTGGATTATTGATTCAGAAGCAACCTGGCACATGACTCCTCATCGTGATTGGTTTTATACATATGAACCTATCTTGGAAGGATCTATGTTTATGGAAAATGATCATGCCTTAGGAATTGTTGGAATAGGTACTGTTAAAATAAAAATATTTGATGGTTTTATTCATTCACTTCAAGGGGTAAGACATGTGAATGGCTTGAAGAAGAATTTGCTGTCGATTGGAAAATTGGATGATTTTAGTTGCAAGACCCATATTGAAAGTGGGATCTTGAAAGTTGTTAAAGGTGCTCTTGTGGTAATAAAAGCAGAAAAGATTGTCGTAAATCTATACATGCTTATGGGAGATACTTTGCAAGAGGTCGAGGCATCAGTTGCTTCAGCAAGCCAAGAAGAAATGACGATGATATGGCATTGCAAACTTGGCCACATGTCAGAACAAGGCTTGAAGATTCTTGTGGAACATAATCTTATTCACGTGCTCAAATCGGTAAACTTACTGTTTTGTAAGCACTGCGTTACAAGTAAGCAACATAGATTGACGTTTGGTAGATCAATTGCTCGAAGCAAGCACATATCGGAGTTAATTCATTTTGATGCGTGGGAATCACCGGAGATGTCCCTAGGAGGAGCAAAATATCTTGTATCTTTTAATTTATTGATAATTACTCTAGGAGGCTATGGATGTACCCGATCAAGAAGAAGTCAGACGTGTTGCGATGTTTAAAGAGTTTAAAGCAAAAGTTGAAACTTGAATCCTGAAAGAAGATCAAGTGCTTAAGGACAAATAATGGAAGAGAATATGTCAGTGGTGATTTTTTAACATTTTGCAAGCAAGCAAGTATTCAACGGTAATTTATAGCTGCATATACGCCTCAGCAAAATGGTGTAGCAGAGCGAATGAATAAAACTCTCCTAGAAAGAGCACAAGCTATATTGCAAACTGCAGGTTTAGCCAAGTCTTTTTGGACAGAATCCTTTAAAATTGCCTGTTATGTGATAAATCGGTCACCATCAACTGCAATTGGGTTCAAGACACCAATAGAGATGTGGCAAGGTAAGCTACCTAATTATTCTTCTTTACATATATTTGGTTGTCTTGTGTACGTGATGTACAATTTCCAGGAAAGAACAAAGCTGGACTCAAAGTCTAGGAAATGTATATTCTTAGGTTATGCTGACAGAGTTAAAGGGTATCGCTTGTGAGATACCACTGCCTGTAAGGTAGTTGTCAGCAGAGATGTGATATTTACAGAAGATGAATTGCAAAGAAAACAAGAAAATGATAGCATTATTGAAGAAATAACCACTATTCAAATAGATAAAAAATGCAAAGAAGGTGATCTTTCTGAAGCAGAACCACAGCACAAAAAACAAGAAACAGAGGCCAATGACATAAAAGTTTGTCGATCCACTTGACAAACAAGAACACCATCATGGAACTCAAATTATGTTTTGACAAACCATGATGCATATTGTCTTCTAATAGAAGACGGAGAGCCAACAACTTTTATGGAGGCTATGCGCAATCTAGATGCCTCTATGTAGATGACAGCAATACAAAAAGAAATCAACGCATTACATAGGAACCATACCTAGAAATTATTAAACTTCCAATAGGTTGCGAAGCCATTGTTAACAAATGGGTTTATAAGATCAAACGAGATAGTAATGATAAGGTGGAATGATATCATGCAAAATTGGTTGTCAAGGGATATACTCAGAAAGAAAATATTGAGTTCAATGAAATATTTTTCTCCAGTGGAGAGACTAACTACTATCAAAGTAGTTTTGGCTATGTGTGTTATATTTGATTTACATCTAGAGCAATTAGATATAAAGACTACTTTTCCTCATAGAGAACTTGAAGAAGAGATATATATGCTCCAACCGGAAGGTTTTAAAGAACAAGGAAAAGAAAACTTGGTTTGTAGGTTAACTAAATCTTTGTACGGTTTTAAGCAGGCGCCAAGGTGTTGGTACAAGAGATTTGATTCTTTCATTATTAGCCTTGGATATAATAAACTTAGTTCAGATCATTGTACCTATTACAAGAGGTCTGGTGATAATGATTTTATCATTTTGCTGTTGTATGTGGATGACATGTTGGTAGTAAGTCCCAACAAAGATCAAATCCAGCAATTGAAGACACAGTTGGCTAGGGAGTTTGATATGAAAGACTTGGGACTAGAAAATAAGATTTCAAGGATGCAAATCCACCGAGACAAAAAGGATAAAAAGATTTGGCTATCGCAAAAGAATTATTTGAAGAAGATCTTTCAACGCTTCAATATGCAAGAATGTAAGCCAATTTCAACCCCACTTTCTATGAATTTTAAGTTATCCTCAAGTACGTGCCCTATTAGTGAAGCAGAAAGGATAGAAATGTCTCAAATACAGTATGCATCAGCGGTGGGAAGCCTTATGTATGCCATGATCTGTATAAGGCCAGATATTTCTCAACCAATTGCGGTGGTAAGTCAATTTATGGTAGATCCGGGTAAAGAGCATTGGAATGCTGTTAAGAGGATCCTGAGATACATCAAAGAAACCTCAAATGTTACATTATGTTTTAGAGGACTGAAATTCATTGTTAATGGATATGTCGATTCAGACTTTGCAGGTGATCTTGATAAACAAAAATCTACTACATAATATGTGTTCATGCTTGCAGGAGGAGCTGTGAGGTGGCTATCTAAATTATAGACTATTGTAACTTTATCTATTATAAAAGCTGAATATATGGCAGCTACACAAGCATGCAAGAAAGCTATTTGGATCCAAAGGTTGATGGAGGAACTCGGACACAAACAACAGAAGATTCTTGTGTATTGTGACAGTCAGAGTGCCTTGCACATTGCAAGGAATCCTGCCTTTCATTCAAAAACGAAACACATTGGAGTGTCTAATATCACTTTGTTCGAGAAGTAGTAGAGGAAGAAAGTGTTGATATGCAGAAGATTCACACTAACGATAACCTAGCAGATGCCATGACAAAACCAATCAACATTGAAAAATTTGAATGGTGTAGATCTTCATATGGCCTATTGAATACATGAGTAATATGAATTTTGAAAATTTACCAAAATTAGCTTTAAGTGGGAGATTGTAAGTTTAGTAAAGCTAACTATAGAAAAGAAAAAAAAGAAAACTAAATAATGAAAGGAGAAAAAGTACTCCTACATAATAGCCATCAAACTTTGATGGTAGAGAGAGAGAAAGAATAGTAACATCATGTTACGAGTGGTTTACGTAATAGAGATTCGCTTATAAATTGAAAATTTTTTCATTTTGTTTTCAATCAAGTCATCCAGATAGAATAACATAATATTTCTTTGAGTAGTTTTCTCCTATATATGTAGGGAGAAGTGTCTTCTTCTTTTGTCAAGAGAGAGTGTTATTGTAATCTCCTTGTGATAAAGAAAAATTGTAATTTTTAAAAAATATCATTTTATACAAATATCTAATTTTTGATCTCCATATTTTGTTGTGTCATTTGTCTGGTGCCTAACATATAGAATTCAACTTATCTTTGGAGGATCACATTAATGTCATAACTGAAGGCCTCTGTGAAGATTATGCTTTGTACATTTCCTCAGCAAAGACTAAATCAGATTCAATTACATTGGTTGAAGTTGAGGCATTATTGTTGGCTCATGAAAATATGTTTGAGATTCAAAGGACTGATTTAGGATCTTTTCAAGCAAATTATACTCAAGTTCCTTCACAGTATGGACGTGCACCATCAAGAGAAAATTTCAATGGAAGAAGAGGGAGAGGGAGAAGATTGTTTAGGAGTGGTAGATCCAACAATTTAGATTTCAGACTTTCTTGCCAATTTTGTGGCTGATATGGCGATACAGCATTTAGCTGCTTCTATTGTTTTGATTAGAACTATCAATCACCTCCTAATAGTCTTCTTGCATCACAATCTCCCTCCACCCTTTCCCTTCCACCACCACCATCATATCATACACTAAGAGCATACCTTGCAATATCCTCATCTATGTTTGATCCTGCATGGCTACCGAATACTGGTGCAAGTCAATATGTTACTTCAGACCCAAGCCATCCTATTATTGCTTCTGAGTATAATGATCCTGAATAAATTATATTAGGTAATGGTACAGGTACATCTATTGCACACTCTGGACGACACTCTTTTTTAATTAATCTTGACACTCATCAACAATTTCTCTTGAATAAACTCCTTTATTCTCTTGACATAGCACAAAATTTAATTAGTTATAAATTCTGTGTGATAATGATTACTTTTTTGAGTCTCATGCTTATGTATGCTATGTTAAATCTCAAGCCACCAAGGAGATTCTTTTTTAAAAAACTCATAAGATGAACATTTATGAGTTTAATCGTGTTGATGTTGCAAGATCAACTAATAATAATGCTAAATCTCATATTTCTTTTAATAAGCTTCATGTATATCCTAAGGCATTTTCTGCTGCTATTGATTCTTATGATTTGTGGCACAATAGGTTAGGTCATTGTGCACCAAAAATTGTACAAGTTGTGATGAGATAATGTAATATGAATATCCCTTCGAATATTAATAAAGACAGATAGTGTGAATTTTGCTGCATGGCTAAAAGGAATCTTTTATCTTTTCATCATGATTTTTACAATTTTAATGCATCTCTTAACATGATTTATTCAGATTTATGGGGTCCTGCCCTTATTACTTCATTTCTTGGCTTTAACTACTATATCTCATTTGTTGATGCCTATACTTGATACATTTGTATATATCTTTTCCAATATAAATCACAAATATTTAATGTTTTTTTTACAGTTTAAGGCTACTATTAAGAATCATACTGGTCTCAATATAAAAACTTTCCAAATTGATCATGGACTGTAATTTCTTTCTAAATCTCACTAAATACCTTGCTGAGAATGGAATCACACATAATTCTCGTGTCCTCATACTCACCAGCAGAATTGTCGTGTTGAAAGAAAACATTATCATATAACCAAAACAGATCTTGCTACGTTGGCCAAAGCCACTCTTCTCTTGATTCATTGGGATGATGCTTTTCTTTTGCCTACATAAATTATCAATCATTTACCCTCTCTTACCACTAATAACATTACTCCATATGAGAAACTACATTATCAAAAACCATATTACTCCTTCAAAGTAAGTGCTTGCTTCCCATGTTTAAAGCAATACTCCAAGACATTTAACTACAAATATGAACTTGCTATTTTTCTTGGTTACGCACTCAAACACAAAGGGGATAAGTGTTTAACCAAGTCTGGCAAAAATATTATAACTAAACATGTAAGGTTTGATGAAACCTAATTCCCCTACTCTTCTTTATTTCCTACCTGTGCTCCTCGGCAATCCTCTACTCAATTTCCTGACACCAATCTCACTTTTTCTCTTTTATCTCTCCCTACATCTTCTATAATTGAAACACCTCATACTAACTCCACCAGATCTCATCATCCACCCAATCATGAGATTCCTAGCCCCCGAAACAATAAGTCGCTCTCTAATTAGACTATAGAAGCAAATGATCCCAATTCACCTCTGCATTATCTTATTCCTTTAGAAAATGTGACCCATGATCAAACATACACACCTCTACATGCTGATAGTGTTTCAATATTTGACTTAGAATTATAATTTAGTACTACTCCAGCCACTCCCTTACCTAAAAATAATCATCTTATGCAAACTAGAGCTAAATCAGAGATTTCTAAACCCAGAACATCACAAATTTTAGATTTAACCTTTCTAAAAGAGTTGCACATCTTTTTGCCATCTATCCCAAGTAGAAAGGTTGTTAGATACCTATATAATCTTGTATTCTATTTAGTGAAAATACAGAAGTTATTATTTTCATTCTTGAGTAATAAAACACACGATGTATTTCTCTTCTTTGTGTTACCTGTGTTGCATATTGCTGCTATAGTTCATCTTTACCAAAATTCTTTTAACATGGGACTAAAAAGACATTTTAGTGGACAAATATTCTGATTTAATATAGAGTCGAAGGAAGGTACATAAAACTAACCACAAAGTAATAGGAGTTTTTATATATTAATTAAAATAAAAAAATATGTTCAAATTTTTTATTGGCCAAAGAAATAAGGATCCTCCTTATGATTTATTCATCTATTTTTCTGTTAATGCTAATTCGTGAAAACTCCATATGAATTACATAATTTCAGATACAAAATATAATTCATGTCAAGAACTTGTGGGATAGGTAAAAAAGTTTCACACTAATTTATACTATTTGATCGGTTTTATGTTGAAAGATAAAATCTATGTTAAATTTAGGCATTATATATAAAAGAAATAATATTTTTATGTAGAAAAAATAGATTTAAGACATGTATATAATTTTGTTTCTCATTCATTTGAAATGTGTAAATAACTTAATGAATTGTGTTAAAGGTAAATTTTATATGAAGTTTATTTTGGCCCATCAATAAATTGTCTAACATTTAAACTACTCAAAATAGCATTGATCATGTATAGACAATAATTTTTTATTTATCTGTAACAAGGATCTAAATATTTGTCTGATCCATTATTTTTTTATTTCAAAGACAATATAATAATTTATACATTTTCATAATAGCCTTGACAATTTTCGACTCTATGATTTTACCTTTTTAACTTAGCATGATGAGGTCATTACTCAAAACTCAAAAATAAATTGAGTTTTCTTTCCACAAATGAAAGAGACATGACTAAAATATTAAATTAGTGATATGACATTTTCGAACATCTTAATTGCTTAATTTTCAATACTCTCTTTATTGAAATAAGAAAGCTTAATAATGCTACATTTGGTGTAACTAGCACAATATCATTGGATTAGGATGGTAAGATTAAGAGTAAAGCAAGAATAGATCCTTAATAATTTCGACTTTGGACAAATTAGCTTTTGAAGAAAAAATACGAATTAGGTCTTCTATGATAATAAACGGTGAATATGTATGTTCTTTTGTTAATAAATAGTACGAAACAAACCGAAATTATTCATGTATTTTATTATCTACAATGGTGTGCATTCCGTTGTTGTCACATGAGTATGAAAATGAAGTAGTTTTAAACAATGAAGCATTCATTATCTTTTGAGTTTCTATATAACTTTTATCAAATGCTCTCTATTTACCACAAATACTATCAAAACAGGTAAATTTTCACTCTAAAAGTTATTATCTATGTGACGATCTTTCATAAATAGACACGTCACATTAGTTAACGATACATATAAGTACCACCATTAAATTTTATATGATGAATTAATAGAAGAACATAACGTGTCCATCGTTTGTTATCATAGAGAACCAAATTAGTACTTTTTTTCTTCAAGGGCTAATTAGTCTGAAGTCAAAATCTTCAAGGACATAATTGTCAATTTACTCTAAATAAAGAGTAAACTATCATTTATGCCCATAAAGTTTTTGAATCCTGACAAAACTATCCAGAAAAATTAAAACTAAAGTTTTACCTGGAAAAAATGAAATTTAATCAATAAAACTATCCAAACATTATAAAATTACTCAAAATTCTCAAATTATCCTTTTTTCTAACCAAATCTAATCTAATTCTAAATTTTCATTCACATCCTCTCCCATCATGCCACACTTAGTCACTACCTTATTCGACCCCAACCCAAACAAATTGCAAAATATATTCAGGTGAAGCATTAGATCTTGTGACACAACGTATTTTCTGTTCTTCCCATAATTGCTTTTTTTTCTCAATACATTTCAACTAATCAAACAAAATTCATGCCATTATAGGAATCAAAACTAATAGCACAAAAAAAACCAAAATAACCACACTAGAAAGCAAATATTTTGTCTATAGATAATAGTGATGAGTCTCTACTATACTTAATCACTCTATCATTCTTCCCACAACCTCAACTACACATCCCACCTCTCTTACTTTTATATCATTTTCCTAATTCTTCTTCTAGATATCATTCATTCGCATTCCAAAAGAGATTGGAAATGCCCTCAAAGACATTCACGATGTCAATCTCGGTGAAGACCTAGTCCTTCTTCGACCAAACGCTAGAGTGAATAATGCGTAAGTTGAAGAGCTTACGCAAGTACATGCCGTATAACTTCTAAGAGCCATGCCATGATGGACGTCGTGGACACTGTCGAATTGGGAGCGGTAGACAATTTCATCGAGGAAGTATGACTTGGTGAGGGAGGATTGGTGTTGAAGGGGACGCAGCAGGCTAAGAAGAGGTCGTTGCATTGCTACGAGATTTATCGAGGATGTTCTTGTTAAAGGGGTGACGCTGCTTCGAGGAGGAGGCGACAGAAGAGGAGCTATGGTTGGTTGTGAGGGGGTGGTGGGGGTGTGATGGGTGGTGACAGTAGTTGTAGATTGTAGTTGGGAGAGGATGTGGGTGAAAATTTGGAATTAGATTACATTAGAGAAAAAGATAATTTAGTAATTTTAAATTATTTTATAGCGTTTGGTTGGTTTTATCAATTGAACTCTATTTTTTATGAGTACAATTTTAGTTTTTATTTTTTGTAAATAATTTTATCAGCATTTAAAATATTCGTGGATAGAATTTGTAGTTTACTCAAAATTAAATAATAGAAGTTCTGGATAAAGAGGGGACCAAGTGTTGTAAATTAGATGAACAATATTACTTAATTGATAAAGTTTATATTTTTTTGATGGAACACTTAACTAATAAAGATACTTTGTGTTAGAGTATAAGTAGGACTAATTAAGATCAGTTAGCATCAATTATATTTATTTAGCATATCTGTATATTTATTGTAAGATATTACACTTTTATTGCTTTGATTCTTCTAGTACCTATATATACCTTGTATATTGTATCATTGGCAACACACTCAATAATACACAATCACTTTTTCATATTAGTCTCTTGTTTCTAACATAGTATCAAGAGCATAGATTTTTTTTTTCATAGAAACTAGTTCATAGCCTTTCATGTTTTCTTCTTCCGACAGCCTTTTTATACCTGTTTTCAACGTTGCCCATCGTCAGTGACCATACACGTGGCGGAAAATAGGACCCTCATTAAGATTTTTTGGTGAGCTCTTTCCGACTCTGCCCTCTATTTTCTCGATTTTTGCCTCGATTTTATAGTTTTTTTTCTCTTTCGCCTTTATATCTGCTATTAAGGAAAAAAAAAAACCAAATATTTTTCAGCCTATTCCTATAATCCTTAATGGCTCCAACTATGCTCATTGGGTTGAAGCTACAAAAGGATTTTTTAAAGGGCGAAAATTATGGCTCTATGTGACTAGTGATATAGTTTCTTTTGTTAAGGCATCTGTGACTGAAAAATCAACGAATGGGACTTCCCAATCTAAGGAGGATGCCGATAAAGATTTTACAGAAAAATAGAAGATTGGGAGAGCAAAAATCACCAAATTCTAACTTGGTTTCACAACACTTCTACTCCAGATATTCATCTACACTGTGGGCATTTTGAAACTGCTAAAGAGGTATGGGATCATTTGGCAAAACGTTATACCATTTATGACCTCTTTTATTAGTACCAACTGCTAAAGGAGCTTTATTGTCTTAAATAAGAACGTGGACAAATAGTTTTTGATTTTCTCACTCAAATAAAAATTATTTGGGATCAATTGACCTCTTGTAAGTTTGTTCTTAAAGATGTAAATGATGCTAAGGCATATGACAATTATCGCAACCGAACGTGTCACATATAGTTCCTCATGGATCTTACTGATAATTATAAACCAGTTAGAGCTTCTCTTCTTCATTAAAATCCCTTGCCTAGCCTTGAAGATGCACTTCCTCGTCTTAAGTCTGAAGAAACATGCCTGGCGTTGACTGCTCTAAGTGAAACTATCTTTGCAACCACAGACAGAAAGGGTAAATTTTGTCAAAACTGTAACCTTCTGGACACCTCTTTTCAGCCTGTCCTTCTATTGAATGTCGAAAATACAAACAGAAAGGCCACATTGGCTCCCATTCTCCAAAATTGTTCTACCATTATTACAAACTCTTAGGGTACTTGATTACTACCTGTCCCACTCACCCACTACGTTCAGATCAGAACAGATATCAATCTAGTCCCAACTACTCTAAGAATGTGCATGCTTCTATTGCTGCTACTACTACTGAATCCACCAACTCTGCTATCGACATTGAATATCTTCTTAAGCAACTTCTCTCCTTTTCTGATAATACCTCTGCTGCTCTTTCCACTCATCTAGGTAATTGTAAATGGTATTTTGATCCTGGTTACTTTAATCACATGACTTCTTTACGTCATCTTTTTCATCTTTGTTTACCATTACAAATGTACCTTCTATCAACACTATTGATGGTTCCCTCTTGCATGCGACATATATGGGTTTTATTTCACAGTCAAATCTTAATCTTCCTAATACTTATTTTATTCCAAAATTAAACTTTAATCTTATCTCTATTGGTCAACTTGTTAATCTTAATTTTGATGTCAATTTTTCTATTTCTGGTTGTTGTGTGCAGAATCGTCAAACAGGACAGATCATCGAGACTTTAGGTAAGGTTGGAAGATTGCTTGAGCTCGAAAATTTTCATGTTCCTTCTACGTCAAATTTATGTGTTGTTTCCTCTCCATCTACACTTCACTTGTGGCATAGCCGTCTTCTTGCCCACAGCTCCTTAGGAACATTGCGTCCTCTTATGTTATGGGTGTTTTAGGTCAAGTTAATAATAAGTCTTTTGATTGCATTTTTTTTATCAAACTGCAAAACAACTAGTTTTATCTTTCATAATAATTCATCTCTTGCTTGCTCTCCTTTTGATCTTATTCACTCGATGTTTGGGGCCCGCTCCCACTGATTTTATGGGAGGAGCTCGATATTTTGTAGTATTTATTGATGATTATTCACGTTTTACTTAGTTTTATTTGATGACTAATTGTCATAAGCTTCCTCAACTTTATATTAACTTTGCCACTATGATTAAAACTCAGTTTTCCAAGGTTATTAAAATCGTCCGACGCAATAATGCTATGGAGTACCATGACTCCAAACTTTTAAATGTTCCATCACATTCATAACTCTGTTCTTACAATGCTTATTTCTTCTTCGCGTCCTGAGCGTACTTGGAATGACGTTGCTCTCATTGTTGTTCATGTTATAATGGACTCTCTTCTTCTGTCCTTGGTAGCACTACTCTCTTTGAGCATCTTTATGATATTTTTCTAGATTACAACTATCTTCGTGTTTTTGGTTGTGTTTGCTTTGTCCTTCTTCAGTCTTATGAACATAATAAACTTAAACCTCAAGCTCCCATATGTTGTTTTCTTAGTTATGACACTAAACGCAAGCGTTATCATTGTTGGGATCATATCTCTAGATGTATTAGTATATCTCATCATGTTATATTTTGGGAGCATCACATGTTCTCTAGTTTCTCCTCTTTTGAGTCCATTTCTTCTATTCAATCACCATTTTCACTAACACCAATGTTGATATTTTTTCTAGTGATGATACCACAGGTTCTATCTCAAGTCAACCTCTCGAGCCTCCTACTCTTCCTTCTTCTCCATCTTTTAATGTTTCCAGATCGGACGATGATCCTGCTCCTGGTGTCATGCCTCCTCCCTTCACCCATTCTTCTAGGTAAAAAATATACCTCCTCATCTTTTTTATTATCATTAGTTTTCTACTATTCTTCATCACCATGAACCTAAGTTATTCCGAAAAACCTCCATAAATCCAAATTGGCAGCAAGCAATGCAGGAAAAAATTCAGGCACTTGAAAAGGCACACACTTGGAACTTGGTTGATCCTCCTTCTAGTCAAGAAGTTGTGGGTAGTAGATAGGTATACAAGATCAAGACTCGCTATGATGGTTCTATTGACTGTTATAAGGCATGATTGATTGCTCAAGGATGTACGCAAGAGTATGGTATTGATTATGAAGAGACTTTTGCTCCTATTGCTTGTATGACATCTGTTTGTGCTCTCCTTGCCATTGTTGTGGTCAAAGGATGGTCTCTCAGTCAAATGGATTTAAAGAATATATTTCTTAATGGGGATTCAAAAAAGAAGGTGTATATGAAACCACCACTGGGATATCCTTGTCCTTCTAGCAAAGTTTGTCTCCTTCGTAAGGCGCTTTATAGTCTCAAGCAAGCTCCTCGTGAGTGGTTTGAAAAGTTTAGCACCATTATATGCAATCTCGGTTTCACTTGCAACCCCTGTGAGAATGCTCTCTTTATTCATAAAAGTGAATATGGGGTTGTTCTTTTACTTTTGTATGTTGATGACATGATAATTACTGGAGACAATGTTGATGGTATCTCTGATCTTAAAGCATCACTTTACCACACTTTGGAGATGAAAGATATTGGTTCGCTTAGTTATTTTCTTAGCCTTGAAGTTATATCCTCAGGTGACGGTATCTATCTCTCTCAAGCTAAGTATGCTTTTGATCTTCTTGCTCGAACCAAAATTACAGATAGTCGCACTAAGTCTACTCCTCTTGAACCTAATATTCAGTTTACTCCTATGGATGACACTATTTTGGATAAGCATACTCTTTATTGATAGTTAGTTAGAGGTCTCATCTCCTTGACTATCACACGATCTAACATCTCCTATCCAGTTCATGTTCTTAGTCAGCGGCGGAGCTACATTGTAGCAAAGGGAGGCAATGGCCCCCCTAATTTTAACTTTTTATATATAAATTATATTTAAATTTTAGTTTAGTCCCTCTTAAAATTTTATTTTAGTCTTATTTTATTATATAAATATTTTTGGCCCCCTCTAATCTTTCATCTAACTCCGCCCCTGTTCTTAGTCAGTTCTCATCGGCTTCTCGTACTACTCACTATGTGGAAATCTTTTGCATTCTTCGCTACATCAAAGGTACTTTGTTTTATGACCTTCAATTTTCGGCTCATTCATTTTTAACCCTTTTAGTGTACTCAGATGCTGATTGGGCTAGTGATCTCACTAATCATCGTTCTACTATTGGTTATTGTTTATTTTTTGGTGACTCTCTCATTTTCTAGTGAGCCAAGAAGCAAATGTTTACTACTTGATCAAGCATCAAAGCTAAATACTGTGCTCTTGCTGACACCACTGTTGAGCTTGTCTCAATTCGTTAGCTTTTCAAAGACTTGGGTGCTCCTTAGTCATCCCCAACAAATATTTTTGTGACAACCATGGTGCTATTCAGACTGCACATAATGATATTTTTCATGAATGCACCAAACACATTGAGATTGATTGTCACTTTATCCGGCAACATCTCCTTATTGATGTTGTTCGTCTCATAACTATTGGGACTCTAATTCAGACTGCTGATATCTTCACGAAGGCTTATCATCCAGCTCATTTTCGAACTCTAGTATCCAAACTCAAAATGATATCCTTAGCTTCCACTTGAGTTTAGAGGGAGATGGTAGAGTATAATTAGGATCAATTGAGATCAGTTAATATGAATTATATTTATTTAGTGTATCTATATATTTATTGTAGAATATCATACTTTTATTGCTTTGATTCTTCCAGCACTTATATACACCCTTGTATATTAGGATTTGAATTCTCTAAATTTTGAATTTTACTTTAGAGGATAAAGTATGATCTCTCATCATTTATTTCATAGGTGAGACCAAGAGAAAACATGAAAAAAATATATTCAAAGGTAAGAGCTCATACTTTATTCTTTCAAGTAAAAATTTAAAATTTAAAAGATCCAAATTCATATCAATGACAACACACTCAATAATATACAATTACTTTTTTTTATATTACTTTCTTGTTTCTAACGCTTTATACTCAATGGCTAATGCAAGATAAAATCTAAAATTGTTACCTTAAGCAAATACATGTATTTGCAACGCATTTAGGAAACTTTTTCAAGAACTTTTGAATCACATTTTAAATAGTTAAAAAAATGGTTTGACAATTTAAAATAGAATATGTCTAAAACGAGTTCAACCATTATGTGCTTATTGAATGAGCCACATTTATATAAGCCATTAGATTTTATTAGATAAAAATCAAAGGCTAATATAAAACAAAAGCATTGATAGACTCTAATAACTATAGAATATCCTAGTACATAAATAAATGCTTTAAATAGCAATACTTTAATACACAATACTTTAAACGGAAACAAAATCTTTTATTCTTAAATAAACTAAATATAAAATATATAAATATAAAATAAATGAGTATTTTTTATTTAATAAAATTAATTATTATGCAAAAAAATTTTATAATATTAAAAAATTATATTAAGATAATATTTTAAATAGTAACATAAAACTATAAAATCATTAAAATTTATTTTATATTACTTGATAAATAATTAGATTATTATATTCAAAATTTATTAACTAACTACTTTTATTAAAGATATTATTATATAATATAATTTTTTATAAAAATATTTTTAAAAAATAATTTATTTAAAATATTATATATAATACATGAAAATATTATTTTTTTATTTTTTAATTTTTTTAGAAAAACAAAATAAATAATATAATTTAAAAACATACCTAAATAAAAAAGTTAATATTTTCATGTATTATATATAACGTTATAAATAAAATTTACTTTTACAAATATTTTGATAAAAAATTATATTATATAATAATATATTTAACAAAGTAATTAGTTAATAAGTTTTAAATATAATAAACTAATTATTTATCAAGTAATATAAAATAAATTTTATTTATTTTATATTTTTATGTTGTAGTTTAAAATATCATTTTAATATTATAAAAAATTTGTATATAATAATTAATCTTAATGAATAAAAAAATTTATATTTTTTGTATTTATATTTTATATTTTTTAAAATAAAATTTTTTTATCTTTATATAATAAAATATGTGATAATCTTCTTTTATATATATTAGAGGTGGTAAAACGGGTCGAATTCGTCTAGCCGACCCGCCGAACTCGCTAAAAAATGTGGGTTGGGTTAGAATTTGAAACCTGTCAAATTAAAAAAATTCGCTAAATTATGTATATATGTTCTAACTTCTAATTATGTTACTTTATTTATTTTATTTTATAATTTCGTATATATGTCCAAATTATGTGACTTATTTTTTAAAATAAAGATAGTTCTATTGACAAATATTATTGTAAACAAATTTATTGAAGTTAAAAATTTTAAAAATAATAATAAAAGTTATATTATAATTTGACTATTTTTTATTTATAATTAATTGTTTAATTATTATTTTTTTAGTTAATTTTAATTAATTTTATTTTTCAAAAAAAAAACAAAGTCAAACGACTAGCATTTTGTACCCACTTTAGTTGGCGAGGCGGGCTGGCCCGTCTCGCTTAAGGTGCGGGCCTAGGTGAGGCGGGGCGGGTTGGGGTGAGCCGGCTCGCATTGCCACACCTATATATATATATATATATATATATATATATATATATATATATATATATATATATATATAGCCCGCCCCGCCCCGCCTAGTGAAACGGTTCCAAAATCCTAGCCCTTCCCGCCTAACGGCAGGCATAGCCCGCCAAATATCCTTTTTTTTTTTTTTACTTTTAACTATTAAATAATATATATAAAGGCATAAAAAAATCTCTCCTATTTTTTACTTTTAACTATTATAATTTCTAAAAGTATAAACAAATTATAATTTTTATATTCACAAATATTAAAGTCTTTGTAATTATAAATATCTAATAAATATAAATATAAACCAAGTTTTCATCCAAAACATAATTATAAATATTGTTCCCAAAGCAAAATAAACATAATCTAAAACATAATTATAAATATTGTCTCTAAAACAAAATAAATATAATCCAAAACACTCAATTTTCATCTTCATTCTCTTGTAAGTTAGGTTAGGGGAAGTTGGGTTTTGGCAAAAAAATTGTAAAAATACCACTTGCTAAAAATAATAAGCCCTGGCGAGGAAACCCACCCGCCCTGTCAAAGCCCGTGGTTTAAGCAGTGCGAGTTAGACGGACTTTTGCTATTTGGCGGTCCCAATTTTCTAGCCCAGTCCGCCTTTTTTGGCGGGTTACGCGGACCGACCCGGCGAGTTTAAGCTCGTTTGCCACCCCTATATATATACTATTTAGTGATTTTTTATATATTAAATAATTATAATCATATAATAAAAATCAGAAAACATATTAAATCTATTATAGTATAACTATTTAAAATATCATTGTTATATAATCTTTTAATATTATAAAATAATTTTGCGTAAAAATTTTGTGAGTTTGGCAAATTTTTTTAATTTGACCGGTTTTAAATCCTAGTCCGACCCACCTTTTTTAGCGAGTTCGGCGGGTCGGCCCGACAGACTCAACCCGTTTTGCCACCCCTAATATATATTAAGAAGATTATCACATATTTTACTATATAAAGGTAGAAACTTTTTGTTTTAAAAAAATATAAATTAAATAAATACAAAAAATATAAATTTTTTTATTCATTAAGATTAATTATTATGCAAATTTTTTTATAATATTAAAATAATATTTTAAACTATAATATAAAATATAAAATAATTAAAATTTATTTTATATTACTTGACAAATAATTAGATTATTATATTTAAAATTTATTAACTAACTAAATTTATTAAATATATTATTATATAATATAATTTTTTATCAAAATATTTGTAAAAATAAAATTTATTTAAAAAGTTATATAAAATATATGAAAATATTAACTTTTTTTTATTTAGGTATGTATTTAAAATTATATTATTTATTATGTTTTTCTAAAAAAAATTAAAAAAATAAAAAAGTTAATATTTTCATGTATTATATATAATATTTTAAATAAATTATATTTTTAAAATATTTTTATAAAAAATTATATTATATAATAATATATTTAATAAACTTAGTTAGTTAATAAATTTCAAATATAATAATCTAATTATTTGTCAAGTAATATAAAATAAAATTTTAATTATTTTATATTTTTATGTTAGTTATAGTTTAAAATATTATTTTAATATAATTTTTTAATATTATAAAAACTTTTTGTAATAATTAATTTTAATAAATAAAAAATACTCATATATTTTATATTTAATTATTTAAAAATAAAAAATTTTGTTGCCATTTAAAGTATTGTGTATTAAAGTATTGCCATTTAAAGTATTTATTTATGTACTAGGATATTCTATATTTATTAGAGTCTATCAATGCTCTTGTTTTATATTAACCTTTGATTTTCATCTAATAAAATCTAATGGTCTATATAAGTGTGGCTCATTCAATAAACACATAATAGTTGAGCTTGTTTTAGACATACCCTTTAAAATACACAGATTATCATTTGTTCACCTTTATCTTTAATGTCGTTTCTAGTGTAGCACGTTTTATAAACTCTAATCAATTAAAATCTATGTTGACCCTTAAATTAAACTTATAAAACTTTAATCTCCAATACGAGTTATATGAGTCAGAAATTTCTAAATTTGTGAGATCAATATAAAATTTTAATTGGTGAGTATCTAAAAAAATAAAAATAAATACTTATATATATGTAGTTGTCTGTATATAAAGTTAAAAATTAAAAATTGTTAAATAATAATGTAATTAAATATGATAAATTATCTGATGATTTTTAATTAGTAATTTTATAGCTGCATATGAGTTTTCACCAAAAATAAATCATGCTGCCAATAAGTAGATGCATAACGCGCCATTTAACAACAACGTTAATGACAATGACAAAAATATGATAATCAATGCATTTTGTCAAATTGGTCTGCATATTTTGTGAAATATTTTTCATATTTTGAAGAATTTTGTTTTTCAATTGGTGGGTTGTTTTATCGAAAAAACTTTTTTATATCAAAATGAACATTTATCCTATTAAATGCATTTTAAAAAATAGATATAAGTGTTTTTTTGTCATTTTTAGAAAATAGAGTTAACCGGTGCATGATTTTAATTTTCCAAACACTCCCACCAATGAAATAGAGATTTGGAAATTCTAGCCTTCCCAAATTTGTAAAACTCAGTATAAATGAGAAATTGAACCGCATTAAGTTGAAATCAAGAAAAAAATACTATTAGATTATGATCATATCAGGTGTATATCATAATCAGTCAATAGTATCAAAAATACATTTAAATATAAAGGACAAGTTACCAAAATAAATGATTTACATACCAATATTACGAATTACAAATTTTAAAGATTGCATACACAAATGAAACTTTCATATTATTATAGAAATCGTGATAGGGGCTCAACGGATTAGGAACACACGTAAACTACTAGAAGGGTATAGCGGTTTACGTTTAAACACAATAAAGAAGAAACCGCGACACCCCCTCTAGCGGTTTCTTCATGAACACCAAAAATGCATAACCTGTGAGAGGAATATAGCGGTTTATGCTTGCCTATAAATCCGCCAAACCCAGTCGCAAATTCTTCATTTTGACTCAGTATCAAGCATTTTAGAGAGAGAAATACATTTGTTCTAGAAAGAGAGAGAGAGAGAGAGAGAGAGAAAGAGAGAGAAAGAATTGTGGATTTGGTAGGAAGGAGGAAAAGGTTTGGAGAGGATTTTGGCACTTGAAATTATTAAGGCGCGGGACCATGGCAGACGAAGCTAGGCTGTACCACTCAACGGCGTTGTGCACGTAGATCTGTACAACTGCCTTCTCTTTTGCCATCCAGACCTTCCTATAACTAGACTTGAATTCATAGATTGTCTCAGTAGCTTCTTGCAACACTTTTATCATAACCACTGCATCAGCTCTAACTAATGGAAAGATCCTCGCACAAATGACATGATGATTGAGCTGTCGGTGATCACTCGAAATCGATGTAGCCAAGTAAGTGTGAGGTCTGTTGTACCTTCTAACCTCCCAAGTACTCTTTTGTTGGCGAAGTGTGATGTGAATCAATCACGTGCAACTTTTTTCAAACTCCTTGCATCTCCCATGATACTTGAGAAGATCTCTCTCTATCACCCGGTACTCAACTTCACGACGGATACTATAATCCTTTACACTCAACACAGCTTCTTCCTTAGCTAGGAAAGATTGGCCAATCTGAAATTCCACAGAAGAATGTCCCTCGTATAGTCCTTGACCTCCAAAGGTAGGATCTATGTCCTGTTGCTGGCCAAGGGCTTTCAAGTTTAGCGTTGAAAAATATAGAAGATGTTGCTGTGTCCCGAAATTGGATGATCCGTGATGTGTAGGTGGGTTCATCGGAGTATCCTTGTCACTGTCCCCCACGATTTGAGCTTACTCTTCATCCGAATCATCTTCTTGAATCGTATTTTCAACCTGATCCGGTTCACCGTCACCTAAAATACCCAGAATCATACGGGGTGACCTAGCTATCCCAACTGCAATAGATGGAAGATTAGCCAACAGACAACCAGGTGCAACCACAGGCATCGAGGTAGAAGCACCCCCACTGTCGTCGATTGAGGATTCGGCGTTGATGCCTCAGAACTGTCGATGTCATCTTCCAACTTGGCATACTGCTCGTGTATCTCACTTCCGAAAAATTTCGCTGACAATCAAACAAAACCTGCATGTCTTCGTCTGACCCAATCACAAATGTTTCATAGTTCACACCAATTGACACAACCGCAATCGGAATCTTGTAGAACAACTTCTTCACCCACTTGATCCCACACAACCCCGCCTTTTGCAATATACTCGTCTTTAGCTCTAACAACGTATTTGTTGACCGGATAAAAACACTCACCGTTCCCTATCAGTGAACTTAACACCGTGTCTTTTGCTTTTTTGAATTTTTCCAAAGCAATGGACTAGAACAAAAAACACTCCTCACTATCCATTTGTAAATTTGTGAAAATGACCATCTACCATCACACCACTCCCTCATGCTTAGTATTTATAGGCGTTTTTGTGCAAGTATAAACCGCTATACCCCTCTCGCAGTTTATATATTTTTGGTGTTTATAAAGAAACTGCTGAAAGAGTGCCGCGGTTTCTTTTTTTATTGTGTTTAAACGTAAATCGGTATACCCCTCTACCAGCTTACGTGTGTTCCTAATCTGCTGAATCTCTATCGTGATTTCTATAATAATACGAAAATTGCATTTGCATATGTAATCTTTAAAAGTTATATTTTAATAATATTGAATTGTAAACAATTTATTTTCGTAACTTGTCCGTATAATATTTATTAATTATTTTTGTCATATTTTTAAATTATTCAAGATTTTGTTGTTAATAACATCTTTTAAAATTTTTTTATCAACACTTAAATTTTTCGGACAATAAATTAATAACCAACTCTTGTGTATATCTATCATGTCAACAAAATCATACACACCCCTAATAAAAGAGATAAATCGACTAAATCCCCATTTTGGTCCCTCAGATTCACGCTATTACTCATTTTGGTCCTCGAAATTTAAAGTTACCTATATTAGTCCTCCAGATTCAAGTTCGGACACCAATGTGGTCCCTCGACTCTTTCTTGCGATGACTAAACAAACATAATGCTGAGATGGCACCCTCCCTACCACGCTGGATGATGAGTAAACGACTTCGTTTACCCTAGGCACCTAAACAAGTCAGAAATGTGGTCGCTTTGTATATGAAGGTAGAATAAACGATGGAGACCCAAAATAAAATATTCTTTTTCTTCTCTACCTCCACTATTCTTCATTTTTGACTTGTTTGGACGCTAAAAGTAAACGACGTTGTTTACTCATCATCCAGTGTGGTAGGGAGGGTGCCATCTTAGCACTCCGTTTGCCTAATCATTGCCAGAAAGAGTTGAGGGACCATATTGGTACCTGAACGCAAATCTGGAGGACTAGTATAGGTAATTTTGAATTTCGAGGATCAAATTGAGTAATCACGTGAATCTGAGGGACCAAAATGGAGATTTAGTCGAGATAAATCATTTACCATATTATCTAAGGCCAATTCTCTCATGCCTTTAATTTTAGTGTCGAAATTGTCGAAGTTGCTTTTTATAGTAAGTTTTAAATATTAAAAAATTATTTATTTTTATATTTTTTAATTTAAATATTAATTTTTATCTTTTTCTAATAAGTTAGGCAAGTATATATAGACACCATAACATACATCATTATCTAATATGTTTATTATTGCAAGCAGAAATATTATCCAAAAACAACGCATTGCAATGAAGAAACGTCCAATTCCAAGAGGATGGTGATTCATCAAAAAACCCCTTTTGTGAATCGATTAGTCCATGTCACAGGTGAAATCCACGTGTATTATCACCTATCATCAACTAATTAATGAAAATTCTTAAATTAAATATTTTATAATCTTATCCCTTAAGCACATGTACGTGTTTAAAGTATTCTTTTGGTAACCTAGTTAGCCTATATATGTTGACATATGAGAACTACATGTCTATGTTGACAATGCCCATGAAAAAGGTGATGAGTAGGACGACAGAAACATGTGTTTCTAAATTTTGAGAGAAGAGTGAACTGATGATGAGTCTGAAAGTTTGAAAAGTATTGAGAGATGGTAGTGATTTGAAATATATTTAATAGTCATCTTTGAATTTGAGGTAGAATAGCTTTTCTATTATTTCTTCCCTTGGTTTTTTTGAGCCAAGTGACTATGTTCAAACTTTAATTTATTTTACTTTAAATGGTTCTATCTCTTTTGGTCATTCATTTTACTTATTTTAAGAAAGATAAACTATTATTTTTATCTCTAAATATTTATAATATTGATAAATCGATCGATAAAAACAAAAAATTAATTTTATATTTACAAAAAATAAATTTTTTAATAAAATTATTTGAATTCTAAAAAATTATAAAAATTTTTAAATTATTCTCTAACTTAACTTCAACTCTAATTTTACTATGTTCTTAATTATCAATCAACTATTACCATCATCGTTGTCGTCACTGCCACTGTCACCCCGCCCCACCATACATTCAACGAACTCATTTGATATTCAATTGACCAATACATTCAACTAATCCATTTGTTCCGATGATTCATTATTCAGGTCTAATTATTATTTCCTTTTCCCACAACATTTTTATCCACTAAGAAATATGTTTAGTTTAGAGTTCAGAACGATAAAATTAACAAATAATTCACTTGGTAGTTGGAACTATTCATTCTTGTGATATAAGATTGGTGACGGAGTAGAATTAGAGTTTGGATTAGATTACGAAAAAGTTTAAAAATTTGTAATGCCTTTTTAGAGTTTGAGTATGTAAAGAAAAACTCAATTTTTATTGGTATAAAAATAATTTTATTTTTTGTAATAAAATTTATTAGCATTTTAAATATTTGTTGATAGAAATGATAATTTATAAAAAAAAGAAACTAAGAGTAATAAATCCTACTACAAATTAAGTGGGAGAAGAAAACATGAATAACAATAACTTTGTTTATTCAACAACGCAAAACTATATTTGTTAGTATATATATAAAGAAAATCACCTCTTAAGTCTTAACTACATTTACATTATTTCTCTTTTCACTAAACGACAATGTGTGGCTGGAACCTGGAATGGTCTTTTGTTCAAAGAGATCATTTTAATAATGATATTAAAAATATTTTTTTAAGATGTTTATATATTATAATATTATTAGATATTTTTATTAAATTAACCAATAATTTATTTTTTAATAAATCAGAATAAAATCGATTTATTTATAATAACAATAATAAACTCAATTATTTGCATTATAATTATTAGATCCGATTTAATTCGATTAATATACACAATTTAAACCGAATTATATTTAAGTTTTTAATAAAAAGATAAATATATCTCTGACTTTTGTTTGTGAACATTTAAATTCCTAAAAATTTAAAAATATAATTATTATAAAGTGATTTTTTTTTAATTTTTCAACTGTTAAACTGGTTTATTAAATGCATTCAATCATAGTTTGATACCTAAACATCTTTGAAAGAGTGTTTTACGATAACTTTATGGGAATATCCGCCTTGTTCAAAACTTCAAATATGCAAAGTTACCTCCCAACCGGGAATGAATTATCTTAATTGTTAAAAAAAAATTAGTGTATATTTCCGTGGCCTGCACGGAATAATACATAAAATTAAATAAAATTTTTTATTAAAATTTAAATAAAAAATATATATAATAATTATTATTATAAATATTTTATAACTTAAAAATATTAAAAATAATTAATATTTGTTTTAAGCAATTTAGATTGGTTGAATAGTTATCTCATTTATCCGCTTAAACAAGTATTTGGAGTTCGAATCTTACCTTGTGTGTATAACAATCCATTAGTTAGCGACAGACTCTTAATAAATAGAGAATTAATATGTGGTGGATTAGTTCTCGACTTGCCGAGTTAGGAAATCCGTAGAAAAAAATTGTATTTGTCTTTAAAATAGATTAATTTTTTATTAAAATAGCAATACTTATGAACTTTTGTCTTTGTTAAAATTTACTTAGGATAATTTTATTTGTTGGTATCGTATTTATTCTTGAAGTCAAAATAATATGATCAACATTATTACGTGTTAAAACTTCACATTTATGAAATGATTTTTAAATTTTCAAATTCATAAACTTATATCATTACAAAAGTTATTAGATCGATTAATATTTTTTGGTAATATGGTGTACCGAAAACTATAGTTAAATATTAGTTAATGTGAAGAAAAACCAATAACAACTTGTGTTATTCAATATATAATTTATTCTATTGAAAAATAAATTAATATTTTCTAAAATTGTAAATACATTTTCTTCTAATTTCTTACACCATTTTATTTGACAATATTTACCATTAAAAAGTAACAAATGACCATACTATCCTACAATATATATATATATATATATATATATATATATATATATATATATATATATATGATGTGCAAAGTAATTTCTTATCTTAAAATTAATTCTGGTTAGTGAGATAAAATTTAAAATATTTTTTATTTTCTTACTCAAATTTAAATTTAAATTTAGAATTGATTAACGACTCATTTTTTTAATTTCAATAAAAAATAAACTAGTTAGATGCAAAATATTCAATATTTAATAATTTTAATTATTTAAATTTTAATTACCAAAAATTAGATTAAAAATTGATTATAAACTAAATAATCAATAATATATATATATATATATATATATATATATATATTAGTACATAAATAATAATATCCAATGTATTCATTATTTATTTTTTTGACAGAATTAATGTATAATCTATTGAGGATTGATTTATTATCCAAAAAATTTTTCATAAACTTTGTAATATGTAAAAATAGTGATCTTATTGTTATTATTATTTTAAAAAAATTTATAATTTTTTAATTAGGTAATTAACTTAATTAAAAACTTTTATTATTATTTTTATACTAAAAAAATATTAATTTATACTATTTATATATTTTTACTACTAATAAATAAATAAATATTTACATTATTATATTTATTGTCCTAGATGATGATTTAAATTACTTATTTTGTATGTTAAATAATATCTTGTATGTTAAATTTATTAATATTAAGATAAAAAAATTATTCAATATATTCAAAAAAAAGAGATAATTAATTTTTTTAATTTGAATTAAAAAAAAGATTGTAAATATATTCAACTTTTATATATACTAAGTGTTATAATATTAAATAGTATAGTATTTGCTATAATAATGACTCAAAATATTAATTCAAGATATATTTGGTCTTATTAGTAAGACCTCAATGCAAGCAAGATCAAATAAAATCTATTGTTAGTGTCTCAAATCCGACTTAGGTTCATTACCTTAAAAGCCCAATGCAGATGAAGTCCATGGGTCCCCTCTTAAATCAGCTTAGATTGGATCTTCATTTCTAGTTAGATATGATAATGAGTACTTAGAGGAGCGTGAGAAGCTCCCTTCCCATCCCTCACTCCTATTTTAAAAAAAATGCCTCCGTTCCATCTCCATCATTGCAAGTTCTTGTTTAATTACCCTTTAGGGAACGCAGATCTCCTTGGTAAATATTTGAAAAAAATTAACACAAAAAGACATAATATATTAATCATAAAATAATCAATTCAATATAATTCAACACAATTTATAACATATTTGATATGAAAAATAACATTTCAAAAGGAGAAAACATAAAAACATATTCTAACATAATAACATAACATAATTTTTTGGGACGATACTGAGCGACGTAGTGACGGACTTGAAAGGCAGAGAATGTGAGTTAGAGAGAGAGGATCGAGGCTGAGAATGAGTCTGAAAGAAAAAGGAAGAATTCGAATTGGAAACAGAAATTAGGGTTACTAAATTTAAGAAATGAATTTATGTTTATATAAATTAGGATAAATTAATAATTTTATATTCGAGTATATTTAATAGGTTTTATGGGGAGGGTACTTATGTTTGTGTTTCCATTAGGGGTGGCAAGCAGAAAAACCTGCCTTTTCTCGCCAAAAGTCCGTCATCTGGTGAGCTGACCTGCCCTGCCCCACTTAGCAAAGCGGTTTTAAATTTTTTCCCACCCCGCCAAATGGTAGGCTGGTGGGTTGGCAGGCTCTCCTTTTTTTATAAACCATTAAATATTAAACAATATATATAATTTCACAATAATTTCAATAAATTTATAATTTTTAAAAACATAAAAAAATTATAATTATAAATATGTAATAAACATAATTATAAGCCAAATTTTTTGAAACAAAATAATAAAATCAACATTGTCCAAAGCAAAACAATATTGTCCAAAATATATAATTAAACATCTTCAAGTTTATAATCAATCAAACATAAAAACATAATCCAAAATATAACTTAGAACATCTTCAATTATCATCTTCATCCTCTTGGAGATCAATAACGTCATAGAAATTTATAAAAAAATGATCTTGACAATTAAATGTACAAAAAAATATACCGACTAATAAAGAAATAAAATTTAAGATAAACATGTTCTGTACAAATTGAAATAAAATAAACACTTTTAATTATGATCATTAATTATAATCACATATATTTACTTCAAGATTTATACTTCGAAAACTTTGTATATTAATATTTTGTATTTTTATTTCTCAATTTTAGACTATCACAAACATTAGTTACTCTCCAATAATGACAATACTTTTAAAAAAATAAACATAATTAAATGATCTTAAAATTATATAATAATTTTTAAAATAACCAAAAAATATACAATTACCTAACATATAATATTTATGTAGTAACTGAAATTTAATTGCCAATATAAAAGTAACATATAATATCATTTCATAATCAAATAAATGTTTAATCAAAGAATTTAATATTTATATAATAATATGACAAAATAAATAAAATTTTGAGTTTAACCATAATAAGCGCTCAAGTTTAAATTTTCATAAATTAATTTATTTTTGTTAAAGTAAATTGCACAATAAAAAAATTCATATATTAAAGTAGAAAATAATTTATTTATAAATACAAAATTAAAAAAATTATTCTTTAAAGTTGAATATCCAAATAAAAAAATAAATATAACTTATAAAAATTATCTATAATTTATTACAATAAATAATAAAACTGTAAAAGTCTTGTATCTATATAAATTAAATTATAAGATATCTAGATATTAATCAACTTAATTAATTAGTTTGTAACTCATTTGATTGAATAATTCAAAAAAAAATTGAATAATCCTTTTTAGAAATATGCCAATCTAAATAATATAGATTGAAAATAAGAAAAACATAACTAAATTATACAATATAACGTAATATTCCTAAAAATTTATTCTATAACAGATTTAATGTCAAGATATTTATCATCGTATGTGGTATAATCTAATTTCACAATTATTTAAACGTTGTTTTTATGAAAAATCACATTATTTATTTTTAAAAAAAATTACTCACTATTATAATTTAAATAGAATATAAAATAGATATTAATCTAATTTCTTTTAATAATTACTCAGTCACAAATATCCATCAAAGACATGAGATTTAAGAGCATACAAAGTAAATATAATACTTACAACTTTTACACTACAAAGATAAGATGATTATCACAAGTCTTTTTAATTAGCATAAATTAAATAGAACAACATATAATAATAAATAAACAATCAAATCCAAAGAAGTTATAAAACACCTATCATACACTACAACTATTTGTATTGAGAAAGCTTTAACCATTTATTTTTTTATTAGTTATCTTTTTATCTACTCTACACTTCATCTACGAATATATTAAGGACTAAACCTATGCTTTATCCTTTCAAAATTTCATATATTCTTGCCAAACACAATATTATTATGCATTTTTTTTATAAAAACCATTATTGAATGGAAGAACCGTTGGTAAAAAGATGAGGTTCTCTTATAATATATATGATTTTTATAATAATAAAATAAAAATAAAAAGTATGAAATAATATTGTGTATATTTAAGTTAATTTTAATCTTTTTTTAATAACCAGATTTGTCATTATGTAACTGATAAATAATGACAGTTAATACGGATTGGATATGTTTTAAGTATGTTATACATTTTATGATTTTGTACGGAACAATATTAATTTTAATTTATATATTTATTATTGGGTATTAAAAATAAAAAGTATTTGTATTATTAGCATTTTTCAAATTTTTCTCAACTCTGATCGTGATTAGGCCTAAAAGATCACCTACTTCGTTAGATATAAATGTAATCCAATCAATTTTTATCTGATAGTACTATATATTCGCATAATCATAGGAGAATTACATTTGCATAATCATAGGAGACTTAACTTTAGCGAGATAACAATATGGTATTTAATTATCACATGAGTATTTTTATATATAAAATTATCAATCAATTATATATGGCTTCTGATGAAAATAATATATTCAACATGGATATTGTTTGTTAGGTAAAAGATAATAAATTGACAAAAAAAATTAATTACAATGGATATATTCATTTTAAAAAATATTTTTTTATATAATACTATAACAAATATCATGGTCACCCTGAATTACTACAGGTTCAACTTTCATCGACAGCGGTAGAATGCCTAAATTGAGATATTTTCAAGCTATAATATTTGTCAAACAAACAATTAATAAAACTCTCATCCATACCTTCTAATTTTGAGTATATTTATACATACAAAAAAGATTTGAAATGGCAAAGTGATAAAAATGATTATTTTTATAATTTTGTGTGACTATTTATATATAGAAGACTAAAAAACTATGATTATCTAACAAAATTAATTTTATTTATTGCATTTAATTTGAATAAGTAAAAAATCATCTTATTTTAGTTTAGTCCTTAATTCACATGATTTAAATTTAGCTCAATATATATGATTTGATTTGATTTAATTATTAATGAAAAATATATCAAGAACCTATTTTATGCATAAATTTGTAATTTTAATGATTAATTAATTAATATAACTAATTAATTTGGTTTAATAAATTAAAAAATACTAGCAAAACATTAAAAAAAATAAATTAAAAAATACTACCAAATCAATTTGATATAAATTATAATAAATTATGTGATATTTAAATATCTAATCAAATCAATTAGTTGATATAGTTAATTTATCATAATAAATTGTATTTAATGAGTTAAAAGAAACAAATCGTTAAACACTCTCATAAGCATGTCACATCAACTCCATCATTAAGTGCAGAAACCCGATTTTTATATAATAGAAGAGATAATAATAGAATATATGAGAATATGATATGTGACATATTTTAATTATGAAATTGGTATTATATAATAGATTTTTTTTAATCCTTCTTGCTTGTTCGTTGTTAATTTTTATGTAATTACTTAATAATTTTCGTGTATGAAACTATCAACTACCTAATATTATGATTTAATTAATAAGAATGATGATATTAATATTTTTTCATAAGTCTTGTTATTATTTATAATTAGGAAATAGCCCTAACTAAACTTATTTCCTTAATGAGTGTTAATTTTGTTTAATGAGTGTTAATTTTGTTGTCAAATTCTATATTACCTTTAAAATTTTAGCATAATTGAGTCTAATTTCTACATTTTGAAATGAATTTACTCAAAAAAATTAATATGTAAATCACATTATTATTACAAAATTACTTTTTTAACATAATTAATGGTGCTTATTTGAACCATTAAATTTAGCTTCTAATGATATTAAAGTCAACCTATTTTATTATTTTGTGCCTTCAAAGAATTTACACGACTGACATAAAAATATAACAATTGAAAAAAATCATTACAATGGGTATATTCATTTTAATAAATATTCTTCTATCTAATACTATAAAAAAAATACAATGGCACGGCCACTTTGAATTGCTACGGGTCAACTTCCATCCAGAATAGTAGAATGCCTAAATTGAGATATATTCATCAAACAAACAATCAATAAAATATTCATCCATACTTTCTCATTTTGGGTACATTTATACATAAAAGAAATTATACATAAAGAAAAAAATAGAAGAAGAAAAGAAGAGTTGAAATAGCAAGAGCGATAAAAATCACGATTCTTATAATTTTGTGTGGCCATCTATATATAGTAGACCAGACAATTATGATTATCTAACAAAATTAATTTGTATTTATTGCACTCAACTTGAATGAATAAGAAATTATCTTATTTTAATTTAGTCCTTAATTCCCATTATTTGAATTTAGCTCAATATATATTATTTGATTCGATTTGATTTAATTATTAGTTAAAAATATTTTAGTTGTCTATTTTATTTATAAATTTATTATTTAATGACTAATAAATTAATCAAATTAATTAATTAGTACATAATAAACTTGGTTTAATAAATTAAAAAAATAAATTAAAAAATACTAACTGAATATTAAAATAAATAAATCAAGAAATACTACCAAATCAAATTGATATAAATTATAATAAATTATATTATATTTAAATATCTAATCAAACTAATTAGTAGATATAATTAGTTTATCGTAATAATTCGTAGTTAATGAGTTAAAAAAAATAAATTGAAAACACTATCAAAACTATGCCATGTCAGCTCCATCATTAAATGTAGAAATTCGATTTTTATATAATAGAATAAATAGAATAGATTGAGAGAGTAAAGTGTGATCTATAACCCTTTAATACTCTCTCTCTCTCATATTTTCTCTTAGTCCCACTTATAAAAATTAATAATAAAAAATCATACTTTACTCTCTTAATTGTTAAAAAAAGTAAAAAAATTCATTTCTCCTCAACCTACACATTATTTTTTCTCTTTCGTACAACTCTTTTTTTAGTAAAATACAATACGATTAATATGTGTCTTTAATTTATTTATTCGACAAGCCCAAACAGAACTATTTTTTATTCAAATATCACTTTTTTTATAGTTTAAAACTTTGCTTTATTTAACAAAAGTTAAAATTCACAGAAAAAGTTGTGCGTGATTTTTAGGCTAATTTTTTTAGATATAAAAAAAGATCGTGTATCATTCATAATAATAATAATTAATTGGTGTGTTTTTTATATAATTTGTTTTTTAATTTTAAATAATTAATATATTAAATCTTTAAATTTAAAAAATAATAAAATTTGTAGAAAAATTTAAAAGTCTATGTTCATAAATTGGATCTCAGATTTATATTGAAATAATTTTTTTTTACTGTAAAATAAATCGAAAGATCTGATTTGCACATTTAAAATTTTTTTAATACTAAAATACAAATCTGATAGTCGAATTTGTATGTTTAAAATGATCTAAAAAAAATTTAACTCTCAGATTTATATATTAAAAAAAATTAAGAGTTTTTAATATGACCCTTAAATTTGTGCTCTTTACATAAAAAATACATTATTTAAAAATACCATTAAAAACCCAAAACCAAAATTAAAAATGTAATTTTTACCTATAGATGTTCAAAATGCTCACAAACCTAGTAAAAAACCATACTGACGTCATAAGCTCTATAGACAAAATTAATAGACCACTAAAAAATTAGATTTGGATCTTTTAAAGTTTAAATTTTACTTTAGAGAGTAAAGTGTGATCTTTTACTCTTAAATATTTTTTTTTTCATATTTATTCTTGGTCCCACCTATAAAAGTAATGGTTAGAGATCACACTTTAATCTTTAAAGTAAAATTCAAATTTTAGAGAATTTAAATCCTAAAAAATTAACTAAAATTTTTAAAATATTCCTCCTAATCCTAGACCCTACAAAAGTAAGAAGGCCAACATACTTGAGTGATTTTCAACTACCTTAGAATGCATCCACTCTTGCACTATGATCCTGTCCATAGGTGTATTCAAGCAAAAGATATTTTTTATTTGTGCAGAGTTAGATTTACTAAATTAAATTAAAATTAAGAAAAAAATAAAAAAAGAAGAAAAAGTAGAGATAGAGAAAGGTATTGGATCTCTCCTCTTTGTAGTATGTTCCAAATCTATCCCAGAATCCGTTCGTATCCTAAATTTTTGGAAGGGACATGGTTGCAAGTGAAAAACCACTTCAATCATTAAATGTTTAACAAGTTCAAGTATTCAACTAAGTTTTAAGTGTTAACTATGACAATCTACTTTTTTTAATTATATTTATAAGAAATTTTCTATAGAGAATACTTTTTAGTTACAAAACATGCGTTGGGGGCTAGGCCCAAATATTAGCAGGGACAAAATGTGTGTGAATAGAATTAGACTCTTACCAAAAAAAAAAAAGAAAAAAGAACTTAGACTATCTAGGAGATAATATATGGGCTACTGTCGGCAATGGGCCTTTTTATTAAACCAAAAATTTTCTTTCAAAACTAGGGACCAATTTGTTATTTTTTTGTTTCTTTCATAGGCTAATTTGTTGAAAACAAAAAATGGTTAAATTTTAATTTGGAAGGTAATGTTTCCAAGACTGAGAGATTGAAATTAAGAAATAAAGATTAAAATAAATTTTAATATTTTATTTAGTATAAAGTGAAAGATAGAAATTGAAATAAAAATGAACTCTTAATTTAATTTACACAAAAAATAAAGTTAGAATTAATTAATTAAAATAGAAATATTTTAAGATATAAAATATTATTAAAGTTTTACTCTCCATTTTCAAAAATTTTAGATTTCTATGTTTCCACATTTTAGAAGTACTAAAATATTAAAATTTTGATAACTGAAATTTAAATATCAATCTCTGAGCTAATAAATATGACATTAAGTCTTAATCTTCGTCCTAATACATTAAAACAAACACTATCAAAGATTACTCTTTCTAAGTTTCTATTACATGGAATGTGTGTGAGTATGTGTGTTGTATGACCAAAAAAAATTCTATTATATGGGATAAGTAAGAGGGAACATTCTAAAAATAAGATTAATAAAGTTAAAAAGATTAAAAAATTTAGAGATTTGATCGAGATTGAACTTAATATAATAAAATGATATATTTATATATAAATGATATCTTTCTAAAAAATTTTGAACTAGTTTTTCATTAAAAAATCATATTAATTTAACCAATTGAGTAAAGTATCGTTTTTATCCCCAATGTTTATGTTTGGGGTAAGTCTTAAAGTTGTTTCTAATATTTGAATCGTCTTATTTAAGTCTCTAACATTTTAAAATTCCGTTAACAGATTTCTAACGGCAGGACAACATTGAGTCAATTTTAAAATGTTAGGGACTTAAATAAGACGAAAACGTTAGGGACAAAAACGATATATAGAAATAAATTTTAATTTTATCATTCACTAATATCAATCTTTTATGGTACATAGTTATTAAATTATTTTTTAATCACATTTAAGTAAATTACACTTAATCACATTACTTTGATTCTAAATAAATTTATTTTTTCTATAATTTTACTCTTAAAAATTTTTACTCATGATGAAATGTTTGTAAAATTACTAGAATCACGTTACTTTATTGTATATGTATCATTTTTTTCCACAAGTTTATATACTAGTTATTCTACAAATATTTTATAATGAGTAAAAATTTTTAAAAGTAAAATTATAAAAAATAAATTTATCTAGAATAAAATTAATATGATTAAGTATAATTTATTTAGATGTGATTAAAAAATAATTGAATAACTATGTACCGTAAAATATTGATATTATTGAAGGATAAAATTAAAATTTATTTCTATGTATCATTTTTGTCTTTAATGTGTTCGTCCTATTTAAGTTCTTTAACGTTTTAAAATTGTCTTAATTTTATCCTGTCGTCAATTCTATTAACAGATTTTTAACGATAAGATAACATTAAGTCAAATTTAAAACATTAGAGACTTAAATAAAATAATTCAAACATTAAAAATAACTTTAAATTTTACCCTCAATATTAGAGATAAAAATAATTCTTTACTCTAACCAGTTTATTGACTTTTTCCCCTTCTTCCAAGGCTTAAACCCAATATCTCTAACGGTGATCAATATGTCTTCTGTAATTGGTTTTGCCACTTAACTAGGAAATTATTAACATTAAAATGAAAATAGTTATTTATTAAAAAATAAAATAAAGAATTTAACTATCATGTTCATTAAAACAACATGTTAAAATTATTACCAGTAGAATTTCTTAAAATTTTCAAATAAATACACAATAATGTATTAAAAGCTAAGCATTTTTTTTATAAAAGAAATTTTAATCGATAACTTTAACTTATATTCTTAAGAGACATGTTAGTTAAATCTTAAACTAAAATACTATATTCTTCTTTTTTAACCAGTAGTATATCCTTATTTTTCAATGGATAAAATAGTTGATTCAAAATTTTAAAATTTTCATACTTAATATAAAGGTCAAATTTTTAATACTTTATTAAAAAAGGAAGAAACTTTTTACTCAAGTTTATAAATAAACTAATTTTTCAAGTTTTAAAATAATTATTTATTTTTATTAGAAATATAATTATTTATGTATTTTTTTATTAATTTAAATTTTTAAAATAAGTAGTTTCATGACATAGTATTAGAATTTTTATGAGTCTATGATAAAAAAGTTTAGAATTTGAACCTGTTATTTACTATAAAAAATATTAAAAAAATTGAAAGAAAAAAATGACTTATGCAAAAAATTCAATCAAACCAAAAAAAAAACTCTTATTTACAAAAACGTATTAAAAATATAATCTATCAACTTAAATTTTCAAAAAATTAATTTTATGACAATTCTCTCACTAAAAATACTCTCATTTTGTATATATTATGACAAAATATACAGAATTAATTTGTAGTTACTTAACATTAACCAACTTTAAAATTTAGATTTATAATTTAAAATTTATATTAAAATTTTATAATTTAAAAATAAATAAAATATTTTAAAAAAAATTAACTAATATTAAAAAAAATCTCTAACATTACTCCAATACTATTTCACTAAATCTAAACGCGTTATTGACAACAGGAGTTCATGAATCTACTCACAAAACCAGGCATCCCAAAATGGTCAGTTCCATCATGCTTCAACAGAAATAGATATATTATATATGACATAATTTTGTCTTTATTGTAAGTGCAGTATTTCATTTTACTAACTTAACCAATAAAAAGTGATAATAAATATTAAACGTTAATCTTTTATTTTTAACAGAATGAAATTCTTTTTAATTATTTAAAAAACTAATTAAAAAGAAAACATGTGTGTATTCATTAAAATTAAAATAATGAATTATTATTAGTTAATTAAAAAATAATTAAACACAGTAAATAGTGGTAATTCCTTGAGATGTTGCCATAGGTGATAAGAAGAAAATGATCTTCTTAGTTCTTAGTAGCTTAATTAGACAAGATAATTATAGTCATCATTAAAGTCCCTTGTGTTCGTTCCAGATATGTTTACAAGACTACAATAACATGATCTCTCTCAAACAAAATCACCCTTGGTTTTAATATAAGATTATCCACAAACATTTTGCAGAAATTATTTTTAATATGGAGATAAAAATAATATTTTATATAAATATTGATATTTAAAATGTATTATAATATTGTAGATGTATAAAAATTAAAGGGTGTTCAATATGTATTTTGCATATTATTAAGATGTTAACACGTATCTAACATGTATCTTGTATGTTGTAATACGTATTATGTGTTGATTCTCTCTTTACAAAATCTACTCACCTGTAATTATACTAAATAATTTTATTTTTAACAAAAACATTAATATTTTTTCTGTATAAAAAAAATTTAGTCCAAACATTACATGTACTACATGTTGTAATACATATTTTGTATGTTGACTCTCTATCTATAAAATTAATTCATCTGTAATTATACTAAATAATTTTATTTTTAATAAAAATATCAATATCTTTTTTATATAAAAAAAATTAGCCCAAACATTGCATTTGGAAGAAGAGCCCAAGTCACCAAATTATTTATCAACAATCAAGGGTCACAAACTGTTTTTTTTATTTAATTATTATCCTTAATTTGGTGATGACTTTTCGCTTTCCTCACCATATAAAATTAAAGAAATCGATTTGATTCTTGAAATGGTGAATACAAGACAAAGTTTAGCATAAAGGGCTTGTCTCCTGAGTTGAAAATTTTTTCTCATGGAGGGAACACGAAGCTGCGGAGAAAATGTAAATGTCACTCTCACCATTATTTGCCATATTATTATAAGAATAAAGATCTTTTTCAGTCTTTAACTAATTGTTCAAAAGACAAAAATAAAGTCTCTTTTTATAATTCAAAAATTTTTAATTAATTTTTAATTACCATGTATATAATTGGTCTAAATATCCTTATTACTTGTGTAAACAATTTCTGACATATTATTAAGTCATTTTTTTATAAAAAAAGTAACGTATATTTTTTGTCTTTGAAATTTGATAAAAATTTTTAAAATATATTTAAGTTTATTTTGTTTTAATTTTGTCTCAAAATTTTTTTATTTGCATCAAATAAATTCTCGACGACTAAATTTTAAAAAAATTTAAGATTAATTTAATAATAATATATAAAAATTATGCTTAATTTATTTGTGTTGATAATTGTTCTTATCAAATTATTATTAAATTAATCTTAAATTTTTTAAAAAATTAGCTGTAAGTAGTATAAAAAATAAAATTAAAATAAAATAAAATTTAAAAATATTTTTAAAATTTTTATCAAAATTTAAAAATAAAAAATATATTTTATCTTCACAGAAATTACTTAAACTAATAACAACAATTACTTAGATTAATAAATTAAATAAAAAAATCAATAATTAAGATTTTTCAAATCTTTATTTTTATTTTTATTATTGGCTGGTTTTATTACATTTCAAAGGGATGACGCATTTAATATCTGATTACGTGTAAAATATTTGCAATTTTATTCACCGACTTAAAATTTTCATAAAATCTTTATTTAATTTTGACCTAAAAGTCCAAAAGGCTTAAACTATGGGTTTCTTGTCATTGGAAGGTTGGATGCTAAACATTATCTATCTACCAGAATCCCCCACTATGATTTGTGGGGCTCTTATTGTTGAGCTTTGGGTTAAGTTTTGGATGAATGATCAACGTACAATAAATTATGGCAAGTTCTCTAGTATAGATATAGTCTATAGAGATTTCATCTATATGTGTATATAAATATTGAAAGCGTCTGAACACATAAATATTGATAGATTTAGATTTTTTTTTGTCAGATTTGTTATACATTCAAATATTATTGTTATTTAAGTTTAATTAAATAGACTTAACACTAATAAAAATTATCTTATTAAAAAAAATGTGATTATATACGCACACATCATTCTTTTAACTAAGTTATTTACGTTCACATGCGGAATTTTACGTTATCGTCATTTTCTTCTTCTTCGTATTCCTTCTCCTCCTCCTTCTCCTCATTCTCCTTTTTTGCGTGTTTTCTCCCATCATCATTCTTTTGTTACTACTGTTGTTGCTACATTTTTTTCTTTTATTCTCTTCTTCTTGGTAATTTTGCAGTATTATGTATTTTTTGTTTTATTTTTATTTTCTCTTTCTTAGTTTATTCCTCTTAAAAGAGTGAAATAAGAAGAATTATAACAAAATGAATTAAGAAGAAGATGAAGAAGAAGAAAATGAAAAAGAAGAATAAGAAGAAGCAATAGAATGTGAGGAGGAAGAGTTTCGAATTGTGTAGAACAACGAGTCCAAATGCACCTTAATTCACTCAGAAATGAATTGAAATAATATAATAATTGCGATACAAACTCAGTTTAAAAACATAATGATTAGAAGTGGTCGATGTTACTTCAGCTTATAATGCCCTAATAGGTCAGACAACCTTGAATCGATTTGAAGCAGTTGTCTCTACGCCTCATCTATGCATGAAATTTCCTATCACGGATGGAATTGTTACCATAAAGAGAGATCAAAAGCTAGCATGCAAATGTTACAATGAAAGCCTCAATTTAAAAGGCAGTCCAGGAAAAAAAGAAGTCAACACTATTGAATTTGGTGGTATTTGAACTCGAGAAGAACTACACCCCAACCTGGAGGAAAGGGCAGAAGAAGTGTAAATTGGAGATCATCTTGAAAAAACAACAAATATAGGGGTTAACTTGGAAGAAGGTCTGAAAGAGTAGCTCATTGACCTCCTAAGAAGAAATTCCAATTTCTTTGCTTGGAAAGCCTATGACATGTCTGGTATAGATCCCTACCTGATGTCCCATAAGCTCTTCGTGTACCCCGGTTTTCGACCTGTTCAACAAAAGCATTGGAAACTTAGACCGAAAAGGACACAGGTCGTGGAGAAACAAGTGCAAGCCCTATTAGAAGCCGAATTCATAAGGAATGTAAAGTACCCACTTTGGCTGGCAAATGTGGTCCTAGTGAAGAAACATAATGAAAAGTGGAGGATGTGTGTAGATTACACCGACTTCAACAAAACTTCTCCTAAGGATCCCTACCCCCTTCCAAGTATTGATGCTTTGGTCGATTCAGCCTCAAGTTATCAGTATCTGTACTTCATGGCCACTTACTCGGGATACAAACAAATTCTGATGTACAAGTCAGATCAAAAGAAGATATCATGCATCACTCCAAATGCTAACTATTGTTACGTAGTATTGCCTTTTGGATTAAAGAATGCCAGCGCCATGTACTAGCAATTAATGAACAACGTATTTTTCCCTCACATGGGAAAACTTATGGAAGTGTATGTGGATGATATGCTTGTTAAAACCAAGGTTGACTCAACACTCTTATCCGATCTCTTTGAGGTGTTCTCTACAATAAGAAATCATGGAATGAGGTTAAACCCCTCAAAATGCGCCTTCGCAATAGAGGCGAAAAAATTCTTAAGTTTCATACTAACTCAAACAGGAATCGAAGCAAACCTAGACAAGTGCAGAGCCATACTAGACATGAAGAGCCCGACCTGCCTCAAAGAAGTTCAAGAATTAAATGGAAGGTTGGCAGCTCTATCTAGATTCCTAGTAGGATCAACATTGACTACCCCTATACTCAATTATCATAAAGGGGAAGCAATTTGAATGGACCCCAAAATGTGAGCAAGCCTTTCAAGACTTCAAGACCTTTCTGGGTCAACCCCCATACTTAGCCGACCTTTAGCAAGAGAAGAGCTCGTTCTCTACATGGCAATGGTGAGCCGAGCTATAGTTTCGGCCTTGATCAGAAAAGATGAGAACAGATAGCAACCTGTCTACTTCATCAGTAAAGCGTTACAAGGAGCAGAACTAAACTAACAAAAGATAAAAAAGTTTGCGTATATTCTTGTCCTCACTTCTCGAAGGCTTTGACCTTATTTTCAGGCTCACGCTATAAAGGTCCACACCAACCAACCAATGAAACACATTTTTCAAAAGATGGACCTAGCAAGAAGGATGTTACAATGAGTTGTAGAACTATCCGAGTTTGATTTGAGATACGAAACTCGGACAGCAATCAAATCTCAGTATCTCACCGACTTCATAGCTTAATACACAGAAAGTCGAGGAAGCCCAACAACATGGAGCCTATACGCAGACGGTTCATCCAATAAAGCTGGCAACGGAGCAGGCGTCATCTTAGAAAGTGACCAAGAAACTCGGATAAAACTTTTGCTAAGGTTCGAGTTTCCTACTTCTAATAATCAGGTAGAGTATGGGGCCTTGCTTGCTGGCTTAAAACTGGCTAAGAAAGTAGGGGCAGAAAAACTGATAGTGTTCAGTAACTCTCAAGTAATAATATCACAAATTAATGACTCTTATCAAGACAAAGACCCCAACATGAAAAAATACTTAGAAGAAGCACGGGAACAATTCTCAATGTTCTCGGAATGAGAAGTTTGGCATATAACTCAGGAATCAAATGCTCAAGCAGATGCCCTCTCAAAGCTAGCCAGCACCAAGTTGGGAGGCAACAACAGAAACCTCATCCAGGAAACTCTCCATGTACCATCAACATCAAAGGGAGGTGACATCTCGGATGTGATGACTATATCTAACCAAAATTTAGGATGGATAACCCTTATAGCTAACTATCTTAAATTTGATGTTCTCTCTAAGGGCAAAAAAGAAGCTCGACGACTTATAAAGGATGTACAAAATTATACATTCGTCCATAATGTCCTATATAAAAGAGGCATATCAATAACTCTATTAAAGTGCATCTCGACCTCTAACATAAAGGAGGTCTTAGAGGAAGTACACAATGGCATATGTGAAAATTACTTAGGAGCTCGATTACTATCCAAGAAGATGATCCGGGTCGGCTTCTTGTGGCCGACCTTACAAAGAGAAGTGGCTGAGTTCATTAAAAAGTGCCCGCCTTGCCAGAAGTATGCCAATTTTTATCTGGCACCTCCTAAAGAGCTTATTAGCATCATCTCCCGTTAGCCGTTTGCAAAATGGGGACTCGATCTTCTCGGACTATTTTTTCAAACTCTAGGACAAGCCAAATACCTCATAGTGGGGATCGACTACTTCACTAAGTGGATCGAGGCGGAACCACTAGCAACCATCACTACCCAGAGAAGTTGGAAGTTCCTCTATAAGAACATTGTCACGAGATTTAGGGTTTTTCACTCCATCACCACGGACAATGGGACGCAATTCACCGACTCGACCTTCAGGAATTTAGTGGCCGATCTCAAAATAAAATACCAATTTACATCGGTAGAACATCCTCAGGCTAATGGACAAGGTGAATCTGCAAACAAAGTCATATTAGCTGAATTGAAACGTCAACTACAAGACATAAAGGGAGCATGAACTGACGAGCTCCCTCAAGTCTTATGGACATTCGGACAACTTCTCATTCCACAACTGGAGAATCACCTTTCAGCCTTACTTACAGAATGGAAGCTATGATCTCCATAGAAATTGCTGAAGAGTCATCTAGGATTGTATTCTACAATGAAGAGGCCAATACCCAAGTGCAAAAAGAAGAGCTCGACTTCCTCCCAGAAGTCCGAGAAAAAACTTGGATCAGAGAAGAAGCATTAAAGTAGAGGATGATCCTAAGGTACAATCAGAAGGTGATCAAAAGAAACTTTGCCACAAACAATCTCATACTGATCCGAAATGACATCAAAGTTCAAAAGTTGAGCGAAGGAAAGCTAGCTGCAAATTAGAAAGGACCCTATAATATTGTTAAAGTCTTAGGAAAGGGCTACTAAAACGTGTCCTACCTGCAAGGGCGGGAGCTCTCGAGGTTGTGGCACGCATGTAATCTAAAGAAATACTACAGTTAGGTAGCATACCTTGTTCCCTGATGTACTATTTTTCCCAACCTTAATATTTTTTCCCTTTTAAAGGGATTTTTTCTGAAGGAAATTTTAACGAGACAGTACAACAAAAGCTAAGGGTAGTCAAAAATCCTTAGTGGCTAATCTATGTAAAGGAATTCTTTGTTTATTAATACAATTCGATTTCTTTTTCAAAATTTTTCTATAAAACGCATTAATATAAACTCGACAAACCGCAAAAATCATTGTCCGACCTAAAATGGTCGACAAGATGAAGCGACAAGGTACAAGTTAATGTAAGAAGTTATATAAATAACTTATGACAACCGACCTTAGAATCAAGGCAGAATAAAAACAAAGTGTAAAAGTAACTTAGTAAAATCAGATTAAATGAAGTCGGAACTCATAAAAGGAAAAACTATACAAGCAAGTTTACCCCCATAAAACTTGGCAAAGAAACAACCTTAAAAGTTGTCGAGGTATAATCCCCAACTAAGTAGCTATATTAGCCAAGAGATAGTTCAGAAAACAATTATTGGAATATCCAAAATTATTATCAAAGTGAAGAAAGGCTCTTTATATTTTAAAAGTGTTTGAAAAAATAACATAAAAGCAAAAGTAAGTTTGTCCAAAAAACTACTAACTATTACAAGTTAAATTTGTTCATCATGACCCACAAGTCGGGCCATCCAACAATGGGAGAAAAAAACTACAAAGAGCTAAGAAGAAGGGTCAAGTAGAGGATTAAGGTCCTCCCTAGTCACGACATCCTTGCCTCGGGCAGGAAGGGTCAGAGGGTGAACAGAGACCGGCACAACGGGAATGGCACCAGGTGGTAAAGGAGGGAGCTCGGCGCCATTTTGAAGAACTGAGGATTGATGGTTTAGAAGTTATAATAAATTCTCGTTGCAAGTATAGTTTCTAAACCAAGCAATCAACCTTTCTTACAAACGTTTGGTTGTCACAAGTAACAAACCCAATATAATTTATAAACCAAAGTATTCGAACCTCGGGTCGTCTTCTCAAGGAATTGCAGGGAGGTGTTCTTATTATTGGTTATGGAAAACAGTGTTTGGGTTTGAAAAGATTTTGAATGAGAGAAATGGTTTGCAGGAATTAAGAAATTAATAATTGATAAAACCTTTGGCAAGGTATGAAAACTGGAAGTCCTATCCTAGTTATCCTTATCAATGGTGATGAGAATTATACTGTTGCTCCCACTAAGTCAACCTCTAACTATGAAGGTCAGTTAAGTGGACAAATTAATTTAATACCTAAAGTCCTAGTCAACTCCTTAAGGAAAGACTAGAGTTATAGGAATCTAAATTAATAAGCAAGAATAATAATTATCAATCACGATGAGTTTGATAACTCAAGAATCACCAATTAATCAACCAAAGCCAATAGTAAATAATTTAAATTAAAAATAAGAAAAAGCAATCATGAGTCTGAAATACCTCAAATTATATTTAAATAAAGACGTTAATTCTAACATGGACAAGTTCATAAATCAAATTGAAAAGACAAATAAAAAGGACATTGAACCTGCGATGAAGAGATAGTCCCAATAAGATAAATCCTAATCCTAATCGTAAGAGAGAGGAGAGAACCTCTCTCTCTAAAAACTACATCTAAATCCTAAAAAGTGAATAACTGGAGATCTCAAGTGATGTCTTGAGTCTCTGCATGTTCCCTGACTTTAATCTACGTTCCTAGGCCGAAATTTGGGTCAAAACGCGGCCCAAAATCGTCTTCAGCGTATTCTATAATTTTTATAGATCGCGCACGTCACGCGGTCGCGTCGTCCACGTGATCGCGTCACTCAGCGTTTTTCGTACCACGCGTGCACGTCGTCCATACATTCGCGTCGTCCGTGCAGCTTCCAATTCGCGCGGTCGCGTCAGGCACGCGAACGCGTCACTCTGATTTCTTCCATTTTGCGCGGTCGCGTGAGCCATGCGACCGCGTGACATCTCGCTGGTCATCTCCTCAATTCCTTGTGTTCCTTCTATTTTTGCACGCTTCCTCTTCATTCTCTAAGCCATTCCTGTCCTATGAAGCCTGAAACACTTAACACACAGATCAAGGTATCGGATGGTAATAAGAGAGGATTAAAATTAGCTAAATTAAGACCAAAGAAGCATGTTTTCAATCATAGAACTAAACTAGGAAGGAATTGTAAAATCATGCAAATCATATGAATAAGTGGGTGAAAAGCTTGATAAAACCACTCAATTGAATACAATATAAACCATAAAATAGTGGTTTATCAGCGATAACAACTTCAGAAGGGACCTCGTGAGTCTGAAAAGTCTGGCCGACCTGAGCACCCGAAGACTTCGGGATTGGGAAAAGCCTCCTCCACGTCATCATCAGGGACTAGGACGATCTTCCCATTCACTACAATATTATCTTGACTGCACAGAGAAAGATCGAACTCAGGGGTAAGATTTGGACTCGGGCTTTCAGGTTAGCAAACATCTCGTCCATCCCCTCGATCGCAGACTCCTTAAAAAGGGCATATCTTTCTTTGGCCTTCTCCAGGGCCTCAGGGGCAAGATTTGGACTTGGGCCTTCAGGTTAGCAAACATCTTATCCATCCCCTCGGCCACAGTTTCCTTAAGAAGGGCATATCTTTCTTTGGCCTTCTCCAGGGCCTCCTAAAGGTCAAGCTTCTCCCCGTAAACTCAGGTATAACTCTCCTTTGCCTTCTTTTGCAAACCCTCTGCCATAGCTGTAGCTGCCTCCGCTTTCTTTATCCGAGACCGAGCTTTCTCCAGGTTGGACGTCAGCCCATCCCTCTCCTCCTCCAACTCCTTCTTAATTCCACTAAGCCTCTCCACCTCAGTTCGGGCAGCCACTAAAGAGCCATGAGTGGCACTGATGGAAGTCTTCTACAACTCTTGGCAAAGGGCGTATATATTCCCGCTATCCGAATTCTATTTTGGACCATAAGTTGGAGGTGGTTTTGAATAACCACATCATTCATGCTAATGCGACTATGAGGAAGAATATTTATCTCACTCCAGGCAAGCCCATCAAAACCTTTATCATAAACGCTCCCCTCTTCAACAACTTTTTGCCTTTTGAGAGGGGGCTCTGAAGATGAGGGAGAAGGAGGAATAGCAGAACTCTCTGGAGGTGAGTCAGGAGGGATGAACCAACTTAAGGGATTAGGAACGATTTTTTTTTGGGCCGAAGTATCCGAGTCCAATTTCTTCGGAGAAGCTCGGACAGAGGTGCCCCCAGTTTCCTTCTTTTGAATGTTTTGAGCCACGACTTTTTTTTGGTCTGGTGCAGTTATTTCATCGCAGCAGACATCGGAGCCATGTTCTCTACAAAATAAAATAAAAGTCACCTTAGTCAACAAATCACAACTAAAAGTCATAAGGATAAAGGTCGGAAAGTTACCTATCTCAGACTGGAGTTGACCGGGTCTCCTAAGAATCTTTTCGTATTCAAGTGAGGAGACCGACCCCAACATTCTTGAAACACATCCACTACACACTTTTCAAGTTCATCTAGTTGCCCTACCCCATACCTAGCTATTACCAGCTTTTCTTCCCAATATAAAGGGAAGTCGGGGTCATCGTTCTCATCCAAAAAGAAAGATCGGGCATCTTTAACAGCCAGGAATTTGAAAAAAATATTTTTTAAAGTCGTGAAAAGACTCATCAAAAATGAAAAAAAAATCTTTCTACTCTGAATGACGTGAAAGGTAAGGCAAGAAAACTTCCATTTCGAAGATCCGAGTTTGGTCAAGACAAAAAGGTGAAAGAAGACCTTCAGAGAAAGTCAGACATCGAGCTCGCGACACAAGAGCAGATAGATTTTTAAAAACACCTAGGAGTTCGGGTGAAGTTGGGGGGGAGCAACATTGCAAGTCCAAAGAATATTTATCTCAAAATCAGAAAAATGGAGTTTGATATCTAACTTTGTAAAAAAGCACTCATAAGCATAAAAAAAGGGGCATTCCAAGTTCTCTAAAGGGGAAAAGCAAATCCTCTCCTCGGAATCAGCCTCTATTATTTCATAATTTCTTTCATCCTCTTGACTCTCACATAATCTATGGTGTCTACAGAATACCTCAGCATATTCTTTATCGACTACAGGAACAGTAGAATGGAAAGAAGAATCTACCCAAGTTAAAAGAGAAGGAGGGATTTTCGTTGACATGTCATGAATAATAGACTGAGTCATAAAAGCTACACCTACAAATACAAAAACAAGTCGTCACCAAAGAGTTCGGACATCTTTCAAAAGAAGTCGGATAAAAGACACAAAACACAACAACGTTATTTCAGAAGATCTTTTGCAAACAGAAAATATAAAAAATGACGCCCCTACTATATCACCAACAGCGACACCATTAGGGAGCAATGTGACTATATTCTACAGCAATAAAACAACAAGTTCCTCCAACTTTCAAAAACACAGCCAAACATTCACAACAATAACTTCAGACGGCAAAAAGTTATTTTAAAATGGAATTTTAGCGGTTAAAGCGGCAGCAATCAACAATTTTTTTTCAAAGAAAAACTTCAAAAATACAAACAAAACCAACAATACAAAGAATATCTGCTATTAATGTTGCCTCCAATACAAGAAATAGATTAAAAAAAGACCAAAAGAATAGTTACATAAAAAAAGGGGAACCAAGAGTCAAGGGTACCAACCTTAATGAAGATTCGAAGAATGAAATGGGCACACCAAATAACAGTAAACACGAACGATCCTCTCAGTAAAGCAAGATAAGATTTTCAAAAGATCCAAGATGAAAAAATCTTGGAACTGAAAACTTTCAGTTGAGAAACAAGAAAGAAAGAAATAAAACAAAAAAATTTTGCGATGAAAGAAGCAAAGGAAGCATTTTCAAAAGTGGAAGAAGCTAAGGGAGAAGAAAGAAGACACAAAGTATTTATAAGAGAGAAGGGGCAAAATATTCATTTCACACCCCTCTTTAAAGACGTGCACAAATTCCAAGGAAACTATCGCGTAACTTTCGCCCCTCATTTAAAAAGGCAACATTCAAAATTTTAAAATACGTTGCATACCCGACCTTTTGAAGGTGATGTACCCGATGTCGTAACTGAAGCCATAAAATGTTTGAACCCGACATTTTGAAAGCTCAGATTCAAGTAGGAACAATGTTCATACCTTGGTCCAAAATATAAAAGTCAGGCCCAATAATAATGAAAGGTGCACCCAAGAAGGTGGCCTCTGCCGCATGAGTATGTGAAAAAGTGAGTAGGATGGGTAGTTAGGTTAGAACTTAATTGTATAGGTTGTCATAGGTTAGGTGGGAAGTCTAGGTTAATCAAAGATTCAAATTTCAAGCTCACTTAACCATATATGCATCCTACCTTGACCCTAGCCCCATTACAACCAAAGAAAAGACCTCATGATACTTGTATGCATGCATGAAATATATGTCGATTGTTAGAAGAAAAACAAATCTTAGAAAGCATGATTAGGAGAGAATTGAGTGAATCAACCCTAAACACTTGAGCGAATAGAGTGCAAATACATCCGGTGAGGGTTTGATGCTCAATTACATGTTTCCACCAATGATCATCTCCTTTCATGCAAGTTTTGTAAAAATATTTAATAGCTCAATTCAATTGTGGTTTGGCATGGTTGTTAATACCTTTTGCCCTTGTGCATATATGCTTCTTGGGAATTGATTTATTTTGACCAAGCAAATTGCATTCATGTAGATAGTTGCATATAGGTAGATTGCATTTAGTTAGTTTTCATTGAATAAATGTTGATCCCTTTGCTTTCTCTTGGTTTTAGCATGAGGACATGCTTGGTTTAAGTGTGGGGAGGTTGACAAACCCCGTTTTGACGGTTTATCTTGTATTGATTTTAAGAGATTTTATCACCTTTTACCCACATTTATTCAATGAAATAGCATGGTTTTTGTGATTGTCTCCTTATTTATGCTTAGATGTGAAAACATGCTTTTAGACCCTTAATTTGATGGTTTTAATCTCCCTTTGATTCCACTAGATGCCTTGATATGTTTGTTAGTGATTTCAGATTGAAAAGGGCTAGGAATGGATCAAAGGAGTGAAGAGGGAAAGCATGCAAAGTGGAGAAATCATGAAAAGTCAAAGAAGTTGAACTCGCCCATGGACGCGCGCGCGCACCTGCGAATTACCCCATGGACGCGTACGCGTCGGTGCTGATATATGATTTTTTAATGAATTCACAACCAACGAATTCTGAAGGGTTGTGGGGCCCAATTGCAACCAACTTTGGCGCCAAAGATGCTATTTAAAGCCAATGATTGAAGAGAAAAGGGGATTCCATTCATTACACACCAATTAGTTTTAGTTTAGCTTTTAGTTAGTTTCTAGAGAGAGAAGCTCTCTCTTCTCTCTAGAATTAGGATTAGGTTAGTTCTTAGATCTAGATCTATTTCTTCTTCTTCTCTTTTCCAATTTTTGTTCCTCTCTTCTATTGTAGTTGTAGAATTCTTCTTCTAATGTAATTCCTTTGTTTTTAGTTTGTGAATTCTCTTTTGTAGATCTACATTTCTCCTTCAATGCAATTGGTAAGTTCTTTGTTGTTTCATGATTAATTTGGTTTTCTATTGTGGACCTCTTGCCTTTGTAGTTAGATCTCTCTTTAATTCTTGTAATTTAGGTTGTTCACTTTTATTGCCTTTTATGTGTTTGTTGAAATGCCTCTTCTAGATATAGTATAGATTTTGTTCCTCTTGGCCTAGGTAGAGTAATTAGTGACACTTGAGTTATCTAATTCCTTTGTTGATTGATAATTGGAGATATTGCTAATTGGTTTGGAGTGCACTAAAGTTAGTCTTTCCTTGGGAGTTGGCTAGGACTTGTGGCTCAAGTCAATTCATCCACTTGACTTTTCTTTATCTAGTAAGGGTTAACTAAGTGGTAGCAATGAACAATTCTCATCACAATTGAGAAGGATAACTAGGATAGGACTTCTAGTTCTCATACCTTACCAAGAACCTTTTATAGTTGTTAGTTTATTTTCATTGCCATTTACTTTCATGCCTCTTATCAAAACCCCAAAACAACTCAAACCAATAACAAGACGCTTTATTGTAATTCCTAGGGAGAACGACCCGAGGTTTGAATACTTCGGTTTATAAATTTAGGGGTTTGTTTTAGTGACAAACAACTTTTTGTATGAAAGGATTATTGCTTGGTTTAGAAACTATACTTCGACGAGATTTTATTTGAGAAATTCTAAACCGTCAAAAATCCGTTCATCAAAATGGCGCCGTTGCCGAGGAATTGCAATGGTGTTGTGTTATTGGTTATTGTATATATGTGAATATTGTGAATATGTTTGCTCTTTGCTTCTTTGTTAGTTTTTAGTGTGTTTTCTTTATTTGTTACTAATTTTTTGTTTTTGTTTTTTTTTTTTGCCTTCTCTTACTATCATGAATTCTCATTTTGGCTATGAGTGTGACTACAACTATGTTGTAGGAAGTGGAGATTACAATGAAGAGATGTATCAAGGATGGGATAACCAAAGGTGGGAGGAGCCATATGCATATGATCAATTTTCATGGCAACAACCTCCACCAATGCACCATGAAGAAGAGCCATTCTATGATGCATATCAATCCAATGGCTATGGTGAATCACCTTGTGACTTTCAAGAACCACCACCATATGCCTATGAACCATATCCTCAACATAGCCCTCAACCACACTCACAAGCCCATTTTCACCAACCACCTTCATATGACCCTAACCCATATCTATCCTACCAACAACCATATGAGCCATATGAACCACACATAGAGCTACCACCATTCCAACATCAATCTTTTCAAGAGCCACCTCCTCCACATTATTATCAAGATGAACCACCTCTAATATATGAAAATTTCCAACCACACGATGAATTCTACCTCCCACCACAATCTCACATGGAAGAATACTCATACCCATTGATCCAAGAGCCACATGATCCTAATCATATAATCCAAGAGGAACAAGAGTCAAGGGATCATCTCAAAGAAGCATTGGATCAATTTCAAGCAACCATGGAGTGTGTTGTGCAACAAGTGGAAAGAATGGAAAACATTGAACCACCACAATTCTACCAAGAAGAACCACCTTCCTACTATGAACCCTTCCCCTAAAATGATGAATCCTTCCACCAACCCCAATCTCTAATGGATGAAACCCTTGGTGTTCTTGTTCAAGGGCAAGAAGAGATGAAAAGGGATGTGCAAAATTTCATGGCCGCCTTGGATGCGGTAACAAATCAATTAGCCTCCCAATACTTGAACACTCAAGGAACTCCCATGGCTACATGTGGAGAATCAAATGAAGAACATAGCATGAAGGAGAGATTGGAAACTCCGGTGGGAAATGAAGGAAGTTGCTTTGTATTGGAACAATTGGAGGAAGCTTTAATTGTTGAAGACAAGGAAGAAGTGGTGGAAGACTTAGGAGATGCGGAGCCTCCATGGGAACATAAAGTTGAAGAAAACCCCTACAAGATGATTGAAATTGATGCTAGGGAGGAAAGTGCACACCTTCCAAGGCATATTCCATATGAAGACTTGGATGGGATAGAGAAAGAATTGAGTTCCCTTGGTGATGAAGATCAAGCATCAAGTCTTAGTGGTGGAGAATCCTTTGAGCATGAAGAACCTTCTCCCGTTGGATTTGAAAGCGTTGAGGAGATAAATTTTTCTCACCCTCCCTATTATGATTTGAGTAAAGGAAAAGGTTTAGATAAAATTGTTGAACAAAGGATTGAGATTAAGAGATCTTGTGAAGAGGTGGAAGTCCCTAGAAATAGAAGAACGAGGGTTGGTTATGCTTTGTCAAGATCTTTGGAAGCATCTTTGCCTAGGTTGCCATCTACACCTTCATTTGAGTGGGTGAAATTCATTTCTATTAGCTTTATTATCCCACTTGAATATGGTTTGCTTGAAACGGATGGTCAACTTAGGATGCTTTGCGGGACGAAGCGTAAGCGAAAGATGTTTCGTGGTTGGCGTTGCAAATCAAGGCTCATCATGGTTGATGCATCAAACATGAGATATAAAGGTTGGAGTAGTGCTCAAATAGATGGGTCTAGGAAGATTGTTGGACACTTCATAGAGAATTCATCTTGTTCACCACCCGGATGGACTAATAATGATGATCAACCTCAAGACGGGTGTGAAAATAAAGTGTGGGACCCCGGATCACAAAAAGAGGATCAACTTTGGGAGCCCCAATCTTGTGAAGAATTCCATCAACACTTGGCTCAATCCATGAGAAATCTTGGGGCACAATGGAGAACCAAGCATTGGTGGGAGTTCCAAGATGAATACAAGCACAAGCCACCTTGATAAGAAGCTCCCCATAAGTCCAACTTAAGGACAATAAATAAAAGTGCTAGGTGGGAGACACCCCACCATGGTAAACTCTTTCCATACTCTTTTAGTTTGTTAATAAGTGAATTGAGTTGCCATTGTAGGTAGATTCTCATTTTCATTTTTATCTTTTGTAAATATTGGTAGAATTAGTTTAATTTCTTGTTTTTATTATTTTATCGAGTTTAGTTAGTAGTATAGTATGTTGAATAAGGTTCTAGGGTGTTTTGGTAGCTGTTTGGAGGATTGAAAGGCTTGGATTAGTGTAAGAACTTAGAAAAATATTTTTTTGAAAAACAGAACACCATCCACGCGTGCGCGCACCTAACGCATACGCGCACCTGAGCATTTTTTGACCATCCACGCGGATGCGCATTGTACGCGTACGCGTGGATGCAAAAAAAATTCAACCCCAGCCAAAAACCCGAGAGTCAGGCCTGCACTGAGCGAACATTAGGCCTAGGGCACAAGTCTATGCACGCGTGCGCGCACCTGGCGCTACGCGCACATGATCTTAAATTCGCAATTCGCGCGCACGCACACTGTGCGCGCGCGCGTCGATTGCACGATCTGCACCCCCGGTACTTTTACCCGAGAGTTGTGCCAGACTTGGGCCGGCACTATGCCTCCGGCCTAACTCGAGTGCGCGCACGCGTCCTTCGACCAATATACCCATCGACGCATAAACGTGCATGACGCGCACGCGTCGGTAAAAAAAAAGAGTTTTTTTCTCATCTTCCATTTTCTTTTGTTCACTGCATTCGCATACTTCCACTCTTTCCATTTTCATTTTGTTTCTATAGCATGTTTTCAGGTTTTTTTCTAAGTGTCATTTCAATAATGGTGTTGGATTCTTACACTCAATTGTTGAGAAATTCTTGCATTATTTTGGTGCCTCTTGACTTGTTTGATATTGTTGGGTGATGAAAATTTTAAATCAATGCTTCATCTTGTATGACTCTTGTGTCTTTGTGCATTGATATGACCTCATATTGTCTTTCATGACCCACTTCTTCTCATTTGAACTTGATGCTCAATACACTCTTCATGCTTTAACTTTACTCTTGCATCGAGCTTAATGATATGCCTTAGCTTACATTGTTTTCTCACTCACATGCTTAGCTAACATGTAGTAGGGAATCATACTCTTATTTGGCATTAGCCCCCTGACAAACCCCATTTTGAGGGTTTGTCTTGTGCTGATTTCAGGGGTTTTATCAATGATTCCACACACTTTCTATAGGAAAATACAAGAGTTTGCATTCCTTTCCTAGTTTTGCCTCATGAATGAAAACATGCTTATTTTGCACTAAAATAGATACATTTCTAATCTTCTCTTGATGCCATTCGATGCCGTGACTTGTGTGTTAAGTGGTTTCAGGATATAGAGTAGGAATGGACCGGAAGAGAGAAGGAAGACGGGTGCAAAGGAAAGAAGCATGAGAATTGAGCCTTGGAAATTCCCGCATGGGCGCGTGCGCGCACCTGGCGCGTCTGCGCGGATAGAGCAACGTGAAGCCAAGACTAAGAGCCAAGCCACGAGCCGGCTTGAGTAGCGGTTAAGCCAGGACCTTCATGGACGCGCACGCATACATCACGCCTCCGCTCACTTTACAAGACGCCTCGACGGCGCGTGCGCGTACCTTGCGCGTGCGCGCCGATTCGCGAATATGAATTTTTTTTAGAAGTCACGTGACTTAGGCGTGGAGGTAATTAAGAATCCCACTTTTGGGGATATGCCTTGGCGGGAAAAGCTTAAGAAGACCAAAGGAGCAAGGGTTAAGGACACTTGGTTCATTTTCTAGAATTAGATATTTTTGGAGGGAGTTAGTTACACTTTTGGGAGAAGAAGAGGGAGATTCCAAGCTTTTCACTAGGGTTCATCTTCATCCAATTTCTGAATTTTCAATGACTTTTTGGTGAGATCCATTACAATTCTCACTCCACTTTGTTCATGTCATAAATTTTCCTCTCCAATTTCAAGTAGTAGTTGTAATTGATCAATTCTCATAGATCTAGAATTCAACTTTGTAATTTTGGATTTCATCCATACTTTGAGAATTTGATTTCCATTGTTACTCTTTGAGGCTTGTTGTTAGATCCTTGTGTTGCAATACTTTCAATTATACTTTTCTTCTCATTTTACTATGACTTTCTTTTTTTGCTCATCACATGTTTGATAAAATGTCAACACTAGCTATGGAGTAGAATTTTTACACTTGGCATAGGGTTTGGTCATTGGAAGAAGTTGAATAGTTATATCAATAGTTGATTTGGAATTAGGGATTGCTAGTTGGCTTGGAATGCACTAAAGCTAGATTCCCATGAGGTGGAGCTAGGACTTGTGACTCAAGTTGATTGTTGTCATTTGATTTTCCTCTATACTTAGGGGATAACTAAATGAAGCAAGGCCTAATTGTTGTCAACATTGAATGGACTATAAGGATAGAATTTCTAATGCCAACCCTAAGCCAAGTCTTTTGATAATTGATTGTTTGTTTCTCATTACTTTGCTAAAACCTCCAAGAAATTCCAACAAGGTTTATTAAATCAATAAGATGCACACTTTGGCAATTCCAAGGGAGAACGACTCGGGAGACTAGTACTCTCGGATATAGATTGTAGATTTGTTTGATGATGGATTTCGCGTCGGTTTAGACTATACTACGATTGATCACTTGATAAATTCTATACCGGCAAAAATTCATTCGTCAAAATGGCGCCGTTGCCGAGGAATTTGCTTAGTGTGCCATGTTATTTTTTGGATTAAGCGTGTATATATGTACATAGTTGCACTTCATTGTAAATTGCTCAAGTGGCTAACCCTTCATCGTTACAATGAGTTTCATTTCTCCTTCATTGCATGACGCGTTCACAACCGAATCCGAGCTTAGTCCCTTTTGATCCGGAAATAGAACGAACTTTGTTTCATATTAGACAAGCTCGGAGGCGACTAAGGTTTGGAAAAGGTGAAGAGGTTTTCACCACCTCAACCACCTTACTAGAAGTGAACATTGAACCGTCACTCAAAGAATGCATTAATCATACTCCCATCAATCTCACTAACAAATCTTCTTTTGTTTTAGGTACTAATACCATGGATGCTCCAAGGAGAGTTACCATCAAGGAAGCGGGTGCACCGGATTATGTCCTTCAACCCCTTCATGTAACTCACCCCAACTTGAATGCAAACTTTGAATTGAAGACTGCTTTGATCAACCTCTTACCCAAGTTTCACGGGCTTCCCGCACAAGACCCTATTCGACATCTCAAGGACTTCCATCACATATGCTCAACTACTAGACGGGAAGGATCCGATGAAGTTGCTATATGGTTGTTTGCTTTCCCTTTCTCTCTCGAGGACAAGGCTAAAGAATGGTTCTACACTCTCTCTAGTGAAGTCACCTCCGATTGGGACCTACTTAGAAGAGGATTCTTGGATAAATTCTTGCCCCCGGAGAAGATGGATAGGCTAAGGAAGGAAATGTCTTGTATTGTGCAAGGTGAGATGGAACCACTCTATGAGTATTGGGAACGGTTTCGCAAACTACTAGATGCATGCCCTAATCACATGATCGACACTCAAGTATTGCTTGGATACATATGTCAAGGGATGCGAGAGCAAGATAGAACCCTCTTGGACACTTCTAGCAATGGTTCTTTGTCCAAATATAAAACCGCGGAGGAGGCATGGCAACTTATCATTGACTTAGCCGAATCCAATCAACATATGAGGCGAAGAGTCAACCGTCCAAGGACCGTGAATGAGGTATCAACTAGTAGTGAAACCACCGCTCTAACTCAATCCTTGAATGAGATGACATCCATCTTGAGGCAACTCCAATTGAACCAACAACAACCATAACAACCTCAATCATACCAACAACACCCTCCACCACCTCAACAACACAACCAACAATTGGTCCCTCAAAAAGTATGTGGCATTTGCTCTTGCTACTCTCACTACACGGATGAGTGCCCAAGCCTTCAAGAAGACAACACCTTGGCGGCTACCCATAATTTCTATGACCGCCCCAATCAAGGGTACTACCAAGGCGGTAATTCTAACCAAGGGCACCCATATCAAGGAGGAGGCTACAACCAAGGAAGTGGACACAATAATCAAAATTGGAGAGACAACCATCAACAAGGGAATAGGGACAACAACAACAATGGAGGAGGTCAAAGATGGGGCAACAACTCACAAAACTTCTCACAAAAACGGCCATACAACTCACAAAATCAACCATACAACCAACAAAACCCACAAAGAAACTACCAAACATATCAACCACCACATCAAAGACTTACCACCCAACCAATCACAAGCTCCCCAACTCACATATGCAACCACCCCCTCCAACCAAGACGAAACACTCCGGACCATTATCCAAGGCCAAAAGGAACTACAAAACACACTTGCTTCCGGTCTCACCGGCCTCACCTCTACATTGCAAGCTCTTCTTGCACGCATGGATACACCATCAACTCCCACTCCTCAACCCCCAATCCAAAGTGTCATTCCCTCTCAACCTCAACCAAATCCAAAGGGGGGCATCAATGCCATCACCCTTGGATCCAGTACGCAACTAAAAGAGAAGGAAGCAAAGGACTCAAGTCCTATCACAACCGTCCAAGAGGAAGAAAGAATAGATATAGAAGAGGTAGTGGAAGAGGAAACACCACAAGTCATAGTTGAGGATGAAGCCCAACCAACAAAGGAAACAACCAAGGCCAAGAGAACATTGGAAGAAAAAATTGCTCAACCACTCCCATTTCCAACACTTGCAAAGAAAGCTAGAAAGCGCATGGAACTCGACCCCAAAATGGTAGAAATGTTCAAGAAAGTTGAGGTAACCATCCCTCTCTTTGATGCTATCCATCAAGTTCCTAGATATGCAAAATTTCTCAAAGATCTATGCATAAACAATGATAGGATTCTTGAACTAGAAACCATCCCATTGGGGAGTTCTATTTCCGCTTTAATGGGAGCATTGCCCGAGAAGTGTGATGATCCGGGCCCTTGTATGGTCACTTGCACCGTTAATGGAGTTCAATCTATAGATTGCATGTGTGACCTAGGAGCATGTGTTAGCATCATGCCGCTCTCCGTCTACCGGGTATTGAAGTTGCCACCACTAAAAAGGTCGACGGCAAGATTTGTCCTAGCGGATAAAAGCATAATAACCGTGATGGGTGTTGCGGAAGACGTATTGGTGAATATAAAAGGATTGGTGTTTCCGATTGACTTTTATGTCCTTGAAATGCCATCAAGCGAAACCGAGAGAGCATCATCTATTCTCCTTGGAAGACCATTTTTGAGAACTTCTAGATTCAAGCTAGATGCCTACTCGGGGACCTACTCTTTTGAAATAGATGGGAGAGTTGTGAGTTTTAGCCTAGAAGAAGCAATGAAGCATCCACCGGAGAATCACTCTCTATTCCGGTATGACCCAATTGATAACATGGTTGCCGAAGTGCACCTTGCGAAGTTAAATGAGAAGCACATGGTTGAAGAAGCAAATGGAAGTTCAAGCGAACTAAACACCACACATCATACAAACCATCCAGAAACTCAAACTTCAAAGAATGACAAAAAGATGGAATTGAAGCCACTACCACCTCACTTAAGGTATTCATACCTTGATGAAGCCCAAAAGCTACCCGTAATAATTGCACAAGAGTTAACTCCTCAACAAGAAGAAAAATTGCTAAATGTATTGAGGAAGAACAAAAAGGCAATTGGATAGAATTTAGCGGATCTAGTAGGAATAAGCCCACAAGTATGCGAGCACCGCATATTTCTTGAAGAGGGAGCAAGACCGGTCCGACAACCTCAAAGGAGACTCAATCCAACCATTCTTGAGGTAGTAAAGAAAGAAGTCACTAAGCTACTCGAAGCGGACATCATCTATCCTATCTCGGATAGCGAATGGGTAAGCCCGGTCCAAGTAGTGCCAAAGAAGTCCGGGGTGACAACAATCAAAAACGAAAGTGGTGAACTTATAGCAACAAGAGTGCAAAATTCTTGGAGAGTATGCATAGACTACCGAAGATTGAATGCGGCCACAAGAAAAGATCACTTTCCACTACCATTTATCGATCAAATGCTTGATCGATTAGCCGGTAAATCATATTATTGTTTTCTTGATGGCTACTCCGGATACTTCCAAATTCATATTGCTCTAGAAGACCAAGAAAAAACCACATTTATTTGCCCCTTTGGAACGTATGCTTACAAGCGTATGCCATTTGGCCTATGCAATGCACCGGCAACATTTCAAAGATGCATGATGAGCCTATTTGCGGACTTTCTAGAGCAATCGATGGAAGTTTTCATGGATGACTTTAGTGTGTATGGTGATTCATTTGAGCATTGCTTAGGTAATCTTGAAAAAGTCTTAGAGAGATGCACCAAAACAAACCTTGTCTTAAATTTTGAAAAATGTCATTTCATGGTCAAACAAGGTATTGTTTTGGGACACATAGTCTCAAAAGAAGGCATCTCCGTGGATCCGGCAAAAATAAATGTCATATCTAGTTTACCTTACCCCTCCTCCGAGAGGGAAGTCCGTTCTTTTCTTGGACATGCAGGATTTTACCGGAGATTCATCAAAGACTTTAGCAAGGTAGCCCTACCTCTTTCTCGCCTACTACAAAAGGACACGGAATTTGAGCTAAGCAAGGAATGTATGGAAGCATATGACAAACTTAAAGTGGCATTGACACAAGCTCCTATAGTACGAGGCCCCAATTGGACTCAACCTTTTGAAATCATGTGTGATGCTTCGAATTATGCGATAGGAGCCGCGTTAGCACAACGCGAGGGTAAGATTCCCTATGTCATAGCTTATGCTTCCAAAACATTAGACGGAGCCCAATCCAACTACACTACTACCGAAAAGGAACTCCTAGTTATTGTTTTTGCTTTGGACAAGTTCCGAGCCTATCTTCTTGGTTCCAAGGTTGTAGTGTACTCGGATCACGCGGCACTAAAGTACTTGTTGGCCAAAAAGGAATCAAAACCGAGATTAATTCGTTGGGTGCTTTTGTTACAAGAATTTGACTTGGAGATCAAAGATAGGAGCGGTTCCCAAAACCTAGTGGCGGACCATTTAAGTCGCCTCGAACACACAAAAGGCGACACCACTCCTATCAATGACTCCTTTCCTTTAGATGCTTTGCACGCAATCTCGGAAGTGGTTCCTTGGTATGCCCCAATAGCAAACTATTTGGTTTCACGCACTTTCCCTCCCAATCTCGACAAAAACAAAAAGGATAAGTTGAAAAGCGAATCCAAATACTATATTTGGGATGATCCCTATTTGTGGAGGTGTGGAGCGGACCAAATAGTGCGACGGTGCATACCTCAAACCGAATTCCAAGCAATCTTGGACGCTTGCCATGCTTCAGAAGGAGGTGGTCATTATGGGCCCCAAAGAACGGCAAGAAAAGTCTTTGATTGCGGATTTTGGTGGCCAACTCTTCTTAAAGATGCTTCTCTCTATTGCAAATCTTGTCCCCAATGTATTAGGCTTGGAGATATTTCCAAGAAGGACGAAATTCCCCAACAAAATATGCTTTTTTGTGAAATCTTTGACGTGTGGGGAATCGACTTCATGGGACCATTTCCAAAGTCCAATGGCTTTCTCTACATCTTGTTAGCCGTCGATTATGTGTCAAAATGGGTGGAGGCAATCCCCACCCGAACGGATGACGCTAATGTTGTGTATTCTTTTGTGAGGAACAATATCATTTGTCGCTTTGGCGCCCCAAGAGCGATCATAAGTGACCAAGGATCCCACTTTTGCAACAAAAAAATAGACGGCCTCATGAGAAAATATGGCATCATCCACAAAGTCGCCACGGCTTACCACCCTCAGACAAACGGCCAAGCCGAAGTCTCTAACCGAGAAATCAAGCACGTGTTAGAAAGGATTGTAAAGCCGAATAGGAAAGATTGGAGCATTAAACTCTCCGATGCATTGTGGGCCTATCAAACGGCTTACAAGACACCCATTGGCATGAGCCCCTTCCGGCTTGTATATGGTAAAGCATGTCACTTACCGGTGGAGATTGAACACAAAGCTTATTGGGCCGTAAAGGAGTGCAATATGAGCTTGGGTGGGGCCGGAGTAGAGAGAAAGCTTCAATTGGCGGAATTAGAATGTTTGAGATTAGAAGCTTACGACAACTCTAGGCTTTATAAGGAAAAGTTGAAAGCCATCCATGACAAGAACATTAGGAGAAGAGAGTTCCGACCCGGTGACCTAGTCCTTCTCTACAATTCAAGGTTGAGATTGCTACCCGGAAAGTTTAGATCAAGGTGGGATGGACCCTACCAAGTGGAGAAAATAGAACCCTATGGGGTCTACCACTTGCGCCACCCAACAAGCCCGGACATCTTCAAGGTAAACGGGCACCGTCTCAAATTGTATCATGGTGAGCAAAGAAAGAACTCCAAGGAAGTTGAAGTGTTCCTCTTGAGGGATGCAACTCTTGAACAAGCATTATGAGCTACTGAAAGTCCAACTTAAGGACGTTAAACAAAAGTGCTAGGTGGGAGACACCCCACCATGGTAAGATCTTCCTTTGAGCTTTGTACATAGACACTTGACTTCATGTTTGTTAGCTAGATTTTAATGTCAATTCTCCTTCATTTGTTAAAATTCATTGATAGTTTACCAATTAAAATGCCCTGCTATAGTGTTTAAGTGGCTGTATGGGGGGAGGGGGTTGAAATGTCAAAAGTGATGTAAACACATGCAAATTTAGAAAAAGCACCCCCCTGCGCGTGCGCGCACCTGGCGCGTACGCGCCCTTAAAGCGCTCAACGGTCATCTACGCGGACGCGCACCGTGCGCGGACGCGTGGATTGCGAATAACAGCCCTCCATACATTTATCCGAGAGTTGCGCCCACACCATGCCAAGACTATGCCTGAAGCACAGGAAGCTACCGCGCGCGCGCACATGGCGCGTCCGCGCACATAGGCGAAATCTGCCAATCGACGCGCAAGCGTACTGTGCGCATCCGCGCCGATCGCCTTGTTGCACTCCTGGTACATACTCCTGAGAGTTAAGCCACTCTTAGGCCTATACTAAGCCACCGGCCCAGAACCTATGCCGCGTGCGCGCACCTGGCGCGCACGCGTCCATACACTGCGAGCTCAAAATGCGCGCGCGTGCCCTAGCCGCGCACGCGTCCATCGATTCTGCACTCCTCTCTGAGCCACTTTACAGAGAGTTGAGCCCCCTCCAGGCCCTTTTCATGCCTGGGGCACAACCGCGTTGACGCGTGCGCGCACTGTGCGCGCGCGCGCCAAAAAGCCCTGAAGCAACCTCTGGTACTTCATCCAGAGAGTTATGCTACCCCTGTGCCTCTCCTGTGCCGCCAGCCCAAGCGCATGGGCGCGCACGCGCAACGCGCACGCGCGCCCCACTCCACCTCGCCTCCCTGCGCGAGCGCGCACTGTGCGCGCACGCGCGGATGATCGGCGCCAATGTAAGAAGGGGCACACTCACCCCTTCACTCCCATTTCCCATTTCCTTCCTCTTCTCATACCTTCTACTACACATCCAACTTGAAAAAGGGGCACACTCACCCCTTCATCCTCATTCCACCATTCCCTCTTCTCCACTACCTTCTACCACTTATCACCAATGGCCCCATATTAACTCTCCACTCTCCATCAACCCACTCTACAACTTCTCTTCCATATTCTTCCTCATCTCACAAGGTACTATACTAAGCTACCCTCTCACTCCAACCATCTCTTTTGATTCTTATTCATTTAGTTTCACCTTCTTTTAGTTAGCTTCTTTCCCTTTTCTTCTTTCATTTTAGTTACTTCTTTAAGATGTTTTTGTTTTTTTTTCTCCTCTCTTTCAATTTAACCCTTCATGGGCATTTGGGTCTCATCTTCACTTGCATTAGTAGATGAGTTGTGTTGCTTGCTTTTCTTACAATCACTGTGACCTGTAATCATTAATATTGGATTGAGAATTGCTACATTGCTTTCATCATCCTCTAACCACAAACTACACAAGGATGCACGCCAAGTGTTCGACGAAAGGCATACTTGAGTTTTGAGCCCACTTTGACTGAATTGCCTCTCAACTTATCACTTTTGGGCGCATCCCCATTTTCTCCAATCCATTCACTCACATTTTCTTAACTTGCTTTCCATTTGTGGTCCTTAAGGGTATATACCTCTCACGCTTCTTACTTGCGTGCTTAAATTACCCTTACACCATATGAAAATGAATTGCCTTGCTTTTCTCATGTTATCTTAGTTGCATGTTGCAGCTGTCATGTGACAATGATACCCATATTCTATGGCATAACTTTTCATTGCATAATTGCATTTACTTCCACTCATTTGGGTTTGATGTTTTCCCTTTCTTTGTTCCCATAGGATGGTCATCAAAAAGAACAAAGGGAAAGCCCCCAAGAAGCCAACTTCCAATAAAGCGCACCACGACCTGACGGCCAAGCCCCTCTTAAAGAAGACCAAGGGCCCCGTTGATGTTCTAGAGAAGGACAACCCTCCTAAGGATTCGAACAAGTTTCCCAACCGTTATTGCGAACTTGTTTACTCAAGAATGATCGAAAAGAATTATCATCCGGAACCCCTCCTAGTCCTACCGGCTCACCTCAGTCCCATTGTGATGCCACACATTAACCGGAGGCAATGGAAGTTCCTCTTGAGGCAACCAAAGGAGGCCAATCTCTCATGGGTGGTGGAATTCTACTCCAACTACCACTCACCCCTTCTCACATCAGTATTTGTGCGACGAAAGCAAGTGTCGGTCACAGTGGAAACCATCTGAGAAGTCCTTGGGATTGAACCGTCAACGGATGCATATGACGCCTACCAAGAAGTCTTGGCTACATGCGATGACCGTGCATTCGATTGGAGCGCGATCCTCCGCGTCATTGCTTTACCCGACGCATATTGGATTCGGGGGACCATAAAGCAAAGACCCAAGGGTTTAGATGTCCGCCACCTCACTCAAGAAGCCATGGTATGGGCCCAAATTCTAGCTCACTATGTGCTCCCAAGCACACATGGGTCATCCATCACCGCCGAGCTGGCCTTATTGATATGGTGCATCTTAACCGATAAACCGGTTGACATTTCGCATGCCATCCACCAATCCATGGGGCGCATTCATGCCAAGGGAAATCTACCATTCCCCGCTTTAGTGACGGCATTAATTGCGAAAACCGGCGTCAACCGGGAGGCTAAAGATAGGAGAACCTCAATTCCGGTCGATGGTGATATAATTCCGACCAAGAGATGCCTCAAGCCTCCGGAAGCCACCAAGGACATTGGACTACCCACACAAACTTGCAACACTACCACTTCATCTACATCACATAAATCGGCCACCCAACGCCTTGAGGACCTTCACAAGAAATTGGACCGTTATGAGAGGCGTAACCAACGCCGTTATGCTCATGTGAAGAGACTTCTAAGCATAGTCACCCCACCTATGGAAGAACCCGATATCTCCACATCCACCGCAACTTCAAGCGGACATAGCGATGACATTGGAGATGTAGGACACTCGGAGCTCAACCACCCACTGCGCCTAACCTATAGCACGGAGGACCATGCTAAGTTTTAAGTGTGGGGAGGTCGGCCGACCGATCTCCGTAGGTAACATCTGAATAAATTAGGATAGGTTGCATGATTAGGTTTTAGTTGGCACCATTTGCATGATAAGTTTACTTGGTTGGAACAATGAAATCATTTCTTAGGAAACCAATACCTTGGGGCAACCGTGGGGGCATTGTAAATTTTAAATGCTTTGATGCCAAAATTGCATGAAGAATTATATTTTGGAACATGGGTTTGAGTTAAGAACACAAGCTAGTGAGTTTTGAGCCTAATTGCGTGGTTACATCTTATAACCACTTATTCTCCTTCTTGTGTGCAATATTCTCTTTCTATGATTGTAATCTTTGATTTGTTTGATTCTTTATGTCCATTATTTTGTGTATACATGCATTTATATGATTGAGGCCATCATTTCATTAGCTCACATATCCAAATAGCCAACCCTTTTATATTCCTTTGTTAGCCAATTTGAGCCTACGATTAACCCACTTGTTCTTAATTTTAGCACATTACAAGCCTTAAAGCGAAAAACAATAAATGTCCCTATTTGGATCTTTGATTAGCTTAGGCTAGAGTGTGTGAGTATCATTCAAGTGTGGGAACCTTGGGACATTGGGTGAATAAAAGGGTAATTTTGTATTGGTATTGAAAATATTGGGCATTGGGTACATACTTATGTATTGATCAAATGTAAAAACCCTATGCATTGAGATTCTTGTATATAAAAAAAAGGGAAAAACAAAAGAAAAAGAAAAAAATAATATGGAAAAGAAAAAAAATATATCGAAAAAGAAAGAAAAAAAGAAAAAAAAAGAGAGAAAGAAATAAAAGGGGACAAAATGCCCCAAAGTAAAGTCCAATGAAGATCGATGCACAAGTGTTGTGAAACAAAAAGGGATACATGAGTATGTGAAAAAGTGAGAAATGGGTAGTTAGGTTGGAATTTAATTGTATAGGATGTCATAGGTTAGGTGGGAAGTTTAAGCTTATCAAAGATTCAAATTTCAAACTCACTTAACCAAATATGCATCCTACCTTAACCCTAACCCCATTACAACCCAAGGAAAGACCTCATGATATTTGTATGCATGCATGAAATATACGTCGATTGTTAGAAGAAAAACAAATCTTAGAAAGCATGATTAGGGGCGAATTGAGTGAATCAACCCCAAGCGCTGAGCGACTAGAGTGCAAACACTTCCGGTGAGGGTTCGATGCTCAATCCTTTGATTCCTGGCTCTCGCGAGCATTCCTCATGCAAAGTTGCATATATTGCATTTGACGCTTAGAAATTGGCAAGTCCTATGCTTTGACCACCATCGTGTCCCATGTACTCGCATATGTCATAAGAAAGCTGATTTGTTCCTAACCAAGTAGACAATAGCAATAGTCATAGTTGCATGCATATAAGTAGGTTGCATTTCATGAGTCTTATACTTTTACAACCCCTCGGTCTTCTGTGTGTTCTTTGCATTTCCCTAAGCATGAGGACATGCTAGAATCTAAGTGTGGGGAGGTTGACAAACCCCATTTTGAGGGTTTGTCTTGTGCTGATTTCAGGGGTTTTATCAATGATTCCACACACTTTCTATAGGAAAATACAAGAGTTTGCATTCCTTTCCTAGTTTTGCCTCATGAATGAAAACATGCTTATTTTGCACTAAAATAGATACATTTCTAATCTTCTCTTGATGCCATTCGATGCCGTGACTTGTGTGTTAAGTGGTTTCAGGATATAGAGTAGGAATGGACCGGAAGAGAGAAGGAAGACGGGTGCAAAGGAAAGAAGCATGAGAATTGAGCCTTGGAAATTCCCGCATGGGCGCGTGCGCGCACCTGGCGCGTCCGCACGGATAGAGCAACGTGAAGCCGAGACTAAGAGCCAAGCCACGAGCCGGCTTGAGTACCGGTTAAGCCAGGACCTTCATGGACGCGCACGCGTACATCACGCCTCCGCGCACTTCACAAGATGCCTCGACGGCACGTGCGCGTACCTTGCGCGTGCGCGCCGATTCGCAAATATGAATTTTTTTTAGAAGTCACGTGACTTAGGCATGGAGGTAGTTAAGAATCCCACTTTTGGGGATATGCCTTGGCGGGAAAAGCTTAAGAAGACCAAAGGAGCAAGGGTTAAGGACACTTGGTTCATTTTCTAGAATTAGATATTTTTGGAGGGAGTTAGTTACACTTTTGGGAGAAGAAGAGGGAGATTCCAAGCTTTTCACTAGGGTTCATCTTCATCCAATTTCTGAATTTTCAATGACTTTTTGGTGAGATCCATTACAATTCTCACTCCACTTTGTTCATGTCATAAATTTTCCTCTCCAATTTCAAGTAGTAGTTGTAATTGATCAATTCTCATAGATCTAGAATTCAACTTTGTAATTTTGGATTTCATCCATACTTTGAGAATTTGATTTCCATTGTTACTCTTTGAGGCTTGTTGTTAGATCCTTGTGTTGCAATACTTTCAATTCTACTTTTCTTCTCATTTTACTATGACTTTCTTTTTTGCTCATCACATGTTTGATAAAATGTCAACACTAGCTATGGAGTAGAATTTTTACACTTGGCATAGGGTTTGGTCATTGGAAGAAGTTGAATAGTTATATCAATAGTTGATTTGGAATTAGGGATTGCTAGTTGGCTTGGAATGCACTAAAGCTAGATTCCCATGAGGTGGAGCTAGGACTTGTGACTCAAGTTGATTGTTGTCATTTGATTTTCCTCTATACTTAGGGGATAACTAAATGAAGCAAGGCCTAATTGTTGTCAACATTGAATGGACTATAAGGATAGAATTTCTAATGCCAACCCTAAGCCAAGTCTTTTGATAATTGATTGTTTGTTTCTCATTACTTTGCTAAAACCTCCAAGAAATTCCAACAAGGTTTATTAAATCAATAAGATGCACACTTTGGCAATTCCAAGGGAGAACGACTCGGGAGACTAGTACTCTTGGATATAGATTGTAGATTTGTTTGATGATGGATTTCGCGTCGGTTTAGACTATACTACGATTGATCACTTGATAAATTCTATACCGGCAAAAATTCATTCGTCACCCCCGCCTATGTTCTAATTGCCTTGATATCTTTGTTATAGGCTTAATTTTCTTTCTTTCTTTCCTTTTGGGTTGGCCACCAATACGGAAGGAAAGGAAAGTTTCTAAATGGGGCAACAAACAAGTCATCCGCACAACCTTTTGAAGGAGCTCATCAATTGTAGCAACCCGTCCACCTTGCTCTCCTTTGCGTGCACCGAGGACGGTGCAAACTTTTAAGTGTGGGGAGGTCGTCCGACCGTTCGGCGATTTTGGGTGACAAATTTCTAATCCCAACACTTTTGCATTTCATTTTAGGTTTTTAGGATTCTTATTGCATATATATACACAATAAGCTTAGTCAAAATAATGAAAATTTTCAAGATTTCTATCTATAGGGCACCTTAATTGATTTGAGTGAAAACTTTTCATAGAACTTGCTTGAAATATATATATTGTGGATCATATTTTTGAGCTAAGAACACAAGCAAGTGAGATTTGAGCCTAATGGTGTGGTTACATCCTATAACCACTTATCTTCCTTCTTGTGTGCATTATTCTCTTTCTATGAATGTAATCTTTGATTTGTTTGATTCTTTATGTCCATTATTTTGTGTATACATGCATTTATATGATTGAGGCCATCATTTCATTAGCTCACTTACCCAAATGGCCTTACCTTTTATCTTCCTTTGTTAGCCAAATTTGAGCCTACGATTAACCCACTTTGTTCTTAATTTAGCACATTACAAGCCTTAAAGCGAAAAATAATAAAAGTCCTTATTTGGATCTTTGATTAGCTTGGGCTAGTGTATGTGAGTATCATTCAAGTGTGGAAACTTTGGGACATTGGTTGGGATAAAAGGGTGTTTGTGTTTTGTATTTTTATATTGGGGAATTGGGTACATATTCATGTATTGATTAAATGTATAGACCTTATGCATTGATGTTCTTATATATAGAAAGAAAAAAAATGAGAAAAACAAAAGAAAAAAAAGAAAAGAAAAATAATATAGAAAAGAAAAAAAATAGAAAAAGAAAGAAAAAGAAGAAAAATAATAAAAAGGGGACAAAATGCCCCAAAGTGAAGCTCAATAAAAGGGAATCAATGCATAAGTGTTACGAATCAAGAAAAGAAAATGCATGAGTATGTGAAAAAGTGAGTAGGATGGGTAGTTAGGTTAGAACTTAATTGTATAGGTTGTCATAGGTTAGGTGGGAAGTCTAGGTTAATCAAAGATTCAAATTTCAAGCTCACTTAACCATATATGCATCCTACCTTGACCCTAGCCCCATTACAACCAAAGAAAAGACCTCATGATACTTGTATGCATGCATGAAATATATGTCGATTGTTAGAAGAAAAACAAATCTTAGAAAGCATGATTAGGAGAGAATTGAGTGAATCAACCCTAAACACTTGAGCGAATAGAGTGCAAATACATCCGGTGAGGGTTTGATGCTCAATTACATGTTTCCACCAATGATCATCTCCTTTCATGCAAGTTTTGTAAAAATATTTAATAGCTCAATTCAATTGTGGTTTGGCATGGTTGTTAATACCTTTTGCCCTTGTGCATATATGCTTCTTGGGAATTGATTTATTTTGACCAAGCAAATTGCATTCATGTAGATAGTTGCATATAGGTAGATTGCATTTAGTTAGTTTTCATTGAATAAATGTTGATCCCTTTGCTTTCTCTTGGTTTTAGCATGAGGACATGCTTGGTTTAAGTGTGGGGAGGTTGACAAATCCCGTTTTGAAGGTTTATCTTGTATTGATTTTAAGAGATTTTATCATCTTTTACCCACATTTATTCAATGAAATAGCATGGTTTTGTGATTGTCTCCTTATTTATGCTTAGATGTGAAAACATGCTTTTAAACCCTTAATTTGATGGTTTTAATCTCCCTTTGATTCCACTAGATGCCTTGATATGTTTGTTAGTGATTTCAAATTGAAAAGGGCTAGGAATGGATCAAAGGAGTGAAGAGGGAAAGCATGCAAAGTGGAGAAATCATGAAAAGTCAAAGAAGTTGAACTCGCCCATGGACGCGCGCGCGCACCTGGCGCTTGCGCGCACCTGGCGCTTGCGCGCACCTGGCGCTTGCGCGCACCTGCGAATTACCCCATGGACGCGTACGCGTGCTGTGCGCGTACGCGTCGGTGCTGATATATGATTTTTTAATGAATTCGCAACCAACGAATTCTGAAGGGTTGTGGGGCCCAATTGCAACCAACTTTGGTGCCAAAGATGCTATTTAAAGCCAATGATTGAAGAGAAAAGGGGATTCCATTCATTACACACCAATTAGTTTTAGTTTAGCTTTTAGTTAGTTTCTAGAGAGAGAAGCTCTCTCTTCTCTCTAGAATTAGGATTAGGTTAGTTCTTAGATCTAGATCTATTTCTTCTTCTTCTCTCTTCCAATTTTCGTTCCTCTCTTCTATTGTAGTTGTGGAATTCTTCTTCTAATGTAATTCCTTTGTTTTTAGTTTGTGAATTCTCTTTTGTAGATCTACATTTCTCCTTCAATGCAATTGGTAAGTTCTTTATTGTTTCATGATTAATTTGGTTTCTATTGTGGACCTCTTGCCTTTGTAGTTAGATCTCTCTTTAATTCTTGCAATTTATGTTGTTCACTTTTATTGCCTTTTATGTGTTTGTTGAAATGCCTCTTCTAGATATAGTATAGATTTTGTTCCTCTTGGTCTAGGTAGAGTAATTAGTGACACTTGAGTTATCTAATTCCTTTGTTGATTGATAATTGGAGAGATTGCTAATTGGTTTGGAGTGCACTAAAGCTAGTCTTTCCTTGGGAGTTGGCTAGGACTTGTGGCTCAAGTCAATTCATCCACTTGACTTTCCTTTATCTAGTAAGGGTTAACTAAGTGGTAGCAATGAACAATTCTCATCACAATTGAGAAGGATAACTAGGATAGGACTTCTAGTTCTCATACCTTACCAAGAGTCTTTTATAGTTGTTAGTTTATTTTCATTGCCATTTACTTTCATGCCTCTTATCAAAACCCCAAAACAACTCAAACCAATAACAAGACGCTTTATTGTAATTCCTAGGGAGAACGACCCGAGGTTTGAATACTTCGATTTATAAATTTAGGGGTTTGTTTTAGTGACAAACAAATTTTTGTATGAAAGGATTATTGCTTGGTTTAGAAACTATACTTTGACGAGATTTTATTTGAGAAATTCTAAACCGTCAAAAATCCGTTCATCACCGCATACCCGACCTCTTTAAAGAGGTCGGACACGATGAAAGGGACCAGCTCATATTTACCCAAATAAGTAACTGCCTTCCCGAATCTCTTCGACTATGTCTATCTTTCTTGAAAGATATACCCGAACAAACTCCCAAAGAAGGGAAAAGTTACTCACCATTAATGGTGAAACTACTTCAACAAAGCTAGTCAAACAATTCTATTATAAATATACTGGTACCCATCAAGTATACTTACGTTCTAATATACTAAAAATCTGCTTAAAGTTCTTATTAAAGAGGTCGGACACGATGAAAGGGACCAGCTCATATTTACCCAAATAAGTAACTGTCTTCCTGAATCTCTTCGACTATGTCTATCTTTCTTGAAAGATATACCCGAACAAACTCCCAAAGAAGGGAAAAGTTACTCACCATTAATGGTGAAACTACTTCAACAAAGCTAGTCAAACAATTCTATTATAAATATACTGATACCCATCAAGTATACTCACGTTCTAATATACTAAAAATCTGCTTAAAGTCCTTATTAACTTAAGTATCGATTTCTCTTGCAAGTACCACCCCACACATCCTCACGAGAAACTTGAACGGCGGTACCTCGGCACTAGAACAAGTCAAACGCTGCTTCATCAGGAATCTGGACCTCACGTTCAGGCCCAAATCACCATTTCAAGTAACTCTCAGAACATGACATATCAATATTTATGAGATTATATATCATAAATAATCATTTAAAATTAAAAAATAAAATTTATTATTTCAATATTTTATTTTACTTCAATTAAAATTTTATATTATTTTTAATTATTTCATTAAAATAATTATATAAATAACAAATTTTATTAGGTTTTCATTAAAATGATACCGTCCCTTTAAGATCAGACCAGTTTCATTCATCTATAAAATTTCAATAGAAATTTTAAATTCTATATCAATTAATTTTTTAAAAATATCAAAAATTATACTCCAAAAAGCATTCTAGGAATTGCTCTGAGGGAACCTGTAGGCTGTAGGCTACATTTAAGGCAACTGTCTTAATATCTTTTTATTTGTTATTTTTTATAAAAGAAGGTGTATGAAGTTTAATTATAAATTTGGTGGTTGAAAGTGTCTCTTCACTTGGCTAACTTATCATGAAATGAAAAACGTATGAATCACAGTTGCTAACACACAATATAACGTTGCTCTATTTTATTTTCCTCTCTTTTCCAACCCAATAAACTGTGTGTATTTTAATTTTTTGTCCTTCTCTAGTAGCTCTTGCTTCAATTTCTTCAATTCAACGGTGACTCTGATCAATCAAAATAGACCTCTACATAATTTTTATTCACATATCATTCTTTCATGTTAGAAGAAGACTTTGACAACGATATCGATGATGGTAATAATGTTCATCATCACCATCATCAACACTCTCAAACACATAACTTGTCTCGGCTTTCTGTTTGTACCAGCAGTACTACCTACGACGTAGATGATGATGAAGAGAATGTTAATAATGTCATGGCCATGTTTGTCTCAGGCTTGTCCATAGAAAGCTTCGACGCCGACGGCGAATTCTCGGAAGATCACGGCAAAGAGACCCATGCAGGGTGTTCCTCTGGCTCTGAAACCGAGTTCGGTAGCTTTTACTCTTTACCGTTTCCTGGGGTACCAATTCATACACCAATTGCAACCAAGGACTATGAAGTTGACGTTGATGAGGAGAAAACAAAGAAGAGGAGGATGAGGAGAAGAAGAAAGGGTAGTAAGAGCAAGAACAAAGATAAAGAGGAAGATGATGTGGTTCATGATCAAAGAGTGAAAGGTAGGAGCAGGTCACTGTGCATGGACATGGAGGAAGTGAAGGCTTGTACGGATCTTGGGTTTGGATTCCAGATTCCCACTCGTCTTTCTTTTCCTGGTAAGTAACTTTTTTAACTGATTTGACTAAATTTCTATCTAAGTGAATATCCACCTTAAATTATTCTGTTAGTCTTACAATTTTTTTTACAATTTTTCTTAAGTCTTGTGTTTTAAAAACTTTTAATTAGATCTTTTTTAACATATTTTAAGTTAAATATTTTTGAACCGGTAAGAATATGATTATAAAATAAAAAATAGAAACTCAATAAAAAATTTGATAAAATTATAGAAATATTGTATTATAATTTAGTCATACATGTGAAATTATCTAATGGTTTTTATTCATGTTTTGAAGTGGTTTCTGTTATTTTGTATTCTTTTTATAATGAATACACTTACATGGTGGGGTGTTTTAATACTTTAACTTTGTTATGATTTGGAACTACAACTAAATATAACAAATTTGGAACTACACTTTAATCAATTAGGTTTTGGGGTTTCTTAATTTTTTTTACCCGTATTTTTTAATTAGGTGATGATCCACGAGAAGTTAAGGCTCGGCTAAAAATGTGGGCACACGCAGTAGCAGTATCTGCATCCAAATACAGCACTTCATTTTAGTGCAGATTTTCTACGATATAGACATTGATTAAATGAGTAACCACCAAATTGGACGGATCAAAATCCTCTAAAGTAAAGAGATTTATAAAGTAAGAAAGCAACTATTTAATCACCATTAAGTTAAGAAAATGAGACTCACATATAATGGAAGTTATAAATTTAATGGTAATTAATATCTTATTTTATTCCTTTACCAATTTTCTCACCGTAAAAATCCAAATTTAAATTGGACTATCAAACTATAGCTCACACCACTGTTTAAAACTATAATCTTCAATGATACTAAAAAAATGCGTCTCATTTAAGCTTCCAATACATGTATATAAAGTTTGTTCTTTCCACTAGGAATCTCTATTTGTTCTAATTCCCCATCCCCTTGGAGTGTTGTGTTTTGGTTGTAAGTAGAAGTGTGGAAGGTGGGAATTTTGGATGCATATTTCAAAGTGAATTATTGGTCACTGTATTCTTCTACTACTGTCTAATCAATTTGCTAAAGATATTATTGGTCTTCTTGATTTGTCATATCCTCTTATTATGTTAGATTTTTGCACTACTCACATGACTTTCCATTAGAAAAATACAAGGTGAAATTGCTAAAATTTTTCACATGACAATTGCATACTCTGGTTTTTCCATAACAATTTAACGAAAGTTAAATACATAAATGGTGATTACAATGTTGAAAGAGTAAATATCATATAGTAACACAAGGTAAATATATCATTCATATTACTATAGGAGGGGAAAAAACAAGTGTACCCGCTTAAATGAATACTAATGGATGTAACTGAAATAGACTTATTATTTCAGTGGAAATTTAAGGTGAGACACTTGATAGTATCCTCCTCAAACAAGGATATTCTTTTTTGTTTTCAGAAAAATTAATGAATGATAAATACATATATGGCGATTACCAAGATGAAAGTGTAAACATCACATCACAATTGGTTGCAGAAGAAAATTAATATGGCTCACTTAAACACCAGATTGTGGCAAGTACTGTCACAGGGATAAGCACAGTCAATGGCTTTGACTACTTCTCGGTCGAAATACCAGTCTCCGACAGCAACTGCAATTGGCTGCACAATAAGTATTCAATCATATGTTCGTGCAGAATAAACGATCATTTTTAACCATAAAAGATTTGAGCATTTTTTAACCATGAAAAAGGAAAACTAACTCGATATCAATAAAAAAATGTATAGAACTCTATATCCATTGCCTATGTTTCAAGCTATTTTAACTAGCCCCATTTAAAGGAAGAATTTATGAGTCTAGACAGAGAAATTGTGACATTACCCCTCATAGTTTCTTTGATTTAACTGTATCACTGTAAGAGAAAGACAATGCAAATCTAAATCATGCATACCTTGTTGTCAAGTAGGGGAGAGTTATCAGCAAACCATGTCTCTTGTCTCTCAGACTGGCAATGAGCAAAACAAGAATTTATGAATAGTCCAGTTTGAGGTGTGTTTGCGAAGTCTTTCAAGTTGTTTAGCAATTGATCTCTGAAGTCTGCTTCAAAGGAGAGACAATATAATATGTTACAACAAAATCGGATAATCGCATATGTGCATCTTGCTTTGTTTAAATCATAGCATAGAGTCGAAATATTACAAGGAAATTAGGAAAATCTGCATATATGCATATCAATTTCTGTGCATAGTTCACAGTACTAGAGACTAAAAAGCACCTTGGAGGAACTGAATCTGAGACGAGGTACAATTCGCATGGTTGGCTTTGCAATCGCTCCAAAAGCCATTCGGATCAGCTGAATGTGGGGCTAAACTGGCTTGGACCTAAAAAAATGTAGTCCATTTCATTGAGTTAGAGTTAATCTATTAATATAGTTTATATAAATATAACATTTTTCTAGTGGCTATTATGCTCGATGGAGCTGTCGAGTGTAGCTTTACAATTGAGGGATGGAAGTAGTGTAAGGTTACCTGCCACGAATCATACGCTGCATTGAGTAGAAACCATGGAGTCTCAATATGTTGGACCATATTCTGAGGAAAGAAGCACTGAAGAAAGAAAGACACTCCACATGTTTAATTGACTTTACAAGAAATTTCAAGTTATGAATGTAGCATAAAATCCAGAGTTAGAATATTACCGAAGTTGGATCCAATTGATCGAGGCAACTTTTCGGCAGGTTCTTTTGTACATCCTATAATCTCAATCAAAACCAGAGGCGAAATGTCATATTTTGTAAAGTTTTTCTTAACCTTAAATCAGAGAAGCAAAGCAACTAATGAAAGAGCCAAGTGCCTATATTGGACAACTCAAGTTTTTAAGACAATTCTCATTCTTCTATTTAAGAGTCTATTTTCGGCAGCACTATTTTACCTGTAACTGAACTACACCTTCAAACAGATTCCGCAGTGTGCGGTTCCCAGAGACATCAACTCTACATGATTGAAAAGATCATCAATTGTACTAGTTTCTAGGCAAGGTTATTACTGTATGGGAGAAGTTACATAAAGAAAAATATGTAACTTACGCATCAAGGAAAAACCCTGCATCGCTTAAACATTTAACCTTGGTAGATTCTGGAAACAAGCTTCGGAACTCATCGCAATGTATTAGAGATGCCAGACCGCCAGCGGAGCATCCGGACAGAAGTGCCTGATGTCATATCCTGATTAGCATTATTCGCCGGAGATTAGAAAACTTGATAAGAATATTATTAGACATGAGAAACCTGGTTCGCTGTCTGCATTCCTTGGAACATCAATTCCTCAATTGCTGCTAGCCATATTTTTTGTCCTCGGAATTGAAGCTGCTCAGACTGAAAAAAGAACCAAAATTACATAATAGGTTCTGAATATTGTGCTTGTTTTTCATGCAAATATGAAGGGTGATTAATGGATCTTATAGAGGTAAAACTTGAGAAACTAATTCATATTGTGCTTTAACTAACCTCAAGTTCACTATCACCACTGAAAGATGCCCCATCACAGTACCTTAATTTGACTCTATTCCAGTTAAAGAAATCTGTGCACAAAATATTATGCCAAGAAACATAAATCACAGAGTTGGTGTACATATATTGCAACCTCCAAGAGTCAAGAGTCTAATTTGATTAAAAGTGAGAAAGTAAAGAGCAAAAACCAGGGTTTTCTTCTGCCTTATTGCTCAAGATTCCGGTGAATTGTATTTGACTTTCCATGTATGTCGAGGAACCACGGCGAGAATTTTTTCTGTAGACGCAGTTTCTAACAGTATTACACCACCCTCCTCCCTGCAGGTACAAAACATTAAGATTAGCATCCATGGTTAGTTGTTAACCACTTATTTTCTTACCTTACCAACTTGTTCGCTTTAGAGGATCCACTTCTAATGACAATACTTGGAACACTGTTTTACATACCTCCAAGTGAACAAGCCAACTATTCGCACCAGATCCGAATCCACGATCCAAGTGGTAACCCGGCAATGTTCCATCCAAACAAACTACCGAACAAAACACAAAATTCAATAGCCAGATTTGTAACCAAGTAACAAATCTATGCATTTTAAGACAGTCTTTAGTCTTTACTACACAAAAATGCATATGGTATTAAAATTGAAAAGTTTTACAATGTTTTGAGATATCTAGTGTTATTCTAATCTAGTATTAGACCCTATCATGTGCTTGTTAGTTCGAACACACACACACACACATATTCAGTCCTACAAACTTCACAATCCGGATTTCGCATCATGCTTTGAGGAGGTATAGCCGCCATGATAGCCTTTATAAATGTGATTCTAATATATGTAGCTCGATAGAGGAAGATCCAAGAAGGCCATACATGAGGTAGTCAAAGGAAATCTATGCATAAACAATGTCCCTGTGTGTATGATACATGATAGGGCTCAATGACGTCGTTTGATCTAGGCGACCCCACCTAATGGGATAAAGTTTTGTTGTTTTTGTTTGATAGGTTAGCGAGACATATCAAGATAGGAATCAATCAAAACAACATCCATTGCTAGAGAGATGAACAACTAAACAATCAATGTCTAAGTCAAAAGATGTTAAAGAGAATTTGAGATAGGAAAACAGTAATCTAATTCGCCACCCAAATTCCCCCTTTGCCAATATAGTCTCCCAGAAAACAAAATCAAAATCATAAAAGCAATTCTTGCAAAAAACAAGCCAGATTAAGACAGAAATTAAGGTTAAAGGAACATGCTCTCAATTGATGTTCATCCAATCTTAAAGCACAACAATAGAACGAACAAATGGGTGTTCTACAAAATGCAGCAGTATATAAAATAACTCAAAGGGTATACATATATATATGTAACATTCATATTAGTAAAGTTGTCTACTACAATTAATGCTACACTACAATCAATTTAAATGAAACTAACAATGTATTAAAAAAAGAAGCACATGTAGCATTCACTCATTCAGAAAGAGAGAGAGAGAGAGGGAGGAGAAAGACCAGCTCCTGTAGAAGCAGCTCCATGAATGAGAGTGAGATTAACCATGAGAGGTTGGTATGTTACTGAAGAAGGCTTGGCCCCAACGGCATCGTTTTCCAAGAAAGAAAGCACAGAGAGTGGCTCAGATCCATAGGAGACAACACCACAAACTAAGCATGCAAATGCAAATGCAAATCCAAAAAAATTCAGCTTCTTCTTCATTATTGCCATTGTTTCTTGATAATTGCTCCTAATTCAAGTATGTTGAAGCAAAACCATACTAAGCTTAAATATACAGTCTTCTATTCATCTCTTGTTTCTTTCTCTTTACTTTGAGAATTGATTCCTTTTAAAGAACCATTATTATGTTAAGGTAGTGAAGATATAATAAAAATAAATAAATAATGACTAAGATGATGAAAAGACACAAAAACAGAATAGGTCCTTGTCGTAATTTGTTGTATCACTTTTTGAAACTTTTACTGCTTTTTTTACAGACAATAAAAATCATAATTAAAGTGCAATCTATTGTGTCGTCATAACTAAGCAAGCTATTCATTATGAACCGAATCCTAACTAGTGCTTTGTTTAATCATTTTTATTTGTATGAATGCGATGACTTTGTTAGTTTGTTATATTAATAACTGTACCGTTTGCCACGTACCAGTATGACTATCAGTTATTATCACTATGCTGTCTTTTATTGTGGTCGATGCAAATTTGAAATAGGAGACAAATGGATAACTAAACTTTTCTTTTTAAATAAATATCCAAATTATACTTTTAAAAATTAATATAAAATATTTTGGTCCTAATAAATTTTTATCTTTTAAAAATCTTTAAAAATTATGTTCATAGGGCAAACTGATTTCTCTGTCACTTTTAATTAAATTTTTAATGTGTGCGTTAAATAATAAATTTTAGAATATATATCATAAATCTCTAAAAGATTTTGCATTGGATATTTTTGTTTCCAAAAAATTTTTATTATGTTGAGGCGACTGCGATGGAGAGCTCCTAGTCGACAATTGACGCTTGACGGTATCACGAAGGAGGCGCGTCGGACGATGGCAGCAGCGAACCTTAAACCTGAAGGGAAGACTCCAATCGTGCGGGAGGAGTGGTTGGGTAGCGTTGACTGCTCAGATTGCAGTGGACTTCATGGAGGTTGGTTCTCCGGTGCCGGCGGTGGGGTTCTCTTCGATGGCTGCTCGATCAAATGGGAGAGGGAGTTACTGCTAGGTCAAAAGGAAAGGGAGGTGTTTTTAGATGGTAGAGATAACAAATGGAGAATCTTAAATTTTTTCAAATTTTAAATTAAAAATTAATAAAAATTAATTAATTGATTATAATTTAATTTTAATTATAATTTCACTTTATTGTATATATTGTACACTACATATATTAGTTTCTAATACTTTCTCATAAAAATAAGACGCAATTCTTTCCGTCATACTTTTGAGGATCTATTTGTCTAATTAAAAATAATGGATATGATTAACATAGAAAAGACCTATATATCTTATATATTTTTTAAAATTCAAAAACCTCAATGTAATAAAAAATTTTAAGAACGAAAATGTCTGACACAAATTTTTTAAGCACTTATTTAAATATATATTTTAAATTTTATTATAAAATAATTAAGTTTAAAAAATACTACTTTGAGACAAAGTATTTTCTTTCAAAATAATGAAAAGATTAATTTGTCCAACGAAATTAAATTTTAAGAATTTTTGGAGAATAAATTAGTTAGAGATTACAGTTTTCAATTTAAAATATTTTAAAGACCAATTTTGATGTTTATTTTTTTCAATAATTAGTTAATTTTTAAAAAAAAAATTGTTATATTCAAAGATTTTAATTTATAACATATTGTTAGCATAAAATTTATTATGCGACTATTTAACTATATATATTGTCATAGTATAAAAGAAAATTTTAACTATATATATAAATATTTAACTAACAGCATTTAGTTTATTGAAAATAAAATATTGAAAGGTTGAATACATTATAGATAAAAGGTTTAAAAGTTTATTTTTCAATATAAGCCTTATTTTCTTACTTGTTAAAATAGTTTTAAAGAGATTGTTAAAAATATTATAGTAATATTTATCTTTTACCATAATATCTTACCATATAAATTTACTTTAGTAAAGAAACTAAAAGATTTTATCTTAGCCAACTCAGGTTAGCTATTCTTAAACTTGTATTCAAGACTTGTCTTGTCGCGAGTAAATGTTAACTACTTAAATTAAGGAAATGATATTGTTAATTGATGAGTTTGAAAATTCTAATTTAATTTTGATGATGAATAAATATTACTAAAATAATTAATTACAAAATTATTAATTTAATTTTTGTTTAACATATGTTAATTAATAATTTTGTGATGCAGAATTTAATATTGGGCCAAATAAAAATAAAAGAAATATTGTAAAGCCCAAGTGTGAATTTTGTTCAGCTTTGATTTCAAAGATTATAATCAACAAAATGAAGCTGAATTATTATTGGGCCATAATTGATGTCACTTAGCCCAAACTAAGTTTGATGGAAAGATTCATTTACTTGGTCCAAATTGAGAAATAGAGAGAAAGAGTTCCATGCATGTTTCCACGGAAATCAAATTCACTTTTGAATGGATTTTAAATTCACTTTTGAAATCAAATTCACTTTTGAATGGATTTCAAATTTTGTTATATTGTACTTAATGCAGACCTTGGAAAATGGAAAGAGAAAGTGGAGAAATGATGTGATAGCCTTAAGTGCACTACACGTTTCTATACTTTGGTTTCGAATCTAATTAATTTATCTTACTCTCTTTTTTATCTTCACTAAAAGTACAATCTTCTCTCTCATCCCTTTCTCTCTTCTCTTCGGTCATGTCACAGCAACCATGGAAGCTACACTAAGCTACCAAAAGGAAAAAAAAAGAAGCTGCATGCATCAAGGCCATCAAGTTAATGATGGCAAGAAAAAGAAAACCAAAAGTATGTTGTGGCTGAGATAATCACCAAATGTGGTAAGATTTGGTGAGGTAATCTCGGATCCTTCATACTCAAAAAGAAAGAAGGAGATTCGGCCAGCAAGGAAGATCTTTGGAGGATGGCTTGACTCTGATTCTGCTCAACCACCACAAGAAGTAGCTAGAGTGGCGAAGTGATGGAAGAGGCAGAGATTGGAGCAGATGAAGTCATCATCATCATGAAGCATCAAGGGCCAGAAATTCATCTTGGAGAGGAAGCCAAGGATGGAGTGCTCGGATTGATGAAGAGTGATGACCAAGGAAGGACTAGAGGTATTTGCATGTTGGTTTTTGCATGAGTTACCTCTTCTCTCTCTGTGGCCGAACCGGTTTTGTTTTGAAGGAAAGGAAGCTAAGCTCGGGTGTGTGTTTTCAAACTGTGAATGATTCACTTCTCTATAAAAGAGGTGAACAATCATGGTTTGATTCAAGGAGAAAATTAGAGAGTGCAAGGCACAGAGTTCTCAGAGCTACCTGAGCTAACAGATTTCTCTTCTCCTTCAATGTTTTCTATTTTGTAGTTTTCTGTTTAATTTTGTCATGTCTTGAGTCTCATGGAAAAAGGCAAACAGTGAGGTTTGTATGAAAAAGCCATAGAGCGGAAAAAGGCAGAGAGTACAAAATTAAAAGAAAAAGCCATAGATGTCTTAGAGTTCCTTTGTACATCTGTGTTGTGTTTCATGATTCTGTGGGAATCTCCTTGTAAGTTGGGTTAGCACTTTACAATTTGTAATCTGGATGATTATAGTGAAAATTCCATCATTGTTGTGATGGAGACTGGATGTAGGCTGCACTGCACTTAGCAGCTGAACCAGGATATATCTGGGTGCAATTTTCTCTCTCTCTCCTACTTCACTTCAGTTTTTACTGTTCAGATGCAAAATCAAAAATGTCTCGTGCCAAGTGACGAGACAAAATGAAAATGTCTCGTGGCTAGGGACGAGCTAAAAGCAGAAAAGTCTCCTCTAAGTCCAGCAAGTGTTAGCAAGCAAAAAGGGGGCTAAGATTCAACCCCCCCTTCTCTTAGTCACCGAAACCATCATTAATTACTCCAAAAATTACTAATATTACTCCCACTCAATTATATTTTATTAGTTTCGATAGAAAAATATTAGACGTCTAAATATTTTTTGAATCAAGTTTTTAACTAAATTTACACACGTTTTTTTTTTGTCTTTCGTATATATTTTTATTCTCTTATTTTTCTTTTTCTTCCTCTTTCGTTATCATTCTCGTTGTTATCTTTTTCTTTTTTTTATATTTTTTTTAATGTCATTGTTATCATTGTCACCGTCACTACCGTTGTTGTCATTGCTTTCGCTGTTTTTTTCTTGTTGTTGATGTTATTGTTATTGTTTAATTTCTTCTTCTTTTTTTCTCCTAGTCTTCTTTTGTTATCATTATCATCATCCTCGTCGTCTTCATTTTTTTCTTTTTCTATAAATGTCAAGAAAATTAGAACACATAAATTTTGATTCATAACACGTAAATTTTGATACATAACACATAAATTTTAGTATATAACACAAAAATTTTTTGAAAGATCACATGTCTAAAACATTGACACCCAATTAATGAAAATATACAATACAAAAATTTTGGCATATAGTACATAAAATTTGATGTGCAGTACACAAATTTTTGAAGAACTATATATATTCATAATATTGACTCACCTAACAAGTAATAAACAAAATACATTTGCAGTCAAATGTGTGTGCTATGTGCAAAAAATTGTGTTATATGCAACAATTTATATACTATACCAATGAAATACGCACAACACATAAATTTTAGTGTACAGTATAAAAATTTTGGTATATAATACAAATTTTTATGTTCAATATAAAACTTTTTTGAGGACTATATATTCAAAATATTGACTCACCTAATTAATAAAATATATTCACAACAAAAATTTATATGCTATATCAATAATTTTATTATGTACAAAATTTTATGTGTTATACTTCAAAAATTTATATATATTATCAATAAATTTTTGTGTTATCCAAAAAAAATTATGTGCTACAAAAAATGATACATATATTCATTTTTTTTTTCAATAAAATTATAATAACTTAATTAAAGTTAATTACAAAAATACTTATACATGTATAACATCACTCGTTTGGATAAAATGCTATTTTCTTGATTTCTTAGCTGAATTATAATAGTACATGGATTAAAATTTAATGAATATTAATATAATAATTTAAAACTCAATTCAATTTTATTTTATTTCTAATTTAATTCAAAAAATATTTTAGATATTTCTTTAAATAACACCAACACAACAACTTCAAATTAATATAATATTATAAATGGAACCTATATTTAACATTCTTTTATTTATGTTGTTTTAGAAAACTTTTAGAGACATTTTTATTTTAATTTCTTTTCTCATTCTATTCTTTTCAGTTTTTTCTAAAATGATCTTACAATGCACTTGCTTGCTGCTCATTTTCTCAAAAAGTACACTAAAAGAATAACTCGTGTTACCCTTGTACCTTATATATTTATATAATTATTGTAGTAATAAAAAATTGAAAATATTAATTTAATATTTACCAAGATATTTTAAGTTTATTAATTATTACACAAAAGTTATAATCATATTGAATTAAGTTAAAAATAATAAATTTAAAGTAACTTTTAAATTATGGGAGAGGTTATTGCTTCATCTCCTTTCATTTTATTTAACTTTATTTATCTAATACATTTTTTTTAATGCATGCACAACTCTACAAGATAAAATTACATTTTAATTTGTAGTTTCTGCTTTGTAAGTTTTGTTTATGTTATTGATAAACAATATATGGAGGCATATTAATTTTATTAAAATTAAAAATAAATTAAAATCAAATCATTATTATTATCAATATTATTTCATCATTAAAATATTTTAAATAATATTAAAATTCTTGATTAAACAAAAGTAAAATAAAATCACTAAATTTTTATAAAGATTCAGTAAATAAATATATCCATTATCCAATGACATTTTACCGTTGTGTATTTATAAAAAGCTAAAGAAATTATTATATAATCATATAGCATTATCAATTTTTAGATTAATCGTTTATAAATACGTCTATATGTACTTTAATATTGAAAAAAAGTTTTAATAGGTTAGTACCAAAAGATTATAACTTATATATATATATATATATATATATATATATATATATATATATATATATATATATCTAATATGATTTTAATGTTATAATTAAACACTAGGTGGTATAATATTGGATATTATAATATTTTAGTTTTTTTATTGCAATTTTTTTAATTATGTATTTAAATCTTTTAGTTATCCTTCTTTAAAGATTTAAATAATAATATTTTTATAGTATTCAGATTAAATATGAATTTAAATATTATTTATTGACTTTTCAACAATAAAAATGTTATAATAAAAATATAAAAATGTATTAAATAACTGCTTCTTTAATTTGAGTTATTCATTTGTGTAAGAAGGAATACACTAAGAAAAACATATAAAAATCAAATGAAAATGCCAAAATGGTGTGACAATAATAGCCTCTCCTTTATATTATACTAATAAGCTTTTAATGTTTTTACTGGGGGAGAAAAAGTATTTAATGTTTATATATAAAAAAAGAGATATTTTAGAAAAAATTGATAAAGTGGTAATTGAGTAGAAATGACAACATCCATTATATTTCTCTTAAAATGTTTACCTTGACTATTTAATTTCTTTTTTCAAGTTACACTATCATGCTATCAAACATGTATCGTAATTTTTTAGATATTATCAAACATGAACATTTTATTGAGTTGTATATTCGTGTATCGTCTATATTTTAGATACACATCCATTAATATTTATCTAACAGACATATTTTTTTTGTACAATCATATTTTTATAAAAAAATAATTTTTTTAAAATATATTTAAACAAACCTAAACATCATTATGTGTCAGCATATCCAATTTTATTTTTAATATATATTCTTAAAAGGAGTTTAGAAATTATACATATTATTATTTATTAAAATAAAAAATATATTAAATATTTTATATATTAAAAAAATAATAAAAATAACTAAAAAATTAATTTATATTTTAATATTAATAAAATATTATTATAATTTATCTAAAAAAATATTTTATATTTTATATATATGTCATATTTTTACATTTTATAAAAATTAAAAATTTTTGTATCTGTTTTGTATCATGGCGTATATATATCTCGTATCTATGACAATGTCTCTACACTGTAGGTTAAATATGTACTAGAGACACTCTTTTTAAATGTATTTTAATTGATTATAATATCCTCTAATTTAAAAGAGTTGAGACGCAAGTTTAGTAAAAATTTATTTCTAATATATTCTTGCTAACTTTTTAAAATATCAACAAGATAATTAGGAGAGTTTTAATAATGAGAAAAAATTGTTATGGGCCGGGAAAAAAATAATTACTATATATGTATTTGTCTATAAATATATAAAGTATTTAATTTATTTTTAATATATATTTTTATATTTTAAAATATATTTTATACGAATAATTAATTGGATGACTAATTTGTACTATAAATATATTATTATAGTTAAATTAAAATTATATATGTCTAAAGACATTTAAATGATCAAAATTAAGAATATGATAAATAAATAATTCAAATTATATATTTAATAATAAATAAAAAATAAACAAGAATTTATATACAGTGTAACTAAATATCTTTTAAAAATTATTTATTATTCAGTTTAAAAAAAAACTAAAAAATAAATAACTTTTTATAAAAGTGAATAGTTAAATTAATTAAATAATATTATTTAAATAAAAAATTGACTAAAATTAAAAATTTAAAAGATAAATAGCATTTCTCATTTATATATAAGCATGTACACATATCAATCCGCCATTGAAAAAAATCATATGGATAAAAAAAAATCGTCACTCGTCATAGAATTCTAATTATTACAAATTTAGAATATCTATTCCAGTTAATCAAAGGAAAGATATTAAAGATCAACGTAACACATTCGTTCTATTCAAACGTATGCAACAACAATTTTCTCTGGGAGGAAATAGATGCCCATATTACAATTTAATACTTTACTTCCTCATCACTTCATAATTTTTATAAATGAGAGAAAAATAAATCATTTATAGTATTGGATGTTTTGACTTTTGAATGATACTCTGTTTTTTTTGGATGATAAGAAAGACGTAAACGAATTTTCACAACAGTAGCTGATGAGCTGGTGTATATAATAACTCAAAGACGTTAATACAATTAGAAAAGGAACCAAGTAGCATATGTAAATGCCGTGAATTTCAAGTTGAATTGTCCAATTTTGCATGCCCATGTACGAATTTTGAGTTTCACCTAAAGTAGGCCCAGGGTTAAAAAGCAATTCAATAAAGCACTAGTTTTGCTCTGTCTACTTATTGCGAAATTGATTCTGTGCAAAAGTTGCATTTTATTCTTTCTTCCACTAAATTCACCGAAAATTATGCTATTAAATTATTGTATCATACTTGAGATGTGAAAAAGCCTTTAGAAGACTTAAATTATTTTTTTTTTATAGAAAGAGATAAATAGATTTTTGATCTTTTTATACGTAGATATTTAAGATTAAATAATACATTTAAGTTCTTCACCTTTAAGATTGCAAGATAATTATATCTCTCCATAGAATTGAGATTAAAAAATATAATGAAACATGTCAATTTGGAGAAAAAATAATGATGTGTCTATTACAGTAATAACGTAAATAATTGGAAAAAAAGTAAGAAACAAATAGGTCTCTGTGCATCACTATCGTCATCCATAACCATTATCATGTTGCGAATCTCTTCCTCCCTCCACCCTCCACCCTCCGCTTCTCAACTTCCAGACCGGCCCTTCCATGCACCCACCGATCTCCCCTTTAAACCTTCTCTACCACCACTTATTTGCCATATTCCCTTCCATCACCTTTTTCATCATCTCCGACAAAAAAAAAAAAACTACCTTTCGTTATTTATCATCTCTCTTTACCCTCCACTTTGGTCACTTTCTCGAGAAAATTAGAGAAATCTTGCACATCTAGGGTGGCCAATGCGGCAACCAGATTGGTGCCGAATTTTGGGAAGTGATCTACGACGAGCATGGCATCGATCACACCAGAAAGTATAATAGTGATTCTATAACATCTCGGATTTTTTTTGAAAATTAAGTAATTAGTTATTTATAAGTTATCATATTATATTGAGATTTTGTTTTTAAGAAATCTATTTTTTTAACAAAGATAATTAAATAAAATTTTATGATTATTGAAGTTTAATTTAAATATAACTTATTTTATTAGTTTGAACTATTTATTAAAAACTATTTTGATAGACAAAAATTAAGTTAACCTTTTATAGTTATTATTATTATTATTATTATTATTATTATTATTATTATTATTATTATTAGTTACTTCTTTCTTTTATATATATATATATATATATATATATATATATATATATAAACCAATGAGATATGTCCTTTTTCATGACACCTAACCCTTTTCTTAATAAATGCTTCAGCACTAATCCATTCTTTCTTTTAAATCATGAACAAGTCAATTAAGAAACAAAAAGAAAGGAAACGTAGCTTGTATATATATAACACTTTGACACCTAATGAGTTTTAGTATCACAAAATTCTCATTCAATACCCTTAGTCTTTAATCACATTCATTTCTTTCATATCACCGAATGAACGAAAGAAAAAAAAAAGAGAGAGAAACACCGTGAGAGAGAGAAGAGAACGAAACCATGGAACCGTGAGTTTCCAACTTCGATTACTTGCGATCTGCAACTCCAATAAAAAATCTAATCCGGTAAAAGTGTTCGTATCTTCCTCCTCTACGTGTTGGCGTTACTTTTGTCCGGTGGAAATCGACGGTGACGTAGCTCCCCTACCCCTTGAGCTTGGCCAACTGGAGTTCTAAGAGGTACGGAGGATTCTGGACGTTTTTCCCTTCAGCAGCACGGTCAGAAAGTTTCTCTAGAGTTTCGAGTATTTCGATTACGTATGAAGGTAGGGTTTTGATAAATTTTCACGGACTAAATGATATTTGAAAGTAAATTGATGTTTGGATTGAGTGTTATTGAAATTTGATTGCGTTTCATATTGAATTTTGTTGATATATATTGATATTTTGATGAAGTTGTGTTTAGTCAGCTCGAGAATGGACAAATTTTTAAGTTAATATTTTGATAAAAATAAAACAGGTTTTCGGTCTCGTTGAAGGACAAGATATTAGTTTGGAAATTTTATTTTAAAGGATGTCATTATATTTTTATAAAAAGACTGAGGTTATGTTTATTATTATAAACTAAGTTTTGAAAGGAAAATGCTATTTTGAGTTTTTATTCAAAAATTACTGCCACAGGAGAGCAGATGTGACATTGTTTGGGCCTTAGTGCCAAATGTAAAGTGGGGACGCCCACACACTGAGAACTGTTTTTCAGATGTACGCTTATTGATTTGGAAAGTCACACTGTATGCGGCCTAGCCGTACGACTTATAAGCACATTGATGCATCTGAAAAATCATATCTGGGACTCGTGCCCGGGTAATGTCAGGACCGGGTAGGCAACCGACACATGAGCTCATGGCCTGCGTTAGGAATAGACATGCATCATTCTTGTTGTGCATTTGCATTTTACTTGACATTGTGAAATTGTTTGTGATTGTCTTCTCGTGTTTATACATTCTTTAATGTTATTCTGAATTGTGGTGACTAGATATTTCGTTGTGAATTACTTGAACTGTGGTAATCCTGACTAAACTAACCACCCTCGACCTACTAAGAACCCTCCAGTTCTTACCCCTTCTCTTCCTCCCCTTCAGATGGAGACCGGAGTTATATTTTACGAGATGGACCCTCCCTATATATACGAGGATATTGTACAGCATAGGTTTTATGTAGTAGCTGCGGAGATTAGGACTCGTATGTACATTCTGCGTGATCATCCTTTCCATCACCCGATTGACACTCCACAGTTTAACCCCGACATGCCTTATGAGTTCCCACTGCAGTGGCTCCACCTGGATGCTCCATTTCACCCATTTCATGATGGGTCGGTGCCTCACTAGCATCCCGATCAACCTGCGGATCAGGCAGACCCTGAGCCTGAGCCCATGGAGGAGCATTTTCCAGAGCCTGTACCGGAGGAGGACATCCCCGTGGAACAGATCTCAGTATCTTCATCTGAGCCATCTTCCGAGGAGCCGCTCACTGCCTCTATTAGTGGACCAGCGAGTGCTGGTCAGACCAGTAGCACGAGTGCCAGTGCCCCTCCCGAGATTATAGAGATTTCCGATGACGAGGACGAGGATCCTGAGGAGTGTTCTGATGTGGTTGTGATCTCCTCTGACGATGACAGCTGAGTCTTGGGAGCTGCGGTTGTGCCTTTTGATAGTTTTTTTTTTGTGTTAGCCTACCTTTGTGTTAATCTCTCACTTTTGGTCAGACTCACTGAGAGAGTAGGGTGTACATAGTGGACTAGGCTAGTTCGGGTGCCAGTTTAGGGGTTTTCTATATGGACCAGGACCCAGAGTGTTGGGTTGTACATAGTAGTATTTCTGAAGGGTTGTATGCTAACTCAGGATATATATATATATATATATATATATATATATATATATATATATATATATATATATGTACGACAGTACCTGTATGCTTATGCTTGTGTATGTTTAATTAGTTGTCCTTGCAAGTTTTCTTATAAAAGTTTATCCAAAACTCGATAGTACGCTAACCCGATTACAGGCTTAATAATACATAGTAAAGGTTTCATGTGAACAAGTTGGTGACACTTGATTTCTGGTATGATCATGACTTACTGGGAATCGGGTCGTTACAACTTGGTATCAGAGCAGTTCGTTCCTATTAAAGCCTGGGGTTATGGACTGAATCATGCTTCATTGCATTCTCTGAGTTGTGTCTCATGCACATAGGATATCATTGTGATATGAATTGCATGATTGTCACTGTGTTTCCATTTTAGAGACTATTCACACTTTGCCTAAAATGTTAAGACTGATCACCTTAATATTACATGTTGGGTATGCACAGAATCTTGATGACTGCACGGGGACGAGGACGTGGTAGGCGTGGTGCAAACCATGCAGAGGAACCGATGAGGGGTGCAGATGCTTTTATAGCTGCAATGAACACCATGGCTGAGGCTGTGCGTGAAACGGCAACTGCTACTACGCGAGCAATTGACCGTTAGGGGAGAGGAACGGAGATCGTAACGGAGGACGCAATGGTGAGCGTGGTGGAGACGGTAATGATAATGAAGGTGCCGGAAACCACGATAACCCTATGACACTGGCAACCTTTCTGAAGGTAAATCCGCCCCAAGTTTAAGGGGACGCTTGTTGCAATTGAAGCTGACAATTGGTTTCGTGGTATTGAGAAGTCATTGCGAGCGCAACATGTACCAGAAAGACCGTACGTGGAATTTGCAACCTATATGCTGGAGGGAGAAGCTGAACACTGGTGGCATGGAGTGCAACGCTTGTTAAGGCAGGTGGTGGAAGAGATTGACTGGGATACTTTTAAGGAGGAATTTTACAAAAAGTACTTTCCTAGAACTGTTCGTGATGCAAAAGAAATGGAACTGATGCAGTTGACGCAGGGGAATATGTCAGTAGCAGAATATACTCGGAAATTTGAGGATTTGTGCTGATTCTCTAAGATCTGTTAGGGAAACCCAGATGATTTTGAGGAATGAAAGTGTTTGAAGTACGAAGGAGGACTCTGCGAAGAACTAATGCACTCGTTGGTACCACTGCAAATACGAAATTTTGCAGAGCTTGTCAATAGGAGTCAGTTGGTGGAAGACTGTACCAAGAAGGTGGCGGCAGCAAAGATGAGTCGTCAAGAATTACCTCCGAAAAATTTTAATCGGTATATAGCCCCTCAGGGAAGGAACTTTAAAATGAATAGGACACTTTCTTATGGGAATCAGCAAGTTAGTAATCTTCCTGCTCGTGACAATATCGATAGGCAAGGACGAGATACTGGAAAGCGACCACAGCCAGCACTAACAAACCTTATTTGTAATCAGTGTGGGAAGAACCATGGTAGGAATCCATGTCGATTGGGTTCGAGCGTTTGTTATTTTTGTGGTATGTCTGGACACATAGCGAGGAATTGTGAGAAGAAGATTGCTCAAGATTCAGCTAAATCTCAGCAGCCAGGAAGAGTATTTACAATGATGACTGAAGATGCTCGTACTCGAACTCTCTGATCCAAGGTCAGTATTGTGTTAAGACTCGCTCCTTAACTGCACTTTATGTTTCTGGTGCGTCACAATCTTGTATTTCTTTAACTGCTATACGTAAGTTGAGACGAGATGAGGACACACAACATACCTGAGGACTAGAAAATAAGATAAGAACCGTTTACTCGCACCTGCTTACAGGTAAAGGAAATGTTGAGGGCAAAATTTCCTTTTAGGATGCAAATTTTCGTTTATAGCAATTTTCGAGGACGAAAATTTTTGTAAGGTGGGTAGGATATAACATCTCGGATTTTTTTTTGAAAATTAAGTAATTAGTTATTTATAAGTTATCATATTATATTGAGATTTTGTTTTTAAGAAATCTATTTTTTTAACAAAGATAATTAAATAAACTTATATGATTATTAAAGTTTAATTTAAATATAACTTATTTTATTAGTTTGAACTATTTATTAAAAACTATTTTGATAGGCAAAAATTAAGTTAATCTTTTATAGTTGTTATTATTATTATTATTATTATTATTATTATTATTAGTTACTTCTTTCTTTTATATATATATATATATATATATATATATATATATATATATATATATAACCAATGAGGTATGTCCTTTTTCATGACATACCTAACCCTTTTCTTAATAAATGCTTCAGCACTAATCCATTCTTTCTTTTAAATCATGAACAAGTCAATTAAGAAACAAAAAGAAAGAAAACGTGGCTTGTATATATATAACACTTTGACACCTAATGAGTTTTAGTATCACAAAATTCTCATTCAATACCCTTAGCCTTTAATCACATTCATCTCTTTCATATCACCGAATGAACGAAAAAAAAAAGAGAGAGAAACACCGTGAGAGAGAGAAGAGAACGAAACCATGGAACCGTGAGTTTCCAACTTCGATTACTTGCGATCCGCAACTCCAATAAAAAATCTAATCCGGTAAAAGTGTTCGTATCTTCCTTCTCTACGTGTTGGAGTTACTTTTGTCTGGTGGAAATCGATGGTGACGTAGCTTCCCTACCCCTTGAGCTTGGCCAACTGGAGTTCTAGGAGGCACGGAGGATTCCATACGTTTTTCCCTTCAGCAGCACGGTCAGAAAGTTTCTCTAGAGTTTCGAGTATTTCGATTATGTACGAAGGTAGGGTTTTGATAAATTTTCACCGACTAAATGATATTTGAAAGTAAATTGATGTTTGGATTGAGTGTTATTGAAATTTGATTGCGTTTCATATTGAATTTTGTTGATATATATTGATATTTTGATGAAGTTGTGTTTAGTCAGCTCGAGAATGGACAAATTTTTAAGTTAATATTTTGATAAAAATAAAACAGGTTTTCGGTCTCGTTGAAGGACAAGATATTAGTTTGGAAATTTTATTTTAAAGGATGTCATTATATTTTTATAAAAAGACTGAGGTTATGTTTATTATTATAAACTAAGTTTTGAAAGAAAAATGCTATTTTGAGTTTTTATTCAAAAATTACTGCCACAGGAGAGCAGATGTGACATTGTTTGGGCCTTAGTGCCAAATGTAAAGTGGGGACGCCCACACACTAAGAACTGTTTTCCAGATGTACGCTTGTTGATTTGAATAGTCACATTGTATGCGGTCTAGCCGTACGACTTATAAGCACACTGATGCATCTGAAAAACCATATCTGGGACTCGTGCCCGGGTAATGTCGAGAGCGGGTAGGCAACTGACACATGAGCTCATGGCCTGCGTTAGGAATAGACATGCATCATTCTTGTTGCGCATTTGCATTTTACTTGACATTGTGAAATTGTTTGTGATTGTCTTCTCGTGTTTATACATTCTTTAATGTTATTCTGAATTGTGGTGACTAGATATTTCGTTGTGAATTACTTGAACTGTGGTAATCCTGACTAAACTAACCACCCTCGACCTACTAAGAACCCTCCAGTTCTTACCCCTTCTCTTCCTCCCCTTCAGATGGAGACCGGAGTTATATTTTACGAGATGGACCCTCCCTATATATACGAGGATATTGTACAGCATAGGTGGTGGACGAAATTGTGATCACATCAATGTAGTATTCTTTGTTGTTGTATGGGATCATTATTATGGCACCTATGTGTGGACACAACTCCGTTCAACTTAACCAGCAAGTGTACTGGGTCATCCAAGTAATACCTTACGTGAGTAAGGGTCGATCCCACAGAGATTGTTGGTATGAAGCAAGCTATGGTCACCTTGTAAATCTCAGTTAGGCAGATTAAATGGTTATGGGTTTCGAAAATTAATAATAAATAGAAAATAAAAAGGGATAGAAATACTTATGTAAATTAATAGTGGGAATTTCAGATAGGCGTATGGAGATGCTGTGCTCCTCTTGAATCTCTACTTTCTCATTGCTTTCATCCAATCCTTCTTACTCCTTTCCATGGCAAGCTGTATGTAGGGCATCACCGTTGTCAATGGCTACATCCCATCCTCTCAGTGAAAACGTTCCTATGCTCTGTCACAGCACGGCTAATCATCTGTCGGTTCTCAATCAGGTTGGAATAGAATCCCTTGATTCTTTTGCGTTTGTCATCACGCCCAGCCTTCAGGAGTTTGAAGCTCGTCACAGTCATTCAATCCTAGAATCCTACTCGGAATACCATAGACAAGGTTTAGACTTTCCGGATCCTCATGAATGCCGCCATCTATCTAACTTATACCACGAAGATTCTGTTGGGGAATCTAAGAGATATGCGCCCGGCCTAAGGTAGAACGGAAGTGGTTGTCAGTCACGCGCGTTCATAGGTGAGAATGATGATAAGTGTCACGGATCATCACATTCATCAAGTGGAAGTGCAACGTATATCTTGGAATAAGAATAAAAGAGAATTGAACATAAAGTAATGGTAATTGTATTGAAACTTGAGGTATAGCAGAGCTCCACACCCTTAATCTGTGGTGTGCAGAAACTCCACCGTTGAAAATACATAAGTGAAAGGTTCAGGCATGACCGAATGGCCAGCCCCCATGATCTGAGAACTATGCGCCCCCAGATGTTCCTTAGATCTAAAGTGATCAAAAGATGTCTAATACAATAGTTAAATGTTCTATATATACTAGACTAGCTACTAGGGTTTACATGAGTAAGTAATTGATGCATAAATCCACTTCCGGGGCCCACTTGGTGTATGCTTGGGCTGAGCTTGATCTATCCACGAGCTGAGACTTTTCTTGGAGTTGAACTCCAAGTTATAACGTGTTTTGGGCGTTCAACTCCGGATCATGACGTGTTTCTGGCGTTTAACTCCAGACAGCAGCATGTACTTGGCGTTCAACGCCAAGTTACGTCATCAATTTCCAAATAAAGTATAGACTATTATATATTGCTGGAAAGCTCTGAATGTCTACTTTCCAACGCCATTGAGAGAGCGCCATTTGGAGTTCTGTAGCTCCAGAAAATCTATTTCGAGTACAGGGAGGTCAGATTCCAACCGCATCAGCAGTCCTTTTGTCAGCCTTTTTCAGAGTTTTGCTCAAGTCCCTCAATTTCAGCCAGAAATTACCTGAAATCACAGAAAAACACACAAACTCATAGTAAAGTCCAGAAATGTGAATTTAACATAAAAACTAATGAAAACATCCCTAAAAGTAGCTTGAACTTACTAAAAACTACCTAAAAACAATGCTAAAAAGCGTATAAATTATCCGCTCATCACAACACCAAACTTAAATTGTTGCTTGTCCCCAAGCAACTGAAAATCAAATAGGATAAAAAGAAGAGAATATACTATAAATTCCAAAATATCAATGAATATTAATTATAATTAGATGAGCGGGACTTGTAGCTTTTTGCTTCTGAACAGTTTTGGCATCTCACTTTTTCCTTTGAAGTTTAGAATGATTGGCTTCTCTAGGAACTTAGAATTTTGGATAGTGTTATTGACTTTCCTAGTTAAGCATGTTGATTCTTGAACACAACTACTTATGAGTCTTGGCCGTGGCCCTAAGCACTTTGTTTTCCAGTATTACCACCAGATACATAAATGCCACAGACACATAACTGGGTGAACCTTTTCAGATTGTGACTTAGCTTTGCTAAAGTCCCCAGTTAGAGGTGTCCAGAGCTCTTAAGCACACTCTTTTTGCTTTGGATCACGACTTTAACCACTCAGTCTCAAGCTTTTCACTTGGACCTTCATGACACAAGCACATGGTTAGGGACAGCTTGATTTAGCCGCTTAGGCCTGGATTTTATTTCCTTGGGCCCTCCTATCCATTGATGCTCAAAGCCTTGGATCCTTTTTACCCTTGCCTTTTGGTTTTAAGGGCTATTGGCTTTTTCTGCTTGCTTTTTCTTTTTCTTTTTATTTTTTTTTCGCCAAATTTTTTTTTTTGCAAGCTTTTTACTTTTCACTGCTTTTTCTTGCTTCAAGAATCAATTTCATGATTTTTCAGATCATCAATAACATTTCTCTTTGTTCATCATTCTTTCAAGAGCCAACAGTTTTAACATTCATAAACAACAAGATCAAAAATATGCACTGTTTAAGCATTCATTCAGAAAACAAAAAGTATTGTCACCACATCAATATAATTAAACTAAATTCAAGGATAAATTCGAAATTCATGTACTTCTTGTTCTTTTGAATTAAAATATTTTTCATTTAAGAGTGGTGAAGGATTAATGGAATTTATTCATAGCTTTAAGACATGGTTACTACATACTAATGATCATGAAGTAGAGACACAAAACATAGATAAGCATACAACATAAAAACCGTAAAGCAGAAAGAAATAAGAACAAGGAATGAATCCACCTTTAGTGGCGTCTTCTTCTTGAAGGACCAATGATGTTCTTAAGCTCTTCTATGTCCCTTCCTTGCCTTTGTTGCTCCTCCCTCATTGCTCTTTGATCTTCTCTTATCTCTTGGAGAATGATGGAGTGCTCATGATGTTCCACCCTTAATTGTTCCACATTGTGGCTCAAATCTTCTAAGGAAGTGTTGAGTTGTTCCCAATAGTTGTTGGGAGGAAAGTGCATCCCTTGAGGCATCTCAGGGATTTCTTGATGATGAGCTTCCTCATGCATCTCTTGAGAACCGTGAAGGGTCTCTCTTGCTTGCTCCATCCTCTTCTTGGTGATGGGCTTATCCTCTTCAATGAGGATGTCTCCTTCTATGATAACTCCAGCTGAGTAACACAGATGGCAAATAAGGTGAGGAAAAGCTAGCCGTGCCATGGTGGAGGGCTTGTCGGCTATTTTGTAGATTTCATTGGAGATGACCTCATGAACTTCTACTTCCTCTCCAATCATGATGCTATGAATCATGATGGCTGGTGGACGAAATTGTGATCACATCAATATAGCATTAATATATTTATTGTAGAATTGTAGAACTTAGGATTTTTGGTACGAGTGGGCACAATTCCGCTCAACTAACCAGCAAGTGTACTGGGTCGTCCAAGTAGTACCTTACGTGAGTAAGGGTCGAATCCACAGAGATTATTGGTTTGAAGCAATCAATGTTTATTTTATTAATCTTAGTCAGGAAGCCAATAGGATTTAAAAAGTGAAATTACAAGATTTGATTATAAGAATAAAAGGGAATAACAGTGTTACTTGTTGTGCAGTAATGGAGAACATGTTGGAGTTTTGGAGATGCTTTGTTCCTTGAATTTCTACTTTTCCTTGAAGTCCTCTTCTCACACGCCTGGTTCCTTCCATGGCAAGCTCTATGTAGGGTGTCACCGTTGTCAATGGCTACTTCCCATCCTCGCAGTGAAAGCTAATGCACGCACTCTGTCACAGTACTGCCAATCACCGGTTGGTTCCCGCTCCTACTGGAATAGAATCCCTCTTTTGCGTCTGTCACTAACGCCCAGCAGGTTAAAGTTTAAAGCACGTCACAGTCATTCAATCCCGGAATCCTACTCGGAATACCACAGACAAGGTTTAGACTTTCCGGATTCTCATGAATGCCGCCATCAATCCGGCCTATTCCACGAAGATTCTGTTGGGGAATCTAAGAGATATTCATTCAATCTGATGTAGAACGGAGGTGGTTGTCAGGCACACGTTCATGGATTGAGGAAGGTGATGAGTGTCACGGATCATCACCTTCTCCACAGTTAAGCGCGAATAAACATCTTAGATAAGAACAAGCGTGTTTGAATGGAAAACAAAGGAATTGTATTAAATCATCGAGACGCTGCAGAGCTCCTCACCCCCAACAATGGAGTTTAGAGACTCATGCCGTCAAAAGTATGTAATTCAGATCTGAAAATGTCATGAGGTATAAGATAAGTCTGTAAAAGTTGTTTAAATAGTAAACTAGTAACCTAGGTTTATAGAAAATGGATAAACTAAGATGATTGGTGCAGAAATCCACTTCTGGGGCCCACTTGGTGTGTGCTGGGGCTGAGACTAATGCTTTCCACGTGTGGAGGCCTTTCTTGGCGTCAAACTCCAGGTTTTGACGTGTTTTGGGCGTTCAACTCCGGATCATGACGTTTTTCTGGCGTTTAACTCCAGACAGCAGCGTGTACTTGGCGTTCAACGCCAAGTTACGTCGTCAATCTTCGTGCAAAGTATGGACTATTATATATTGCTGGAAAGCCCTGGATGTCTACTTTCCAACGCCGTTGAGAGCGCGCCAATTGGACTCCTGTAGCTCCAGAAAATCCATTTCGAGTGCAGGGAGGTCAGGATCCAACAGCATCAGCAGTCCTTTTTCAGCCTAAGTCAGATTTTTGCTCAGCTCCCTCAATTTCAGCCAGAAAATACCTGAAATCACAGAAAAACACACAAACTCATAGTAAAGTCCAGAAATATGATTTTTGCCTAGAAACTAATATTATTTTACTAAAAACTAACTGAAACATGCTAAAATCTACATGAAATTACCCCCAAAGAGCGTACAAAATATCCGCTCATCACAACACCAAACTTAAACTGTTGCTTGTCCTCAAGCAACTAGATGAATAAAATAGGTTCTAACAGAAATTAAGAAGTAATATATATTTTAGAGTTTTAAATGAAGCTCAGATTCTTATTAGATGAGCGGGGCTTGTAGCTTTTTGTCTCTGAACAGTTTTGGCATCTCCCTGTATCTTTAGAATTTCAGAATAATTGGCATCCTTAGGAACTCAGAATTCAGATAGTATTATTGACTCTCCTAGTATAGTATGTTGATTCTTGAACACAGCTACTTATGAGTCTTGGCCGTGGCCCTAAGCACTTTGTCTTCCAGTATTACCACCGGATACATAAATGCCACAGACACATAACTGGGCGAACCTTTTCAGATTGTGACTCAGCTTTGCTAGAGTCCCCAGTCAGTGGTGTCCAGAGCTCTTAAGCACACTCTTTTGCTTTGGATCACGACTTTAACCACTCAGTCTCAAGCTTTTCACTTGGACCTTCATGACACAAGCACATGGTTAGGGACAGCTTGATTTAGCCGCTTAGGCCTGGATTTTAATTTCCTTAGGCCCTCCTATCCATTGATGCTCAAAGCCTTGGATCCTTTTTACCCTTGCCTTTTGGTTTTAAGGGCTATTGGCTTTTTCTACTGCTCCTTCTTTTTTTTTTCTATATTTTTTTTTCGCCATTTTTTTTTTGTTTTTTTCGCAAGCTTTCTTTTTCACTGCTTTTTCTTGCTTCAAGAATCAATTTCATGATTTTTCAGATCATCCATAATATTTTTCGTGTTCCTCATCCTTTCAGGAGCCAATATTCATCAAATTCAAAGTACAATCTATGCACTGTTCAAGCATTCATTCAGAGAACAACAAGTATTGCCACCACATATAATTAATTATAGTCTTTATTACTAAGAACTCATAAATATAGATTACTTCTTTATTCTAAAAAAAATTCTACTACTTTATTCATGCCTGATGATGATGAGAAAAATAAATTATAGCTTTAATTGGGAATAAAATCAAAATAGACAAACTAAATATCTCCTAAGGTAAAATCCTATAATACTATCACAGAGTTAAAGCTGGAATTAGAACTTAACAACCTGTATTTTGGGAAGTGGATGTTCCTCTAGTCTGTGGGGTGCCTTCAAGAATAAATTTCTGACGCTTCAGCTCCCTTAAGTTCACATCCTTGCTCTTCCTGTTCTCTTAGGTGCCATGATCTTAATGAGTTTTAGCTCAGTGATCATGGCAAATCACACCAAACTTAGAGGTTTGCTTGTCCTCAAGCAAAAGAAAGGAAAGGAGAGGAGTAGAAGGAGAGGTATTTTCATAAAAAGATAAGATGAGTTGAAAAAGATATTAAAAATAATTGAAAAAGAATTGGATTGGAAAAAGAGATAAGATAGAAGATATGATTTTAAAAAGATATGATCAGAAAAAGATATAATTTTTATATTAATAATAATTTAAAAGATAAAATTTTAAATTTACTTTTGAAAAAGATTTTAAAAGAAATAATTAAGTTTTGAAAACAAATTTGAAGAGATGATGGATTGGATTTGAAAGCCATTTGTTTTTTTTGGGTTAAGATATATCTAAAACATTTGTAAAATTGGATTTTAGAAATTAGGATCCACAACTTTTGGAATTGAAAATAATAATTTGGAATATGTTTATGCAAGAAATCATGAATTGAAACATAAAAAAAAATTTAAAAAAATATGAAGAAAAACGAATTTTACCTCCTCCCCACCATCCTGGCGTTAAACGCCCAGGATGCTAGCAAACTGGCGTTAAACGCCCAGAAGGTGCATCTTTCTGGCGTTTAACGCCCAGAAGATGCTCCTTTCTGGCGTTTAACGCCCAGATGGCTACCCTTACTGGCGTTAAACGCCCAGTGGGAGCTTCTTTTGGGCGTTTAACGCCCAAAGTATTTCTTACTGGCTTTTTCATGCCAGTAAGCTTCCAAATTTCCCTGTAACTCTGTGACTTCAACCAATTGCTATTTCACCTTTTGAAGATACTTGGACTCAAACCTGTAAAGAAAATCAATACGAATAAAATTAAATTTTGTGATTGGCTGGGTTGCCTCCCAGCAAGCGCTTCTTTAATGTCTTTTAGCTGGACTGAGTTTTAATCAAGTCTCAGTTTTGAGCATTCTTGCTCAAAATTGCCTTCAAGATAATGTTTGACTCTTTGTCCATTAACAATGAACTTTTTGTTAGAGTCATTATCCTGAAGCTCTATGTATCCATATGGTGATACGTTTGTAATGACATATGGACCTCTCCACCGGGATTTTAATTCCCCAGGGAATAATTTGAGCCTAGAATTGAATAGCGGAACTTTTTGCCCCGGATCAAAGACTCTGGATGACAATTTCTTATCATGCCATCTTTTCGCTTTCTCTTTGTAAATCTTTGCATTTTCGAAAGCATTGAGTCTAAATTCCTCTAGCTCTGATTCGAGACTTTCAGCCATATTGACCTCTCTTACCAGAGAGTCAATTATATCAACACTCATGCAGTCATTTGGGGTGTCTGGATGTTGCATGGCTTTAACAACATTCAGCTTGAACTCTTCCTCATTGACTCTCAAGGTTACTTCCCCTTTTTGGACATCAATGAGGGTTCGGCCAGTTGCTAGGAAAGGTCTTCCTAGAATGAGAGTTGCACTCTTGTGCTCCTCCATTTCCAGCACCACAAAGTCAGTAGGAAAGGCAAATGGCCCAACCTTGACTATCATGTCCTCAATCACGCCTGATGGGTATTTAATGGAGCCATCAGCAAGTTGAAGACATATCCTGGTTGGTTTGATTTCTTCAGTTAAACCAAGCTTTCTGATAGTAGATGCAGGCATTAGGTTGATACTTGCTCCAAGATCACATAAAGCTTGCTTGGTGCAAGTGCCCTCTAATGTGCATGGTATCATAAAGCTCCCAGGATCTTTAAGCTTCTCAGGTAAGCTTTTCAGAATGACTGCACTGCATTCTTCAGTGAGGTAAACTTTTTCAGTTTCCCTCCAATCCTTCTTATGACTTAAGATCTCTTTCATGAACTTAGCATAAGAGGGTATTTGCTCAAGTGCTTCTGCAAACGGAATCTTTATTTCAAGAGTCCTGAGGTAATCTGCAAAGCGGGCAAATTGCTTATCCTGTTCCGCTTGGCGGAGTTTTTGAGGATAAGGCATTTTGGCTTTGTATTCCTCAACCTTAGTTGCTGCAGGTTTATTACCTACAGAAGTGGGTTGGGAAGCCTTTTTAGAAGGGTTGTTATCAGCACTTGTATGTGACTGATTCCCCACTGGTATTTGAATGCCAGTAGTGGGAGCTGGAGTGGCGTTAGACGCCCCCTCCTTGTTTGTTACTGGCGTTTGAATGCCAGCTTTGTCCCTTTCTGGGCTCGGACTGTCTTCAGGAGGATTTTGAGTATCCACTTGTTCATTTCTTGGTTTCCTGCTGCTTTGAAGTGAGGTATTTAATGTTTTCCCACTTCTTAATTGAACTGCTTGACATTCTTCTGTTATTTGTCTTGACAGTTGTTTTTCTGTCTGCTTTAATTGTATTTCCATGTTCCTGTTAGCCATTCTTGTTTCCTGTAATATTTCCTTGAATTCGGCTAGCTGTTGAGTTAGAAAGTCCAATTGCTGATTGAATTCATTAGCCTGATCCACTGGACTGAGTTCTGCAGTTACTGTTTTAGCTTCTTCTTTCATGAAAGACTCATTGCTTAAGTACAGATGTTGATTTCTGGCAACTGTATCAATAAGCTCTTGAGCCTCTTCAATTGTTTTTCTCATATGTATAGATCCACCAGCTGAGTGGTCTAGAGAAATCTGAGCTTTTTCTGTAAGCCCATAGTAGAAGATGTCTAATTGCACCCATTCCGAAAACATTTCAGAGGGGCATTTTCTTAGCAACTCTCTGTATCTCTCCCAGGCATCATAAAGAGATTCATTATCTCCTTGTTTGAAGCCTTGGATGCTTAGCCTTAGCTGTGTCATCCTTTTTGGAGGGAAATAGTGATTCAGGAATTTTTCTGACAGCTGTTTCCATGTTTTTATGCTGTTCTTAGGCTGGTTATTTAACCACCTCTTAGCTTGATCTTTTACAGCAAATGGAAACAGTAGTAATCTGTAGACATCCTGATCCACTTCCTTATTATGTACTATATCAGCAATTTGCAGAAATTGTGCCAGAAACTCTGTAGGTTCTTCATGTGGAAGACCGGAATACTAGCAGTTTTGCTGCACCATGATAATGAGCTGAGGATTCAGCTCAAAGCTACTAACTCCAATGGAGGGTATACAAATACTACTCCCATATGAAGCAGTAGTGGGGTTAGCATATGACCCCAGAGTCCTCTTGGACTGTTCATTCCCACTTGCTTCCATACTAGATCACAAGGGATAATTTATATGTTGATAATTATTTATTTTATAGTTGTGGAATAAATAAAATAAATAAAAAAAAGAAGAAATATATAAAAATATTTTTTTTTTTTTGAAAATATTTTGTGAAAATATATATTTTTTTTTCGAATTAAAAATAAAATAAACGAAATAAATAAAAGAAATTAGAAATATTTTGAAATTGAAATTTGAATTTTTTTTATAAAAGATTTTCGAAAAAAGATAGTTCAAAATTAGTTAGAAAAAAAATAAAAATTTTTGAATTTTGAATTTTATGATGAAAGAGAAAAACACACAAAAGACACAAGACTTAAAATTTTTAGATCTAATGCTCCTTATTTTCGAAAATTTTTGGAGGGAAAAACACCAAGGAACACCAAACTTAAAAATTTTAAGATCAAGACACAAGAAAAACTCAAGAACACTTTGAAGATTCACAAGAACACCAAGAACAAAAGAAAGAACACCAAACTTAAAATTTTTAGAAAATCAAAGTAAATTTTCGAAAATTATAAAAAGATTAACAATAAAACACCAAACTTAGAGTTTGGCACAAGATTAAATCAAGAAAAATTATTTTTGAAAAAGATTCTCAAAAGTATTGGTGCTCCCTTATCAAGAATATGACCCTTCTATTCTAGCCAAATGGCCAAAAAAGGTAACAAATTGTTATGAATGGGTATATTCCTCTTAGAAGACTAATACTTTGGATTAGTATAAGAAAAACAAGAAAAGCCACAAAACAAGAAAAATTAAAGATCAAACAAGAAAAATAGACAAGAACAACTTGAAGATTATGGAAAAACAAAGAACAATAACACGAAAATTTCAAAGAAAAATTATAAAATATGCAAGTGACACCAAACTTAGAACAAGACACTAAACTCACGAAAATTTAACAGTTAATTAAGAAAAATAATATTTTTGAAAAGAAATTTTTGAAAAGAAACTATCCTATCAAAATTTAATGACTCTGTGACAAAAATAAATTATTCCTAATCTAAGAAATAAAATAAGCCTTCAATTGTTCAAACTCAATAATCCCCGGCAACGGCGCCAAAAACTTGGTGGACGAAATTGTGATCACATCAATATAGCATTAATATATTTATTGTAGAATTGTAGAACTTAGGATTTTTGGTACGAGTGGGCACAATTCCGCTCAACTAACCAGCAAGTGTACTGGGTCGTCCAAGTAGTACCTTACGTGAGTAAGGGTCGAATCCACAGAGATTATTGGTTTGAAGCAATCAATGTTTATTTTATTAATCTTAGTCAGGAAGCCAATAGGATTTAAAAAGTGAAATTACAAGATTTGATTATAAGAATAAAAGGGAATAACAGTGTTACTTGTTGTGCAGTAATGGAGAACATGTTGGAGTTTTGGAGATGCTTTGTTCCTTGAATTTCTACTTTTCCTTGAAGTCCTCTTCTCACACGCCTGGTTCCTTCCATGGCAAGCTCTATGTAGGGTGTCACCGTTGTCAATGGCTACTTCCCATCCTCGCAGTGAAAGCTAATGCACGCACTCTGTCACAGTACTGCCAATCACCGGTTGGTTCCCGCTCCTACTGGAATAGAATCCCTCTTTTGCGTCTGTCACTAACGCCCAGCAGGTTAAAGTTTGAAGCACGTCACAGTCATTCAATCCCGGAATCCTACTCGGAATACCACAGACAAGGTTTAGACTTTCCGGATTCTCATGAATGCCGCCATCAATCCGGCCTATTCCACGAAGATTCTGTTGGGGAATCTAAGAGATATTCATTCAATCTGATGTAGAACGGAGGTGGTTGTCAGGCACACGTTCATGGATTGAGGAAGGTGATGAGTGTCACGGATCATCACCTTCTCCACAGTTAAGCGCGAATAAACATCTTAGATAAGAACAAGCGTGTTTGAATGGAAAACAAAGGAATTGTATTAAATCATCGAGACGCTGCAGAGCTCCTCACCCCCAACAATGGAGTTTAGAGACTCATGCCGTCAAAAGTATGTAATTCAGATCTGAAAATGTCATGAGGTATAAGATAAGTCTGTAAAAGTTGTTTAAATAGTAAACTAGTAACCTAGGTTTACAGAAAATGGATAAACTAAGATGATTGGTGCAGAAATCCACTTCTGGGGCCCACTTGGTGTGTGCTGGGGCTGAGACTAATGCTTTCCACGTGTGGAGGCCTTTCTTGGCGTCAAACTCCAGGTTTTGACGTGTTTTGGGCGTTCAACTCCGGATCATGACGTTTTTCTGGCGTTTAACTCCAGACAGCAGCGTGTACTTGGCGTTCAACGCCAAGTTACGTCGTCAATCTTCGCGCAAAGTATGGACTATTATATATTGCTGGAAAGCCCTGGATGTCTACTTTCCAACGCCGTTGAGAGCGCGCCAATTGGACTCCTGTAGCTCCAGAAAATCCATTTCGAGTGCAGGGAGGTCAGGATCCAACAGCATCAGCAGTCCTTTTTCAGCCTAAGTCAGATTTTTGCTCAGCTCCCTCAATTTCAGCCAGAAAATACCTGAAATCACAGAAAAACACACAAACTCATAGTAAAGTCCAGAAATATGATTTTTGCCTAGAAACTAATATTATTTTACTAAAAACTAACTGAAACATGCTAAAATCTACATGAAATTACCCCCAAAGAGCGTACAAAATATCCGCTCATCAATGGCCCGATCCACAGTAACTTCAGATCGGTTGCTAGTAGGAATGATGGAGCGTTGAATGAACTCCAACCATCCTCTAGCCACAGGCTTGAGGTCCAGTCTTCTTAGTTGGACTGGCTTGCCTTTGGAGTCTCTCTTCCATTGAGCTCCTTCCACACATATGTCCATTAGGACTTGGTCCAACCTTTGATTAAAGTTGACCCTTCTAGTGTAGGGGCGTTCATCTCCCTGCATCATGGGCAAGTGGAATGCCAATCTCACGTTTTCCGGACTAAAATCTAAGTATTTCCCCCGAACCATTGTGAGATAGTTCTTTGGACTCGGGTTCATACTTTGATCATGGTTCTTAGTAATCCATGCATTGGCATAGAACTCTTGAACCATTAAGATTCCGACTTGTTGCATGAGGTTGGTTAGGACTTCCCAACCTCTTCTTCGAATTTCATGTCGGATCTCCGGATACTCATTTTTCTTGAGCTTGAAAGGGACCTCAGGGATCACCTTCTTCTTTGCCACAACATCATAGAAGTGGTCTTGATGGCTCTTGGAGATGAATCTTTCCATCTCCCATGACTCGGAGGTGGAAGCTTTTGTCTTCCTTTTTCCTTTTCTAGAGGATACTCCGGCCTTAGGTGCCATTGATGGTAATGGAAAAACAAAAAAAGCTTATGATTTTACCACACCAAACTTAAAATATTGCTCGCCCTCGAGCAATAGAAGAAAGAAGAGAAGAAGAAGAAGAAGAGAATATGGAGGAGAAGGGGAAGTGTAGGTTTGATCAAGGTATGGAGGAGGGGGTTGTGTTGTGTGAAAATGAAGTAGAATGGAAGGGTATATATAGGGAGAGGGGAGAGTGAAGTTTCGGCCATTTAGGGTGGGATTGGGTGGGAAAATGTTTTTGAATTTTGAAGGTAGGTGGGGTTTATGGGGAAGAGTGGATGGATGTGAGTGGTGAAGGGGGTGATTGAGAAGAGGAATTGAGGTGATTAGTGAAGAGTGTTGGGAAGTGTGACATGGGGAATACAAATCACAAAAATAGGATTAGGAGGTAAGGTGGGAATATAGTAGGTAGGGATCCTGTGGGGTCCACAGATCCTGAGGTGTCAAGGAATTCCATCCCTGCACCAAATATGCATGTAAATTACCTTTGCACACCATTCTGGCGTTTAAACGCCGTGTGGTGCACATTCTGGGCGTTCAACGCCCATGTAAAGCATGTTTCTGGCGTTGAACGCCAGTTTCATGCTTGTTACTGGCGTTCAGCGCCAGCTTTTCTTCTCTAGGCACATTCCTGGCGTTCAGCGCCAGAATGTTGCTTATTTCTGGCGTTCAGCGCCAGAATGATGCTCTGTTCTGGCGTTGAATGCCGGCCAGATGCATCTTACTGGCGTTGAACGCCAGCCTATGCTTACTCCAGGGTGTGATTTTTTTTCTTCTACTGTTTTTGATTCTGTTTTTAATTTTTATGATTTTTTCGTGACTCCTTATGATCATGTACCTAAGAAAACACAAAATAACAATAAAATAAAATAAAATAAAAATTAGATAAATAAAATTGGGTTGCCTCCCAACAAGCGCTTCTTTAATGTCAATAGCTTGACAGTGGCTCTCATGGAGCCACAAGGTGATCAGGTCAATGTTGCATAGTCCCAACACCAAACTTAGAGTTTGGATATGGGGTCTTGACACCAAACTTAGAGTTTGGTTGTGGCCTTCCAACACCAAACTTAGAGTTTGACTGTGGGGGCTCTTCTTGACTCTGAACTGAGAGAAGCTCTTCATGCTTACTCTCTTTTGTCACAGAGGGATGGCCATGTGCCTTAAACACAAGGTAGTCTCCATTCAATTGAAGGACTAATTCTCCTCTGTTGACATCTATCACAGCTCCTGCTGTGGCTAGGAAAGGTCTTCCAAGGATGATGCAATCATCCTCTTCCTTCCTAGTGTCTAAGATTATGAAATCAGCAGGGATGTAAAGGCCTTCAACCTTTACTAGCACGTCCTCTACTATTCCATAAGCTTGTCTCAATGACTTATCTGCCAATTGTAATGAGAATAAGGCAGGTTGTACCTCAATGATCCCCAGCTTCTCCATAGAGAGTGGCATAAGATTTATTCCTGACCCCAAATCACACAGAGCTTTCTCAAAGGTCATGGTACCTATGGTACAAGGTATTAAGAACTTGCCAGGATCTTGTCTCTTTTGAGGTAAAATTTGCTGAATCCAGGTATCTAGTTCACTAATGAGCAAGGGAGGTTCACTTTCCCAAGTCTTATTACCAAACAACTTGGCTTTCAGCTTCATGATAGCTCCTAAATATTGAGCAACTTGCTCTCTAAGTACATCTTCATCCTCTTTAGAGGAAGAATAGTCTTCAGAGCTCATGAATGGCAGAAGGAGATTTAATGGAATCTCTATGGTCTCTATATGAGCCTCAGATTCCCTTGGATCCTTAATAGGAAACTCCTTCTTACTTGAGGGACGTCCCAGGAGGTCTTCCTCACTAGGATTTTCGTCCTCCTCCTCCCTTGTGCATTCGGCCATATTGATTATATCAATGGCCTTGCATTCTCCTTTTGGATTCTCTTCTGTATTGCTTGGGAGAATACTGGGAGGAGTTTCAATGACTTTCTTACTCAGCTAGCCCACTTGTGCCTCCAGATTTCTGATGGAGGATCTTGTTTCACTCATGAAACTGAAAGTGGCCTTTGACAGATCAGAGACTAGATTGGCTAAATTAGAAGTGTTTTGTTCAGAATTCTCTGTCTGTTGCTGAGAAGATAATGGGAAAGGCTTGCTATTGCTCAGCCTGTTGCGTCCACCATTGTTAAAGCCTTGTTGAGGCTTTTGTTGATCCTTCCATGAGAAATTTGTATGATTTCTCCATGATGAGTTATAGGTGTTTCCATAAGGTTCACCCATGTAATTAACCTCTGCCATGGCAGGGTTCTCAGGATCATAAGCTTCTTCAGAAGCTGCCTCTTTAGTACTGTTGGATGCATGTTGCCATCCATTCAGATTTTGAGAGATCATGTTGACCTGTTGAGTCAACACTTTGTTCTGAGCCAATATGGCATTCAGAGTATCAATTTCAAGAACTTCTTTCTTCTGAGGTATCCCATTATTCACGGAATTCCTCTCAGAAGTGTACATGAATTGGTTGTTTGCAACCATGTCAATGAGTTCTTGAGCCTCTTCAGGCGTTTTCTTTAGGTGAATAGATCCACCTACAGAATGGTCCAATGACATTTTCAAAAATTCAGACAGACCATAATAGAATATATCTAATATGGTCCATTCTGAAAACATGTCAGATGGACACCTTTTGGTCAGCTGCTTGTATCTTTCCCAAGCTTCATAGAGGGATTCACCATCTTTTTGTTTGAAGGTTTGAACATCCACTCTTAGCTTGCTCAGTTTTTGAGGAGGAAAGAATTTATCCAAGAAGGCTGTGACCAGCTTATCCCAGGAGTCCAGGCTATCCTTGGGTTGTGAATCCAACCATATTCTAGCTCTGTCTCTTACAGCAAAAGGGAAAAGCATGAGTCTGTAGACTTCAGGATCAACTCCATTCGTCTTTACAGTCTCACAGATCTGCAAGAACTCAGTTAAAAACTGATAAGGATCTTCAGATGGAAGTCCATAAAACTTGCAGTTTTGTTGCATTAAGGCAACTAGCTGAGGTTTCAGCTCAAAGTTATTGGCTCCAATGGCAGGAATGGAGATGCTTCTTCCATCAAACTTGGACGTTGGCTTTGTGAAGTCACCAAGCATTCTCCTTGCATTATTATTATTTTCGGCTGCCATCTCCTTCTCTTGTTCGAAAATTTCTGAAAGGTTGTTTCTGGATTGTTGTAATTTAGTTTCTCTTAGTTTCCTTTTCAGAGTCCTTTCAGGTTCAGGATCAATTTCAACAAGAGTGCCTTTTTCCCTGTTCCTGCTCATATGAAAGAGAAGAAAATAAGAAAAGAAAGAGGAATCCTCTATGTCACAGTATAGAGATTCCTTTATGTTAGTAGAAAAAGAAAGGGGAGAAGAATGTAGAAGAGGGGATTCAGATATTTAGAATGAGAGAGGTGAAGAGAAGTGTTAGTAATTAAATAATTAAATAGAATAAGAAAAGAGAGGGAGAATTTCGAAAATAATTTTTTTAAAAATGGGTTAGTTATTTTCGAAAATTAAAGATAAAATATAATTAAAATTAAAATTTAGAACAAAAAGAATTTTTGAAAAAGAGGTGAGATATTTTCGAAAATCAGAGAGGGAAAAGTAGTTAGGTGGTTTTGAAAAAGATAAGAAACAAACACAAAGTTAGTTAGTTGATTGAAAAAGATTTGAAATTAAATTTTAAAAAGATAAGAAGATAAGAAGTTAGATAAGATATTTTGAAATCAAATTTTGAAAAAGATAAAATTTTGAGAAGGATAAGATAAAAAGATAAGATAAAAATTTTAATAAAAAGATATTTTGAAAAAGATTTAATTTTTAGAATGACTTAACTAACAAGAAACTACAAGATAAGATTCTAGAATTTAAAGATTGAACCTTTCTTAACAAGAAAGTAACAAACTTCAAATTTTTGAATCAATCACATTAATTGTTAGCATATTTTCGAAAATTTGATATAAAGATAAGAAAAAGATTTTTGAAAAAGATTTTTGAAATTTTCGAAAAAGAGGAAAAATTGGAAAAGATATGATTTTTAAAAAAAGATTTTGAAAAGATAAGATTTTTAAATTTTTGAAAATTTGACTTGACTTGTAAGAAACAACTAATTTTAAAAATTTTTGACCAAGTCAACCCAAAATTTCGAAAATTTGGAGGGAAATAAGGAAAAGATATTTTTTGATTTTTTTTGAATTTTTGATTATGAGAGAGAAAAACAACAAAAATACTCAATGCATGAAATTTTTAGATCAAAACAATGAATGCATGCAAGAATGCTATGAATGTCAAGATGAACACCAAGAACACTTTGAAGATCATGATGAACATCAAGAACATAATTTTAAAAAATTTTTGATGCAAATAAAACATGCAAGACACCAAACTTAGAAATCTTTAATACATGGATACTAGCAAACAAAAAATGCATAAGAAAAACAACAAACAACACAAAGCAAGAAAACATCAAGATCAAACAAGAGGACTTATCAAGAACAACTTGAAGATCATGAAGAACACTATGAATGCATGGAATTTTTGAAAAATGCAAGAAAAATTTTTAAAGCATGCAATTGACACCAAACTTAAAAATTGACTCAAGACTCAAACAAGAAACACAAAATATTTTTTATTTTTATGATTTTCTAATTTTTTTGGATTTTTATTAATTTTTTTTCGAAATTATTTTTGGAAAAACGAAAAAGAAAAGAAAAATTTTGAAAAAGTTTTTGAAAAGAAAATTACCTAATCTGAGCAACAAGATAAACCGCCAGTTGTCCAAACTCGAACAATCCCCGGCAACGGCGCCAAAAACTTGGTGGACGAAATTGTGATCACATCAATGTAGTATTCTTTGTTGTTGTATGGGATCATTATTATGGCACCTATGTGTGGACACAACTCCGTTCAACTTAACCAGCAAGTGTACTGGGTCATCCAAGTAATATCTTACGTGAGTAAGGGTCGATCCCACAGAGATTGTTGGTATGAAGCAAGCTATGGTCACCTTGTAAATCTCAGTTAGGCAGATTAAATGGTTATGGGTTTCGAAAATTAATAATAAATAGAAAATAAAAAGGGATAGAAATACTTATGTAAATTAATAGTGGGAATTTCAGATAGGCGTATGGAGATGCTGTACTCCTCTTGAATCTCTACTTTCTCATTGCTTTCATCCAATCATTCTTACTCCTTTCCATGGCAAGCTGTATGTAGGGCATCACTGTTGTCAATGGCTACATCCCATCCTCTCAGTGAAAACGTTCCTATGCTCTGTCACAGCACGGCTAATCATCTGTCGGTTCTCAATCAGGTTGGAATAGAATCCCTTGATTCTTTTGCGTTTGTCATCACGCCCAGCCTTCAGGAGTTTGAAGCTCGTCACAGTCATTCAATCCTAGAATCCTACTCAGAATACCATATACAAGATTTAGACTTTCCGGATCCTCATGAATGCCGCCATCTATCTAACTTATACCACGAAGATTCTGTTGGGGAATCTAAGAGATATGCGCCCGGCCTAAGGTAGAACGGAAGTGGTTGTCAGTCACGCGCGTTCATAGGTGAGAATGATGATGAGTGTCACGGATCATCACATTCATCAAGTTGAAGTGCAACGTATATCTTGGAATAAGAATAAAAGAGAATTGAACATAAAGTAATGGTAATTGTATTGAAACTTGAGGTACAGCAGAGCTCCACACCCTTAATCTATGGTGTGCAGAAACTCCACCGTTGAAAATACATAAGTGAAAGGTTCAGGCATGGCCGAATGGCCAGCCCCCATGATCTGAGAACTATGCGCCCCCAGATGTTCCTTAGATCTAAAGTGATCAAAAGATGTCTAATACAATAGTTAAATGCCCTATATATACTAGACTAGCTACTAGGGTTTACATGAGTAAGTAATTGATGCATAAATCCACTTCCGGGGCCCACTTGGTGTATGCTTGGGCTGAGCTTGATCTATCCACGAGCTGAGGCTTTTCTTGGAGTTGAACTCCAAGTTATAACGTGTTTTGGGCGTTCAACTCTGGATCATGACGTGTTTCTGGCGTTTAACTCCAGACAGCAGCATGTACTTGGCGTTCAATGCTAAGTTACGTCGTCAATTTCCGAATAAAGTATGGACTATTATATATTGCTGGAAAGCTCTGGATGTCTACTTTTCAACGCCGTTAAGAGCGCACCATTTGGAGTTCTGTAGCTCCAGAAAATCCATTTCGAGTGCAGGGAGGTCTGATTCCAACCGCATCAGCAGTCCTTTTGTCAGCCTTTTTCAGAGTTTTGCTCAAGTCCCTCAATTTCAGCCAGAAATTACCTGAAATCATAGAAAAACACACAAACTCATAGTAAAGTCCAGAAATGTGAATTTAACATAAAAACTAATGAAAACATCCCTAAAAGTAGCTTGAACTTACTAAAAACTACCTAAAAACAATGCTAAAAAGCGTATAAATTATCCGCTCATCAATAGGTTTTATGTAGTAGCTGCGGAGATTAGGACTCGTATGTACATTCTGCGTGATCATCCTTTCCATCACCCGATTGACACTCCATAGTTTAACCCCGACATGCCCTATGAGTTCCCACTGCAGTGGCTCCACCCGGATGCTCCATTTCACCCGTTTCATGATGGGCCGGTGCCTCACCAGCATCCTGATCAGCCTGCGGATCAGGCGGACCCTGAGCCTGAGCCCATGGAGGAGCATTTTCCAGAGCCTGTACCGGAGGAGGACATCCCCGTGGAGCAGATCTCAGTATCTTCATCCGAGCCATCTTCCGAGGAGCCGCTCACCGCCTCTATTAGTGGACCGGCGAGTGCTGGTCAGACCAGTAGCACGAGTGCCAGTGCCCCTCCCGAGATTATAGAGATTTCCGATGATGAAGACGAGGATCCTGAGGAGTGTTCTGATGTGGTTGTGATCTCTTCTGACGATGACAGCTGAGTCCTGGGAGCTGCGGTTGTGCCTTTTGATATATTTTTTTTTGTGTTAGCCTAGCCTTTGTGTTAATCTCTCACTTTTGGTCAGACTCACTGAGAGAGTAGGGTGTACATAGTGGACTAGGCTAGTTCGGGTGCCAGTTTAGGGGTTTTCTATATGGACCAGGGCCTGGAGTGTTGAGTTGTACATAGTAGTATTTCTGAAGGGTTGTATGCTAACTCAGGATATATATATATATATATATATATATATATATATATATATATATATATATATATATATATATATACATACATATATGTACGACAATACCTGTATGCTTATGCTTGTGTATGTTTAATTTAGTTGTCCTTGCAAGTTTTCTATAAAAGTTTATCCAAAACTCGATAGTACGCTAATCCGATTACAGGCTTAATAATACATAGTAAAGGTTTCATGTGAACAAGTTGGTGACACTTGATTTCTGGTATGATCATGACTTACTGGATATTGGGTCGTTACAGATTCAGAGCTCTAGCTCGAGCGCATCAATGTCTATTACCATGAGGCCAGCGACAGAAAGTACGTGCCACGCGTCGTCTTGATGGATTTGGAGCCTGGAACCATAGATTAAATTAGATCCGATCCGATTAGGCAGATCTTCTACCCCGATTATTTTGTGTTTAGGCAGTCCGATGCGGGTAACAATTAGGCCAAAGGTTACTACATGGAGAGAGCTGAGCTCATCGACTCTATCTTGGATGTTTTTAAGAAGGAGGCCAAAAATTGCAATTGCTTAGCTTGTAGGGGTTTCATACCACCATTTTTTGGGAGGTGGTATTGGCTCAGGCATGGGAACCCTTCTCATCTCAAAGATCCAGGAAAAATATCCAGACTGTATGATATTAACATTTTTCATCTCGTTTGGTGATACAGGGATGTAACAATGCCAGTAAATAGGGATGAGCTGCGGAGCCTGATTCAACATGCGCCACGTAGAGCATGTGATCCGGGTCGGGTCTTGGGATCGGGCCCCCAAGAAAGGTGCCAGAATATGGTTTTTGAGACTTGACGGCAAAGGATGGAGGAGGTTGGTAGGTTGAGAAGGAACTTGAGCTACTGATCGGAGGAGGAACGCGAGTAGGGCTCAATGGGGTTCAACGTCCAAATGCATCGTTTTGATGCACAGGGACCTATTGGTCCCTTAACTTTTTGCCAACCATCCACATCATCATCGTAACGGACACATCACCATTCTCTCCTTCAGATCAATATTTTCCGTTACGTTTTTAACCCCAACTTCACATAGGAGTATAATTGTCATGCGTTCTTAAATGTGAGGGACTTAAATGTCCATGTGTAAAAAAGTCTTGTTTAAGCGGTTTAGTGAGTTAACCAATAAACCAACCTAACTTAGTTGGCTTAGATTATCATTAATTAGCATAAATTGTTCACTACAATCAGGCACGAACTGACACAGGAAAAAGTGGGGAGGGAGCACTTGCTCCCACTGAAATTTCATTTTTTTTAAATTATACCTATATATAATATACTCCCATTCTAAATTTTAAATGACCCTGCTACAAATAAACTAAGCTCAATTACTCATTTTTTGCATTTGATAAGAAGAAGTTAATTTGTTTAGTTGAATTTTATCTATATGAATTCTCTTCTACTCAATTTTTGGCACTTGATAGTTAACTTGAGAATTTTATATTGGATATGTGTCTTGATGATCAACTCTCAAATATAAATAGAATTGGTGGATTATCTTAAACGTTAGTTGAGACAAAAAAAATATATTGTTTATTCATTGGTGTTTTTTCTGTTGAAATTAGCTTTTATTCTATCCGTGACAATGGCATCAGTTGAAAGAACATTTTCTGCTATGAATATAATAAAGAGTCGACTTCATAATCGAATAAGAGACAAGTGGTTGAATGATTGTTTAGTTACATATATAGAAAGAGAGACATTCAATCAAGTTGATAATAAAACACTTATTCAACATTTTTAAAAATATGAAAATAAGAAGAAAAGTACCTTCAAATTTTGAAAAGAAGAAAATTTGTGACTAATGTAATTTTTTTGTAATTGAATAACCAATGTGCACTTTTAATTTTTTTATTTTAAATTAATATATCATTTAATAGTAATGTGTATTATTTTTACCTCCAACATAAATTTTTTGAGCCTATCACTGATTATAATACTAGCATATTCGCATGCTTAAGTGGTATTATGTATAATACATTCATGAGTAAACCATATTCAAGTATGGATGATACAAAATTGATTATTTCATATAGAAATCTATCGAGTATTTGTTCGTTACATTACATGTGAGATTTTTTTTGTCCTGTGCATGGCTCAAGAACTTTGATGGTGTTTGGTCATTTCCAAACACAATGAAACAACATTTTAAGAATTGAATAGTTGTATCAATAAAAAAAAAATGTTAAAAAATAGTTTATTTATTTATTTTAATGTTATTTTAAGTATTGAGTTGAGTAAAAATGAGTGGATATTTTAGAATAAAATAACAACTGATCCATCACCTTATAACTCAGTCTTTATTATGCATTATGAGTTATAACTCGGCATTAACTATCATTCATTCTTTTGCTTGTAACTGACACCTTCATTACCGACTTAATGACCATCATTTCTATCTTAATGACGAAACGGTCATAACATCAATTCTATTCATCAATTCTATGCCTATAAAAGAAATCTTCTATATCTAATCTCAAGGAGTAACATGATAAGTTCTATATCATGTAATACATTCTATATTCATAAAATTATTATAAACAAGACATTCTATATTCATAGAATTATTATAAACACAATATAACACATGATAACTTTCATTTCATGTCTTACATTCTATATTCATAGAATTATTATATACCTCTTAAACACTTACTGACTTGAGCGTCGGAGTGTCTTTTGCAGGTACCCACCCCTTTGTTCTCTCCTTGCCGACGTATAACTCCTCCCGACGAGAAGCTCGAAGACATTCATCGACGGACGAGCTATACACCGACCAAACTCAGCAAGAACAACAACACAAACTATTAATGTCATCTACAAAATCTGTGAAATAAGTGTAGCATCTGACTCTTTATTGGTTATTGAAGACCATCAAAAACGAAATTAAATGACATTTAGTGGGAGTTTGGTTTTTTTACTTTAACAAAAAAATTTAATTGAAAATTATTATATATGAAAAATTTTAATTAAAAATTATAAGATAATTGACTTAAGACTACTTTCTTACTTATAAGATAGTTGAACGTATTATATATCACAATAATTATATACAAATATCTCGAAACATATCTCAAATATTATAGAAATAAATGATTGTATTTAAAATTATAAATATTAGTCACTTTTGTAGATGGTTTTTGCAAAATTATAAGAATATGCTAAAAAATGTATTATTCATGTACATAATCGAAACACAATTCTAATTTATGCACTGAAAAAATTATAATAATATTAATAGAGTTGAAATGAATTAAAAGTGAGTAAATAACTTTTTTAATATTTGACTATTTGTCCGAACGATAAAGTATCCTTCTACAGTTTGAAAATTTTTAATCCGTTTTCAATCATCTAAAAAATTAGTCTACACAAATTCTAAAATTAGTTGTCAAACAGTGATATACTGATGTATCAAATATGAATATCATGTGTATATTAACATATAAATAATTTTTAAAAAGAAGGACTAATAAGTCTATTTAAAAAAAAAACTCTCTTCATCTTCTTTCCTCTCAACTCTCTTCACCACCCTTTTTTTTGGTGTAGAGGCAAGTGCTCCTACTACAATTTAAAATTTTTTTGAATAATACATGATAATAATATTTTTTTGTCTCTATTAGATTATTAAATTTAACCTGACAATAAATTTTTACTCAATCTTATTTTAATACTTGATAGTCAATTTGAGAACTTCATATTAGATATGCATTATAATGATAATTCTCAAAGTTAAATGAAATTAGTGTTCTTTCTTAAAAATCGACTCGAAAAAATATTATTTATCTATTGGTGGTTCTTCTTTTGCAATTAGCACTTAGAAGACATTCAAATAAATATGTCCAAAAACGTCTTTTTATAAAAATGTTTAGATGTCACAATTTAATTGGACATATTTATTAAACTAGTCAATTTATTTCTTAATAAACCATAACAAAATCGATTTATTATAGCAGCAATAATAAACTCAATTGTCCATATTATAATTATTAGAACGATTTGATCTGATTGATTTACATAATTTGAACCAAGTGCTTAAATTTTTTTGAAACAAATAAATAAATTCCTGACTTTTTATCCTGCAGATATTTAAGTCTTGAAGATTTGAAAATGCTATTAATCCCCTGACAAAAAAAAAAAAATACACACACACACTAGCTCTAGCCCAATCTCTCACTTTGACCCAAAAAATCATCGTAACCCTAGTTCAATCTCTCACTAATCTCTCACTTTGACCAAAAAAAGAAACACCCTAGCCCTAGTCCAATCTCTCACTCTACCCAAAAATAAAAATTCTAACCCTAGTCCAATCTCTCACTTTGACAAGAAAAAATACCCTAACTCTAGCCCAATCTCTCACTAATTTCTTAGACCAAAAAAAGAAACACTTTAACCCTAACCCAATCTCTCATTAATCTCTCACTCAGACAAAAAAAATACCCTAATCCTCAACGAGTCAACATCTTCTTTCTCTTTCTTTCTCATTGAAGCTAAAACTCTCTGATCTCTTATTTACTGGCTCTCGCAATCTCAAGCATAGTTGTCAAAATCGAACCAAACTGACTAACGAACCAAAAATTGGTGAATCGGCCATATGACTGATCTGAGACTCTAGATGATGCATACAGCCGAATAAGAAAGAAAACTAGTGAGGATCGATTTGGTAGAAAATCGGTGAACCGGTTAGGTTTTAAAATCCAGGCCGGTTCAAATTGAAAAAATTAAAAAGAAAAGAGACCCCATCCAAACAAAACCCTAGCACTACTCCCCCATTCTCTTTTCCTTCAGAGTTCAGAGAGACTGAGACTCTCCCCTATTCTTGTCTCCTTCAATCTCAGCTTCACCTTGCTATTCTCCCCCATTCTCCTTCGTGAGTTCGTCTTTCCTGGCTTCCTGAAGAACTGAACGACTGAACCCATCTTCCAAAATATTATTTAATAAAGTTTTATGATAGTCCCTTACCATGGCATATTAAACTTTCTCATCCCATACAAAACATTTTTAACATTTATCAAAGTTTTTGAAATTGAATTTCTATTTAGAATTAGATCACATTTTGGTTTGAAGTAAACAACAACTATATATTATTTGAAATTATGGTACCTCCTAATCTTTTTAACTAACTCACTAGCCAATCAAGCCCTATTTGTAGCTTTATTGGAGTTTTTTCTTAGACATGTATAATCATCATTAAATATATTCATTTGCCAATAAAAATCTTCATGTTTCCTTGAGGCATATACTATTAAATTATACCATTTAACTTTGCAAATAATGTAACACCTAATGCTATCATTCTTTTTTAATCTTATTCTCTTACCCTCTTGAATTATTTAAACTCTCTCATAGCCTCTCTAAATTCATATTTAGTGTTAACTTTTATTCCCACCTGAAGTTGAAACTCACCAAACCTTACATCATCTCTAAAAATTAAAAAATCGTTAGATTCTTCTTCATTCTCAAAATTAGAAGGAGTTTTCATCTTTTCTTAGTGATAAGAGTTAGCACCATTAGACTCGTCATCTGGGTCTAATGTTTCATCCATTATACCTTGCCTTGCCCTATGACTTCTAAAATCCCTAATCCACCTCTGTATCTAAAACCTCCTCAACCTAAGCATCCTCACCTTCCAGTATCTTTTTTTCCTTTGCAAAGATTGACGCAGAGAATTTCTTAAATTTCAGTTTTCACTAGACTTGTATTTTTGTCCTAATTTGTAGGAGCTATCTTTTAAACTATCATCATTACTGGAATTATCATTAGGTCATTGTTCTTGCTAAATTTTTGTCTTTAGTAACAAATATTGTACAAAGTCTAATAGCTTGAGATGTGATATTCTTTTAGATTAGATTGTGTTTAGATTATAAAATAGTATTTTTCTTGGACTTGGTAGTTGGTTTGTGTCTAATTTTGGGAGGGGTTATTTTTATTAAACTACTCTTCTACCTTAACCCATGACAACAATAAAGAAGTCTCATGGTCCACAAATTCACATAGTCATTTTTGGAAACATCAAAAACTAGACTAGGATTTATGGCTCTAACTGAGTCCAAAAACCCTGATCCATAGGAGAATTCTGCGAGTTCACTTTCATTCATTGGTTTTGCAGTGGTCATAAGAGAAGACTTTATAGCTGCAGAGACCAATCAGGATGAAAAGTCTTAATATATACAACTGCACCAGCAACATGGGGGCATGACTTTGAGGTTCCAGAGAGTATGTTGTATTTCACAGATCTTTTATCTGTTTTATCCTGAGAAGGTGGTGCAAGAAGTGAGTAAGCAGCCAATTAAAATTGTGATAAGATCCACACCATCGGCAATGGCATAATAAAAAGCAACCAATATGGCATCAGCTCTACACTCTCGTTTACTGCACACACTATAAGCAGCAATTCTTTCTGATGGGATACCTCCTCTTGCAACTCCTTCGACGATTCCATAAAAGCTTGCTCCCACTACTTTATTCCCTGCTGCAATTGATACTGTGTGAGTTTCATGCCCAACAACGTCTCTTGCTGAAGGTTTGCCTTTTAGATAGTGTCTTGCATCGATTATTTTTTTGTTGCATCTAAAGTTTTTAGCACCTTTGCATGCACCTTTTCACTTTTTGAGAATTAGACCGAAACCATGATCATTGAAGCTCTCTGATTCTGGTGTCTATAACTCCGATTATAACATCACTCTCACCAGTTTTGTTTCTACGTATCAATTCTTTGAACCCCATGAAGTCCCAAGACCTTGTAGTTTGTAGTTTCAGTGTTCTGCTTAGAGAAACAGAAACCACTCCTACCATCTTTTTCAGCTTCTCTCTTTCTTGGTTAGTGATCATTGCAGTAAAATCATTAAAGCTCTTATAATAACTTTTAACCATGTGATTTGTTGCATCGTTATCATTAGTAGTTTGTTGCAGCATACTAAGATGGTGGGATGTTGGAGAATAACTATGCTTTGGGAGTGATCCCATGTATACAATGTGAAGATTCTTATTAGCATCATTAGCACTATTTACTAAGGATTTTATTATAGTTGGCCATTATTCAAGTATGTTAGATACATGTATCCAATGGCTTGATTACATATATAAAATATAATTGATGTCTTAAGAGTCTTGGTATCCTCCTTGAAAAGTAGTGACGGACCCAGAAAATTTTAAGAGTGGGGACAAAAATATATATACTAAAATAAATTTTGTTAAATATTATTAATTATATAGAGATATAAAAATTAAAGAGTTAGTGAACACTTTCATTCTTAAAATACTATTCATTATATATAATTTATAAAAAAATATTTTTTATTTCTAAAACTTGAACTTAAAATATTTTAATTAAATTATAAATACCTTATTATCCTAACTAATTTTTTATACATATTTAATAATAAAAGACTGAATTAATTGGTACAATGATACACTAATATTTATAATTTGAAACTAGAATTATATATAAATACTAAAAAAATTAAATCTGTATCCGAAAAGTATGTTTATATAAAATAACAGAAACATAATTCACAATTTTTTCTTTCTTTCTTTTTAAAATAATTAAATTTGTTATATATTTTTTAATTTAATTCTGATATAATGTTAGATGAAAGATTTTATACATCTGTTTAATTATGTATTATAATTAATATATTTTTCTATTACTATTTCTAAAAATAAAAAATATATTCTAAATTAGTAAATTAATCAATTTATTTTAAAATTTTATAGGCAAGATAGGTACATATAATAGAACAAAAGATAAAAAATAAGTAATAAAAATGAATAAATCGAAAATAAAATAAAATATATAAAGTCACGAAAAAAATAAAATATTAGATTAATACCTAAACTACAATTGTTTGAATTAAAATTTGCAATTGAAAATATCAAAAAGAGAAACAATGAAATTGAAAGATACATAGGGTCATAGAGAACTATATAAAAAACATAAAAAAATTTAAAATTTATTTTTTGATGAAGAGAAGATGACCACTAGACAGGGAATAGGAAAAAAAGTGGAAAATATAAAAATAAAAAGAGGGTTTAAGGGAATAAAGGAGTAACGACACAAGAAAAAAATTTGATTAGGTTAAATAATAATCAAAATGATAGAGAAATAAAAAAAGTGAATTTGAAACTTTAGCTAATTGAGTTTAATTTATTTATAATGAGGTCATTTAAAATTTGAAGTGGGGGCATATTATATATAACTATATTTTTTAAAAAAATTAAAAATATTGTGGGGGCAAGTGCCCCCTCTTCTTTGTTACTGGGTCCGTCCCTGTTGAAGAGGATACATAAGCTATCATTTTTCCGGTGAGAAATCATCCTGCTTCTTTTTCAACCTCCTCCCATAATGAATAATCAATTTTTCAATTTAGCTCATAATCAAACCAATCTCTATTACATCCATCCAAGTAAAAATCTAACATCAGCCTTGGTGATCATGTTTTAACAGGAAACAACTATCATTTATTGAATAGTCACTATGACCTGAATTTGTGGTTAGCACTGGTCTAATTTTTTATGTTTGCAAAAATGATTATCTGAATTTGTGAGTCACGAGACTTCTTTATTGTTGTCATGGGCTAATGTAGAAAAATAGTTTAATCATTTATAAGTTCTAAAACAAAATTGGAATTTGGATTAGACTTGGTGTTGAAAGTTGAAGCAAGCTTGGTGTTCTCCTTGGAATTGGGCTTGAGATTAGGGTTGGGATTGGGCTTTGAATTAAGCTTGAATTGCTCTTAGGCCTGGAAGTCAACTTTAAATTTGGGTTGGGGTTAACTTTGGGATTGAGATTGGAATTAGGGTTAGAATTTGAAATTAGTTTCATGCTGCATTTAGAAGTGGTGAATATAATACGGTTCTTGTCTAACTTAAAAGTAGTTTTAAATTTGGCACTTAAGTTGATGTTACATATTAAAATAGAATTAGGGTTATAGTTTGAGGTAGGAGTGAAAGTGTTGTTGGAAATAATTTTAGTATTCTGAGAAGTGTTGGCACGGGGTTAGGATTGGAAGTTGTACATGGCTTGCTCTTTAAGTCTTCCTCACGAACCTTTATTCATGATCAACACATACCCCAACTTCTTTCAATGATAAAATTTTTAGTGTTGACATTTCAAACTCATAATAAACATCAACAATTTTATTGGTCCTTTGTACATAAAAATACATTTCTCTTGACTCATTGTCATGTGTTAGAACTCTCAATCCAACATCCAAATTTTTACTCCTGAATTAGTCACCAACACTCATATATTTTGCTATATTCAAATTTCTTGTAACAGCTTTTAGTGTGTCCTAGGATCCCTTTTTTTGTTGCTTGAAAAGATCCAATTGCTATGATGTCTTCATCAAAGGTCATTTGCTTATCTGCCCCAATCGAAATTGTGATAAGATCCACACCATCGACAATGGCATCATCAAAAGTAACCAATATGGCATCAGCTCTGCACTCTCGTTCACTACACACTATAAGCAGCAATTCTTGCTGATGGGATACCTCCTCTTGCAACTCCTTCGGCAATTCCATAGAAGCTTGTTCCAACTACTTCATTCACTGCTACAATTGATACTGTGAGAGTTTCATGTCCAACAATGTCTCTTGCTGAAGGTTGACCTTTTAGATAGTGTCTTGCACCGATTTTTTTTATTGCATCTAAAATTTTTAGCATCTTTGCATGCACCTTTCCACTTTTTAGGAATTAGACCGAAACCATGATCGTTGAAGCTCTCTGACTCTGGCCAGATTTCGGTGTCTATAACTCCGATTATAACATCACTCTCACCAGTTTTGTTTCTATGTAAATTTTTTGAACCCCATGAAGTCCCAAGACCTTGTAGTTTGTAGTTTCAGTGTTCTGCTGGGAGAAATAGAAACCACTCCTTCCATCTTTTTCAGCTTCTCTCTTTCTTGGTTAGTGATCATTGCAGCAAAACCATTAAAGCTCTTATAATAACTTTTAACCATGTGATTTGTTGCATCGTTATCATTAGTAGTTTGTTGCAGCATACTAAGATGGTGAGATGTTGGAGAATAATTATGCCTTGGGAGTGATCCCATGTATACAATGTAAAGATTCTTATTAGCATCATTAGCACTACTTACTAAGGATTTCATGATGAAATAGGCATATAAGAAAAGTAGAAAATTATAGTTGGCCATTGTTCAAGTATGTTAGATACAAGTATCCAATGGCTTGATTACATATATAAAATATAATTGATGTCTTAAGAGTCTTGGTATCCTCCTTGAAGAGGATACATAAGCTATCCTCTTTTCGGTGAGAAATCATCCTGTTTTTTTTTTTCAACCTCCTCCCATAATGAATAATCAATTTTTCAATTTAGCTCAGAATCAAACCAATCTTTATTACATCCATCCAAGTAAAAATCCAACATCAGCCTTGGTTATCCCTGTTCTAACAGGAAATAACTATCATTCATAGAGTAGTCATTATGGCCTGAATTTGTGGTTATCCCTGGTCTAATTTTTTATGTTTGCAAAAATGACTATCTGAATTTGTGGGTCACGAGACTTCTCTATTGTTGTCATTGGCTAATGTAGAAAAATAGTTTAATAATATTTAAGTTCTAAAACAAAATTGAATTTTGGATTAGACTTGGTGTTAATAGTTGAAGTAAGCTTGGTATTCTCCTTGGAATTGGACTTGAGATTAGGGTTGGGATTGGGCTTTGAATTAAGCTTGGATTGCTCTTAGGCTTGGGAGTCAATTTTAAATTTGGGTTGGGGTTAACTTTGTGGTTGGGATTGGAATTAAGGTTAGAATTTGAAATTAATTTCATGCTACATTTAGAAGTGGTGAATATAATACGGTTCTTGTCTAACTTAAAAAAGTAGTTTTAAATTTGGGACTTGAGTTGATGTTACATATTAAAGTAGAATTAGGGTTATAGTTGGAGGTAGGAGTGAAAGTGTTGTTGAAAATTGACGTCGGGATTTTTGCCAGTAAAGAAGTTCATAAATACAGTCGCGTTGTAGATATAGTCTCTAAACCGACAGAAATCCCTTCGTACAAACGTTTTAGTTGTCACAAGTAACAAACCCTTTAAAATTGATAATCGAGTATTAAACCTTGGGTCGTCTTCTCAAGGAATTGCAGGGAAGTATGTTCTTATTATTGGTTATGGAGATTGTAAATTTGGGGTTTTGAGAATAGGGAGTAAGTAATTTAAATTGCAATTAAAATAAATAAATAACTGTAAAATAAACTTTTGGCAAGATGAGAGAAATTGGAAGTCCAGACCGAATTATCCTTATCAATGATAATAACAATTGAATCTTAATTTCACTTAGTTAACCTTTGCTTAAAGCAGAGGAAGGTCAAGTGACTAATTAGTTTGATCTTCAAATCCGAGTTAATTCCTAAGAAAAGATTGGGAGTATTGAGGTTCAATTCAATTAGAGGAGATAACAATTATCATTTATGCTGTTGAGTTGGATAACTTCCTGAGTTACTGATTTCTTACCCAAAACCAAAAGGAAGGAAACTAAGTCTACTGGAATAACAATATCTTCAGATGGGAAGCAATAATCATGTAAATAAAAGAAAGCAATAATAACTGAAATACCTCAAATAATATTAATTCAAAGAAAATCATAACATGAAAGGTTCACAAGCCCCAACATAAATCAGATACAAGTAAAAGCATTAGAGTAAACGAAAATAGAAGAGAAATTAAATAGTAAAAGGAATATTGAACCTGGGATTGAGAGTCACTCTTAAAAACCAAGAGAAATCTTAAATCCTAGTTTCTAAAAATCCTAATCTCTAATCCTAATCCTAATCCTAAGAGAGAGGAGAGAACCTCTCTCTCTGAAAACTACATCTAAATTATAAAAAGTGAATTATGAAAAGCCTCCTCATGAATGGATGCATTCCCCCACTTTATAGCCTCTAATCTGTGTTTTCTGGGCTGCAAACTGGGTCAAAAACAGCCCAGAATTCGCTGGTTTCGAATTTTGCCACGCTGGATTTCCGTCATTGTGACGCAGCCGCATGGATCACGCGGTCGCGTCGCCTAGCGTCAGAGCAACTATAGTATATTATATATCAAATCGAAGCCCCGGACGTTAGCTTTTCAATGCAACTAGAACCGCGTCATTTGGACCTCTGTAGCTAAAGTTATAGCCGTTTGAGTGCGAAGAGGTCAGGCTGGATAGCTTAGCAATTTCTCCAACTTATTGTATTCCTTCCACTTTTGCATGCTTCCTTTCCATCCTCTGAGCCATTCCTGCCCTATAATCTCTGAAAACACTTAACACACATATCAAGACATCTAATGGTAATAAGAGAGGATTAATAATAAGCAAATATAAGATCAAAAAAACATGTTTTCAATCAAAGCACATAATTAGGGAGAAAAATGTAAAACATGCAAATAGTATGAATAAGTGGGTAAAGAGTAGATAAAAATCACTCAATTGAGCACAAGATAAACCATGAAATATGTGTTTATCAACCTCCCCACACTTAAACATTAGCATGTCCTCATGCTAAGCTCAAGAGAAACTATAAAGATGAAGAGGAATGATAGAATGTATGAGATGCAACCTATGAATGCAACTAAATGAAAAATGTTTCTACTTACTTGGTTAAAAGCAAATAAATCCCCAAGAATAAATATGAACTGGATTTCACTAATTCAAATCATAAAAATGAAGTACAAATAGACTTGTAGAAGAAAATAGCTCATGAAAGCCGGGAATAAAGAATCGAGTATTGAACCCTCACTTAGTAGTGTATATCACTCTAATCACTCAAGTGTTTTAGGTTCGATTCTCTCAATTCTTTACTAACCTTGCTTTCTAAGGCTTGCTCTTCATCTAACAATCAACATAAATTTAATGCATAAATACACATATCAAGAGGTCTTTTAAGGGTTGTAATGGGGTTAGGGTCAAGGTAGGATTGTATTTGGCCAAGTGGACTAAAATCTGAATCCTTAATTAACTTAAAATTTCCCATCTAACTTAAACAATCCATGTAATCATAATACAACATCTAACCATCCATTAACCATGTTTTCCACATATTCATGCATTCTAATTTCAAGTATAACTCATATACATTGCTTTCACTTACTTTGGGACATTTTGTCCCCTTTCACTTATTTTGCTCTTTTTTTTATATGTATATATATTTTTTTTCTTTTGTTTTTCTCAATGCATATGATTAATTTATTGAATGCATGAACATGTCCTAAACATTTCTTTCATATTTTTAGAAAATTCTAACATACTCAATTCTCAAACCAGATGTTTTCAAACCCACTCTTCCCCACACTTAATTCATAAGCATTCTCACTAATCTAAGCTAACCAAGGATTCAAATTAAGGACATTATTGTTTTTCGCTTAGAGTTAATGATGTGCTAAAGTAAAGAATAAAGGGGTAAAATAGGCTCAACATTGGTTTGCAAGGGATAATGAAAGGTAAGGCCATATGGGTATGTAAGCTCAGTGAAACAAATGCCTCAATCATGTAAGTGCATGCATACATCAAATAATAGAAATATAGAATTAAGCAAGACAGAGATCACACTTTTAGAGAGAAAAACACACACCAAAAATAAAATATTGATTGATAAAATGCAACCAATCAAATAGGCTCAAAATCTCACTGGTTTTGTGTTCGAGCTCTAAACTATGTTCCAAAATAATATTTTTTCAAACAAGTTTTTCAAAAAGTTTTATTCAAATTAGTGAAATACTATAAAAATTTCTTGAAAAAGAAGAATATTACTTTAACCAAGTAGTAAAATATGCACAAAAATAATTAAACATGCAAATGCAACAACTAATCTACAAAGAAAATTTAAACATTGGTGTTGAGACAAGAAAGTACTAACCCATGGAGATTGGTATCGACCTCCCCACACTTAAAGATTGCATCGTCCTCGATGCATGTTGAGAAGTACAGGTGGACGGATATTGTGATTCCTCAGCTGTTGCTCGTTGTAGAAGCTTTCTCCTTACCCGTTCTGATGGCTAGCCTGAAAAAGGGAGAAGAGAAAGGGATTTGAAGTCAAAGGTGAGAAATTTACTAAACTGACTCTGTCTCTGCTTCATACTCATGTTTGCTTATACTATTTTAACTTTTGATAATCCATATATAACTAATTAAATATTATTCTTAGGTGGATATTTCGGTAGCATGATTTTACGTGGCTAAATGTGGCTGATGTTTAACTGACCAATAACATGCTGATATGTGACAAGTGGTGAATCTTACCCATGAGTGCATCATCCCTACATCAAAAGGATCTCTTGGTGTTGAGTGCAGTAAATTTGTGAGGTTTACTGCAGGGACAAAGAGAGAATTTTGACTTAATAGAAAAAAAAAGGTGTGATATGGGCTGACTAAAGTGTGAGTAGAGAAAAATACTTATTTAAAAAAATGGTAAAATGTCTAAAAAATGAGTTGGACAAAAATAAAATTTGATTTTTAGAAATGAATGAAAAATAAAAAGTTAAAAACTAAGGTGGACAGGGCAATGTAAAGGAAAAACAAAAAAGATAAAGAAAGAGACTTTTATTCATTTTAGGATTAAATTAATAGATTCCTTTAATCATAAAATTTAAAAAAACCAAACTGATTCTTTAAGATTTAAATTGAAAAACTTACAAAAAAAAAAAGCATGTTAGTACAAATTTTTTTGATATTAATTATAAGTAAATTTGGATTTAATTACAAAAAACACTAATTCACCTTCCGTTGTAATTTTTTTGAAAATAATAAATGTTTTATATATAAAAAATTTAAATATTTAAAATAAAAAATTAATAAAATAAAAAGCTAATTATCATTAATTTTATAATTTTTATAAAATATATATTTTATTCTTAATTTAAGAATAATTAATTTATTATTTTATTATTTTATTATCAACTTTTTTCCTTTAAAAATATTGATTCATAAGGGAAATAAATCTCATATTACCTGTTTTTTATTGTATTTCACAAACAATAAGCTTTAAATTAATTGGTAAAAAGAGATATGAAAATCAAATCATTTTAATAATATTTTTTAATAATTAAAATGTAACAATGATGTTAGAAACTTATTTTGTAATATATTTTTTTTAATTTTAAAAAGTGCAAATTCTGCAACAATTTATGATTAAATTAAAATTGCAAAACTGATACAGGATTTAATAATAAGAAGTTGCAAAAGTGATACAGTAATATTTTACACCTCTTTGGTTGCACCTTCAAAGAGTTTTAGAGTTTGGAGATATGTGGTCTTGAAGTTGCTGTTCAATTCGGATAGCATTCTTTATGTAAAAAATGATTATTTTCTAAAAATCATATCTTCCAAATTACACATAGAAAAATTTTAAAATTTTAGAGGAATAATTTAGACATTTCAAAGTTTCGTAGAAAAATAATTTCACTCATTTTGAGTGGTTAGGTTGTTCTCAGTTTTATTCACAAATTACTGTTTGAAACTGCATAATTCTACAACACTACAACATGTAACCTTAGATTTTGAGAGGTCAAAAATTGATTCCTAACTTTTCATTCACTCTAACCTTACATTCTAACTTTCTTTCACCTATTGTGACTTATTTAAAATATTAAATCAACCCCAAATACTCAGGATTAATAAATTATCATTTTTGGTTACTTTTACATTTAAGCATGCTCATATAAAATAAAAAATTTATGTATTACTCAACATAGCAATCCAATCACAAATCACTCAAATAATTCACATATATTATCATCAATTTATTGCATCATATATAACAAATAGTCCAACATTATCTCAAGTAATCATTAGTATGTATCATCAATTAATTTAATCATGAATTAATTCAATCATAGAACAACCACTGCAATATTGTACACAACCGTTATCAATTTGCCATATTTCACATCATTGAGGGAATTCATTTTTTGCACCCAAAAGCAGTTGCAACATGAATTGAACTTAATAAAGACCTCTCTCACACGCGTCAAAAACAATGAACCAACTTAAAGGAATCAGAAAAATTGTATTCCAAAAAACAAAAACGTGCTTGCATTACCGCTTGCTACGACTATCCATTTAAGCAAACTCAAATTTAAAAAATTTATAATTACAAAAACTAGAAAATGAATAGAAAATCTCTATAATTTCAATTGAAGAAGCAAAGTATTGATTGAAAAAAATTATTAAATTTAGGAGAAAGGACGAAAATGATAAAAAAAACACACTTTTATATTAATGAAAAAGAGATGTATTTGTGATGGACCTGTGACAGTGATAATAATGTCGCAATAACATTGTAAACAACGACAATAAAATTTCGATGACACGGGTGACAATAAAAATAGAGAAAAGACAGAAAATATATTTTTAAATTTAAAAAAAGTAAAATGAAAAATTTTGGTTTAAAACAAATATGTAAAAAAAATTAACTGTACATCACTTCACTTTTTTCATTACCTCTTAATTTTTTTTAGTGATCCAAACGGAAGAAAATTTAATTTTTCACCCATTTTTTTTTCCGATTTTTTTTCCCCATATTCCCTTGAACCATAGTTTTCATCCTTTTGTTTGGTATTCCTTTGCTAGCAAAGGAAGTTTGAAACCAATTTCAAAATACACAGACCCACATTGTCCGTACGTCAGAAAAAACTAAAGACAGACCCACACTGAACCCTATCAGCTACTGAAACAGTGAAACCTACGTTCTCCATCGCCCAGGTACTCTCGGTCGGCCATACGGTACTGTAGCCGCCGGACTAGCCTAACCTTTTCCTCCCACTTCAATTCTCCCATTGGCGTCGCTCAGGTTAATGTAAGCCATGCTGACCGCCTTTTTTTGCCGGCGAACCTCAACTCCGTCGCGGACTCGCGTTCCTCTTGTCGGAGTCGCGGTCGTTTGATCTCTCCTCGCCGTGTTTCTCTCTTAGCAATCTCTCGCCGTGTTTGACCCAATCAACTCCTCTGGTCTACTCTCTTCAAAAGTGCCACGTGTTCCTTGGCCACCTTAGCCATTGTTTTGGTCTGGCCACCACATACGTCACCTTATTCTTATATTCGTTATATTTCAAAGGTGGATTAACAGGCACATCAATGGCCGCAGCTCTCATGTCTCCGACTCCTTTCTTTCGCCGCTTCCTCACTCAACGCTCCAAACCAACCATTTCCTGCTGCTCCCATTCCTTCAAGGTTAGTTGTCACTCCATCAAACAAATTTCAGGGATAAACAAAATTGTTTTCCTTAGGTGTGACCTTGTGTGTGTGTGTGTGCAGTTTAAAAGGCAGTACACGAGCGTGATGATAGTGCCTACAGGGATTGGAGCTGCTATTGGTGGTTACGCTGGAGATGCGTTGCCCGTTGCTCGTGCTCTCTCCACCGTCGTTGATTGTCTTATCACTCATCCAAATGTATGTGTATATGTATTAATGCTGCTGCTACTTTCTTATCACTCATCGCTGCTCCTTTTTAACTCTGAGGCTGTATTTGGATTCTGTCTCTAAGACATTGAGAAATGTTAGGGACAACGCATTTTATCATTGTTACCTAGCACTTTTAGCCAACACTTTATTTTTATATTATTAGAATTTAGGGTCTATTGTTTAGGGTTTATAATTTAGTACTTAGGGTATAGAATGTTGGCCAAAATGTGATAAATTTTGTTGGTCATGTAGCATTGCTCTAGGACAAATATTTTCGAGCTGCGGATTAGAGACATTTGGGTGAGGAAACTTAGTAGGCACGTTAGTAGGACTTTTGGCCATTCTTTCTTCAATCTCTGGCTGTACATGGACTCTTGGCATTCAAATGCACTTGTTTTTCTTTTAAATTTTGTTTTTTAGTTAGTATAATAGTTCATAATCCTTTTGCACACATCCTTTATATCTCTGATTGGCGCATAAATAACTGATCATTAATATATACTATGAAGTATGAATTGATTAATTATCGGTATTTTTAAGTTCTATAAAAGGTTGTTGTTTCTAGTTTTTCTTCAATATGTGATCATTTGCTATTTATTAATTATTTATTTTAAAGCTGATCTCATTACAAGTTTTTTGTAAATTCTGATATATGAACAACAAAATGGTCTTTAGATAAAAGAAGAGAAGGTGCTAGAGTGAAATACAAGGAGACTTGGAGGGAAAGGTGTGTAGTTAGTAGTAGAATTACAGGGAGGCGAGGCTGGCAGGAATCTTGAACTTCCTGCCATATTTGTACCTTTGTAGATCACCACATTGTTTTGGGATCTACAAAGAAATACATGTATATCTATTATACCTTTCGCTACTTAACTCAATCTATCATATATTGTTAAGAATTTTCAATACATTTTTCTAAGAAAGATCTTATCATTAAAAAGGCAAAACAGTGAAGTACTGATATTGCTTGTTTGTGTTAACATATTGAACCGGCATGGATGATATAAATCCTATATTGTTTTTATGTAATTTAAGCATGAATATCACAAAATGGGATGGTTGCATGTTACTATGCTGTTCAGTTATATGATAAATGATTATCATGAAGAAATGGGCAGTTGATTTTCTTGGTTGTTTGATTTTTTAAATTCTGCAGGTTCTTAATGCAGCAATGCTATACTGGCCCATGCCAAATACATTATACGTTGAAGGTTATGCGCTTGACCGCTTTGCAGAAGGGTTGTGGGCTTTACAACCTGTTCACCAAAATAGAGTATGGCTCTAATGAGAAGTATCTAGCGAAAGGAGTGGTCTTATAGGAGAGTGAAAGCATGAAATTTGGACCCTCGCACGCTGCACGAATGGTCAAGATCAGAAGATAAAGTTATGTGACTTTCTTAAGTGGTCTTGTGATCTTCTAGTACCCTTCCCATCTGTGCATGGATATACGGCCCAAATTTGCACCTTTAACTCTCCTACCACTCCTCTCAATTAATACATCCTCATGGCTATCATGACGAGTGTATCTCATGTAATGTTGCAAACTTTAATGGTTCTCTCATCATCAGCCTATTTTTTTTTCCTTTGTTTATTTATTTTGGGTGTTAAATAGGTGGGAATAGTTCTCGATGCTGGAATAGAGGAGGACCTTCGACTTCGCCATTTACAAGTAGCTGATGCTGCTAGGGCATCACTTGGATTACCCATCATAGAATATATTGTCACTGACACACCCCTTGAGGTATTCAATATCATACATTTTCCTATAAAATGTAAACCACCATGCTTTTTCAGACAATTTTCTCTGTGCAACAGACAGACCTTTATCTACAGTAACTGACTGCAGAACTCATGATTCGATTCTTTAATAGAATTGCAATGATTCATTTGATAATTAGAAATTTGATGTCACTGAAGTTATATAAAGCTCATGATGTCCCACACATATACTCCATTTGTCAAATTTGCCTTTGCCATAATCACTTGTGTTGCATTATAATTGGTGAAATTTTCTTCTTTTATCCTACATATTGATAAAGTATGTTATGAAAATTGCAAATTGAAGTTAAGTTGTTAAGTGTAAACATTTCATAAAAGTCATATTGTGCACTAGAAAGATTCTAAAGAAAAAAAAAATATTATAGTTGGACCTAACAATGGTAGGTCATGGTAATATATTTTTCAAATAAATGTCTTCTCTGCTGTTTATCTCTCTATTACTCTCTATTTTCAAGATAATATTCTTATAGTTGTATTTATTTTGTTCTCACCTCATGGAATTTGTTGTTTTGAAGTTGGATTAAAAGAATTCTTCATGCATGTCTATAGCATCTAAGATTATGATCTTGCAACAATTTAAAATGCATAACCAAAGTCAGCTTTATAGTTGTCTTCCTATGAGATTCTAGTACTTGATTCGGTAAATTATACAGGTGGAGAAGTGGATTGATCCAGAAACTGGAAAATCAACAGGGAGGATTAGGCACCCTGATTCTTTGATTAGAGCTGTACGGAATTTAGTGAATAGGTCAAAAGTGAATGCCATTGCTGTTGTTGGGCGTTTTCCAGATGATGATACTGATGATGTAGATGACTATCGGCTGGGAATGGTACGGTGCTAATGATTACTGAAATGAAATAACACTTCACTAGATATCGAAGAATATAATTTGATTAAAAGAAAATCATAGGATATCTCACTCTTTAACTTTCTAGGGCCATTGTTCTAAGTTCTCCATTTTTATCATTGTCATCGGTTCTTTGCTATTTGCATTTGATTGATTTTTATGCTAAAAGATTTTCAATCGTCTTTAGATGATCTGAAATTTTTTCTTTAATACCTTTGCTGCTGGAGTATGTTAAGTGTTCCAGGAACGATTCTTATCCCATTCATTCCTTGCTTACTTACATTTGCTTCCTCCACCTGAACTTCTCAGGGAGTAGATCTTTTGGCAGGAGTTGAGGCAGTTATAAGCCATCTAGTGGTAAAGGAGTTCAAAATTCCCTGTGCTCATGCTCCTGCTATGTCTCCACTTACCATGAGTTTGTCTCTTAGTCCAAAATCAGCAGCAGAGGAGGTTGGTAAACTCTGGATAGCAAACAACTTTATTTTTGGTGGTTCAATGACATTAGAATTTGGTAACTGATTGCAAGTATGCAACCATCTACCTTTGCTGGTCCAAGTGGAGTTTATCAAATTTGAATTTTGCTTAACGTAGCTTCATTTTCTTTTTCAATATTAATTTAATAAGCATCAGGTAGAAGAAGTAAACAAAAAAATAAAAAAAAATAAAAGTGATCCTGGTAAAAACTGGTTTGGTCTAAATGCCATATTTTCTTTTTTCTTATGCATTCCGTGGATATTGGGTCATGATAACAACTTCCATAAAAATATGTATGCATATTTTGTCAAAATCAATATATCCTATGAATATGGTGATCTAGGGACTTTCCACTAAAGTTAGCTGTTATTCTACTGCAGCATGTAACCTATTTCCTGCATGGGAATTCAAAAGGATGAGACTAGCATATTGACTTTTGTATTTACACCTGTATTCTTCTTTATTGAAATATCCACCATATCATTCATGTGCACATTCTGGATTGTGATGAAAATGCTACAGTGTTTCAGAAGGTAGGATCTTAGAAACATCTCAGTTAGCCACTGTGTTCATTGATGCCATGTTTGCAGGTTTGTACAATTTGGAAAAATTTTCTAGCAATTTATGATCAATATATTTCCACCCGTTTCATTGATTCATGCTGATTTTTGCATACCTTAGCAAATAGATATTGTTGTAATTAACTAATTAAGTATTAGTGTCTTAAGTTAGTTGCATAGACCATTAGCATCTAAATTAGATCCAAACACGTCTTATGTTGTTGACATCTATATGTTGTGTTCACTAAACTATTTCCCTTACCTGGTTAGGAGAATATGATTTTTAGTTTAGTATTGAAAATTTCATTTCCTTTTGTTAAGGTCTAATTTGTTTGGAGCAAAATTGAGAGGAGCATTTTAAGTGTTTGCTCTTATAATTGAAATTATTTAGATACAACCTGTATGGATTGACTATGGAAATTGTTGAGTGGATACAATTGCAAAATTTTATTTATATAGTTGGCGCGAACTTGGTTTATTAATGTGTTATTGCAGTAAAAATTATTTCTCGTTTCTTTGCATTTTGGTTGGGTAGATAACTTGTCCATGTCTAATAGATTGGCTACACCTTCTTGCCATGTGTACTTGCTGGCTTAAGTAATGCTCCTCAATACTTGGTTAACTCCTCTGAATCTACGGAGAGGAATTTCATATCTGTGAGCGATGTCGATTCTGTGATCCTTCCCAGAGATGCTTGTGGAGGTGATGGAACTCTTGCTTTTGCAAGAAGTGAAAAAAATAAGGTATAATTTCAAACATATAAGCATTTGGTTTTCGGAAAAAAGCAATGAATTTTATTTACAAGAAACAACGATTATTGCCTTATAACTTTTTTATCTTTCTTTTGCTCAAAGTTGTCTAACCAGCAATTTCTGTTACAATGTTGTTTCGACATGACGGTATATTTTTTCTTGCAGCCTCTGATGATTTCAGTGGAAGAAAATGATACTGTTCTCAATGATACTGCAGATAAACTTGGTTTTGAAACGGTACAGTTTTTTCTTTTGTTTTGAGCATCTAATACTTTATCCACTTGAATTAATATTCTCAAGAAATGAATTTGCTAAAATATTTGCAATCTTTTTGAGTTAAAAAAAATGGTGGAAATGCTAGACAAATGATATATATGGATAAACTAGTAAATAATATAATACTACCTCATGTTCATAATATCAGTTACTTTGGTTATTTGCATGCTAATTAGAAATCCAAAATCAATAATACAATACCTTTATTAATGTACTTACTACTTAACAATAGTGCTCAATGAACATTACATTAAATTGTGAGGATTACGAATATTAAACCAAAAAGAATTCTTTAAAGTGATAAATATTGTGGTCAGGTCATGAAGATGTGTTTGGTTTGTATTTTCATTTTTCTTTCATCCCCTTTTTCAAAATTCGGAAAAACAGGGAAGAATAAAAATGGAAACAAAAAATGTTTTCTCAAACCAAGTTGTCTTTTCCTTTTAGAGGCGATGCTTATACCTTGTGCAATGAAATGAAACTGTGTTTGTTAATGAAATTGTTGTTTCTTCCTTCAGCTGCAAGTCTCAAATTATTGGGAGGCCATTGGAGTTGTTGCTTCTCACAAGGCAGGGATCAATCCCTTCTCGCTTAGACGAAACAAAATTCCCAACATTGGGTGTGCTTCTATGCATCTCAATGGTCACTCCATTTCAAGAGAAAGAGCTATCTCTTAAGTTTTTTTTTTTTTCTACTATGTAAATCACGAGCAAAGTCTAAAAATTTATGTTATGTTGGTCTTATTTTAAATTTATTTATCATGCTCTGCCAAAAAAAAAATAATTTTATAAGTTTTTTTTAAAATGAATTTTAACATACACACGAACAATCAAAACGTTATGTCATGACTGAGTTAGCTAAAAATGTTATATTGTCAATGTCTAGTGTTAAAAGATACATATTTGCATAAATGTTCTTACATAGAGTCTCTTTCAAGAGTCACCATTGCACCAAGTCACCAACCTTCAAGGAAGTTAGAAATACTTGATTTGATGCATTGTGAACGTTTGTGGCCCAATGAAGACTGTTCTGTGCCATGGTGCTGAAGTTTGATTTTTTAAGCAAGTGTTGAAATGAGTTAGCTAGTCGGAAAATCCAATGCGTGGAGGTGTTGCTGCTGGAAGAGGAAACAGCAACTGAGGCGAAGCAGGGGTTGCAGTAAGTTGTCGGATGGAGAAGGTGTAATTATGTTGCAGAATGGCACAAATAGTATGTAGTAGTTTTTAATTTTGGTTACAGTTGGGTTGGTCCTTTTGTTGGGGTTGCGCTTTTTTGGTATAAAGATGGGCTCTGATGGATAGAAGCCTTTTTAAGGTGGTAGAGGAGCAGGAGCAAGTGGAGCAGACGAGTATTCGACAATGAATGACGACCTCGCGGGACACCTTCATAAATGCAAATTTATTTCCTTTTTCGACATTTTACCTTCTATTCACAATTCAAAATAATTATATCTCATCTCTTATTATATGTTCTCACATTATTAACTTTATTTTTCATTAAAAAGATAGCAAAAATGCTCTTTTTTTAATATAAAAAACACAATAAATATACACAATTCTTGCTTTATCATAACATTACTACGATTCATACTATCAAATGTTTTTCATGGTATTAATGCAATGAAATTTCTTTTCTTCTAAATATTCATGACAAGGTAGTCTATACCTTACCATTAGTTATTTGTCTCTTATTTGTTTTCTTAACACTTAATGGCATATCAAAATCTACCATGCACATTTCAAACATTAAATACATTACACGTCTCATTTTCAGCCGCTATTTGTACATTCAAAATTTTCAAACCATTTTTTTTTTTTGGTTCTCAACCTTCTTTTTGATAGGATCCACAAAAATCCAACAAGTGAAATCTTCATAAAATTAGTTCAATAAACCTAAAATCCACTTTTATGGCCAAAAGAACCCATTGCAACAAAAAAGTCCAACCCAACCACCTAATCACCATTAACAGATTAGTCTTATTAGTGCAGCTATAATGAGTGCATTTATTAATGTTTGTAAAGACTTATATTTTAATTTTTAAGACATTATTTTAATTTTATTCATATACTTTTTTTAGTTATGATTAGGTTAATCGGATGAATTAGTGACTCATCAATTAAATCAGTGATCCAGTGACCTAGTCATATGACCGAATTGATTATTAGTTAGGCTCTAATAAGTATGGTACAAACTACAAGAAGTCAACTTCCTGTCTATGCGTGGAGCACCAACCATTTCCTCCATCGAGTAATTCCACCTCATTATAGCACATGCTGAATATTTAAGCCTTCAGCACACTAGCATTGACCCTTTAACATTCATTGATCACGTTTCCAGAAAATTGTGGTTTATACTTTGAAGATCAAAGAGCAAGTTGTGTGTATTGAGAAACGAGGAAAAGGTTAAAATGCATTCCTACCGACAATGACAATGAATATTTGGGTCTATTTGATGGTTATTGCAAAGTATGAAATCCAACGTGAAAGAACTTCACCAAAGACTCTTGATTGAATGGTTTTGAAGGAAATCTCATGTCCTGAGCTTGTTCAAACGGTGATGTTAAAGGTTTTAATGAACTAAAGAAAAAAGTTGAAGAATAAGCATTGACAGAAAAATGGAATCTTCTCATTTCTAAAAAATTAGAGTGAAAAACTGAACTGTTAATTAGGTGCTCACATTGGTGGAGCTTTTCATAGGCAATGGGGGTCATGGCCCCAAATAATTTTTAAAAGAATGAGTAATTCCATTATATAGATAATGATTAGCTCATTTGGTTGAAAGCTTTTATTGAAAACTAAGTTACAAGTTCATTCTATTTATCTTTTCGGCCATAGATTCATTCACATTTTTTGGTTTTTCTTCTCCTGAGTGCTCGTTTCGATCTAAAGACTTTATGGTTCAATTTTATTTGGCACACATCTTTTTTTCTTCTTCTGAATGCCAGTTTCAAAATAGGAGTTTTACGACTAATTAGTTGAGGAAATACTAATAGTCATTTATAACTTTTAAACTAATTGAGAAATCAGCTTTGTACAGAACAACAATTAGTCATTTACTTAATAGTCTTTTAGTTTAAACTTAGTATGTTCGACTAATAGACTTCTTTTAATTGTCTAATTTTTTTTATCAATTTAATTTAATATTATTTTATGTTTTATTTTTTAAAAATTTTTTTTTACGCAAAAATTAAGATATTCAATCATTATTGATACTATTATATCCAACGTGTCAATCTTTCAAGTTTTAAGCAATTATAATTTTTTTTATTATTTTTAAAAAGTTGAATAACTTTTTATTTATTTAATTTAATATTATTTTATATTTTCTTAGTTCTTTAATTAAATTTTTTGTTGCTAGTAAAAAACATTAAAATATTTAATAAGTATATATTGTAATTTTTAATATATATCATTCGGGCTCTATATATATTTTTTTAAATTATTGTTGGCTCCCCAAAAATTTACTTCAAGCACTGCCACTGAGTGGTCATACCTTATATGCTCCTGCCACAATTAATTACAGCCACATTAAATAATTAATAAACTAAACTAATTTTTATTTTGATTGGTATACGCTTAAGTGACTAACTATACTTAAGCCTACATCTACTGCTAATTGAAAATTATTTAGGTGACAGGTTTACTTGAGAGAATGAAAAAATATTTCTTGAACTCTATTTTTTTCAACTTCTTGATGTCTTTGGACTATTGTTGGTGGTTAGTTGATAATCCAAAAGAGCTGTATTGCTATGCTCAATTATTGCATATTTTCAAACACTTTGTATGTTTGATTTGGTTATAATGGAACATTTTATCATCCTGTGATTTTTTTACCTCTCATAGTGAGGAATATTTTTCGACGTGAAATTTTGGTATTGATTTTCAGTTTTCCATCACATTTGTTGCTGTTGTTTTCATTGATATATTGTGCAGAGTTCTAATATTGTGCATAGGGTGTTTGCGTGCCATTCTATTTGAAATAAAGGACATATAAGTGCAACATCTTAATTAATCACTATTGCGGGTGGTAAATAAGTCATAATAATAATAATAATAATAATAATAATAATAATAATAATAATAATTTAAAAAAACGGACAAGGCTGACCTCAATCAAATACACCATCAAGAATCTGAAAGTTGCAGCTCAGTCTCCAGGACAGGGCTAAAAAAATGCCAACTAGAATCATGAAATGCATTATAATAATCATCTGAAACTGTTTTGATTCTAAACTCTGTTGTGAACCTACGAACAGACAAAATATGCTCCATTGAGTTAACACGTGAATTCTTACACAATGAAGCATGCTCCTTGTATGTTTCAAAGCTGTTACCAAACAATACCATGTTTCTTAATAGATTCAGTTTCCAATTCGCCTGCAACAGGTTATTATATAACTCTGCCTCACAATGAGGCATGAAGAACATAGTCGGTTTTTGTGCCTCTCGCCTCCCATGCTCATTTACTGACATGACAGAACAACCGAGGGATTCTATAACCCGAGACTCAGATAGAGATAGAACAGGATCATACACCTCTATGTTTCCGATCCAACTGAAATCTCTTCTCATCAATATTGCAAGGCTAAGTTGCAATCGAGGGGGCTCGTACGATTCGATGCTGCCAATACCATAAACGACCATTTCCATCTTTGTCTCTGAGCCTAACACCCTATGGACATAATCAGAAAGTGATGTTTGGATTTGACATCTCATAGTACTATAGAACTCGGAGCTCCCAACCCTATTTATACATCTTTCCATCTTCTGCATCATTGATGTTTCTCGGCTTGGATCAGTCTGAGAATCCGTTGGAGCCCATGGTTCTTGTTTTTCTTCTGAAACTCCAACTTTGGTAGCTTTACTTCTTTGTCTGCCACGACGGGGTAAAACAATTGTCCATCCTCCATCAGAAGTACAATTGTGAATTGTTGGAGGTTTTGCCGAAGCTTCCATTGGAATTCAAGAAATCTCTTTACTTGTTCGGATATACTGCTTCAACCTCGAAATGCAATACCAAATTCTGGATAAGAACATAGAATATTAGCTCATGGCTTCACATGATATGAAATGAACAAAATGTTATGGATTACATTAGCGAGTCCGTTAGTTAAATGATTGATCAGTTAGTCAACAGCTGGAGTTAGTTAGAAACCAGTTAAGTTAGTTATTTTCTGTTATCCACCCAGCTGTCATATTCATTTCGTAACGAATCATTTCATTCAATCCATCTCTAGTTTCATATGGTGTCAGAAGTAAATTCTACGATTTCTCTCTCTAATTATTAAATGCATATTACACTATACAGTATACACTAGTCAACATGAAGATCAAATATCATATAAATAAATTTTAAATGTTAAGCACTCATGAAATTGCAAAATCAGCAGCAGTAATAAGTTAGTAATAGTTATACATGTGTTGTCAAAAAATCAAAATGATATAAGCAAACATGATTACATTCACATGAAACAAGAGGGAGAGGCAATGCAGTGAATTTCTCACCCTGCAGAAGAACCAGAAGCATAAGGTAGCAAACTGGCGACAAGGAGGCGGAGCAGACCGGCGGCAGAAGAGAAGAGCAGCGACTTAGCTTTCACTACTGCAACATACAAAGCAGAGGCAAACTTTCCAGCCACCAAACATAACCATTCGGACCTATAGATGCAATCAAGAAATAATAAGATAAAAAATTCTGATCCCATGAAAACAAGCACAATGGCTCAAGGACGAAACAAATTTTTTTAGAACAATTCAATGACCTAAATGAAATAATAAATCAACAATTCATTGAATTTAAATGATAAACATAACAACTACTTAAGTGAAAATTCATTGAATTTAGATTCATATTCAATCAATTATAAGTTCATATTTTCTTCTTCTATCAATCACAATCTAAGCACAATTTCTTCTACATCAGCCTGAAATGTATTAAAAAATTATGATTTACGGCACAAACAATATGTCCAATTTAAATGATGCATTACAGTGTCACATTACATGTTTTTTGTGCATAAAGTTTTATTGTGACCATCTTAGAGTCAGAATTATTGTTCACATTACAAGACACTATTATATTATTCTGATTTGAAGCTTTGTTGTTGTCAACTACCCCGCATTCTACAAACGGATGCAATTGCAAGATACTATGGACTAGAGAAAGGGCAAGTAGTTAAGATAACTTACAGTGGTAATATCACTCAGATCCATGTCACCTATCGATGCTTATTTCTTGTATGCTGCTGGTAGAATTCGTAGAAATGCTTAAGAACTAGTTCGTATATGATTGTATAATTATAAACTTATGTAGTAACTTGCATGCGGTTGTGTGAATTTCACTCGAGCAGATGAACAAATCGGCATTGAACAGTTTCTTTGTATGACTAGTTTGGAAATCACAATTAAATCACAAAACAGTAAAACACAACACAGCAAAACCAGCAGCACATCACTAATCATAATCAATAATCAAAAGACATTCAATAATCAATTATCACAAGACCTTCGATAATCAATAATCAGTAAAATAATCATTTAATAAAAAATAAAAAACACACAAAACAGCAACACAGCAGAACCAGAGCTCATTCAATAAAAAATCACAACACACAAAAGCAGCAACACAGCAGAACCAGAGCTTATCGGTAATCAAATAATCGTTCAATAAAAAATTAAAACAAAAACATTCAAATAATCAGTAATCAAATAATCATTAAACACGGCATAAATAAAAAACGCAGACGACGGTGGTAGGTTGGAAGAACCTGCGGCTGAGCAAACGAAGAGCAGACTCAAAGACGCCGAGCTCGAGGAAGAAGCTGCAATCGGTGGGTTGTGGACTTCGAGCACCACGACCAGACAAAGACGGTGATGCCTGAGCGCGCGACGGACGTCGGCAGGAGCACAACGGACAGCGGCAGGAGCGCGACGGAGCAGATGAAGACCAGGGACTGACGCGCCGAGCTCGAGGAAGAAGCTGCGATTCTTGAAGGAGGAAGAAACACGAACGACCATACGACGATGGTAGTGCCTGAGCGCGACGGACGGCGGCAGTCCCTGAGGTGGTGGAGAAGCTAGGGCTTCATGTTTCAACTTCCTTTTTGATTGATTTGGGGAGAAGCTGTTCGGTGTTTAGAGTGAAGACTAAACGGAAGGGAAAGGAAGGTCACGCGTGCGTGAACCAAAAAATCTAGTTTTTTTTTTTTTTTAGCAATGCTACGGTAGTAACTTTTGTGATTGGTAGCCATCAAATAGCCATTAATGATGATTTAATGGTGTGAGATTGGTGTGAGATTTCATCTAATGTCTCACATTTCTCTGCTGGTTACATGCTGGCCAAAATTCAATAAAATTGCTGGCTCCTTAAACTTTTCCTTTCTTTTTTGGTAAAGTTCAAAATGATTTAGTTTTATTCAAACGGGCCAGTTTTAATTTTAGTCCGACCAATCAGTTCTCGACTGGTTTAATAGTTTCTTAGCGATTTTTTAATTAGTAGTGGTTTGACATGATTAACTCAATCATTAATGCTGGCAGTTCACGGTTTGACAAATCGATTCGGTCTAATTTTCAAAACCATGAATTACATGCATGGCGGGCTGCGGTGAGAAGTAGCAAAGAGGGACACAGTAAGTATGCTAGGGGCAAAAGAAATTTCCGGTAGAGTGGTAAAATGCGTTGAAATTGAAAATAACACCAATAGCAAAAGCATTCTGTTGGGCCGATACTGACACTAAGAGACGAAAGTTAGGGAAACTAATGAGATTAGATACCCTAGTAGTCTTAGCCGTAAATGATGGATACTAGGCACTGCACGTATTGACCCATGCAATGCTGTAGCTAACGCGTTAAATATTTCACTGGGGAGTACGTTTGCAAGAATGAAACTCAACAACAGTGAGACTTGGCGCAAAGATCGACGGAGCACAGTGGATGACTGTAGTTTAGGATGTGAATTGCAGAGGCTCAGCTAGGGTTTTATTTTTACAAAGAAATAAATGAAGAGTGAAATGGGGGGAGGGGGATTTGAATATGGCTTGGGTTTTGATGTAATGCCTCCGTATGGGTTGCTAGGTGAAATTTTTTAAGAGAACATATAGGAGAACAACGTTTTTCTGAACAACGTAAACAATAAGTTAAAAAAATATTAATTTTAATTTTAAAAATTAAATTTTAAATTATTTAGGTTTAATCATAATAAAAGAAAAGTTAATTTTTAGTTTTAAAAATCAAATTTTGAATTAATTAGGTTTAATCATAATTTTGAATCTTTTTTTTTTGCTACATCTGCTCTCTCACAATCTTGTGCCACTGTCGCCGTTGCTATATCGCGACCCCGGTGCCCCCGATAGTTGCTATCTCGTTACTTGTTTCTTATCAACTAAATTAGATGTTTATTTTACTATGTATGTGGATGATTCTTTTCATTTTAAAGTGGATGTTTATTTGGATATACCGTTCGTATTTTACTTGATTTGCTTGATTATACATGCACATGTTTCATAGAATGTTCATTTTACTATGTATGCATATGATTTTTTTCACTAAGATGTGGATGTTTATTATTAAACACCACTCAAAGAAAATCTCCAATTTTTTCTCCCTCCAATGTATGGTTTGAAAAAAGAAACAAGTGCGAATGCGATAAAAACATAGGGACTCACGGTGGGGAGGTTGGTGGCACAGTGACGAACCAGGTCGGGCTAAGCCAATGAAGACGCGCGACAGGGAGGACAATTGGCACTGATTCGAGGCTGCGGCAGCGACCACGCTGGGCAGGGACGTGGCATTGGGGAGGACGTTGGGCAAAGGTACGTCGAGGCAGCGGCGAAACAAAAAAGGAGAAGGTGACTTCGTTGCAGTGACAGCGGGTGAATGCAGCGCTGAAAAGCTTTATGCCGGCAATAGTGAGCGACATCACAGGAGAGGTGGCTATGAGCATCATCACAGGGGCCAAACAGCAGCACTAAGAGGAAGAGTTAGGATGCTATCATAGTAATTTCTTTAAAGGGTGAATTTGGAGACATGAAGGCCAAACAGCAACACCAAGAGAAAGAGATTCATGGATTATTAATGACTTTGGGAATTGGGAAGGGTATATTAACTTGTGACTAAAAGGAAACCGTTTTACTAGTATAGGATTTATTGCTAATGGTTATATCTTTTTTAAAGGGAATTGCTCTTCAATTGTTGATTAGCGTTTTATCTTTTTACAGAAAGAAGAACATGTTATAAATTCATGTGATTCAGTGCATAGTAATTTTATCTTTTTTACCCTGGCCTGGATTCTTTTGGTCGTAGTGATGCTTATTCAGAAAGTTTGGCTGCTTCCTCATTGGCCTCCTTTGAAATTCAACATGAAGAAACTAATCATGAACAAGCAACTAGTTTAGATCAAAGTTCACCACTGAACTTAGTTACATCAGTATCTATAGATAGAACTTAGTTACACCACTGAACTTGGTGTCGTCAACCACTACTTCGGTTGTGTTGCCTTCCCGTGTAGTCCTGCCAAAGGTGATTGCACCTATTGTTGACCATTCAGATGAGCATAAGGATCGATTGCCAAAGTTATGTTTTATTCATATCGTTGATGCATATAAGCAAATAGCTGTAGTCGGAGGATCCCAAGTCCGATTTTCAATACTTGCTTATTTAGGAATATAGGTCAAATTCAAACTCTTGTTCTTCATTTTTACTTGTATAATTTAATTATTTTACGATTAGGACAATTGATTCATATACTAAATGGCATGTTTTATATTTTTCTTTCCCTTAGATGCATGGAGCACCCCATTTAGTTTATACACACATGATTAATCATTATCTATGGCGTGTCTAATGTATAGTTATATTTCATATTTTGATCTTTTCTTCTCTTCTGCTATGTAAATCGAATTGTTCTTTGGCTCTATAGTGGAAGCTATTATCTACTACCTTCACAAAAATGATATAGAAATAAGTAGCTAGACCTGTATACACAATTGCTTAATCATCCACTTTATGATTAATGGCTTCACTTTTTTGTTTCTTGGGTTATTTTATGTCGTTTCCTTGGAATTAGACCCGTGGAAACTAATACAAGATCATATTTGGTTGATTATACTGGTTATGAGGTAAGCTTATATCTCAAAAATTTTGGCGCTCCATGCGTATGCGTCGATCACGTGTACGCGTGGATGAGGAAATCGGCATAAATGGAGGTATAGGCAGAGAGTTCTGATGGTGTGGGGCTGGTACTGTGCTAGAGGCACAAAATCAACCCACGCGTACGCGTCCCTGACGCGTGCGCACCACTTCGCTTTCAGACCACCCACGCGTACGCGTGGGCGACGCTTACGCGTCGAATGACCAATTCAATTTTCACGCTTCCGCGTGATGCCCGTGCGCGCGTCACGTTCCGTTTTTCATTCCTTTTTCTTTTCTTCTATCCTCTCTCCTTCTTTCTTCCTCCCTTCTCACTTTCTGTTTCTTCATCTCTTTAACTTCTCATCCTTCTTTTCTTTCATTCTATTTTACTTAATTTATTTGCATGCTTTCATTCATTGCATTTTAATTTTGTGCATATTTTTATTTTTTTCTAAATTTATTATTTTTCAATTGGTGTTAAAATTTTCTTATTCAACTGTTACATCTTTTTCTTGAATTATTTTGGTGCTTCATGACTTGTTTTATTCTGATTGGGTATTATTATTCATAAGTCAATGCTATTCTTTTATGATACCTGTATTCCTTTTGCATTGACATGAACTTACATTGTCTTTCATTACCCACACTCATCCCCTTTGTTGCAAATTTTGCACCACTGGTATGCCATGTGCTTCTATTATTTTCTCACTTGCATGTTGTAGCTACCGTGTAACTGAAACCCCATTATTTGGCATTAACCCACCCATACTTTATTTATTTTCTTCTCTTTATTCCTAGGTTACTTTTCTTCTTTTTCCTCTTCTTTCAGGATGGCCACCGAGGAAGGGAAATGGAAAACCTTTACATGGGCAACAAACAAGTTCCATCTGCACAATCTTTGGAGAAAAGCATCAGTATAGCAACCCGTCCACTTGCACATCTCAGCATGCACCGAGGATGGTGCAATCTTTAAGTGTGGGGAGGTCGATACCGATCTCCGTGGGTTAGTTATTTTCTTCCCAACACTAATGTCTTATTTTCTTTATTAGTTCATTGTTGCATTTACATGTTTGATTGCATATTTTCTTGATTTTGTGCATATTTTACCATTGCTTGGTTAAAGTAATGAGCTTCTTTTCAAGGCCCTTTTTATAATATTTCACTAATTTAAATTGAAAAATTTGTGTTAAACTTGTTTGAAGATTGTATTTGGAACATGGTTTAGAGCTAAAGAACACACAAACCGTGAGATTTGAACTTAATTACATGGTTACATTATTTAACTATAATATTTTATTCTTGTGTGTTTCCTTCTCTATGATTATAATATTTGCTTTGTTCCATTCTATATGTCCATTGTTTAGTGTATTTACATGCTTGCATATGATTGATGCCATCATTTGTTATTAGCTCACTTATCCCAAATAGCCTACCATTCCACTTACCTTTGTTAGCCACTTTGAGCCTTTTAATCCCCATTTGTTCTGTATTTTACCATATCACTAGGCTTAAACAGAAAAATAATTAATTATCCCATTGAATCTTGGGTTTGCTTAAGATAGAGATTGTGTGTCAACTAAGTGTGGGAAAACTGTGGGAAACCTAGGTTAATAGAAAATGTGTTAAGTTTCTACTTTATTTAAATTTTGGGAATTTGGGTGCTTACTCATGTGAGACCAGAAAAATCCAAAAAATAATCCATATGCATTGATATGTTATGTTTGTTTTTATATTTTCAAAAAAAAAAAGACAAAAAAAAGAAAAAAAAGAAATATATATATATGTATGTATATATATATAATAAATAAATAGATAGGGGACAAAATTACCCCAATGTTAAGTTTAATGAAAGGTCAATGCATATGTGATAAAATCAAAAGAAATATTTGGTACATGAGTATGTGATACAAAAGTGGAAATTATGGGTAGCTAGGTATGATTTTAGAGTTACATAGAATATGTGTGTGTGTGTTAGGTGAAAGCTTAGGTTAGTCAAAGATTCATATTTTGGCTCACTTAGCCATACATATATCCTTACCCTCACCTTAGCCCCATTACAACCCTGAAAAGACCTCATGATGTTTGCATTGGTATACTAAATATTTGTTGATTGGTTATATGAAGAACAAAGTTTTAGAAAGCATGACTAGAGAAGAGTAGAGTGATCAACCCTAGACACTTGAGAGATTAGAGTGCATATACACTACCAGTGAGGGTTCAATGCTTAATTCTATATTCCCTGCTTTCATGAGATATCTTCTTACAAGTTTACTTGTCTTTTATTGTATGATTTGAATTAGTGGAATCTGATCTATTTTTGTCTTGAAAAACTTGTTTACTTTTGACCAAGTAGATAGAATCATCTTAGCATATAGTTGTATTCATATATAGGTTGCATTTCATGAGTCTTACTTTCCCCCATTCATTCCTTTTGTCTTCTTGAGCTTAGCATGAGGACATGCTAATGTTTAAATATGGGGAGATTGATAAACCACTATTTTATGGTTTATCTTGTGCTAATTTGAGTAGTTTTTATCAAGCCTTTGCACACTTCTTCATACTATTTGCATGGTTTTATATTTTTCCTTCCTAACTTTGTGCTATGATTGAAAACATGCTTCTTTGGCCTTAAATTTGCTATGTTTAAATCCCCTCTTATTACCATTCGATGCTGTGATATGTGTGTTAAGTGTTTTCAGAAATTACAGGGCAGGAATGACTTAGAGAATGGAAAGGAAGCATGCAAAAGTGGAAGGAATACAAGAAACTGAAGGAACTGCTAAAGCTGTCCAGCCTGACCTCTTAGTACTAAATCAACCATAACTTGAGCTATAGAGATCCAAATAATACGGTTCTAGTTGTTTTGGAAAGCTAACATCTGGGGCTTTGCAATGATATATAATTTGTCATAGCTGCTCTGAAGATAGGCGACACGCACGCGTGGATCACGCGCACGCATGCCCTGGAGAAAACTCAATCCATGCGTACGCGTGGACGACGCGTACGCGTGACTTTGCCGCGTGCTGGACGTATTAGAAATTGCTGAGAAAAATTTCTGGGCTATTTTTGACCCAGTTTTTGGCCTAAAAAATACAGATTAGAGGTTATAAAGTGGGAGAATGCATCTATTCATTGAGACAACATTCATTATTCACAATTTTAGTTTTAGATGCAGTTTTTTTTTAGAGAGAGAGGCTCTCTCCTCTCTATTAGTTTTTAGGATTTAGGATTTCTCTTAGGTTAGGTTCACTTCTTCTTCATTCCAGGTTCAATGTTCCTTTACTTTGGTTTCTCTTCTATTTTTATTTATTCTATTACTTTGATTTATGAATTCTCATGTTGGATTTGATTTTATATTTAATATAATTTGAGGTATTTCAGATTTATGATTGCTTTCTTTTATTTATGATAATAAATACTTTGGATTTTCCCCCTTTGGCTTTGGTTGAGTAATTGGTGACACTTGAGTTATCAAACTCGGTGCTGATTGAAAATTGGAATTTGCTGATTAATTTGGATTCCTCTAATGCTAGTCTTTCCATAGGAGTTGACTAGGATTTGAGGAATCAAACTGATTAGTCCACTTGACTTTCCTTTATTTAGTAAGGGTTAACTAAGTGGGAGCAATAAACAATTCTCATCACAACTGATAAGGATAACTAGGATGTGATTTCCAGTTCTCATACCTTGCCAAGAGTTTTTCTAGTTATTAATTTATTTTCTTGCCATCTAAATTCCTTGTTCAAATCTTTCAAAAAACCCAAAAGATACTTTTTCATAACCAATAATAAATTATACCTCCCTGCAATTCCTTGAGAGACGATCCGAGGTTTAAATACTTCGGTTATAAATTTTATTGGGTTTGCTTTAGTGACAAACAAGTTTTTTGTACAAAAGGATTTTTGTTGGTTTAGAAGCTATACTTTCAACGAGAGCTTATTTATAAAATTCTAGACCACGCAAGAATCCGTTCGTCACCTAGGGTCAAGTATTATATGAAAAGTTAAACTGTTTCAGTATTGACTTAATGAATCTATACTTGGGAGAGGCTAACTATTCATACCAAAATTTACATAAGCTATAAATACATACATTAAACAGAAAAACCAGAGCAGAGTAAAGAGACAAAGAGAAAAGAGTAATCAGAGCAGAGTAAAGAGACAAAGTGAAAAGAGTAATATGATAAAGAGATTAAAGAATAAGCAGAGGGCCTGTTGAAAGGTCATTTGTTGCACTAGGGCAACTCCAGAGGTATTTGTATGTTCATCTGCTGCATTGAGGCAGTCAGATAGATAGTGGTGCAACTACTGAGAATGCTTTCCTAAGATACTTAGCTATAATGCTATGCTGTAAGACAGAGGTTGCTTACAGAGGTATCAAGATCAGTGTGCTCCTGTAAGACAAAGGGTGCTTACAGTGAGTGTGTTGGGCGTATATCGGCTAATAAGTTCCGCCCTGCAAGACAAAGGTTGCTTACAGTGGGTATTACCAATAGGAAAGCCTTATTCAGACAGAGGTTGTTGGGTAACGTCGGAAGTGGGTTAGTAACCGACAGATAAGCTTATTACCTGCACTAGGGCTAGACATGCATCATACTTGGTTCTGCATTTTCTCTGTTATGATTGTTGTATGAATGTATGTTTTCTTTGTTTGTATTCTATTCTCTATGTCTGTGTTTTATTTTCTTGTATTCTTCTATTTGTGTTCTATTTTTTTGTTTTCTCTATTTTCTCTATTTATCTGTATCTTCTGTTTACTGCTTCTCTGTATTCTGCTATTTGTCTGCTAACTAACACCAAATTAATGAACTTAACTAACAACCCCGACCCTACTAAGAACTCCCCAGTTCTTACCCCTTCTCTTTCCTTTCCCCCTCCAGATGGAAGCAAGAGTATCCTTTCGTAGTCCATCGATGATCGTTCTGCAAAAGGATTCTGTTCTGGATAGTCTACTGAGTCTAGAGCGAGATTCGTTTTATGTTTATACGTATATACCATGAGACCACCCGACATCTATACCCCATTTATCTATGAACTTTAGCGTAAGTCCTTCGTACGATGTTGCTGTTTTGTGGCCACTCAATGAAGTACCAGAGAGATGCTCTTTAACGATGTATGATCGTGCAAAGGAGTAGTAGACGATATTCTGCCTTTTGACGACTTTCTACCTGACTTGAGTTTTGAAGACCTAGAACGTACCTTCCCTCTTTTTAGTAGTTTAGAGGGACTAGGTGAGTATAGAGTCTAGGCTAGCTTGGGCACCAACTTAGGGATTTCTTGAATAGGTCAGGACCTGGGATGTTGTATGTATATATATGTATATAGTTATTATCTAGCTATATCTAGGGGTGTTCTAACTAAAGATATTTACACTAATAAAGGTTGGATAACTGAATGTTGTTAACTGCTTGAGATGTATATAAGTGTGGTTGTTTATAAATGTTGTATCTGTTATCATTTGTGAATTGATTATGAATGACTCTATTTATTAATACAAATGTTTCAAAAAAAAGTACCTCACAAAATAACTACGTTTTTAACAACGAATCAGGCTCATATAATTAAATAAAAATAATAATTAGGAAGACAAGTTGGTGACGCTCAGTTTTCGGTATGATCCAGACATATTGAAAATTGGGTCGTTACAATTTTACCGGGTTTAAGGTCAGGTAAGGGTCTCAAAATAAACTCTTTCGGTTTGATTTTAGAGCTATTGGGGATGCCTTTGAGCATGCAAAGATTGTGAAGATAATAATACATTAATATATTTGATTTTGTGTGGAAATACTATGTAATGGAAATGGGAATGTGAGCTTAATTTTCATCAATATGGGGATGTGTCGAAAAACTTGACACATGATTCTCATTCAAGTTTTCTGAAGAGTTTTATATCCAAATTATTATTGTGAAAATATTGCATAATTGCAATCCTCTGGCTCAAATAGATAAAATAGTGTCTTTTAGCTACAAAATGTAGCACAGCTCCTCCCTTGTCATCACTAGACCATGTTAGTATGCTGTTAATGACAGCTTACTTATTTCTTATCCTTCTTTGGTCTAATTATTATTCTTGGATTTGCAAGACATTGTCAATGAGCACCTAAAAAGATTTTTTGTGGCTGAAATTATGAGAGAAAAGATTTTTATAGCAATATTTAAAAATATTTTGTTAATTATAGAGTTCTAAAAGATATACTTGAGTTAGATTATCAGAGGTATTCTAAATATGTGCTATTTAAGTACGGTTGGTTTCAAAGTAAAAAAGACAACTTTGGGTTAACACTTGTAAATGTTAGAAAGCCAATTTATGAAAATGATTCATTCTTGTTTGCAACCCAAGTGAGACAAGTTTATTACACAGAAGATCCAAGTGATACTTGGTATGTTATTACCAACACCATTCCAAAGGGTTTGTTTGATATGTACGGTGACTTAGATAATGATAATATGGAAAAGTTCAAAGATGGTCCTCAAATAACAAGTTCTATGCTTTATCAATCTACAAGTGTTGAAGATGATGTTAATCCACTAGGGATGATATACCTGTGGCAACAATTGATACATGCATCTTAGATAATCAACCAATGGGAGAAGAGTCTCAAGATAATCTTAATTTTAGTCATAGAGATATGTCAACCCTATGACTTTTTTCTTTCTAGGTAATTTCATACTCTTAATCCCCTTTATTAATAATTATTTTGTTGAATTGTGAGAATCCTATAACTGTTTTGATGTTGTAGATTTTGTACATAAGTGATATAAATTTATTTATTTTTGCTATTTTTTGCATTTAAAAGTTAGAACCATCACTAAATGCCTTTATTTTTATGTCATACTGTCTTACTATAATTTGTGACTTCTGCAGTCGTTTTGGTAAGTTTGTGGAGATTCAATTTGATCAGAAGGGAAGAATTTCAAGAACTGCTATCAGAACATATTTACTGGAAAGATCGCGTGTTTGCCAGCGGTTAAACCCATATAGAAAATTATCACTGTTTTTACATGCTCTGCGCTACATTGTAGGAGGTAGTGGGATTCTTTTTCTTGCACTATTTTGTTTCTGGATGAAATCACACATTTGAGTGACCGATAATTAAACAAAAATTCTCGACATAGGACTTCTAGAGTGTTCGATAGAGAATAAGAGATCATTTTCTTTTCCTATCATTGTCTTCATGTTAGGTATACAGTGTTTATTGTACATTATGCCATTTTGCTTAATTATGGTAATGCATGCGGTTGTTATTTATTGTGATCATTTTTTCAGTGCTTAGAAGCTTAGAGCACATCATTATTCATTATTGGTCTTGCTATTAGCTCTAGCTGATAATTTGAATGGGGTAACAAAAATTTAGCATAATAGAACTTTGTTTTGACAGGAGATTATAAAATACAAGTTAAGGCATCTAAAAATATTTCATTATATGAATCAATCAAATTGCTATGAGTTAAAAGGAATTGACGAACATATATAACTACAAGGAGAGCAATAGACGTTGTTGGAATGAGTTCTAAGGAGCAGGTATTTTATAGGAAGTTCCTTTAAGTTGATGATTAGATTTTTAAATGTTAACATGTGCTTCAATGCTCTGTCTTTCCATTTTTCTGTCATTCTTCATGATGCAACATTTTAATCAAATGTTTGTTATAGAGATATTATTTTGTTTATAATTGTTGGTGTCTCTTGCTTGTATAGTTGAAAGACAAACACCATTACTTCTTTTTTTTTTAAATTTAAACATATACTCATGGTCTCAAATATTTGAATTTAATCATGCAAGCATATTAAAGAAATAGAAAAATTGACTTATTATACCAATTTTAATATCTAAATATTTTGATTTTAATTTGTAAAGTGGGTGTAGAATATGTAATTGAAAAAAGAGATTTTAATTCAATATTTTGTGCATTTAAATGTTACTAAAGATCTATTGTAATATTTTTTTATTGTTAGCAAAAAAAAATCTTTTGTAACATTTATTAGAGTATTGCTATAGAATATCTATGTTAATATTTCTAAGTGTTACAAAAAAATTTATAGTAATATTTTTTTAAGTGTTACAGAAAATATCTATGATAACATTTTTTTAAATGTTACAAAAAAAATCTATGGTAACATTTTCTAAGTGTTACAAAAATTATCTATGGTAACATTTTTTTAAGTATTATAAAAATATCTAGTGTAATATTTTTCTAAGTATTACTATGAATGGTCTATTGCAACATTTCTCATATTATTACTATAGAAAATCTTTTGTAATATTTTCACTAAATGTTATTAAATCTTTAAAAGAATGTTAGTAAAACTCTTTAGTAATATAGGGTATATTTAACATTTGTTAAAATGTTACTAATATATATAGGTAATATTTTAATATGATTTAGTAACATTTTTTAAATGTTAGTAAAAATTAAGTATGTAGTAGTGATGATAAGACCATTTGAAACTAGAATTTTTTGTGTTTTATAATAATACAAAAATTTTATATGTACACAAAAAATCAGTCACCATATATTTATGTATATTGTACTGTTTATTTATTTTTAAATATTTTACATTTTAATATATATTTTATATTGATAACTAATTTTGTAGATGATATTTTGTGTATCCGTAGCATTGTTCGTAATAATATACTGATAATTAAAGTATCTGTAAACCCCGCTAAAATCGGTATATAATTAGTCAATAAATCGAATTTTCAATAGGAAAATTAAATACGCAAAACTGATATCAAAATAGGAAAGAGCTTGTTGAAACGAGAATTTTGATACCAATTTCGAAAAGTTTGGCCCAAGATTGGGCCGGATGGGCCGAACTGGTTGAACCGGACCCAAAATGGGCCCAAGGCCCAACCAAACCCAATCCATTAAAGAGGCACAGCTTCTTATTTCCCTTCTTCTTCATTATTCACGCTGGGAAACATTCTTAGGGGGAAGAAGAACACAAGCAAAAACCTAACCCTCACTTTAATTTCAAATCCATGTAACTTTTGATCCGGAGCTCCGATTGAAGAACCGTTTGCGACCACGCGTTCACCGTGACGAGCTCTATGAAACCCATGGAACAATTTGGTAGGTAACTCATTATTCCCTTCTCAGCCAGCTTCTCCTAATTTCGGAAATTTATGAACAATTAAGTTAAAAATTGTTCAATTCTTGTGTTCTAGGTTCAAGTTAGCTTCCGGAACTTGTGGGTTCAAGCTATTGAGCATATGGGTATGGTAAGAACACCCTAACCCTAGCTCAATCTTGTTTTAGTAATGGAGAACTGAAATTGGAATATGTATATGTATTAGGTGTAGATTAAGTGGGTATATATGCATTGGGAATATTTAGAGGCTTGTTGGTGATCAAAGCTTAGTTTGTGGCTGTTTTACTTGAGCTTGAAGAGGCTGTAATTTTGTGTTGAGAAGCTGCCTTGGGTGAATTAAGTGATCGGCCAAGGTATGGTTTAAGTTTCGCACGTTTAATATTTACGGTGTTGTGAAAACTTAGGCTAGAAGAACCATAGGATAAGTTGAATTGTTAATGGCATTTAATAAGTAGCTTGGTATTGTTGTTAGAATAATTTTTGGTAATCATATATTGGGAATAGGAGGCCTTGAGGTTATTAATTTTATGCCCTTGGACTTGCTTATGATGGATTGTGTTGGTGTTGGTATAGATTGATGGTTTAATGCATGTATGAGAGTTGATGATGGCATTAATGGATTGGTAATAGGTTGATGGAATATTGTGTGTGAAAGGTTGATATTGCATAAGTGGAATGGTAATTGTGAAGTGTTGTTCATATATATTCACATATGATTTATGCTAAACGCAATCTAAGAGTATGGCTTATTGGATTGGTTAAAAATAGCTTGAAATGGCTGTTGATGAGGTAGAAATGGAGGTGTTAGCAAATGTATGTGTTATAGGTAAGAAAGTTGTAAATGGTGGCTCTTATGAAGAAAACAAAGGCGTTAATGAAGTTTAATGTTAAGGTTTGATACTTGATGATGTATTGATGATAATTGCCATGGCTTATGAATAATGATTATGATTATGAAATGGCTTATGAATGATGTTATCTGAGATACGAGTTTCCCTGGGTAAAAACCGTGGCTCGCCACCACGTGTTCCAGGTTGATTCTCGATACTCTGTTAACCCTACGTCGTAAGGGCGACCGGGCGCACATAATTTCCCGGGTATGGATAGCCCCCATTGAGTGATTTTATGAAATATGAATGTGAACTCTATGCATAGACTCTTGGGGATGCGCGACGGGGGACAGTCTAAGGTTTTCGGACTTGTCGGGTTGGCTGGATAACCGACAGATGGGCCCCATCAGCCATAGGACAGGCATGCATCATATGCATTTGTTTGTTTTGATTGCTATGCATTTCCTGGGTTTGCCTAATTGATATATATTACATGCTATCTGTTATACTTGCTATTTGTGCTATCTGCTCATTACTTGTGCGTGACCTTGTTTGGTTGCTTGTCTCTGTTGCATTGTGAATGATGGAGGGATGGAGGAAAGGGAGTGTTAGATTAGGATTGAAAATGAAGGATTAACCACATGAACGTATTTCGGTTCGGTGGCTATTATGATTTAGGTTCGGTGATTATGGTGATTTCGGTTCGGTGGCTATTATGATTTAGGTTCGGTGGTTGTGGTGATTTCGGTTCAGTGGCTATTGTGATTTAGGTTCAATGCAAGTATGATTTTCGGTTCAGTGGTTTGCTGTTAGGTTAAGTTTGAACTTGAGTAAGTTAGGCAGATTTAGAATACCTACCCTTGTTTATGGCTTCTATTTTAGTGCTTAAGTTGGATAATTGAATAACGGAGTTCTAGTATTGCCTATGGCATTCTCAGGACCGTATTTCTTATGCGCGTGGCACTTTTACCATACTGAGAACCTCCGGTTCTCATTCCATATTGTATTGTTGTTTTTCAGATGCAGGTCGAGAGGCTCCTCGCTAGGCGTCTGGATTCTGGAAAGCGAAGTAGTTCTTGGGTGTATTTTGGGTTCTATTTGTATATATGTATGTATATGTGTAGCTTACTCTCCAAGTAACTTATGTATGCTGCTCCTCCTAGAGGTTGAGGGAGAGATAGGAGTTTACTTTGGTATTTTGGTATATTTCGGGGACACTTATGTATATTTATATGTATATATGTATCCTCCGGCCAGCCTTAGCTTCGCAGGCTGAGTCAGAGGCTAGTTATGCTGTTCCTTGGCTGTTCTTTATCCCTTCGTTTATTGTTCTATCATATTCCTATTAGGTTTCTTAGCACGCAAGTAATCCTATTCCTTGAGCGTTGCGCTTTTTATTTTGCGATTCTTGTTTACCCACTTTGTTTCAAGGCTCCTAGTATATTGATTTTCTTCAGTATTATATATATATTACTATTCTTAGAGGTCGTAATACCTTACTAACTCAGTCTTATGACTTAAGCATAAGATTAGGTATGGTAGGGTGTTACATTATGGTATCAGAGCGGTTCGTTCCTATAGAGCCTGAGGGACAGACTGATTATGCCTCTGGGCATTCTTTGGGTGTCTATACATGCTATTTAGGGTATCTAACTGATATACGAGGCATGAATGCTCATGAGCATGCATTTGGGACTTAAAGCACTAAACTAGAGATATTGAGACTGATCACCTTGATATCACTTGTTTAGAGTGAACAGAAACCAAATGGCATCTCGTGGGCGCGGTCGTGAGCGTAAGCAAGGCCGAGGACGGAGAGCTGATGAGGTGACTATACCGGTAGGTAGTTTAATCGATATCGTGACCGTAGTGACGAGTGTTGTTGCTGCCGTTGGCGCTGTTGCTGCTGCGACCATCCGAGTGATGGATGGGATGCAACCACAAGCTGGAACTGGCAACAATGATGATAATGAATATGAAGGTGGACATAATGCTCCAAATACATGGGTGCCAGCGGGTTATCCAGAGCAAGTTAACACGGGTCAAACAACGGGAGAAAGCTCAAGGAGAACTGAGGTAGCAAGGAATAATCGCCAGGAACCCTTCGCAAAGAAAAAGGGAAAAATTACACCTAGGAGCCAAAATTTCAAGAAGAATCATTTTGTCGCTTCACATTCTCAGTGCCGGAACAATGACCGAAGGAACGATAATCGTTCGGACCCGAATTCAGAAGGGCAAACTAGTGCTCAACCGGGTGACTTAAGGTGCTCAAGTTGCAAGAGGTACCATCCAAACAGACCATGCAGGGCCGGACTAGGCGTATGTTATAAGTGCGGGAGGCCAGGGCATATGTCTTGGAATTGTTCGTACAGAGGAAGCCGGGATGCAACCGAACCTGATTTTCAAACGCGAGGTAATTATGAACCAACAGTTGAATTTTTAATTTCCTTGCCTACCATTGATATGTAATATTCCTTCGTGACGCATGACGAGTTTCAGTAATTATGAGGTCCAAGTCGATGATTAGTCGAAAACTATTGGTTGTTGAGACGGAGTAACATTTAGCTAACTTAGAGGAGTAGTTAGGCTTGTGAAGGTTAATGATCAAGTGATGTAGTGGAAGCAGGTTAGACCGTATCATGGAAGCAGGTTGGACTATATCTAAGGAATCAGGAGTGTTGAGGGCTATGCGGAGTTATTGTTCAGAATCCAGTAACGGCAAAACTTTGAGGGAAAGGAATAGAGCGAACTCAATCTTTAGCTATTAATTGTTAAGAGGTAAGTGAAGATGAAACAAATCCCTATACGAGAGAGTTTCTAAGACAATTCTGGAAGGTGTGTCAGAACTTCTATTTCAGAGAGAAAGCGTGTTTGCGATAGGCTTAGTACCGGAAGCCGAATTAACTTCAATCGCACCACAAGCAAAGACATCATCATAATCGGTAGAATTTAGGATTGAGTGGAAGGGAGTACTAGAAGAGGGAATCACCTAACAAACTATTTCTTTGTGGGAAGCATCGGTTATGCTAGAGAAGAAAGAAGAGAACGGTAGGAAACCTTATGCAGAGAGAGTGTGCTAACGAACCTTCGCGACTCGATCTAATCCTTCTTTTGAAACCTACATTGACATTAGATCCGGAGCTTTTCCTGAATAGCTTGACTACCTTTCTAACTTTACTCCTTGTGCACATGAATATTGTTTCTTCCAGGATGAGTCTGAGCTTGTCTTGGTATAAACGCGTAATCCTTGAATCTTGTACCCTCGCTATGACTAGAGTTGCCTTGTTCGCAAACCATGTTCTTCAGAATCAGCTGAAATTTCTTTGACTCTATACGCTCTATTATCTCTACCAAGGATCTTTAATTTGAACTCTTTTCTTGAGATGCACCTAGGTTCTTCTCCTTGTGCATTTCATTATTTCGGTATAATCCTGATTAACCGTGTACAAGATTTTCTTTTTAATCCTTACAAACACCGTTTGTAATGCTCATTCATTTTTGAGCTTAATGTCCTTTTGAAAGTTAACTCGAGCCTATATTAGTATCATGTATAAAATATAGCTGCAACTATTGAGATGTTGATTCCTTAAGAGCAAGACTTTTGGATACGAAAAATGAAGCAGGTAAGCATGCGCCGCCAAAAAGAGTTTTGGAGCATTAATTTCTTGCAGACTACAAAACCTATGATTAGTTTAACACGCTAGAAAATACACCGGTTACATGGATACCCGAATATGAAGAGAGCTTCCAACCTCCAAGAGAAGGATTAACCCCAAATCCAATAATCAGGATACTCGAACTTATTTAACAACTCGGAATTAGTGCGATACATTACCAGAGGGGTTTAGTATACGTGTAAATACAACATCGTAAAGTGGTAACAGATGCCCTGAGTAAGAAGTTTTTGGGGAAATGCTTGGATATAAATTTCGGAGAAGGGAAGGCTAGATAAGCTGGAACTTTAATTTGGATATTAAGGGTATAGATAAAGGAGTCAAACTAAATCTATTGCGGTTTTAAAACATAGCAAAGATGAAATGCAGGAAGCGTGAGGGGACGATAAAGACCTACCGAGGATGTCGAAGTCTGGCAAACGAAAGGGAACTAAGAAAGGATTTATATGTTTGATGTCGAAATAGAGATCGTAGAGTCAAGGACTTAAGGAGTGCAATAACAGTGATAAGGAGCTACTAAGAGAACCGAATCCGGCTGAATCAAGAAGACACCATGAGTGGGTTATGTGTCGAGATTAGGAGTTAGAGTGAGAAACTGTTGTCCGAAGAATACAAGAGAGGATTTTTGAAGTTACCTTGGGGGTTTCTAAGACGTATCACGAATTCAAGAAGATATTTTGAGCCGCCAGAAGTGAGGAACAGAGTGACGATCCATGTGATTACATGTTCGACGCATGAGAAAGAAAAGAAAGACCACCAGAAGCCATGCGAATGTTACAACTGTCGAAAATTCAGCATTAAAGGTAAAAGAGAATAACCATCGATTTCATAATAGGTTGCCGACGACTAGGACAAAAGGTGATACTGTTAGGGAACTATGGATCAAGTGACCAGGCCCGTTTTGCCCATCGGAGTAAACCACTTCTTGGGAATATCAAAGAGACTATACAGGGAGAAGGTGAGACTTCACAGTATGTTAAACACATTTGAATTAACCGAAAACTGGAATACCAAACGTCTTAGTTCCTGAGTTTGACAGCCGAAACAACGAAGGAAGAGTGACACAAATCTAAGTTAGAATTCTCACTATGAAAGCCGACAAAAGAGTTAAGCAGATCTAAGAAGAAGACTTCTCAAGTTGGAAGGAAGATGATACCTATTTCTGAAGATCACTTCGACGAAATAGGATCGGATGATTAAGCAAAAACTAAAAAGCTAAATTCCCATCACATCGGACCAATGGCGTATAGGATCGCTTTCCTATCACAATGTTCGAACCTGCATGATGTGTTTCACATATTACAGCTTCATAAATACATTTTCGACCCAGTTATGTCCTACAACCAGAATCAGTTCAAGTAAGAGAAGGTCTGACGCTTCCAGTAACTCTGGTTAGGATTGATGATACTAGCATTAAACGTTTATGCGGGAGAGAGGTTTTCTTAGTGAAAGTAGCTTGGTATTGAAGAATACACCTAGAAGCTTGAGACAGAGATGCGGAAGGACTACCCACACCTCTATTCAGGTAGCGCACTCTGAATTTTGAGGACAAAATTCCTAATTAGGTGGGTAGGATGTAAACCCCGCTAAAATCGGTATATAATTAGTCAATAAATCGAATTTTCAATAGGAAAATTAAATACGCAAAACTGATATCAAAATAGGAAAGAGCTTGTTGAAACGAGAATTTTGATACCAATTTCGAAAAGTTTGGCCCAAGATTGGGCCGGATGGGCCGAACTGGTTGAACCGGACCCAAAATGGGCCCAAGGCCCAACCAAACCCAATCCATTAAAGAGGCACAGCTTCTTATTTCCCTTCTTCTTCATTATTCACGCTGGGAAACATTCTTAGGGGGAAGAAGAACACAAGCAAAAACCTAACCCTCACTTTAATTTCAAATCCATGTAACTTTTGATCCGGAGCTCCGATTGAAGAACCGTTTGCGACCACGCGTTCACCGTGACGAGCTCTATGAAACCCATGGAACAATTTGGTAGGTAACTCATTATTCCCTTCTCAGCCAGCTTCTCCTAATTTCGGAAATTTATGAACAATTAAGTTAAAAATTGTTCAATTCTTGTGTTCTAGGTTCAAGTTAGCTTCCGGAACTTGTGGGTTCAAGCTATTGAGCATATGGGTATGGTAAGAACACCCTAACCCTAGCTCAATCTTGTTTTAGTAATGGAGAACTGAAATTGGAATATGTATATGTATTAGGTGTAGATTAAGTGGGTATATATGCATTGGGAATATTTAGAGGCTTGTTGGTGATCAAAGCTTAGTTTGTGGCTGTTTTACTTGAGCTTGAAGAGGCTGTAATTTTGTGTTGAGAAGCTGCCTTGGGTGAATTAAGTGATCGGCCAAGGTATGGTTTAAGTTTCGCACGTTTAATATTTACGGTGTTGTGAAAACTTAGGCTAGAAGAACCATAGGATAAGTTGAATTGTTAATGGCATTTAATAAGTAGCTTGGTATTGTTGTTAGAATAATTTTTGGTAATCATATATTGGGAATAGGAGGCCTTGAGGTTATTAATTTTATGCCCTTGGACTTGCTTATGATGGATTGTGTTGGTGTTGGTATAGATTGATGGTTTAATGCATGTATGAGAGTTGATGATGGCATTAATGGATTGGTAATAGGTTGATGGAATATTGTGTGTGAAAGGTTGATATTGCATAAGTGGAATGGTAATTGTGAAGTGTTGTTCATATATATTCACATATGATTTATGCTAAACGCAATCTAAGAGTATGGCTTATTGGATTGGTTAAAAATAGCTTGAAATGGCTGTTGATGAGGTAGAAATGGAGGTGTTAGCAAATGTATGTGTTATAGGTAAGAAAGTTGTAAATGGTGGCTCTTATGAAGAAAACAAAGGCGTTAATGAAGTTTAATGTTAAGGTTTGATACTTGATGATGTATTGATGATAATTGCCATGGCTTATGAATAATGATTATGATTATGAAATGGCTTATGAATGATGTTATCTGAGATACGAGTTTCCCTGGGTAAAAACCGTGGCTCGCCACCACGTGTTCCAGGTTGATTCTCGATACTCTGTTAACCCTACGTCGTAAGGGCGACCGGGCGCACATAATTTCCCGGGTATGGATAGCCCCCATTGAGTGATTTTATGAAATATGAATGTGAACTCTATGCATAGACTCTTGGGGATGCGCGACGGGGGACAGTCTAAGGTTTTCGGACTTGTCGGGTTGGCTGGATAACCGACAGATGGGCCCCATCAGCCATAGGACAGGCATGCATCATATGCATTTGTTTGTATTGATTGCTATGCATTTCCTGGGTTTGCCTAATTGATATATATTACATGCTATCTGTTATACTTGCTATTTGTGCTATCTGCTCATTACTTGTGCGTGACCTTGTTTGGTTGCTTGTCTCTGTTGCATTGTGAATGATGGAGGGATGGAGGAAAGGGAGTGTTAGATTAGGATTGAAAATGAAGGATTAACCACATGAACGTATTTCGGTTCGGTGGCTATTATGATTTAGGTTCGGTGATTATGGTGATTTCGGTTCGGTGGCTATTATGATTTAGGTTCGGTGGTTGTGGTGATTTCGGTTCAGTGGCTATTGTGATTTAGGTTCAATGCAAGTATGATTTTCGGTTCAGTGGTTTGGTGTTAGGTTAAGCTTGAACTTGAGTAAGTTAGGCAGATTTAGAATACCTACCCCTGTTTATGGCTTCTGTTTAGTACTTAAGTTGGATAATTGAATAACGGAGTTCTAGGATTGCCTATGGCATTCTCAGGACCGTATTTCTTATGCGCGTGGCACTTTTACCATGCTGAGAACCTCCGGTTCTCATTCCATATTGTATTGTTGTTTTTCAGATGCAGGTCGAGAGGCTCCTCGCTAGGCGTCTGGATTCTGGAAAGCGAAGTAGTTCTTGGGTGTATTTTGGTTTCTATTTGTATATATGTATGTATATGTGTAGCTTACTCTCCAAGTAACTTATGTATGCTGCTCCTCTTAGAGGTTGAGGGAGAGATAGGAGTTTACTTTGGTATTTTGGTATATTTCGGGGACACTTATGTATATTTATATGTATATATGTATCCTCCGGCCAGCCTTAGCTTCGCAGGCTGAGTCAGAGGCTAGTTATGCTGTTCCTTGGCTGTTCTTTATCCCTTCGTTTATTGTTCTATCATATTCCTATTAGGTTTCTTAGCACGCAAGTAATCCTATTCCTTGAGCGTTGCGCTTTTTATTTTGCGATTCTTGTTTACCCACTTTGTTTCAAGGCTCCTAGTATATTGATTTTCTTCAGTATTATATATATATTACTATTCTTAGAGGTCGTAATACCTTACTAACTCAGTCTTATGACTTAAGCATAAGATTAGGTATGGTAGGGTGTTACAGTATCTCTAATGCATGATTTTAATTTCATTTCATTTTGGATCCTGCAAAGTGTCACATAAGTATTTGTGGAATCATATATCATAAAATTTAATTTGAAACTCAATGTAAAATTTATCACTCCAATACTTAGCCTCATTTTAATTTATACTTAAATTATTTTTATTTATTTCAAATAATTTTAATTAAATTGTAAAATTTTAACTAAAATAAAAATATAAAATTAGAAAATTAATAATTTTGTAGATGTGAAAATTGAGAATTTTGCGTATAGGATTGGGAGAAAATTATAATTTTATAAATAATTGAAAAAATAACTTACGATAAATTGATTTTGATTTATTTTTCTACCAAATAACTTAGTACTTTTAGGCTTATTTCAAACAATTTTTTCAAAAAATAATTATTTATAATTTTAGTTTTATTTTAAATAATTTTTTTCAAAAAAAATTATTTAATTATTTAAATTTTATTTTTAATTTTTTTCAAAAACAGTATTATGTAGTAATTTTAGTTTTATTCTAAATAATTCAAATTTTAGTTTAATTTTTACTTAAAATTATTAGCCTTGATTATTATTTAACGACTATAGTTAATATGCATTGTTAGGGTTTTTATATTTTAATTATTTATTGAAATGGTAAAATTAATATTATTAATTTTTAGCATATGTTTACTGATTTTAGGTTTATTTAAAATATTTAGTAAATTATCTTTTAGTTTAAATATTTAATTAATTAAAAAAGAAACAGCATCAGCATCAGTATCAGTGATTATCAATATATATTAATAACTAAGTTTTATTTATTTTTACCTTAAGTATTCGTTAAAAAAAATTTAGCTCCTGTAGCTACCATACTCAAAATCATACCCACATTTTTCACACACATTAAATTCATAATCATACTCACATTATGTACAGGAATATGCACAACCTTCTATATAGCCATGCGATTAGCTATACACTATGTGCTAGGCATACATGCTGATACTGATATTTTTTAAAAATAATATAATGCCTTTTTTACTTATATCAATATCGTTTTAAATAATTTTGATCATGAATCATACTTTAACACGTTTCTATTTCATGTTTCGACATAATAACAAAATTTTTTTTTCCATAAGTAAACCTTCTGTATTTAAACATTTTAAAAAATTATTTAATTGATTGTTAGTATATAGTGTAGACATATTGCCACACTTCTAATCTTTTTCAAAGTCTAACTGAAAACTGGAAAGTTGCATTATAGTTCATAAATATTTATAATTAATTCGCAAGTATCTTTGAGTTAAAGAAATCAAATATTTTAACAATAAGAGTATTATTAATAAAATGCAGATGCACTATAATACACCTACTTACCTCATAAATAAAAGTTGATATGTTAAAAGAGTTGATTTTTAGTTAGGTGAATATACTTAAAGAATTGAAAAATATTATACTGGTTAGATTATAGTAATCATTAAGATCTGTAGGTTACTATGTTAGCAAATATTTTTCAATTATAAAACTATTTTGGAATGAGGATGTTGATCTCCTATAAATATAACTTTATTTTTGTTCAGTTACTTACATACGTACACACATTGGTTTTATACAGTGTCACCATAAATGAGATAATGAATGGTCTTTTACTATAAGAACCAACCTAACAACTAATAGGCTAATCTTATTTAAGTTATTTTTAATGCTTTTTAAAGTATATATTTAATTTTAACATGATATCCTAGTTAATACACATGATATCCTAAGTTTAGATGCTAGATGGCCAAAAAATAATTACAATATAGGAATATTACATAAAAATTCTTATTCTCTTGATAAGCAAGTGACATACACCTCCTTATCACTAATCCTCCTTATCACTTACTATTTTGCTATATGTTTGGAGTCATTAATGTTCTTTCCAAAATTAATTTCAGTTTCTTCCAAATCAAATCCCTAACATCTCTCAATCACATTATTATCCATTAAAATACAATAATTCTCTACAAAAAATATGGAAATTAAATTAAAAAGTTTTAGCAACTTCTATTATACAACTTATATTTTACATATACACTATTAAAAAATAAAATATAAAATATAAACAAAAATTAAAAATAATTTATTAAAAATAATTATTAACTCGTGATATTAAAACCAATGAATAAGCATATATATGAATATTAAATAAAAATATTAAAATAATTAAAATCATGGTCTATTTGTGCACATATGAGATAATTTGAAAAATACAATAAGACGTATAGTTTAAAATTAAATAATATTAATTATAAAAAATTATTAATTATAAACATTATAGGTATGAAATTATAAATATTATGAATACAAATTATGGAATGTATTAACATGAAATTATGGATGTTATGTGTATGAATTTATAGATGTTATGTGTAAATTTATCAATTGAATAAATTAATTTAAGAATTTAGTATTTTTTTTAAATTCAATTATGGTAAAATTTAAAAAACATCTATGTTAACTTTATATTTACATATACAATAACTAAAAAATGATATGTGTATGGATGTAATATCTAATAAACATGAATTTAATTTTTAGATGTTATTTGTATGTAATTATGGATGTTATGTATATGTACGTATGAATGTTATGTGTATGAACTTAGTTAGTATACAATATAATTATAAATGCACATAAAAGCACAAAAAAAATTAAATCAGTTTATTACCATACCTCATCAAAGCTAGTGTGGTTTTTCATATTCTCGAGAATTGGTTGACTGTCAACAACCTCGTCGGGTGAGTCCGTCTTCAAATTCTTCATCAGCACCTTCTACCATAGGTACCATATTAAGGTCGAATTCAAATGCCATACTATTTACAACGATAAACACGACTTTTTGTAAAATTTCTTGACTTATACACTATTCTGCTTGCAATGGTATTATAGTCATGATTTTTGAATGATCATAATTAAATTAATGGAAGGTATATATTACAAAGAATCAAGTGCAAGTAAATGCTTTAACGGAAATAAAGAATTAATGATTTTTTTGTATTTTCATTGATTGATATTAAATGCCTTAAGGGAAACAAAGAATCAAGTGTAATTAATTCAATTAATGTATATTATCATTACCGTCCATTCTTATTATTATTATTAATATTTAATATATTCTTAAATATAAAAATTAAATTATAAAAGGAATATTAAGTATTGATTACAAGAATGCTTAATAGTAAGGAATATGATATTATAATTAATATCATTAATAAATAAAGTTGATAAGAATATGATAAGTGGAATGATAAGAGGGTGAGATAAAAAATAAAACTGTTATTAAGTGATATAAATGAAGTAAATTATAGAAACTTTTGGCTAATTATGGCTGAAAATTTGTTGTTACCAAACTTTTTCCTTTATTATTATTTTAGCTATAAACTCACTCCTTCTTAAATTAATTATATTTTTATTTAATAATAATTATAAATTTACTTATTTTTTCTTTTCATAATTTTGTAATATCTATTAATATTATTTTTTCAATAAATACTTATAGTATATAATAGTATAATAGGTATAAATTAATTAATAAATTATTAAAATTTAAAAATAATAGTTATTTTAATATAAAAACAAAATAAAATACTTATGATAAAGTAAAAATAATAATATATTTATTATTCTTGTTCCATATTGTTTTAGAATAGCTTGATTATTTTTAAAATGTTAGTGAATATATATTTTAAATTTTTTACTATTTTATATTCTTATTTACGTAGGACTAGATCAATCGGTTCAACCAGTGATCTACCGGTTGAACCAATAATCTAATAATTTAGTAGTTTAACCGATTTGATCATTGATTTGATTCGAACAACTATGCTAACAAGGCAACAACATTTTTCCTTGATTCGTTCAAAACTTCTTCTTGAATCCCACTCCCCATTACTTTGAAAAGCAAGTTTCTAACGTATTTTTGAGTATTTTATATTATTATTAGGTAGTTATTTAGCTTAGTTTATTAGTGTTTAAGTTGAAAGTAGAACCATAAGTAATTAGTTAGTGTTTTAAGCTAAAAGTAGAACCAAAATAAATGGCTAATAATTAAAAAAATAGAATTATTTAGTATTTTTAGACTTATTTCAAACAATTTTTTTCAAAAGACACAACTATTTAGTAATTTTAATTCTAAAAAATTTTAAATAGTTGAAATTTTAGTTTTATTTTAAATAAATTTTTAAAACAATATTATTTAGTAATTTTAAGCTTATTTCAAACCATTTTTTTCAAAAAACAATTATTTATAATTTTAGTTTTATTTTAAGTAATTTTTTTCCAAGAAAAATTATTTAGTTATTTTAGTTTTATTTTTAATTTTTTTTCAAAAACAATATTATGTAGTAATTTTAGTTTTCTTCTAAATAATTCAAATTTTAGTTTCATTTAATTAAAAAAAGAACAATATCAGTATCAGTATCAGTAATGATCAATATATATTATTAACTAAGTCTAGTTTATTTTTACTTTAAGTATTTGTTAAAAAAAATTTAGTTTATGTAACCACCATACTTAAAACTATACCCACCCACACCCATCAAATTTACAATTATACCTACATTATTCACATGAATATGCACAGCCTTCTATATAGCCATGCGGTCAGCCATACACTATGTGCGAGGTATACATGTTAACATTGATATTTTTTAAAATAATATAATACCTTTTTTACTGATATCGATATCATTTTAAATAATTTTGATCATGAATCATACTTTAACACGTTTCTATTTCATGTTTTGACATAGTGACGAAATTTTTCCTTCCATAAGTAGACCTTCTGTATATAAATATTTTAAAAAACTATTACTTTAATTGATTGTTAGCATATGGTGTGGACATATTGCTACACTTCTAATGTTTGTCAAAGTCTAACGAAGATTGGAAAGTTACAATATATTTCATAAATATTTATAATTAATTCGCAAGTATCTTTGAGTTAAAGAAATCAAATATTTCAACAATAAAAATACTATTAATACAATATGGATGCACTTCAATGCACCTGCTTATCTCGTAAATAAAAGTTAATATATTAAAAAAAGTTGATCTTTAGTTAGGTGAATATACTTAAAGAAATAAAAAATATTATATTGATTAGATTATAGTAATTATCATATTTGTAGCTTTTTATATCGACAAATATTTCTCAATTATAATACTATTTCGAAATGAGGATGTTGGTCTCTTATAAATATTACTCTATTTTTGTTCAGTTTTTTACACACTGGTTTTAATACACTTTCACCATGAATGAGAATCAAAATACCCAAGTACTACTCTTGACCTATTGCATTCTTATTTTGCTTGTTGTCCCAAGTGTAGTTGTTTCTGAGTGCACCTGTTATGAATCAAAAGAAGTCCAAGACAAAGGCAAGTTGCTGAAGTTAAAGATAGCAGCTCATGTATCCATTCTAATTGCCAGTATAATTAGTGTTTATATTCCATCTCTCGGCAAACTCATACCCGCTATAAGTCTAGAAAAAGACATCTTCCTCTTAATTAAGGTCTTTGCGGCAGGTGTTATACTGGCCACTGGATTTATTCATGTGTTGGCGGATGCGTTCGAGAATCTAATTTCGTCTTGTTTGCACGATCATCCCTGGGAAAATTTTCCTTTCACTGGATTTGTGGCCATGTGTACTAGTATGGGAACACTTATGGTTGATGCTTATGCCACTGCTTATTTTCAAAAATCACATTTTCAAGAGGCACAAGTAGAGACTTCCACAGATACAGAAAAAGATCTTCACCTCCACAAAACACATGGTCATGCACATGGCTTTGTTCCCAGTAAGTCTTCAGAGCTCCTTCGTCATCGCGTCATATCACAGGTAACTATATATGTGCAGTTTTATATTCTTTGATTTTATTGACTAGCAATAGAATTGCCAAACCACTCTAATTGATTTTGAAATTTTGATTTATAATAATAATTATTTTGAAAGAATTTGACTATAGGTGTTGGAGTTGGGGATGTTAGTTGTCCATTCTATGGTAATAGGAATCACCTTGGGAGCATCAATGAGTTCAGAAACAATAAGACCCCTGGTTGCAGCGTTGACATTCCGTCAGTTCTTTGAAGGTATCGGACTTGGAAGCTGCATAACTTAGGTACTACTTTAAATATTTAATTTATAATCACCTGTTTATATTACCATCCAAGATTAGTAACATTTAAAGGCTAAATTAGTGGTTATATGAAAATATATTATTAGCCGTGTGTTTTAAACTACAATAAAACTTTCTAAAGATTTTGTGGTTAGCAAATAAACTAAAGAATTAATTTTTTTTAATAAAATAAAGAAACCTTCAAAAATTATGATAAAATTGATTTCGGTGTTATGAGATTACGGTTAATGTGCTTCCAAAAAAGTAAACGAGCAAATAAAAGAGTAATACTTTAAATTAATTCTTAAAAAAATTTTAGTCGAATATTTTAGTTTTTAACAAATTTTAACTATTAAATTAGTTTTTAAATTTTTATTTTGTTAAATAAATTCAATTCTATTATTTTTTATATAAAAGATTTGATTTGAGAAGTTTATAAATTTTTAGAGACGGTTATATCTTTTATTAAACTATGATATAGAGATTAATTTATCTAATTTTTAATCAAAATTTATCTAATAAAATAAAAATTTAGAAACTGATTTAGTGGCTAAAATTTATTGAAAATAAATTACGCGACGAAAATTTTTTTGAAAATTAATTTGGAATATTACCCTAAAATAAAATAATAGGCTATGGACATTTATTTTTTTTTTGTAAAAACTTATATGTAACCCATTTGAAAACATAGAAAGATGGTTAGTCAGATTAGTATACTATTATTTGAAATCACACCCATTCAGGAAAAAGAAGATAATAAAATGGAGACATAAATTTATCTCGTTATAAGGAATGTTTAGAGACTTGCCGTGTTTGTTATAATTATTCAAATCAGTAAATAATTGAAAGTTATTATATTTAACTAACAGAAGTCCCCGCGCATACGTGTGGGTAATAGTAGTGTTTGGATGGTGTAACTACTTTGCTTAAAATATTGGATTGAATATTAATATTATATATAACATATATAATGGTCTTTTGACCGATTTGAACACAGATTAATAAGACATAATATAAATAAGATGTGAAACTAAAGAAAACACTAAAAAAAAAGAGCCATTGAATGTTTTAGTTGTGTTGTACTATATACCTCCTTTTAATAGGATTTGAAAATCATGTTGTACTAAATAAAGATCTATTTGTCAGAGCACAATATGGTTTTTACTCATGTTTTCTATTCTTAAAGCAGGAAAGTGCAACATACATTAATTGAAACAGTTTTAAACTTGTTCAAGTAATTAAAAGAGCAAAAAATATTAAAAAGTAAATTTCCTGATGCTGAAAGAATTTTTTCTTGTTTAATGATAGTAATTGTAGGTTTGTCGCTGTGGACCTGCATAGATTGCTGAAAAATATAAATAAATTTATTTTAATCAACTAACAGATGCACATGCATGATATAAATAGAATACTGTTTTAGTAGTTTGTTTTAAATGAGTAGTATATATTATTGTAATTGAGACTTTGATGAAAATTTAAAGTATATTGGAAGTGAAGTTTAGCAACATGGAATATTGATTATGGCAAAGAAGGTAAGGCAGATAATACTTGATTTCAAACATTATGCATCATGAAAAATCAGGATATTGATGAGGTAAATTGAAATATTAAAAGACGGAAGCATTGTTTCTTTTTTGATAAAGAGTACTTCATATAGTTAGAATGTGATAAAAAAAAAAGTTAACCATTTCAAAGCAAAATAAAATTCTGAGGTAGATCATTTATCCTTTCAAATTGTCTATGTTAGCATACATGGGGAGGCTTGATTGAGGAGTTGTTGCAAAATATAATTTTTTAAGTCACAGTAGTTGCGATAGTAATATAATAGCAATTTTAACAGTAATAGCAAAATGCTAATCATAATGGTAGAGTAGTGCATACCGGTATCATTTGAGAAATTTCTAAAAACTTGTTGGTACACCACATTTTGTGTTTCGGTTGAGTTGTTGGATTTCTCATGAGATATTACAATTTTTAATCCACTTTTGTTGCTATTCATAAGTGATGTGAAAATATAAATGATGTTTTAAATTTTTTTACTATTTTATCCAAATATTAAAAATCAAAAGAGTATTTTATTCTATATTAAATTATATTATATTATTTTCAAATACCAATAGTGCTCCTTTATTTTTACACTAATTAATAATTTAAATATAGTTTACATAATGTGCTAGTTTGGATAAGGAAAGAGTAATACATTTAAAAAAAATTTCAGTAGTAATAAAAGTGATTAATTCAAAAGTAATAGATTATATTGTTATTGGAAATTTTTATTATAAAATAGAAAGCATAAAATACTTTTTTTATATTTGTATCATGAAATTTTCAGTAATTGCTAACTTGCATAAAATTAAAATAATTAAATAGAACTATAATAGAAAAAAATATATAGAACAAAAAATAGTCTTATTAGATTAAAAAAAAGCTTTAGTTGCTTCATCATCAAATTATTAATTATTATTGTTTTTAGAATAAGATTTTGGTCATGAGTAGATTAAGTACTTTTATAGCCTCAAAGAAATACACCATCAAGAAGAAAGATTCAAATTAAAAATGATAAAAAAAAAATCATAACTACTAATAAAAAAGATATATATCCATTTACATCTTTTCTGTAAAAAAAATTCAACTTTTGACTGTTTTTTTTATATACTATTCTTTGATGTCATCTACTACAGCAACTAAACACTGACTTTAAAAGGACATTTTTCTTTAGACTTTCTCTAAAATTTTGGCTTTTGAAAATATGCTATTTTTCATGTATATTTTTGCCTTTTCTGTATTTGTCAATATATATTTTCATAGGAACAAATATGTAACTATCCTTTCATTCTATTATATCCTTCTTTGCTTTAAAAAAACTTAAATTTATGCGTCTATTCTACAATTAGCTAATAATTTTCTTAAATTTATGCGTCTATTCTACAATTAGCTAATAATTTTCACTGTAACATATTGAACATACAACAAAGTCAATACACACAATTTTATGATAACTTTTATATCCAATGTTAGCCAAAATAAATAAAAAAAATCAATAAAAAAATGACAATTACAAAATTTGAAACCGTATAAATTTTTTTAAAATAAGACATCAAACAAAAGTAGACAATTTAAATATAATCTTATTTATAGCAACATAACCTTTTTTAAGTATATAAAACTCAGTGCATGAATAATGTAATGGCATTTAAGATTTAGCTTTAGTGAAACATTCAAGTTAGCAATACAATGATACAGTCGTGTATATCTTCCTGGATGTGCATCAAAATTTATTCTTGTTTCCAAGCATAGCCTGAATTGTTTGAATTATTTGCTCAAACAAAGATTAAGTCTATTCAAGATCATTAATATTTAATGTGACTTAATGGCAACCATGATGACTGGTAACTGCCTAGTTTCTTTTCTATTCCAGCTCTTCCCAGTAAATATTGCTATTATTAAATGTAAATTGGGACAACGTCTTGAGAGTTGAGACGTTTTCCTTGTTATAATCCACTATCCGAGAAAGAATATGAAAACCATTGTGATACACGATTAGAATTACCTGCAAGATGCACAAAATGTTCATGTTTTATAATACCTAACATCTAAAATTATTAATATTGCACCAATAACATAAATAAAATTCCACACAATAATATAAAATCAACAAAAAGAAAAAACTACCTAATAAACATGACATAGAGAGTAGCAAGATATTGGTTTCTGTAGATAAGAATAAACAAATATATGAATATAAGAGGGAGAAACTTAAAAAATCTAATTTTATTATTTATTTATAATAGAAAATTACCTCTAATGTACTTTTTTTTTTGGAAATAACACTCATGGAATTCATCATCTCCTATAATGTTATAAAAATAAATCAATAACGAACAGATCTTCAAATCAAGCACTAAATATACTCAACTGAGTTTTTAAGAGTTTATCTTTAGTTATCAATATTTTTAGGTTGTAAACAAATCTTTTTCTATGTGCGGGGGTAGCATTGATATCTAAAAAAATTATAAGTCATATATATCAATAATATGTATTCAAAATGAGAAAGTGTTCTTTGAATACGTGAAATGTTTGGAAGAAAATAAAATATGCTACTGAATTAATAATTATAAAGAAGATGAATCAATTGGTTTATTTTGAAGAAATTTTACCTGAAATACATTGACTGCATTCTAAATTATTACCGCAATTGTTAGTAGAAACTTAATGAGAAGCAGAATTATTTGCTAAAGTGTTTGTGAAGAGTTGATATACCTTTCTGTTCTTAATGGCTTCAATCTTTGATTGATATGATCCTTTATAGTTGATGTTGATGAGGAAAGATTTCTAATAGTTGTGCAAGATACAATTAGAAGTTAACCACCCAAATGCATTTTCATGCATGAGACAATTTTGTGTAATTTTATTAAAATTGAAGGTTTTAAAACATGACTTTTAAAAGTATCTATAATAATTCATATGAAGATACATAATTATTTTTAAGTGATATTATTGAAATAGGAGAAATGTGTTAAATGCATATAACATTTTCAATTCATTTAAAATCTATATTATTTTAATATTAAAATTGATAGTTACATATAAATTAATCACTTTTTTATTATATAAAAGTTCAATATATGTTCTTACTATACTGATAGAAAAAAATTGTCTTTTTTTTTTTACAATTAACGTGTTGAAAAAGTAAAATAAGTGTCAATTTCTAAAAAAAAAAATAGAAACTAAAAAACAAAATAACTACTAATTAAATATCTTCTTTTAATTATTCCTTTTGGTATTGATTTTACTCATCTTATTTTTCCTAAACATGTGTAATTAGTAGGATCACCAATAAAATCATGATCAATAAAAAGATAAACTCAAGAGTGCATTTTGGTCTTTCAAAATGCATAATTTCAATATAATACCCTTTTTAAATTCAACTGTTAGATCTTTTATCTATAAAGATTAAAAATGTATATTTATTGGAATACTCATATCTAGATTTTTTATTGGTGTATTTTAGGGTTGTTCTTAAGAAAGATTTACAATTGAGATATGCTATTTCCATTTTGAGATATCATTTAATCCACTATTCTTTTGCAATAAAATAATACTATAAGGAAAAGAACGTAAGTAAACTTACTTTGAATGATTGGTGACAAAGACCTCCTTTGAACAATACAATCCATATTCTTTTGACTTCTATAGGTCTCATGTTCTTGTATAGAAGGAGGAATATTTTCTTTGGAAGCAACAATGGCAAAATCTGATGAGCATGTCAGATTAGGAAAGCAAGAGATTAAAAATTTTCAATTTATAATTTTATATGAATTAATTTATAAATATATAAAAAACTTGTATTGATTCAAGAAGGTTACCTTTTGTTTGTTTTTGTAGCAATTTCCTTTTTTTTTTCTCCACTTATCTCCCATCTTTTACTTGCATTCTCGGTGCTTTTCAAATTCATAAAGTGTCAACGAAGGCAAGTTGATTTTGTTTTACTTTTGGTTCTTATTAGTTTGTTATTACATAATTAGATAAAATTTGAAGAAGTCCTACAATTAATAACATATCCAAGATGCTCATGAAACACATGCAACAGTTCTGCAAAAGTCATTGAAATATTATTAGCAAAACTTAAAACTAAATACATCATCTAACTTCTGAAGCCATTAAAGTGCTGCCTCAAGACATATTACTTAATATTAATATAACATAACAAAAAAATATTGTTACTAATTTAAAGTATTAAGTAATTAAAGATAGACATAGCAACTTTTTCTTTTAAATATTCCTTGTTGAAAGGTTACCATATCTTCCTCAACTTAACATAGTCTTTTTGTTGCATAAATTTTTTATTTGAAAAAGGAATGCTTTTTTCATATCCTAATACAAAAGATTGTTATTCTACTTTTAGGTTCGCATTTAAGCTTAAAAAAAAGACTGGAAAGGACTTAACATCATCAACACATTCTATGTATCCACATATTTTTTTAGACGCCTAAATCAACAGTAACAACCTGCCCCTACTCCAATCTCCTTATTATTAGCTTCGCCTATTTTTCACTCTGAATCATCCTCCGTATTTGTGCAACGAACCACCCGGTGAATGTTGACAACACATACCATTGCATCACATACCCAAGTCATTCAGATTCTTTTATTTTTTCCAAGAAAGAAAAACTCAAGTTGAAACAAAATATAAATAAATAAATGCAGAAAAAAGGAACTTTTACATCATTAAATCACATGAAAAGTTGTAACTAACACCTACATATTTTCTCTTAACCATCCAATAAAATATAAATATTATCTAAAAAAAATTCATATAACTATATTAGATTTGAGGATGTTCCTCTGACTACTTACATATTTAAAGATGCTAGTGGGTACCAAACACTTGGAAATGAAGCCCTGCACTTTCTTCTGCAAAAATTAACAAATATTATTAGTATGATATAGCAAACTATGGAAAAAAAAGTGAAAATAATTAAAAAAGGGATACTTTTGGTAGAACAAAGGAGTTGGGATGGGCTTGTAACGAAAGAATATTTCCAGCTTCTTCACTTTTTATTTCACAAACTTTGCCCACAAATAATCAAAATTGAAAACTGGTTCACTTCTGTGTACAACAATTCTACAAATCAGATAAGCACACAACAAATAAAGAAATTCTTATAAGCCATTTTAAATTCCTAATTCATATATTTACTATTCCTAATAGCTAACACATAAAAGGATTGCTTCACGGATTTACAATGCAGGTCAATCACAACCTCGAATTCTCAATGTGTAAGAACTGACATAAGACACAAAAACGGTAAAAAATAAGCAATATAATTAACAAAAGACAAATACAATAAGCTATCCAACAATAAAATATTAGGAACAAATTTTATGGGCAGGTCAGAGTAAAGTATGATCTTGATACAAATGGCACAGTTGCTGTTTGAACCTCAACCCCAACTCCGCACCATCCTTTGCCAAAGGGGAGATAATGATAATAGCAATGAGACTCTCTTAATAGGCATGTTCATAACAAAGTTGAGGCACAACAAATCAAATAAAATCAAATTAGGAGTGGTTGAGAAATCATGAAACCTCATACGTGTAGATTGTCTTCAGTTCCTGAGATATTTCTGAAAACTCAATGAAGGAATACCATAGAAGAACCTACTGTCTCCAACATGTTGTGGCAGCTGAACACTAAAAGAATCTGTAGTAAAAGACATCATCAATCAAAGATGTAAGCACAGAGTGAACAAATGCGTAATTCATAGTTAGTCTAAAATAAATATAAAGAAAGGTGAGTTATACTATATGGATTGGAGCTTCACATCCTCCTTCAATAAGCTGCATTTACATAAAAAGCCATTACAATGAGAAATTCTATTTTAATAGGACATAAATTAAATCATTATGGCAAAGATATATCAGATGACTAAAACTTGAATCCACCAACTAGTCCTACTTGCAGAGCACCTTGAGTAACAGCGTCCATTAGCCCCAGTCCAACCCTTGACCATGAAGTGCAATCCAAAAGATTTGCAATCTGCATAGCAGACATACAAAATAGTAAATAATCATTATTTTCTTTTATAGAAAAAGATTTTATTAGAAAGAGAAATAAAAGAGATGAGACATCCTCATATAAATACAAAAACATATTATTAAAATCTAAAGGGATAAGCCATGTATCAATGTTAGATTATCCTTTTCATTAGTTAGGAGAAAACACTAACGCAGGCCAGGAGCTTTTCATCATAGGGAAGCCAAAATGGTAATCCTAATGCCTATCCCAAATGAAATCACATTTGAAAGGACTCAATAAAATCCCTAGGGTTCTTTTCTATGTCATTAAAAACCTTTGCCAATATCACAGTAAATTGCCTAAGCCAAAAACTAATAATGTTTTTTAGAAAGCCAACTTACATTATTCACAGAAAGCAAGAAACAGGCATAAAGTTAGTTCTTCTGCTTAAACATAAAAATATCTACAATCAATATATTAAAGGAATATATAGTGAATTTGCCACTAATAAGAAGGGCCATAGTTATATGCTTATAGTCTTTCCTGATCTTGTGCTCAAATTTTAGTGCCACTTGAGAAATAAAAAGTAAAAATCAACTAAGCTCGAAGTCCATGTGATTATCTATTCGATTGAACATATCAAACTCATTTAGCTTTGCCATGACATTTATCTTTGCCTGTAGCTTTTCCAAATTTGACAGTGTGATTGACACTATCACATGGACCAACCTATGGATAGAAGAAACTTCTTATTTAAAACAACTACCAGTCTATCAATTATTTAGAAAATGCATCTCTTCTAAGCTCAAAGTGTGACTAAAATTAATCAGTATTGGTATAGATTTTTAGTTCTTCTTCATAGTATTGTGCTATCCTTTTCTTCTAACTTCTTTCTAAGTCAAATCCTAAAGACAGGTTTAAAAATGAATAACAATAATAATAACGAAAATTTTTGCACTGCAAAAGCAAAGGAATTAAACTCCACAAATAAATTCTAAAACAAAAAACGCCATATTTGGTACTTGCTATCAAACAGAGATCATTTTTTGAGAGCCAAAATATCATTTCTTTCTTTTAAAACTATTATGTCAAAATTTTTAGGTGTCTTGGGGAGGTCAAAACAATAGTATACTCATTATTATTTGGTGGCCAGTGCTCTTTTTTTCTTTTATTCCGTACATTCGCACATATCAATTGCTGAATTTGTTTTCTTTATTTTAAATCAACAATGATGAGAAGACTCAAAAAAGGAAATTTAGAAAACAATAGAAACCATGCAATAATCTAAATAAGGACCATTCTTGCCTTACAGGAAATTATACTACTTTCACCATTAATATAACAATTAAGAGACACTACCACCTTTGCCACTGCTAAATGATCAAACCTGGTTTGGTTTTGCTCTTTTGCTAAAACTATTTTATCATTTTTCTTATCATCACATTTGCTATGGCCTGTGGATAATGGGAACCACTCTCACTGCATACTACTACCACCTATGATTGTTATGTTATTATAATGAAATACTAATTTTGTTATAATATATATCATTGTTGTTATTAACAACTATCATCAACCATGTTTATTAAGCACACACCCATATTAGCCCCAAGAGATGTCAGCTTCGGTTTTGGTATTCAAGCAATGTAGAATGATAATAAACATGAATACGAAATCAGATGGAACCTGCAAGAATCCTATGTTTACCTATAATATATATCATTTACGAAACACTTTAAGCTGCAACTTGTTGGTATATGTGCAAAACCTAAACAGCAAAACAAAAACGATAAAAAAAAATAATGCTTGAAGCAATCAGCAAAAGAAAAGAACTCTAATGTTGAAAACCGAACAAAAAAATTAAATCCGAATAGATTAGCAAAGAAACATATTAATTAATATAAGAAAGGCCAAATGCATAATTATAATGTCTACTATAATAAAAATAATAAGTTCAAATTACACTAACACATCAACCCTCTCTACCTAAAGTAACCACTAACCAATAAAAAAATACTTATTAATACAAAAGCAAATAAACTAACCTTCAATTTCTCATGAGCTTCATTTATAAAATTTTTCTTGCATTCCTTTATTTGGTGAGTATAATTGAAAGAAGAGTAAGTAATTAAACTAATTATTATGTGTTTAGATAGAATGCTAAATTATAGAAAGTAGTAACAAAAGAGCACGCATTATCACTTTTTTAGATTAAAGAATATTGCTGCATTGTTACTTTTATATGATTGAATTCATTTGCTTAGCTTAAGATTTTAGAATACTGGATTACAGAATCATTCAAAGAACACTTGTTGCTAGTATTCAAATTTAATCTAAATGAATAAAAATAAATCAATAAAGCAATTAGAAGGTAGCAGAAAGACTTACATCCAATGTCTTGGACTCCAATTGCTTTCGTTTTGCATTTCTAATAGATTCATCAAAGAATATTGCCTCCTCATCATATCTGTTGAAATCAGACATTATTCACAAATAAAAAAGAAAGATTGAAACTCTATAAAGTGATTAAGTTACCCAAAACTGACTATCTTTAGAGACCTTGAGCGATGAAGAACTTCTCAAAGCTCAAGCAATAACAGCAACAGTGTCTTCGAAAACCTCATGAGCCTTCACATTACCAAGAGATCCACAACCCGAACCAAAGTTTGAAAACGCAGCAGCTATTCCACCGAAACACTAAGCAGGTAAAATCAAAAGCAAACACAGCGTCGAGCTTCAGTTAAATACGACTCCTAAGGCAAAACCCGCCGCTGCTGCTGCAGGGTCTCAGCCTCCTCTCCCACAGAAAGATTCATTCACCAACCTCAACATGCATACCAACCAACTACAACACCGTCAAACTCGCAGACCTTTCCCTTTGCCCTCTTCTTCAACTCACGTCTTTTCCAGTCTTCCTTTTTGCTTCTGTATTTTCTCTAATCGTGAATGGTTGTGAGATTGAATTGAGAGAGAAACAAATTGAGGAAAGAGAGAGAGGGAGAGAGAGAAATGATAAATTCGAAATTTTTTTGAAGAAGATTAAAAGTTTAAAACTCTTTCAAAAATTTTTACGGGAAAATTCCCGCTAATGAGTTTTGTTTAGAATTTGAAATCAAAACATTTGGCTGATCAACGAAACTCAATCCCTGTAATGGTGTTATAAGCCAATCAAATGCTACGATTATCCATTGTATTTGGAAAATTGGAATTTTGGAATTAGGGATACACAAAGCTTGAATTACCTGAAAAACTTCTGTGCAAAACAACGCTTCATCCATCTTTTTAGGCTCCATTGTCCAGTCACGCTAGTTTCAACATCCTATCATGAAGAGGAAAAAAACAAAACTACATAAGACAGTTGTCACTCTCTCAGAAACCCTCTAACAGTGTTAAATAGTGTGTGAGTTAACTGTTTGACTAGTTAACTATTATATATTAATAGATTTAATATTTATAATTATATATATAATTTAAAATTATATATTTATTATATTTAATATTATGTATTTATTTTAGACATAATTAATAAATATAAAATAAAATAAAATTAATTTAAATTAAATTAATTTAGACAGATTTTATTATTTTTTAAATATTTATGCATTCAAAAATTTTTTTATTTCAAATTTTAACATAAAGAACATTAGTTTAATTTTTATATACTTTAATGTACATAATTTTACATAAAATCTAATTAAATTTATACATTTTAAATGACCGGATTTTTAAGTAATAAATTAAAAAATGAATTATTTCTATTAATGTGATAATACATAATCAGTTATTTTTGTAAATAATAAATAATTTTTTTATTATAAAAAATTAAAACGCTGATAAAACTGATTATAATAATTTAAACAAAATTATAACCTTCAATATTTATCTTTGTTTAATATTTTTAATTAACTATTAGTTAATTTGGTGAAAGATCCTATTAATTCTGATCCTAGCTATATGATAGTAAATTCTCATAAATATCAAATAGTTATAGTAATGCCATTCAAATTTTTTTCTCTTAAAATACTCTCATTCTTCTTCTCATCTTATTCACCAAATTAAAATTTTAAGCCCTAATTTATAAAGGAAAAATTACATAAATTTGAGAAAAGAATATAGATAATTTCTAAGAGAAAATGTCAAGGTGCTTGCCTTAGCCCTTGTCGTCCTCTAACACCCTAATTATTAGCACATTATGATCATATCAAAAGTAAGGAGTTATTAATCTGTTTTCTTTATTTAGTATTTAATATTGAGCCTTTAGATCGATTTTGCGTTTCAATTTAAAGAACATATCGGAAAACCCTTTCTTTTTATTAATTAAACTCATATATAAAAGACACTAAGTAATAATAATCACATAATTATTAATAATAATAAATATTATACAAAAGAAACTCAGATACAATTCTTATCCCTTTGTATAAAATAATATCTTAAATAATAAAGGCGAGGAAATTCTATGAAAACAACTCAACACATAAACTTAACTTAAATAAAATTCATAATCGCTCACAGCTTCAAACTGAGTCTCCGAACCTGTGTAATTGAAAGGGTGAAAGATTTGGGGGTGAGAACAAACCACTAGTTCTCAGTAGGAAATAAAAATACCGTAAAAATAATAAAATAAATTACAAATAACTAACTTTACTCAATAAAACTATTTTGTTAAACCTTTAGAAATACTTTTTAGAGTAAAGTATCATTTTTGTCCCCAACGTTTGGGGCAAGTCTCAAAGTTGTCCCTAACATTTCAATCGTCCTATTTAAGTCCCTAACGTTTCAAAATTGACTCAATGTTGTCCTGCCGTTAGGGATTCGTTAACAAAATTGACGGCGGGATAAAATTGAGATGATTTTGAAACGTTAGAGACTTAAATAGAACGAAAATGTTAGGGAGAAAAACGATACATAAAAATAAATTTTAATTTAATTTTATCTTTCAATAATATTAAATTTTTACTACATAATATTCAATTATTTTATATTACATCTAAATAAATTACACTTAATCACATTACTTTCATTTTAAATAAATTCATTTTTTTATAATTTTAAAGAATTTTGTTACATTAGAGACAAAAGATATAATTTATATTTTATTATATATATTATTTTTTCTTTTCTACAAATTTATATACTAGTCATTCTACAAACATTTCATGATAAATAAAAATCTTTAAGAGTAGAATTATAAAAAATAATTTATTTAAAATGAAAGTAATATGATTAAGTGTAATTTACTTATATGTGATTAAAAAATAATTGAATACTATGTATAGTAAAAAAAATTGATACTATTGAAGGATAAAATTAAAATTTATTTCTATGTATCATTTTTGTCCCCAACATTTTCGTCCTATTTAAGTTCCTAACGTTTCAAAATCGTCTCAATTTTGTCCTGCCGTCAATTCTGTTAACGAATCCCTAACGGCAGGACAACATTGAGTCAATTTTGAAACATTAGGGACTTAAATAGGACGATTGAAATGTTAGGGATAACTTTGGGACTTACCCCAAATGTTGGGGATAAAAATGATACTTTACTCTACTTTTTATTTCTACTTTATTAGCTTATTACCTTCTTTCAATTCCGAACTTAAACTAATCTCCATCACACCCTCAGTTCCCAATCATAGAAAAAACAACAGCACAAGAAACAGATCAACAAACAAACAAATTGCAATAAGACAAACAAGTCAAGCAGCACAATCACAGAAAAAATATAACAAGCAAAACAAGATCAAATACAAATGCACAATCAATATGATGCATGTCTCTCCTAACCAGGCCATGAGCTCATGCGTCGGTTGTCTACCCACAACCCGACGTTACTTGTAGCGAACCCCGAATATAGTTTTTTTTACTGTGTCAATTAGACACCTTGGAATCATGGTTATCCGTGTCAATTAGGTCCCATCATAATAATGTGTATCACAGTAAGAAATAGTGCTATCAATTAGGTAAACATTCCCGTATTAGCAATCTCAGGCTATCCGTTAGGCGAACACTTTCGCATTAGCAGTTTGGCTCAAAGGCCCATTTAAACATACAATATGCTATCAGTTAGGCGGACATTCCCGCATTAGCAATCTTAGGCTATCAGTTAGGCGGGCACTTCCGCATTAGCACTCGGCACAAAGGCCCATTCAAATTTTTTTTTTCATAAATCATAATATACTTCAGTTATTTATTCCACTCATGACTTTTCATTATTTCTCCACATCACCAATTACATACTCATACCTTCACATTACCGCTTAACTATGAATACCTCCGCATCACCACATAATTCTTCACTTATCATACCTCAAAACATCAGTTTTTAGGCTGCCAAACTTCTTTAACGTTTAATAAAAATTCCTTTCCTTAATAAATTGGACTCAAGTTATTACTTAAACAAGAAACTTTTCTCAGTAGAATAAACTTAAAACATAACTCTTTTCCTAATAAATTGAAAGCCAAACAGAATGAGTTTTAAATCAGATTCTCTTTTGATTAATGCTTTAAGCAAAGCTTCGAAATTTTATAAATATTTCTGCAGCATTTCTTCTAAAATTTGGCATTTGCCACTCTTCAAGGGTCTCAACCAAATCATGTTCGATCCTCAAAGATCATTTCTGATAAATCCGACAATCCAAATCTAATGCCAAATCATTTTATAAATTTAAAAGCTAACCAAGTTCAATTTTAAAGTCATTTTTCAAAATAAGCCTGTAAATTAGATTTTTAATATAAAATTCGCTTCTTAATGTAAATACATATTTAAATCAGGTTTTCAAAATAAAAACACTTCTTCGTATACTTTTTACAAAAACTTGGACAGCATCTTCCCTTAAAATTGGACTTTACCACACATGTGGACTCCCTCAGATTCCTAACTTCCCAAACCAAACTCAAATCCAACTCCATTCAACAAGTATCAATACAATAATTCCTTCAATAACTAACTCATCATCTTTCAATTTAACAAGTAACACTAATTTAATCACCTTTCACAGCCACAACTCAACCAATTCATCATAATCACACAAAATCAGAATTTTAACAACTCCATCAAAACCAGAAAATCAATATCAAGTACAGCCTCAATTCAAACTCATTATTCAGTCATTGCAAGCAATCATAAATTATTTGTAAATATCCACTAGACTTCCGTGGCATTCATAATTTAAAACAGTTAATTTCAATATAAAACCCTACCTCCATACGAAATCAAAATCAATGAAAATTTCGGAGAAGCTTTTTGAGTGAGTTGCTGAAGAGGAAAATGCCAGAATTAGCTACTCCACCTCCGAAACTCCTTCAGCGGAATCTTGCATGGAGCAACTCCACCTTCAATTTCTCCCAAACAAAAATAACGTCAACGTGAAGAGGAGAAAGATACGAATATTTTTAATAGATTAATTTTTTTATTGGAATTATGGATCCCAAAAAAATCAAGCTCGAAGGCTTGAAAGTGCCATGGAATCACGGCTTCTCACTTACGACATTCTCTCTTTCTTTTTTTTTTTTTGGTTTCGGTGGAATGAAGAAACCCAATGAAGCAAAATGATAATTAGTGGTGATGAATGAATTTAAAAGGAGGATACGTGTCATTGCTCATATATATGCAAAGCAAACATGTGTAATGTTTATATATATATGTGTCATGCATAATAGCCACCTTTGGCTTCCTTTATCTTTCCTATGGTTTCCTTAATGGCTTCGCCCTTAAGTGAAACCAAATAATAATAATAATAATAATAATAATAATAATAATAATTCTTTTATATATATTTTTGTTTAAATATTTTATTGTAATAAAAATGATTTAAAAATTCTAACGAATTTTAAATTCAAAATGTTATAAAATTTAAGTTAATTATTTTTAAGAAAATAATTTTTTTAAAATAAATAATAAATTATGAATAACTTATTATTTAATTTTAAAAAATTCAGATTGTTATATTTTATCCACCTTACAAAAAATTTCGTTCTCAAAAATTGATATAAGATAGAGAAGATTCATATCAATTCCACTTTTAAAAACAACAAAGAAAATAAATAAAAAGATTTGGCATGTTCAATTTTTTAAATGTGAAAAAAAAAATCATACATCTTGAAGGTAACAAAAAAGGTGTAGTGTGCTACGAAAATTTAAAAAGATGCTTAAAATTAGACTCTAACAAGAATGCACAACACAATGATAGATAATTAGCAATAATGGTGAATGTTCTAAAAGATTCAAGTAATGCATAGGAACCAAAATCAAACAAGGATATGCATTGGCGATAAGATATGGTTGGAATATAAATCAATCATACCCCAAGAAGGAAGTTTGAAATAAAAAATTTCACTGCAATCAATCAAAGAAGAGATTCACGTCAGCACGAATATGAATATACGTTGAAGCGAGGCCAATCTCTAAGACTTAACTTCTAACGTTTCCAAACACTGTGATTCGCATTACGTATTAACTCTATTTCGTCCATGACAATCCATTAGTGTTTCCGTATACATAAATCTTTAGTATTAAGTTGGCCGGACTTAATACCATGAGAAATACAACGGTCGCGACTAACAACATTAATCAATAGACAGTCATGCATCTAAAACTCAAACTAAACTCTTGTCATTAGGACAAGTCCTATTGCATGACAGACACTCAGAGTATGCAATAAAGCATAATCAATCCATTACCAAGGCTCTAATAGGAACGAACTGCTCTGATACCATAATGTAACACCTTAACTATTAACACGTCATGATCGTACCAAAAGTAAGGAGTTATTAACCTGTTTTCCTTATTTACTATTTAGTATTGAGCATTTAGATTGATTTCGCGTTTCAATTTAAAGAACATGCCGAAAAACCCTTTTTTATTAATCAAACTCATATATCAAAGGACACCAAGTAATAATAATCACATAATTATTATTAAGAATAAATATTATACAAAAGAATACAAAAAAACTCAGATACAATTCATATCCCTCTGTATAAAATAATATCTTAAATAACAAAGGCGAGGGAATTTTATGAAAACAACTCAACACATAAACTTAACTTAAATAAAACTCATAATCGCCCGCAGCTTCAAACTGAGTCTCCGAACCTGTGTCACTTAAAGGATGGAAGATTTGGGGGTGAGAACAAACCACTAGTTCTCAATAGGAAATAAGAATGTCATAAAAGTAATGAAATAAAATGCAAATAACTAACTTTACTCAATAAAACTATTTTGTTAAACCTTTAGAAATACTTTTTATTTCTACTTTATTAACTTATTAGCTTCTTTCAATTCCGAACTTAAACTAATCTCCATCACACCCTCAGTTCCCAATCACAGAGAAACAACAGCACAAGAAACATATCAACAAACAAATAAATTGTAATAAGACAAACAAGTCAAGTAGCACAATCACAGAGAAAATATAACAAGCAAAACAAGATCAAATGCAAATGCGCAATCAATATGATACATGTCTCTCCTAAGCAGGCCATGAGCTCATGCGTCGGTTGTCTACCTGCAACCCGACGTTATTCGGAGTGAACCTCGAATATGGTTTCTCTACTGTGTCAATTAGACACCTTGGCATCACGGTTACCCGTGTCAATTAGGCCTCATCATAATAATGTGTATCACAGTAAGAAACAGTGCTATCAATTAGGCAAACATTCCCTCATTAGCAATCTCAGGCTATCTGTTAGGCGAGCACTTTCGCATTAGCATTTTGGCACAAAGGCCCATTTAAACATACAATATGCTATCAGTTAGGCGGACATTTCCGCATTAGCAATCTTAGGCTATCAGTTAGGCGGGTACTTCCGCATTAGCACTCGGCACAAAGGCCCATTCACATTTTATTTTCATAAATCATAATCTACTTCAGTTATTTATTCCACTCATGACTTTTCATTATTCCTCCCCATCACCAATTACATTCTCATACCTTCACATCATCGCTTAATTATGCATACCTCCGCATCACCACATATTCCTTCACTTATCATACCTCAAAACATTAGTTTCTAGGCAGTCAAACTTCTTTAACGTTTAATAAAAATTCTTTTCCTTAATAAATTGGACTATAAAGTTATTACGTAAACGAGAAACTTTTCTCAATAGAATAAACTTAAAACATAACTTTTTCCCTCATAAATTGAAAGTCAAATAGAATGAGTTTTAAATCAGATTCTCTTTCGATTAACGCTTTAAGCAAAGCCTCGAAGTTTTATAAATATTTCTGCAGCATTTCCTCTAAAATTCGGATTTTGCCATCCTTCAAGGGTCCCAACCAAATCATGTTCGATTCTCAAAGATCATAAATCCGACAATCCAAATCCAATGCCAAATCATTTTATAAATTTGAAAGCTAACCAGGTTCAATTTCAAAGTCATTTCCCAAAATAAGCCTGTAAATCAGATTTTTAATATAAAGTTCGCTTCTTAATGTAAATACATATTTAAGTCAGGTTTTCAAAACAAAAACACTTCTTCATATACTTTTTACAAAAACTTGTACACCATCTTCCCTTAAAATTGGACTTTACCACCCATGTGGGCTCCCTCAGATTCCTAACTTCCCAAACCAAACTCAAATCCAACTCCATTCAACAATTATCAATACAACAATTCTTTCAATAACTAACTCATCATCTTTCAATTTAATAAGTAATACTAATTTAATCACCTTTTACAGCCACAACTCAACCAATTCATCATAATCACACAAAATCAGAATTTCAACAACTCCATCAAAACCAGAAAACCAATATCAAGCACAGCCTCAATTCAAACTCATCATTCAGTCATTTCAAGCAATCATAAATTATTTGTAAGTATCCATTAGACTTTCGTGGCATTCATAATTTAAAACAGTTAATTTTAAAATAAAACCCCCTACCTCCATACGAAATCAAAATCAATGAAAACTCCAGAGAAGCTTTTTGATCGAGCTGCTGAAGAGGAAAACGCCAGAATCGGCTACTCCACCTCCGGAGCTCTTTCGGCCGAATCTTGCATGGAGCAACTCCACCATCAATTTTTCCCGGACAAAAATGACGTCAATGTAAAAAAGAGAAAAATACAAACATTTTACTGAATTAGTTTTGTTTATTGGAGTTATGAATCACAACAAAAAATTAAGCTCGAAAGCGCGGAGGTGCCATAGAATCACGGCTTCTCACTTACGACATTCTCTCTTTCTTTCTTTTGTTTTGGTTTTGGTGGAATGAAGAAACCAAATGAAGCAAAATGATAATTAGTGGTGATGAATGAATTTAAAAGGAGGATACATGTCGTTGCTCATATATATGCAAAGGAAACATGTGTAATGTTTATATATATGTGTCATGCATAATAGCCACCTTTGGCTTCCTTTATCTTCTATGGTTTCCTTAATGGCTTCGGCCTTAAGTGAAACCAAATACAGATACTTTTATATATTTTTTTTGTTTAAATATCTTATTGTAATAAAAATAATTTAAAAATTTTAATGAATTTTAAACTCAAAGTGTTATAAAATTTAAGTTAATTATTTTTAAAAAATAATTTTTTTAAAATAAATAATAAATTATAAACAATTCATTATTTAATTTTAAAAAATTTAAGTTGTTATAACTGTTGTCCATATTTTTTTTAGAAGCATGATTTGCTTTGTACTACAACTGATTTAGAAGGAATTTACCCAAGAATTTATCAATAAAAATAAGGATTATTTACAAAAGATTTAATTTCATTCTCAACTCTCATTTATTGGTATCACAAGATTATTACATCTTTAAAAAGAGATCTAGGCTGAGAGGCCAAAAAAAAAAAAGAAAAGAAAAAAAAACTTTACTTAATTCAATAATAAAAAATAAATTGTTACAAAGCTTATGTTACATACTTACTCCATCATCTCCCAAAATTTCTCTTTAAACTGCACGGCATCAGAATTAGATAATATATAATTATATAATATATTTAAAAATGATACTCAAAATATTACAAAATTTATGTCACATATTTGTCCCCTCATCTTTCAAAATCTCTTTTTAAACTACACATATCAGAATATAATAATATATAATTATATAATATATTTTAAAATGATAGTCAAAATGTCAAATTATTCTCTATCATTCAAGTTTTTCAACGCAACGAATTTTAGTCAATAGCTGATATTTTCGTAAAAAGAGAGTAATAAATTAGACTATTTTTAATATATATATATATATATATATATATATATATAAAGAAACTTTACTTAATTCCATAATAAAAAATAAATTGTTACAAAAAGTTTATATCACATACTTGTCCCATCATTTTCTAAAATTTTTGTTCAAACTGCACAGCATCAAAGTCAGATAATATATAATTATATAATATATTTAAAAATGATAGTCAAAATGTTACAAAATTTATGTCACATATTTGTCCTATTATCTCCCAAAATTTCTCTTCAAACTACATGTATCAGAATCTGATAATATATAATTGGAAAAGTATATGGAACCAACTATAACCAGCCAACTTTTTAAACAATTCTATTTAATAATTAATTTTAATTTTTTTTAAATTTAAATTTAAATAATTAAAAGTTGATTAAATAAATCCTAATTAAAAGCAGTAGAAAGTAAAAATCCTTTTTTTCTCTCTCATTTCCATAGCCGCCCACACAAAAACCCTTCCCCCTCTTTTCCTCTCCCACTCCCACCGCGCCGTCCACACTCTCCCTTCCAATTGGCACAGCCACCACGACACTCAGAACCGCACTGTTAGCCAAAACCCCACAGCCACCTCTCCTCCGTCGCGAAGGAAATCAGAAATAGCTCCGAAAGAAATGCCACCGGCAACCACCGTCCAACAATGCGGGCATCATCCTCTCGCGCCGCAGCCACCTCCACACACTGCTGCCATCACGGCTTCTTCCACCGCCGCAGCAACCACCGACGACGCAGCAACCTCCGCCTTGACGTGTACCCCGGTCGATCAACCGCATCTCCTCCCCAGCGACCTGGGTTTTTTTCCTTTCCCATCTTAGAGTTTAGTTTAACTTGTGTTTTCTATTATGAATGTTTCTTTTGGATGTTCTTAATCAACATTGTTCTGAGAATTAAACTCTTATAGTGTTGTATATTTCTTTTTGAGATAATTAATAGTTTTTTTTAGTGTTACTCTTTCTTTGTACAATTTATTTCTTTTCTACTTAGGATTCTCCATGCCTTCTTTATTAGGTTTTAGTAATCAAGATTCAATTTAGGATAATTCATTCTTCTAAATTTGACTAATTATTATGCATTTGTGAATGAAGGTGGATGTTGGGAATTTACTGAATACATTTAACCTTTGATTTCATAACTATTGATAGTGCTTACTTAGTTTCTATATTTTTTTATAGGCTCTGGGATGTTTTTGATTGAATAATCTGTCTTTGTTTATGGCTGAATGCACCACCAAAGAGTGATGTACCAATCATTGAACTTGATATGCTCAATGGAGCTGATGGCCTTATCTTCGGCTTCCCCACGCGGTTCGGAATGAATTACTGCAAGTATTCCACCAGGAAAATATTTTTGCCACCATTACCAAGAAGCTCAAGAATGCTGCATAAAGCATATAATGTCTTTGCCTCAGTGAAAGGAACACTATACCACCACAATGATTGAAGGTTTTTGGCAATTTTTTCTTTTCAAGGTGATATTGATTTTATGGAGTTCTATTCTAATACTTCTGTGTTTATGAAGCACACAAATAGATTAAAGTTTTATTTTAATCCTTTAAGCTTTATGAATTAGTCACTTGTCATGGATGAGGTTGAGAATGAGGACTTTGTATTTACTTTGAAGACAGTTATGGCCAAATTTGGAGAAGAAATGACACCATATGCATTAGACTCCTTTTATAAATATTTACTAGATTCAAATAGCTAGATTATTATTTTAGGTTGAATAATAATTGTGTCTTTTATTTTTAAAAGTAGATGCTTCTTTGTATATGATTGTTGTTGATATTTCTTTGTTTTTATAATTGTCATTAGATGGCTGTTTTTTTGTTTTTTAGATAGATATTTCTTTACTTATGGATGCTATGTGTCTTTGCTTATGGTTGCAGATGGATGATTGCAGAAAGTCTACTTTGAAATGATTGATAAATTTGAACTGATTTAAGAGGAATTTGAAACAGTTGATGAATTGGATGAAGTGAAAGAAACGTGATCCAAGTGTAGCAACTATAAAATTATTATATTTAGCTAGTTGTATAGTAATCATATACCCGTTTTCTAAACGATGTAGCTTTATCCCCTCTAACAAAATATAAAGTTTACGTCAGATGTTTCTTTTGTTAAACAAATAGATGTTTTTTTTATACTAAATGGATGATCCTTTTTGTATTGCTTTTGGTCGTGATGAATTCCTGTATCAACAGTGTTGCAAGTTGCCAAATTGTATGGACAAGTTGAATGAATATCATGATTCCTTTCATTGCATTTTAGCATGATAGACAAATTTATAATTACTTATGTAGGATAAGTTTTTTTTATTTTTCATTTAAATGGTTTCTATTAAAGTAACATCTATTTAGTATGGAAAAGGAACATCCCAATGCTTGATAGAAGCAACATCCACTTAAATCTTTGCAAAAATAATTAAGTATCTAACAGAAATTACTTATATTTATTCTTTACTACAGAGATGATTCAATTGATAGTGAATACAAGTACCACAAAAGAAGAAAAAAAATTTGTATTTATTTTGTTGCTTGTTTAACAAAATTTAAAGAAGAAAAAAAAAGGGATAAGGAGAAGAACAACAATAATAACTAGTTATTTACTTTTTCAAAAGCAATCAAAGTGTTTTGACAGTTTTCTTTTTACCCAATGTTTACTTTTTGGGTTTAGGGTTTAGAGTTACAATTTTTATCAAATTAAACTGAGTCCACATACACAACATACTATTTAGTACTACATAGCGATGAACTTATGAGGCAAGTGTTACTTCCATGATTAAATTTATTATCAAGTGGTCAAGGTGTATGCAACAAATGAATAGCCATTTATATCTATTATATATTAACTATAAAAATACTCATAAGTCACAATAATTGAATCAATAAGTACAATATGCGTTCAATTACTGCAAAGTTAATTTCCATCTTAACTGATGATTCATTTCAGAGAATCATCCATTTAGTATAAAAAGAAACATTCATTTCTTTAACAAAAGAAACATCTGAGATAGATTTTTGCATATTGCGCTCGGCTCTTCAGGATGATCCTGAAAAGTGAAAGCAAAACAAAGCAATTATGGTCAAGGTGTATGCAACAAATGAATAGCCATCTATGTCTATTATATATTAACTATAAAAATGTTCATAAGTCACAACAATTGAATCAATAAATATAATATGGGTTAGTTTACTTCAAAGTTAATTCCCTTCTTAAATGATGATTTCTTTTAAAAGAATCATCCATTTAGTATAAAAAGAAACATCTATTAGTTTAACATAAGAAATATGTGACAAAAATTTTTGCATAATCAGGTTGCCTACAAGAAGCTAAGAAAGATCTAAGTAGGACCTAAATAAAATACATCCAAAAAGTATTATAAAAATTCAGAATTGTAATCCAAAAAAAATCTCAAAATATATTAACAGTGTCTCAAACGGTAACGTTATCACACGTATATAGGAGCCTGCATAATTGAATGAATCATGTGTTCACAGTATGTAATGGAAAAGTTTATTCTGTTTGATGATACTATGGACTATTTCGTGGATCAATTCATCATATTCTATGATAAGTGAAATATAGGTTTATGTAATCATCACACTTTTCTAATAAATTAAAACTGGCTTAGAAGTCCAAAACTATAAACTAAACTTGCCATACAAACAGGAAGTCATGTAGTAAGAAAAACATGTTAGCACTTTAGTTCAAATTTAAATAGTGAATACATATACTATTCCAAAACTGCTGTCCACATCAAAGACACAATCCTAGTAAACTATATCCTGAGGCAAATAAAAATAAGAAAAAAAACATATGCAAGCCAAGTTCAATCTGCAAGCCGGTGAGAACATACTGCATCATAAAGCAGAGTAGTAAATCAATTTTTGTCCCCCGAAAATCATCCTCAGGTAATGTATACATTGAATAGTTCCCACCTAAAGCATACGGATAAAATAGAAAAGATCATCTAGCAAAATAAAAACATGCTTGGGGGCATTCAGAGATGGTTCCTTTTGATTTGTGACCGTTTATTCAAGTGTTTTGGAAACAATATTCAATATGAATACCATCACATCCAACGCTGAATTCTTGTTATGCATTCAAGTTGTGTCACTTAAATATATAAAAACCCACCTGTTCTCAGCCGCAGAGCTACGCATTGGAAGGTGGAAACTGGATGTCAAAGCTGTTTGAGCAGGCTTCCAATGCAACTTCCTGGTTGATACAAAAACACCAAAATTCACAACAAACAGTTACAACAATGAATCCAGAAGCAACATCTAACAATTCCTTAATTATACCCAAATCAAAGGCAACATCCAACAAGTATCATCCATGGTACTCAAACCCCACATCAATCAACACCAATTTTTAAACACTAACCAAAGAGTTCTGTCAAGCGAGGTTTCGAGGCTGGAGCAGAGGACGTCCTATTGCGTTCGTCGGATGAGAGCAGGGAGGCTTCAATGGAGCTGCCAACAGTGACATGCAGCAGCAGCGGCGCAACCTTGGTGAGAAGGAGAACCCCCTTGTTCGTCGCACCTGGGTGGCACGACGTCGCTGCGGCGGAATTGGGCGAAAATATGATTAACGCGCCGATTAGCGCATTGACGGGATGGAAGCTTTGCGGTGACCTGGAGCGTGCTATGGTAGCCGGCTGGTGCCCGGACGTGGTGGACGGAGGCGGAGGAGAACGCCACACGATGAACCTGGTGGTGTGGTGTTGCCGTGGTTGGTTTTGGAGTTCTGCTGCGATAAAACGGTGAAAAGAGGGGAGAGATTTTAGTTAGGTTAGTTTGGTTTACCTGGGTGAAATTTGGATGTTGCTGAAGTAAAATGGGCTTTAGAATCCCAGCCCAACAGGAGTTGGCAGATTATTGGCTGAACCTCTTCTTGGTTCCCTAGCATTGCTCTATATAATTATATAATATATTTCAAAATGATAGTCAAAATGTCATTGTTTTTCATCATTTAAAATTTTCCATGTGTAACGAATTTTAGTCAATAACTGACATTTTCATAAAAAAGAGAGTAATAAATTAGACTATTTTTAATATATATATATATATATATATATATATATATATATATATATAAAACTTTACTTAATTTAATAATAAAAAATAAATTGTTACAAAACTTATGTTACATAGTTATCCCATCATCTCCCAAAATCTTTTTTTTCACGGCATCAGAATAAGATAATATATAATTATATAATATATTTAAAAATGATAGTTAAAATGTTAAATTGTTCTCCATCGTTCAAGTTTTTCAACGCGCAACGAATTTTAGTCAATAACTGATATTTTCGTAAAAAAGAGAATAATAAATTAAATTATTTTTAATATATATATATATATATATATATATATGTGTGTGTGTGAATCATTTTAGTAACATTTTCTTTGTATAGATATTATACAGCACTTTAAAATTTTTTTTGGTTAAATTAAGGACATTTGGTGTCTTTTTGTTGAACATTGATCATAACTTAAAAAAAAAGCTATAATTAGTTTAAGTATTTAGCAATTAGCATGCCAAATTAAATTAAGTCCTTAAAATTAGAACGAGTTAAAATTTTTGACATACTTTTAGTTAGTTGACGAGAAATTTAGGTGTGCATACAAGTAGAATTTTTTTTAAATAAATAAATTAAATTTTATATTTATTTATTTTTTAATTATTTATATTTTTACTCAATAACTTCGAATTTTAATGGACTATAAATGAATTCAAGTTTTGAATTTTAAGATCTTTGTAATTTAAGTTATATCTTATTCAATTTTAAATTTTTTATTTTGTAATTTAAATCTTTTAAATGGTTATATTTCTTCAATCCAAATTATAATAGTTTAAATTAAATTAGATTAAAAAATAAATTTAAATCCATACAATATAAATTGTAATCGTTTTAATCAATTGGATTATATTAGAAAACAAAATCAAATAGATATCATTCAAATCGTAATAATTATATCAATTTTATATTATCTTGTAAATGGATTCAATCGGTATTATAAATATTTTTTATTTTTTAATAATTTGATATTTTTGTTACTGTTGTTATAAGAATAACATTTATGTTAGATGTATATTAAAATTAGTCATAAAAATTAGCCATTAACATAATATTATACGTTAGAATATAAAATACACATTATAAAATACTTAAACAATACATATATTTAAATATAAATATATAATACTATAAAGTTCATGTTTTACATACAGAAAAATATATGCTCATATGACAAAAAATGTAAATTTGATCGCTGCTCTATTTTTATTTATTTCTATTTCTAATTATTAAATTTTATACGGTGGACCTTTGTTCTTCAAAAATAACACAACTAATATAAGAGAGTGCATTGTCAATATTTACTCAGCTATCTAATTATTTGATTGAGTTTTTAGTTTTTTTATTAAGGTGATCAATTGTATATCAAACGTTTGAATTCACAAATAAAAGAAAAGAATTGAAATAGAAAAAGAATGAATAATAAAAGAAGTTGTAATAATTGAAATAAAAAAAAATATTTAACTTTCTAAAATTTTGAAATTAAAGAATACAATCAAAAGTGATAAAAAAAATAAAAGTAAAATGATAAATGAGACATAATAAGTCAATAAAAATTTTAACGGATTGAAATGAATTTGAATTGAAAAAAAATACTTCAATATTAGGGTATTTATAGAGTTGTAGTAGATTAGATTTAATCTTTTTTGTGAAAATGATTTTAGATGATTAAGAGTGATTTTTTTTATAGAGTGAAAGGTTATTTATACGTTTAAGGTCGTTATCATCTTAGTAATAGTAACTGAAATAATAGAGGTGAAATCGTGAGATTGTATTTTACTGTACTTTTCAAATTGGATTGCTCACTTTCTATATCAGATTACATATAGATTGTGGTGATCCATATTTAAATCGGTCCGACCCGTATAAATGAGACTACACAATTAAAATTTGTTATTGAACCGAATAAAAAGTTACTCGATTTGAGAGTTACTTAATTTTTTAGACTGGATTCTATTCTTGAGTCCAAATATGTATTTTATTTATTTAAAAAATAAAAAAATATTTTAAATTATATTTTAATATTTATTTGGACTAATTAATTTCTAAAAATGATAAATTAGTTCTTAATAATATTTTAGAATATATATATATATATATATATATATATATATATATATAAGTATCTAATAAAATAAAAGGATAAATCGTATTATAATATTTTTAAAATGTGACAAATTTTGTACTTTTTCTAAAAAAAATATGATAAAATAATTAAATTACCTAAAATTTGAAAAGACAAAAAATTAATTTATCTTATATTATTTGAAACTAATTTATCTAATTTTATTATAAAATATCATGAACTATTATGTTAATATTCATTAACTACTAATTTGTTTGGAGCAATTATTATACAAACTAATTTGGAGTATTAATATTGTATGCTCATTTGCTAGTTAAGATAAAATAAATTCAGTTAATATTTTTGTAATTATTTTTTTTAGTTGTTCAAACAAATTTAAACAATGCCTTAATTATTTTTTTAAAAAAATATATTTAATTTATGTGTGCAGTTACTTTGTTCTAAAAGTACAAAGTATTTGATTTATTTTCTCATTGTAATAAAATAATACTTGATTTTGTAAAGAAAAAAATACAATAAACAATATTTTAATAAAAAATCTCAATTTTTAGATACAAAACCAACAATAATTTTAACATAAAAAGATAACGTAAAATATAAAAAGTGTATCTAATATGAGACACGGTTTCACATTCCTTTCTACAGACTCATTCTCAACATGAAAGTGAGTTCTTATTGTTCCATTTTTTTTTCATCTAGAAATTCAATTATATCAAAAATTTTATAATTTCATCTAATTATACAAATAAAATATTCCGTAAAGAGATGTCAAATGTTGAATTATTAAAGACATCAAAATAAAATATTAGACTATTATTTCAAACTTTGGGTTAGGTATTACATTTTACAGGCGAAAGTTAGTGCACTCCAGGTAAAGTAGGGAGTGCAACACTCTTTAAAAGTTAATTGGTGCATGAAATTGTGATCATCAATGGCGCCATCAACATGGTACGCTCAATTGCAATCTCAACTCTTTATCACAACTTCGCACAACTAACCAGCAAGTGCACTGGGTCGTCCAAGTAATAAACCTTACGCGAGTAAGGGTCGATCCCACAGAGATTGTTGGTATGAAGTAAGCTATGGTCATCTTGTAAATCTCAGTCAGGCAGATTCAAATGGTTATGGATGATTTATGAATAAAGCATAAAATAAAGATAGAGATACTTATGTAATTCATTGGTGAGAATTTCAGATAAGTGTATGGAGATGCTTTGTCCCTTCCGTCTCTCTGCTTTCCTACTGTCTTCATCCAATCCTTCTTACTCCTTTCCATGGCAAGCTGTATGTTGGGCATCACCGTTGTCAGTGGCTACAGTCCCGTCCTCTCAGTGAAAATGTTCAACGCGCTCTGTCACAACACGGCTAATCATCTGTCGGTTCTCAATCAGGTTGGAATAGAATCCATTGATTCTTTTGCGTCTGTCACTAACGCCCAGCCTTCAGGAGTTTGAAGCTCGTCACAGTCATTCAGTCATTGAATCCTACTCAGAATACCACAGAGAAGGTTTAGACCTTCCGGATTCTCTTGAATGCCGCCATCAATTCTAGCTTATACCACGAAGATTCTGATTAAGGAATCCAAGAGATATCCACTCAATCTAAGGTAGAACGGAGGTGGTTGTCAGGCACACGTTCATAGGTGAGAATGATGATGAGTGTCACGGATCATCACATTCATCAGGTTGAGGAACAAGTGATATCTTAGAATAAGAACAAGCTGAATTGAATAGAAGAACAATAGTAATTGCATTGATACTCGAGGTACAGCAGAGCTCCACACCTTAATCTATGGTGTGTAGAAACTCCACCGTTGAAAATACATAAGAACAAGGTCTAGGCATGGCCGTGAGGCCAGCCCCATGATCTAAGATAGCATAAGACTACTCAAAGATAGCTACCAAGATGAGAATACAATAGTAAAAGGTCCTATTTGTAGAGAACTAGTAGCTTAGGGTTTACAAAGATGAGTAAATGACATAAAAATCTACTTCCAGGCCCACTTGGTGTGTGCTTGGGCTGAGCATTGAAGCTTTCATGTGTAGAGACTTTTCTTGGAGTTAAACGCCAGCTTTTGTGCCAGTTTGGGCGTTTAACTCCCATTCTTGTGCCAGTTCCGGCGTTAAACGCTAGAATTCTTGAGCTGACTTGGAACGCCTGTTTGGGCCATCAAATCTCGGGTAAAGTATGGACTATTATACATTGCTGGAAAGCCCAGGATATCTACTTTCCAACGCAATTGAGAGCGCGCCAATTGGGCTTCTTTAGCTCCAGAAAATCCACTTCGAGTGCAGGGAGGTCAGAATCTAACAGCATCTGCAGTCCTTTTCAGCCTCTGAATCAGATTTTTGCTCAGGTCCCTCAATTTCAGTCAGAAAATACCTGAAATCACAGAAAAACACACAAACTCATAGTAAAGTCCAGAAAAGTGAATTTTAACTAAAAACTAATAAAAATATAATAAAAACTAACTAAAACATACTAAAAACAATGCCAAAAAGCGTATAAATTATCCGCTCATCACAACAGCAAACTTAAATTGTTGCTTGTCCCCAAGCAACTGAAAATCAAATAAGATAAAAATAAGAGAATATGCAATGAATTCCAAAAACATCTATGAAGATCAGTATTAATTAGATGAGCGGGGCTTTTAGCTTTTTGCCTCTGAACAGTTTTGGCATCTCACTCTATCCTTTGGGATTCAGAATGATTGGCTTCTATAGGAACTCAGAATCCAGATAGTGTTATTGATTCTCCTAGTTAAGTATGATGATTCTTGAACACAGCTACTTTATAAGTCTTGGCCGTGGCCCAAAGCACTCTGTCTTCCAGTATTACCACCGGATACATACATGCCACAGACACATAACTGGGTGAACCTTTTCAGATTGTGACTCAGCTTTGCTAGAGTCCCCAATTAGAGGTGTCCAGGGTTCTTAAGCACACTCTTTTTGCCTTGAATCACGACTTTATTATATATATTTTTTTCTTTTTCCCCCTTCTTTTTCGTTTTTTTTTGTATTCACTGCTTTTTCTTGCTTCAAGAATCATTTTTATGATTTTTCAGATCCTCAGTAACATGTCTCCTTTTTCATCATTCTTTCAAGAGCCAACATTCATGAACAACAAATTCAAAAGACATATGCACTGTTCAAGCATACATTTAGAAGTCAAAGTATTCCACCACATCAAAATAATTAATCTGTTATAAAATTCAAAATTCATGCAATTCTTCTCTTTTTCGATTAAGAACATTTTTCATTTAAGAAAGGTGATGGATTCATAGGACATTCATAACTTTAAGGCATAGACACTAAGACACTAATGATCATAAGACACAAACATAGATAAACATAAGCATGAAAATTCGAAAAACAGGAAAATAAAGAACAAGGAAATTAAAGAACGGGTCCACCTTAGTGATGGCGGCTTGTTCTTCCTCTTGAAGATCTTATGGAGTGCTTGAGCTCCTCAATGTCTCTTCCTTGCCTTTGTTGCTCCTCTCTCATGATTCTTTGATCTTCTCTAATTTCATGGAGGAGGATGGAATGCTCTTGGTGCTCCACCCTTAGTTGTCCCATGTTGGAACTCAATTCTCCTAGGGAGGTGTTGATTTGCTCCCAATAGTTTTGTGGAGGAAAGTGCATCCCTTGAGACATCTCAGGAATTTCATGATGAGTGGGATCTCTTGTTTGCTCCATCCTTTTCTTAGTGATGGGCTTGTCCTCATCAATGAGGATGTCTCCCTCTATGTTAACTCCAACTGAATAACAGAGGTGACAAATGAGATGAGGGAAGGCTAACCTTGCCAAGGTAGAGGACTTGTCCGCCACCTTATAAAGTTCTTGGGCTATAACCTCATGAACTTCTACTTCTTCTCCAATCATGATGCTATGAATCATGATGGCCCGGTCTATAGTAACTTCGGACCGGTTGCTAGTGGGAATGACTGAGCGTTGGATAAACTCCAACCATCCCCTAGTCACGGGCTTGAGGTCATGCCTTCTCAGTTGAACCGGCTTTCCTCTTGAATTTCTCTTCCATTGAGCGCCCTCTTCACAAATGTCTATGAGGACTTGGTCCAACCTTTGATCAAAGTTGACCCTTCTAGTGTAGGGGTGTTCATCTCCTTGCATCATGGGCAAGTTGAATGCTAACCTTACATTTTTCGGACTAAAATCTAAGCATTTCCCCCGAACCATTGTAAGCTAATTCTTTGGGTCTGGGTTCACACTTTGATCATGGTTCTTGGTGATCCATGCATTGGCATAGAACTCTTGAACCATTAAGATTCCGACTTGTTGAATGGGGTTGGTAAGAACTTCCCAACCTCTTCTTCGGATCTCATGTCGGATCTCCGGATATTCACTCTTTTTGAGTTTGAAAGGGACCTCGGGGATCACCTTCTACATGGCCACAATTTCATAGAAGTGGTCTTGATGCACCCTTGAGATGAATCTCTCCATCTCCCATGACTCGGAGGTGGAAGCTTTTGCCTTCCCTTTCCTCTTTCTAGAGATTTCTCCTGCCTTAGATGCCATAAATGGTTATGAAAAAACAAAAAATAATGCTTTTACCACACCAAACTTAGAAGGTTTGCTCGTCCTCGAGCAAAAGAAGGAAGAAGAGAGTAGAAGAAGAAGAAATAAAGGAGATGGAGGTGGCTTTGTGGTTCGGCCAAGGGGGAGAAGTAGTGTTTAGGTTGTGTGAAAATGAAGGAATGAAGATGGGTTTATATAGGAATGGAGAGGGGGTGTATGGTTCGGCCATTATGGGTGGGTTTGGGAGGGAAAGTGGTTTGAATTTGAATGGTGAGGTAGGTGGGGTTTTATGAAGGATGGATGTGAGTGGTGAAGAGAATAGTGGGATTTGATAGGTGAAGTGTTTTTGGGGAAGAGGTGTTGAGGTGATTGGTGAATGGGTGAAGAAGAGAGAGAGTGGTGGGGTAGGTGTGGATCCTGTGGGGTCCACAGATTCTGAGGTGTCAAGAAAAATTCATTCCTGTACCAAGTGGCGAGCAAAAATGCTCTTTTGCCAATTCTGACGTTAAACGCCGGGCTGGTGCCCATTTCTGGCGTTTAACGCCAGCTTGATGCCCATTTCTAGCGTTAAACGCCAGTCTGGTGCCCCTTTCTGGCGTTAAACGCCCAGAATGGTGCCAAACTGGGCGTTAAACGCCCAATTGCTACCCTTACTGGCGTTTAAACGCCAGCAAGGTTTTCCTCCAGGGTGTGCTGTTTTTCTTTCTGTTTTTCATTCTGTTTTTGCTTTTTCAATTATTTTTGTGACTTCACATGATCATCAACCTACAGAAAATATAGAATAACAAAGGAAAAATAGATAAATATAACATTGGGTTGCCTCCCAACAAGCGCTTCTTTAATGTCAGTAGCTTGACAGTGGTCTCCCATGGAGCCTTACAGATACTCAGAGCAATGTTGGAACCTCCCAACACCAAACTTAGAGTTTGAATGTGGGGGTTCAACACCAAACTTAGAAGTTGGTTGTGGCCTCCCAACACCAAACTTAGAGTTTGACTGTGGGGGCTCTGTTTGACTCTGTTTTGAGAGAAGCTCTTCATGCTTCCTCTCCATGGTTACAGAGGGGTATCCTTGAGCCTTAAACACAAAGGATTCTTCATTCACTTGAATGATCAATTCTCCTCTGTCAACATCAATCACAGCCTTTGCTGTGGCTAGGAAGGGTCTGCCAAGGATGATGGATTCATCCATGCACTTCCCAGTCTTTAGGACTATGAAATCAGCAGGGATGTAATGGTCTTCAACTTTCACCAAAGCATCCTCTACAAGTCCATAAGCTTGTTTTCTTGAATTGTCTGCCATCTCTAGTGAGATTCTTGCAGCTTGCACCTCAAAGATCCCTAGCTTCTCCATTACAGAGAGAGGCATAAGGTTTATGCTTGACCCTAGGTCACACAGAGCCTTCTTAAAGGTCATGGTGCCTATGGTACAAGGTATTGAGAACTTCCCAGGGTCCTGTCTCTTTTGAGGTAATTTCTGCCTAGACAAGTCATCCAGTTCTTTGGTGAGCAAAGGGGGTTCGTTCTCCCAAGTCTCATTACCAAATAACTTGTCATTTAACTTCATGATTGCTCCAAGGTACTTGGCAACTTACTCTTCAGTGACATCTTCATCCTCTTCAGAGGAAAAATACTCATCAGAGCTCATGAATGGTAGAAGTAAATCCAATAGAATCTCTATGGTCTCATTATGAGCCTCAGATTCCCATGGTTCCTCATTAGGAAACTCGTTGGAGGCCAGTGGACGTCCATTGAAGTCTTCCTCAGTGGCGATCACTGCCTCTTCCTCCTCTCCAAGTTCGGCCATGTGGGTCATGTTAATGGCCTTGCATTCTCCTTTTGGATTCTCTTCTGTATTACTTGGAAGAGTACTAGGAGGGAGTTCAGTAATTTTCTTGCTCAGCTGACCCACTTGTGCCTCCAAATTCCTAATGGAGGACCTTGTTTTAGTCATGAAACTTTGAGTAGTTTTGATTAGATCAGAGACCATGGTTGCTAAGTCAGAGTGGCTCTGCTTAGAATTCTCTGTCTGTTGCTGAGAAGATGATGGAAAAGGCTTGCCATTGCTAAACCTGTTTCTTCCACCATTATTGTTGTTGAAACCTTGTTGAGGTCTCTGTTGATCCTTCCATGAGAAATTTGGATGATTTCTCCATGAAGGATTATAGGTGTTTCCATAGGGTTCTCCCATGTAATTCACCTCTTCCATTGAAGGGTTCTCAGGATCATAAGCTTCTTCTTCAGATGAAGCATCCTTAGTACTACCTGGTGCAGCTTGCATTCCAGACAGACTTTGAGAAATCATATTGACTTGTTGAGTCAATATTTTGTTCTGAGCCAGTATGGCATTCAGAGTATCAATCTCAAGAACTCCTTTCTTCTGATTCGTCCCATTATTCACAGGATTCCTTTCAGAAGTGTACATGAATTGGTTATTTGCAACCATTTCAATGAGCTCTTGAGCTTCTGCAGGCGTCTTCTTCAGATGAAGAGATCCTCCAGCAGAGCTGTCCAATGACATCTTGGACAGTTCAGACAGACCATCATAGAAGATACCTATGATGCTCCATTCAGAAAGCATGTCAGAGGGACACTTTCTGATCAATTGTTTGTATCTTTCCCAGGCTTCATAGAGGGATTCACCTTCCTTCTGTCTGAAGGTTTGGACTTCCACTCTAAGCTTACTCAATTTTTGAGGTGGAAAAAACTTTGCCAAGAAGGCATTGACTAGCTTTTCCCAAGAGTTCAGGCTTTCTTTAGGTTGTGAGTCCAACCAAATCCTAGCTCTGTCTCTTACAGCAAAAGGGAATAGCATAAGTCTGTAGACCTCAGGGTCAACCCCATTAGTCTTGACAGTGTCACAGATTTGCAAGAATTCAGCTAAAAACTGATGAGGATCTTCCAATGGAAGTCCATGGAACTTGCAATTCTGTTGCATTAGAGAAACTAATTGAGGCTTAAGCTCAAAGTTGTTTGCTCCAATGGCAGGGATAGAGATGCTTCTCCCATAGAAGTCGGGAGTAGGTGCAGTAAAGTCACCCAGCACCTTCCTTGCATTGTTGGCATTGTTGTTGTTTTCGGCTGCCATGGGTTCTTCTTCTTTGAAGATTTCTGTTAGGTCCTCTACAGAGAGTTGTGCCTTAGCTTCTCTTAGCTTTCGCTTCAAGGTCCTTTCAGGTTCAGGGTCAGCCTCAACAAGAATGCTTTTGTCTTTGCTCCTGCTCATATGAAAGAGAATAGAACAAGAAAATATGGAATCCTCTAGGTCACAGTATAGAGATTCCTTGAGGTGTCAGAGGAAAAGAAAAATAGAAGGAAGAGGTAGAAGAATTCGAACTTATCAAGAAAGATAGAGTTCGAATTGTGCATTGAGGAAGAGTGTTAGTCCATAAATAAAAGGATGTGAAAAGAGGGGAAGAAATTTTCAAAAATAAATTAAAAAGATTAAAAAAAAACATTTTGAAAAATTGAAGAATGATTTTCAAAAAATATGATTGGGAAAGAAATAAAGTGATTTTTGAAAAAGACTTTGAAATTAGAAATAAAAAAGATATGATTGAAAACTATTTAAAAAAATTGTGATAAAAAGATATGATTGAAAAGATATAGTTTTAAAAAGATATGATTGAGAAGATATGATTTGAAAAATAATTTAAAAAGATTTGATTTTGAAAATTAATGACCTACCTAACAAGAAAGATATGATTCAGACATTAAACCTTTCTCAACAGAAAAGGCAACATACTTGAAATGTTGAATCAAATCATTAATTGATAGCAAGTATTTTTGAAAAAGAAAGAAATTGATTTTGAAAATATATGATTGAAAAGATTTGATTTGAAAAAGATTTGATTTTGAAAAATTTTGAAAACTTGAAAAAAATTTGAGTTAAAAACAAAATCTTCCCTCTTGTGCCATCCTGGTGTTAAACGCCCAGAATGGTATACATTCTGGCGTTTAACGCCCAAAACTCACCCCTTTTGGGCATTAAACGCCTAGCCAGGCACCCTGGCTGGCGTTTAAACGCCAGTTTTCCTTCTTCACTGGGCGTTTTGAACGCCCAGCCTTTTTCTGTGTAATTCCTCTGCTGTATGTTCTGAATCTTCAATTTTCTGTTTATTGACTTGAAAAGACACAAATTAAAAATTTTTTGGATTTTTAATAATGAGGAATAATCAAAATGAAACTAAGATCAAATAAACAATGCATGCAAGACACCAAACTTAGAAGTTTGTATACTATTGACACTAACAAAATGAGAATGCATATGAGAAACAACAAAACATTCAAGACAAGAGAATTTAAAGATCAGAGTAAGGAAATCATCAAGAACAACTTGAAGATCAATTAAGACACATGAATGAATTCGAAAAATGCAAGAAGAACAGAAACATGCAATTGACACCAAACTTAAAATGAGACACTAGACTCAACAAGAAACATAAAATATTTTTGGTTTTAAGATTTTATAATTTTTTTTTGGATTTTTTGAAAATTGAGTGAAAAAGAAAATAACGATATCAAAGTTCTTAATGAGAATTCCAGGAATCATGCAATGTTAGTCTAAAGCTTTAGTCTAAAGAAATTAGACATGGCTAGCCAAGCTTCAGCAGGACATTACATTCAAGAGCTAAATTGATGAGAATTAATCAGCTTTGGTGATGATAAAAACATCACCTTGAAACACTAGAATTCATTCTTAAGAACTCTGAAGAAAAATACCTAATCTAAGCAACAAGATGAACTGTCAGTTGTCCAAACTCAAACAATCCCCGGCAACGGCGCCAAAAACTTGGTGCACGAAATTGTGATCATCAATGGCGCCATCAACATGGTACGCTCAATTGCAATCTCAACTCTTTATCACAACTTCGCACAACTAACCAGCAAGTGCACTGGGTCGTCCAAGTAATAAACCTTACGCGAGTAAGGGTCGATCCCACGGAGATTGTTGGTATGAAGCAAGCTATGGTCATCTTGTAAATCTCAGTCAAGCAGATTCAAATGGTTATGGATGATTTATGAATAAAACATAAAATAAAGATAGAGATACTTATGTAATTCATTGGTGAGAATTTCAGATAAGCATATGGAGATGCTTTGTCCCTTCCGTCTCTCTGCTTTCCTACTGTCTTCATCCAATCCTTCTTACTCCTTTTCATGGCAAGCTGTATGTTGGGCATCACCGTTGTCAGTGGCTACAGTCTCGTCCTCTCAGTGAAAATGTTCAGCGCGCTCTGCCACAGCACGGCTAATCATCTGTCGGTTGTCAATCAGGTTGGAATAGAATCCATTGATTCTTTTGCGTCTGTCACTAACGCCCAGCCTTCAGGAGTTTGAAGCTCGTCACAGTCATTCAATCATTGAATCCTACTCAGAATACCACAGACAAGGTTTAGACCTTCCGGATTCTCTTGAATGCCGCCATCAATTCTAGCTTATACCACGAAGATTCTGATTAAGGAATCCAAGAGATATCCACTCAATCTAAGGTAGAACGGAGGTGGTTGTCAGGCACACGTTCATAGGTGAGAATGATGATGAGTGTCACGGATCATCACATTCATCAGGTTGAGGAACAAGTGATATCTTAGAATAAGAACAAGCTGAATTGAATAGAAGAACAATAGTAATTGCATTGATACTTGAGGTACAGCAGAGCTCCACACCTTAATCTATGGTGTGTAGAAACTCCACCGTTGAAAATACATAAGAACAAGGTCTAGGCATGGCCGTGAGGCCAGCCCCATGATCTAAGATAGCATAAGACTACTCAAAGATAGCTACCAAGATGAGAATACAATAGTAAAAGGTCCTATTTGTAGAGAACTAGTAGCTTAGGGTTTACAAAGATGAGTAAATGACATAAAAATCCACTTCCGGGCCCACTTGGTGTGTGCTTGGGCTGAGCATTGAAGCTTTCATGTGTAGAGACTTTTCTTTGAGTTAAACGCCAGCTTTTGTGCCAGTTTGGGCGTTTAACTCCCATTCTTGTGCTAGTTCCGGCGTTAAACGCCAGAATTCTTGAGCTGACTTGGAATGCCTGTTTGTGCCATCAAATCTCGGGCAAAGTATGGACTATTATACATTGCTGGAAAGCCCAGGATGTCTACTTTCCAACGCAATTGAGAGCACGCCAATTGGGCTTCTGTATCTCCAGAAAATCCACTTCGAGTGCAGGAAGGTCAGAATCCAACAGTATCTACAGTCCTTTTCAGCCTCTGAATCAGATTTTTGCTCAGGTCCCTCAATTTCAGCCAGAAAATACCTGAAATCACAGAAAAATACACAAACTCATATTAAAGTCCAGAAAAGTAAATTTTAACTAAAAACTAATAAAAATATAATAAAAACTAACTAAAACATAGTAAAAACATACTAAAAATAATGGCAAAAAGCGTATAAATTATCCGGTCATCATTAACCTATTATCAAAAGTTATCAAGTAAATTAAATTTATTTATTATTGTTATTATTTTTTTGTCATGGACTGAACAAACAAACCGGCACTAACAAAAATACTAATTCCCTCATTTAACACACGGACGACCTTTACACCACAAAAATACTCAGGAAAATTTGATTGAATTCTTCCGTCTCTTTTATTGTCGATGTGATGTCTTCAAGCATTTTCACTATTTTATTTGTTGGCAGGTGCTTCCATTATCGTTCTGACTAGTCACAGATTTTAACGCTCTTGAACCCACCACATTCCACCTGTACCATAAATGACATTCAAAGTCCGAAAAATTGCTGCCATAGAAAAGGAAGACGCATGTCTGTCGCTGCTGCTGGTTGGCTAACTCCAAACACAAAATCGATTCTGTAGAAGAACCCAGTCTCCATGAAGGCGCCATTCTCAGATAACCACATAGTCAAAGCACAAAATAGATGGCAGTTACAACAAGTTTATTATCTTCTATTTCAAATTATTCTCAAATTGTACGTAATAAAATGAAAAATTAAAATACAATTATATTTAAACAATTATTTATATTATTTTTTTATTAATTTATTCAAAAAATAATTAAATTTTAAAGTTAATTGGTATAAAATATTACAGATATAAAATTAAGAAAATTTTTTATTTGTATAAGAATGAGCCTAATAAATAATTATTCTATTTAATATATAATTAAGAATATTTTTTTCTTTATCAACGAGTTATAGTTCAAATGACATAATTTTCATCTAAGAGTTAAAAAAATAAGAATACTTCTTTCTTTTATTAACTTTTTTTAAACATTAATTATTTATTTTACATACAATATAGAAATAAATGAATATAATATTTATTGAGTAGACGCAGTACGTAAAATTTTTTTATTGTCATAGTGTTTGAATCAAATAAAAAAATATTATTTTAAGAAAAACTAATAATATATTTTTAATAATATTCTTAATACAAAATAATAAATTTTAAATATTTTTTTAAATAATATATATTCACTAAAATAATATAATTATCCAAAATAATATATTATAAATATAATAAAATAACATATTTCAATAAAAAAATTGTTAATAAAAAATTATATAAATATTTTTTATATAAATTTTTGTTTCGCAAAAAATAAAATTATTATATGTTTGTTTGCTTTTTATGTTGTATTTATGTTCTTTTTAATTAAATTTATATAATACAAAATTTTTTATCATTTTATTCATATTTAATGTTTTAATTTTGTTTCACACAGAATATATATATATATATATATATATATATATATATATATATATATATATATATATATAACACAAAATTTTTTATCATTGTCTTTATATTTAATATTATAATTTTATTTCACATAAAACAAAATTTATTTAAATTTTAATATTATATATATATAACACAAAATTTTTATCATTGTGTTTATATTTAATATTATAGTTTTATTTCACACAAAACAAAATTTATTTAAATTTTGATATTATATACATAATATATATTTAATATTATTTTTTTTAAGATTCTAATATATCTTTTTTTCTGAATTTTAGTACATAAATTTTTAACTTATTTTTTATGTATTATTTATTTTAATTCTAAAGTCTAATAACCTTTTTTTTTGTACAGACATTAGGGGTGGCAACGGGGCGGGTAGGGGCGAGTTTTTGCTCTACCCGACCCCGCCCCGCTCAACAAAAACCTGCATCGAATTCGCCCCGCTTCTTCCCGCGGGTAGTAAAATGTTAAACCCTAACCCGCCCCTGCAGGTACCCGTCCCGCCCCTACCCGCCCCAATAATTATTAAATCCAAAAAATAAAATAAAATTTTAAAAATTATATAACCATTATTTACATTCATAACATAAATTAAAGTAAAAATTTAAATATGATACAATATTATTAATCATTTTACTAATTATTTTATCTATATTACATATATTATATATTAAAAATATATATATTTATATATCTATTATATATACCGAGGCGGGTAGGGGCGGGTTTAACCTAAACCCGACCCCGCCCCGCCCCGCCCAAGAACCTGCCCCGCTAAAACCCGCCCCGGTGCGGGTGTGGGTAATTACCCGCCCCGAACGGGTAGGGGCGGGATGGGTACCCGCGGGTTCGGATAGTGTTGCCACCCTAACAGACATGTTGTTTTTAATATTTATATACTATTTTTTTATTTTGAACTTCAGCCCAATATCTGAGATTTACAAAAAAAATCTAAAACTTGTAAAAAAATGATTAACCTGATTAACATGTTGCCTTTTTAAATCTAGACCATTCAAATAAAATATAATAAATAAAGAGTTCAGATTTAATGAATTCACAAGGTGTGCACCATTCCATACTTAGCAATGAACGTTTAAGAATGAGCCTATTTTACAGTATATTAATTTTATTTTATTATCTAAAAATAATGACTATAAAAATTCATTCATCACAAAAAAAAATTTGTTTTTAACTTTTATAAGAAATTATTTTAATTTAAAAGATATTTAGTTTGTGCATCGCATAGGTAAAAATATTAGAAAAAAATTAAATCCAAAGAATTAGTTTTTTTCTTTTAGATTATTTGGTACAAATTCAACCTAAAATGTGCATTTCTTCCAACCATGGTTATATTCTCTTTTTTTATGTGCATTTCTTCCAACAAATAATGTAATCTCACTTGAACTCCTTTAAATGTAGCATTAACTAATTAATGAAGTTTTATTTGTTATTTTTTTATTAAACAATACAATCTACCCTCTTTATCAGTCAAGTATCCTCCTGTTATATAAAAATTTAAATCGGATCTATATACAACACATACAAAACCACCATATCCATTTTCTTTGATAACTATGTTGTACTTTATTTACCTCTTTATTATTTGCACTTTTTTCTCTTTTTTTTTACTGAGTTACTAATGTCTTAATTATTTTCCATCCACTATCAACACTCACCATTTTTTCCTCAAATATTTTTATATTTTTACGGTGCCAAATTACCATATAATAGCAAAAAATAAATTACATCAATCATATTTTTTTATTCTATGACTTCTTGTTCCATCCACCCTAGTAACCAATCTCTAACATTTTCCGGTTTTACCTACAATACTCTCCCCAGTTCAGCGACAAGTACCATAATTTTGAAAAGAATATGCAAGATAAAAATAAATGAAATAATGTTTCTTCTTCAATCCATATAACGCAACTTTTGTTCGTCTTGACTAATGACATTTCTTCTAATCAACTTGTCTTTAGTGTTCAGAGCATTGTTTATCACAAACCACATGAGTAATTCTATTCTTGGTAATGCTCTCCTACCTCAAATTATGTCATACACATGCTTACACTCTGAGACTCCATGTATTTTTGTCATTGTCACGTCCGTGAATGACTTGGTAATATATCTCACTAATAAAAATAAGACTGTTTCGGATAGATTTTGAGACGAAATTGAAATAAATTTTGAACAAATTAAAAACAATTTTTTTTAAACAAAATTGCGACGAATTTTTTTTGTCCCAAAAAGCTTTGTTGTTAATTTACATTTTGTCTGAAATTTCGTCCAAAATTTGTTTTAGACAATTTTGTGACAGATTTTGAATAGGCATTTATCTGCTAAATTTCTAACTATTATGATGTATTTTAGACAAATTTTAGACAGATTAGCCAAGATAAAAACAATGTATTTTAGACAAATTTTAAACAAAAAATATACTTTATTTCAAACAAATTTTTAACGAATTTAGTCAAATATAATAAATTTTTCGAACAAATTTTAGACAAATCAAATATTTCTTTTCAATTAAATTTAAGACATTTAACTTAAAAGAATTTACGTATTTGAAACAAATTTCACACAAAACAAAAAATTATTTTCACACAAATTTTCTACAAATTTAATATAATATTTCAAATAATTTTCATATAAAATAATTTGCTATTTAATATATAAATATTTTAGAAAATAAATTGTATTCGATCTACTTTTTATATTAAGACCATCATAATCATTTTTTTAATATTAAATCATCAAAATCATAAACACATAAAATCATGAAAAAGTTATTGACCATACAAGAGTTAAAAATATTTATTACTAAAATACTTTTGTCCATAAATGTAATCGAACGAAAATAAGAAAAAAATACTTAAACTAAAACAAAGAAAATCTTTAAAAAGGTCAAATATCATGAATAAAATAAAATATACTAACTAATTCACCTAAAAATTCCTTAATCTAAATCAGAAAAAACATATACTCTAGACATCAATCACTCATGTTATCATCCTCATCAGCCTGTCCTAAGGTCATCTTCAACAGGATCAGACAAAGTTGAAGGAAATGGGAGATTCAACTTTTTATACAAAGCATGAATTGTCTTTTCAATAGAACCAATTCTTTTCTGTTGAACTTTTAGTTAACGTCCTTGATCTTTTAACTTGTGCTCAACATGATTCAACTTAACCTTTTGCTCTTCATTGATCATTTCTTGCTCCTTTGCTTTTTTTTTTTTCCACATGTGAAGTTCTTGTTCAATATTTAGATTGTCTTTTGATGTCTCTGAGCAATTTTTGGAATTCAACTTTGAAAAGAGATCTAAACCAAAAGAACCTAAACCAAAAGCAGCTTTCTTTTTTCCCTTTGTCACAATTTCGTTCCAAATAGTGTAATCATCTGGTATATCTAAAACAACAAAGATTTATAAGATTAGTAACACATTACATTAAAATTTCAGTAACATGTACATCATCGAAAGAATTAAAATAATAAGAATGTAAAATAATACTTAGCTACCAAAATAATCAATTAGGATGTAAAATAAAGTGCTACTATGCAGTGACGGATTTAGAAAAATTTAGTAGTGGGGGCAAAAATATAATAAAATTTAAGTATAGAATTTTTTTTGGCTTTCCACGATACCCAACAAGTTAAAAACTAATTCATCGTGAATTTGGGTTCCATTTAACAGTCTACAATTGACTGACAATGAATTAAGTGCTTCGCATACAAGATGGAATTCAAACTCTCTACTTACTTAAGTGGATGACTAAACTATCACTTGACCAATCCAAATTGGTTTAGATATATTTAAAATTTTAAATGAGAACTATCTATACATGTTGATAAGAACTAAAAATATATATACAATCACTTTTATAATATTCAAAATAATGAAAATATAATTTCATACATATAGTATAATATTTAAAATAATAAAAAAATAATTTATAATAATTTTTTTTATTTTTAACATGACTAAATATTATTTTTTATATATTTTTTTAAATAATTATTTTATTTTTTATTATCTCATATTTAATTGTCAAATTTACTTATTATAATCTTTATGGTATAAATAAATTTTTTAACCAAAATAATTACAGTGTATTAACATATAAATAACATATATTTTTATCTTAAATAATTTTTAAAAATTTACTAATAATTTAAGTTGTATTTAATTAAAAAAATTAAATTTTAATTTAATTAGTAATTAATTAACTAATATAATAAAAATTAATTATTACTATTTTTATTTTATTTATTTATTTTTTTTATACTAAATTAAATTTAATAAAATATTTTTTTAATATAAAATATAAAAAAATTTATATTTTATTTTAAAATAAACATAATATAATAAGTTATATATATATATATATATATATATATATATTGTAAGTATTAGTTTTTTTGAAAAAGCTTTGTGGGGCAAATGCCCCCTCTTCCTTATGCATAGGTCCGTCCCTGCTACTATGCGTTAGTACTAAGCTACTAATATATATGTACACATGAGCATTTTAAGAAGTTCATAGCAAGGATAATACTATACCTGTGAAAGGGGCAGATTATAATTCATAGTAAATCCAACCATTAAACCATGATCACAATAATATCAAAGACAATTATAATTCATAGTCAAAAACCAAACTCAATCACATCAAATAATCACATAATACAACACTAGGTATTTTAGCAACAAAATTTCAGTCATAAATACATTTTTATTACCTGGCTTTATTCGAACATACTAGAAACTAACACGGGAATCACTACGTAACCAATAGAACATAAAGAGATAACATTCTAAGCATAATAAGTGGCTTTATAGGTGACAATTATAGGTGACATAACTATATAAGCATTGCACTCAGTTCTAATAGATAACATCCTTGAGCTGTTTCATACTAGCACACAAGCATATAAATTGCAGGTAAAGAAAAGAGCAAAGATTTAGAATAAGTGTAATTAGGTGCAAAATGAAACCTACAGCATCAAAACATATAACTTTTAAATTGGTTAGTTATGAACAAAATTTTAGCACAAAATTTTATAAAACTCTATCAAATAATAATTGCCTAGAAACCAAAATGTCCTTACTTTACATTCTACCAACATCAAATTCAAAGGATTTTATCATAATATATATAAAAGTACTTTCTACCAAGAGAGGTGAACTATATGTATCAAATGAAGCCCATTAAGCCACTTTTAGATTTTTAGTTATACTCTTCTTAGTTCTTACTGGTGCTTCTATAGGTCCTCTCATCACATTCACTTCCTCGTATAGTATATTCATTCATGCATTCCAAAATCCTAACCTGTACAACATTGAGCTTATTACACTGTTGGCCTTTCATACATTCAATTCCATACAAGATCTTAGGTCCTATAGCCGTATAGCAAAATTTTTCCTGAACTTAAGATGACTTTCCTATATCATTCATTAACAACACTCGAATCATCTCTCTATTTCATCCAACAGAGTACTATTGTTTTTCCCCTTTAAGTAGATATCATGACAAGACACTCACTGAAATCACCTCGCTGTCAAGATTGATAAATATGTAGAGATGAGATCAGATCCAAATATAAATCTTAAAAATTTCGCAGAAGCTAGTCTTAGTTGCATTCCGACTCTATTTATAGATTTTATTCAATACAAAAGAAACGATCAAACCTGCTAATTGGTATGCCTAAAAATCCTCCTTACTTTATACTTACCATGTACATTGAATTATCCTTGAATATTGTATAATTACAACCTACCCCATTGTGAGTAAAATTTTGAATTAGGAGGATCTATAGGAATACTTCTAGGAGGCTATATCATCACAATGTTACAACAACATTGCTTAACAATAGGTAAAACTACAATATATACCCCATTTCATGTTAATTCTGAAATCAACATGACAATCCAAGGATCCTATATCAGCTCATTTAATATCAAAGCAAGAAAATCAACAACAATCCTTACAAGGCTGAGTAAAACTTCAAAGAATTAGAACAGAAACTCCCAGAAAGAAGAAACCCTAACCTTTTGTAAAAAGGGAAGAAGCCCTGAGACAGTAGCATGTATGTAATATCTAAGTTGAGGATGGCGTGCTCACATACTCACAATAAATGTTGAACCTTGCAGAGGACGCACAAAGAGAAGAGGAGGCACGAATAATCTAGCGAAGGGGCAGTGTTTGAGGCACGAAGGTTCTGAGACCGGCGGAGGTGAACACATGCAAGAGGCAGAGCGGTTGTTCGCAAGTGAAGGCTGGTACCTGGGAGTACGATGGTGGAGGTGGTCTGAGGTGCGAGATTGGAGGCTGCAGTGGTGGATGTCTGAGACCAGAGACAGGAGGCAGAGCACGCAGAAGGAGCGCGAAGCACGAGCGGTAATCACATACCAGAGACAGAGCACGCACAGAAGAAGGGAGAAGGAGATGAAAAACTAACCTGAAACGGTGAAACCAAAAGACGGTTCTGAAAAAGGGTTTGGTTTTTGGCAAGGTAACCTAGCTGTGATACTAGTAGGGAGAAGGCACTCAAAAACTGAAATCCCCTGAAACTAAATTTTGGCGCAAAGTAAATAATAAGGGTATTGAAATAAGTCAAATAACTATGTATATTTTAATTTTTTAAAATTAAAATTATATATAATTTTTAATATCAAATTAAAAAAAGATAAAATTACAACAAAAATATATTAAATAAATTATAAAATATTAATATCTAAAAGATAGATATTTTAAAAAAATTATGTCTAATATTAATTTTAAAATATTTAAATTAAATTATGTTCTTAAATATTTGTTATATAATAATTTAAAAAGATAAATATTTAGTAAAATTAATATTTGAAATTAAAATTTTTTTTATATTAATAAATAATATAGATAAGATAAGATAACTGTCTCGAATTATATAAACGGGAAATATTCCACATTTCACACACATATATTTCAAAAACCCATTTTGACTTGAGCGTCGGAGTATCCTTGCTAAGTACGTACCCACCGCATCGCTCCAGTCAAACAATCTAACAACTGTTTCGACTCACAAGTCTCCAATCCATTTCACAACCCGTACCAGAGACTTCTAGATAAGTAATTTTTTCTCTTATTTTTTTTACCATGTTTATATAATTTTATATTAGTGTACTAAAGGGTTCTCTTAAAAAAATTATAAATTAGATAAAAAAAAATTTTAATAACTAACATTATGTGATTTAATGTTCATTTATATGATCTTTTATTATTTAAAATTTTATACTGGTTAGCACTAAAAAGAGTTTTACTATTTAAATGTGAATGGTTTGATCCTATGATTGGCAAAAGAATAAAGATAAACAAAGAGTATGGAATCATACAAATATCCAAGAATCGACGATATGGTAAATATGATTCATTTATCATTGCATATAAAGCAATCCAAGTATATTTTGCACCTCATCCAATGAGCAACATCAAGAAAAAAGGAGAATGGTGGTTTGTATTCAAGACTAAAACAAGAGGTGAGATTGAGATTGAAACAACAGAAGATTGTGCATATCAAGAAGACGCCACAAATCAATCTAACAATCATATCTCAAATGATATTGACACTATTATTGATTTATTGGATACTAATAGTACAAGATATGAAGATGATGATGATGATAAGACACTTGGGAATGAGGACAAGGACGATAATGAAGATGAAAACGAGGACGAGAACAATAAGGACGAAGATCAAACTAAATAGTATGATAAAGTGCACTATAAAATGTATTCATTTGTATTTTTTTTTAATTTTCAATATACTTTAATCTTATATAAAAAAGTATATGATTTTTTATTTTACGTGATTTTTTTATTATTATTTATTATTTGTATTACTTTTTTAGAAGACCGAATATAATTTATTTTTAATTTTTTATATATGTGATTTTTTTAAATACATTTTATATTAAATTTGTTACAAAATTAAATTTTGAATTATTATAACGTAAATAATTAAAATAATAAATTATAAAATAATAGACTAATTTAAAATATAAACAATATTTTTATACTAAATGTTAAAATTTTTCAACAAACATTTGAAATTCGTTTGAAAACTAATGCACTTTCAAACAGAATTTATAAATGATGTTATTTTCGTCCTAAATTTGTGGAAAAAAATTTTAGCTACTTCGAAGGGTTAGCTATAGTAAAAGCATTTAAGACTAATTATAAATAAATTTGGAATAGAACTAACATTTTTCAAAATGCGTCCCAAATTCGTCTGAAGTTATTATGCATATTCAGATGGAATACGAACGAATTATAGTTTTTGTCCAAAATATGTTGCTAATCTGTATGAAAATTTTGGTGCCATCCAAAAAAAATTTGGCACCAAAATTTGGGACAAAATTTAGACAAATTTAAGATAGAATATATTATTCCAATATCTCCACTAAAAGTTGTTCAATATTTGTCTTAAATTTATCCGAAATGAAAAAGTCTTTCAGATAGAATAAATTTCATTTGAATTGAGTGTCCATGTCACGCCATCTTTAAAACCTGCACACAAAGAAACAGACCCCAAAATAATTTATAACTCTCCCAGTTGTGTTTTTCTCTCAAAGAATTCTCTTCTCTACCTCAGATCAAGCTTACAAAAATTGGACCGATCAATGAACTGGTAGAGTGATTAGTTCAATAATAGTTTAAAGGTTCAATCGGGGTTCAACCATAATTCAACTGGTTTAATTAAATATATAATAAAATTATTAAAAATATAATATATAATTTTAAATATTTAAATTTAATAATATTTAAGTTGATAAAATTTAAAATTTTAAAATTTTATAAAAAATAATTTATCATTAAAAATTAACAAATAACTTCAAACATCAAATTTTTAACTAACAAAAATTAAAATAAACGAAAATGACAAATAAAAAAAATCAGCATATTCACCTCAGAATTTTCAATAATTCTATATTGCACCACAGCACATCAACAACTCAAAATAAAAAAGATCAACAAGCAGAATCACTAAACCAAAAAAATCAGCATAAACTCAAACAACTCAAAATAAGAATTATAGCATAAAGTCATAAACAACTCAAAACTAGAAAAGTTTTAATATAAAGAATGTAGTGAAGCAATGCATCATAGCACCATCAACTGAGAATAAAAAAAATCGGCAACAAGCAAGTGAAGCAACTCATAAATCAGAATAAATAAAATTAACAAATAATCAATAACTCGTTCCACACACAACAAAGGAAACAAATAAAAAACTATAGTGAAAAAGAGAGAAAATCAGTGAAAAACTGAAAATAAAGAAGACCATGAAGAAGATGTTGAGGGACGGCAAAGATTGAAGGACTCACGACGACGGTGAAGAGTCCACAGCGGCACGGGTACGTTCGCACTTCGCACAGAGAGTGGTGCTACACACACACACACACACACACACACAGAGAGAGAGAGAGAGAGGAGGAGAGAGAGAGAGAGAGGAGAGAGAGAAAATCAGTGAAAAACTGAAAATAAAGAAGACCATGAAGAAGATGTGAGGGACGGCAAAGATTGAAGGACTCACGACGACGTGAGGAGAGAGAGAGAGAGAGAGAGAGAGAGAGAGAGAGAGAGAGAGAGAGAGAGAGAGAGAGAGAGAGAGGCATTTTTGACTATGAGAAAGAGGCAGCCGACGATGGCGAGGATAGAAGCGGGCTTCATGACGAGCACAGAGATGGTGATGTGGAGAAGAGTGGCAGCAACTGAGAGTGAGAGTGAGAGAGATTGGGGCATTTTGCTATTTTGGTGAGACTAAGAGTGAAAGAGAAGAGAGAAGCAGGGGAATAATAATGAAGCAATATAAGATCACAGAACATGGAAGAAGAAGAAGAAGAATGGTTACTCATAGCTTGTTTTGCAGTAACCATGAGAGACATTGCAACAATGGAAGAAGCCATGCACATCAACCTCAGACATAGCTCCATCACCTTCTTCCTCCGTCGCTGCCAAGCTCCGACAAGGGTGGTGTAGAATTTACAACCACAAACTAACCAGCAAGTGCACCGGGTCGTACCAAGTAATGTTTGACCCCTCTTGACTATCTTCAAGTGGCATATTCAGATCAACCATCATCTTTCTAATATTTCTTCTAACAGCTCCACTAAACGGACTATCATACACGATATCGGATGATGATCCTCGTCTGCCCAACACAACTAGAAACATGAAAAATTCTGACAGATGAACATTTGTCCATCAGGTGTGCCACGACCTTATTAGACGTAGGTCCTCGTCGACACGTAACCGATACCTAATTGAAAACAACAGAAAAAATTCTCAAAATCTGGTCTAATAAAAATAACAACTAAATAAGAAAGACAACTTTAATATTCCTTTTAAAAAACAAATTGTCATTGGTCGGATATCTGTTGTAAATTTTTTCACTCTTTCCCTGTGTTATTGTCCAATGGAATAAAATATCAAATTCTTCAACGTCGTTAAACTGTTGACTTCTGCTGCCATGTATGTAATTATTAGTTGTCCAGACTTAAAAACGACAGAACTTTATTCATCATACACTATTTCACAATCATAATGAATGGATAACAAACGGATTTGTAGACATTGTAGAGAAACAATTATAAGATGAAAATTAATTAAAAGAATGAATTATTGGTGTTGAGCTCCATTCTCCACTGGCCATGCTTTTATTTGGCTATCTGTACGTCAATTTTTTCGAAGTGTGAGGCGAACTTCATAATTTATATGAAGTTCGCCCGGAGGTGCAGCAAACTGTATAAAAATAATGGAGTTCATCGGGGGTATGGGGAACTTGCTTAAAACTACAAGAAAAAAACGTATCCTGGTATTTAAAGTTGAAATAATTTGTTTTTGGAAATAATGGTTTTTTCAATTTATTTAAAAAAAATCCAATAACCAATGTCATAACTCATAAGGCCAATCAATATTTAAATCCTTTGTCTCAATAGTTAGACCTTGTTCCTTGTTTTTCATGTATATGCCAAGTTATGTGAATGGAAACACATGGCCATGAACATTGAATTGTTATGTTCAGGCATAGAAGTCTAGAAAGAACTATTTTAATGTTCTGCCCTTTTTCCCTGAAAGCTTCAAATTGAGAAGCAAACTACTTCTAACATTTTGGCATTGAGATTCTACGGATTTAATTATTTGTAACATACAATATTTTCATATCCGTATATTTAACTTAGTAAAGTGGAAAGTGGCAAAGAGATGGAAAAAAATCTTGCTACAAATGCATGTTAATGCCAAGGCCATCATCAATGCTATTTATCTTCTAAATAAAAACCATCTTCTCTCATAAACAACTTTAGGAAAGAACTATAGGTTTGCCACACAACTGCTCCAACTCAGTTTCTAAAATTCTGTACAAGTTTTTTTTGTTCTATCTATAAATCCAAACTTTACTCCCTTGATCCCAACCAAACCTTGAGGGGCCACTGCATAAGATATGGATTTTTGTTTAGCTAGGTCTTAGAGAATGTATAAAATGTACAACGATATCATTTTGTTTTATGCCTAGATAGCATAGCAACATTCTAGGAAATTAAAATATCACTTAGCGATAAATGTATTCTGTTGATGATTATAACTGTAGGAAAGGAAGATTCAATGATTGTAAGATATTATATCGTATGGAATTCGCTGACTTGATTGCTTCAGAAGTACTGATACAGTATTAGATATGTTAAGATAATATCATTTATACATGTAAACTATGAACAATGAATCTAGTCACTAATCTCAGTATACATCTAGAACTGTAAATTATTTTTGAAGTTAGATAGATAAATATGTTTAAATGATCTTTGGCATAAACTTTCGCTATGTTTTCACACTGTCTAGTATCCAGCTAAGGAGCAATTTAAATAATTGTACAGTACTTCATGAATCATGAATCGTCCCATCTCTTTGTAAAACATGTTAACATACAAATGGCTTCAATCTTGCAGATTTTCCACAATAAGTGCACCTTCGTTAACATTTGAGACCATATATTTGAGAAAAAATTTTATACTAAATTTTTAAAACCCAATTTCCAAACTAATCAGATTTCTTTAGTTCTTTCTCATGTATAAAGACACCCATTGAAATATATGTATGGCATACGTATTACAATGCATAACTAACACAGTTTGGTTATATATCTACTTGTAATCTATTGTATGAACACTGATGTAAAGCATAGTACAACGTTCTAAAAGGATTGAAAGTGTGCTTGATCGAATGTCTTACAGGAGAAGATAACTAAAGTTACCTATTTAGTGTTTGTTTGTTCAAGACATAAGTGCTCATATTGCCGAGTTTTACAGTAAAAAACATCATTCTAAAATGAGAAGCAATGTTAAATCAATCAACAAAACACCCAAGCAAGAAGCAACTTGTTAGAACAAATAGATAGAAATTAATTAGGATTATTAAAATAATAGTACAAAATATCAATTATTCAGGAAAGACCAAATTATATTTTAAGTTTTATCCAACAATGGGTGCTCATCACTTATCAAGTTATAAATGAAATAATTTGAAACAATTGCTGTTACACCAAGATAATATTAACTACACTTTAATCTTTTAAATACAGAAGACTTCCATGATACTTCTTTTTCATAACAAGTCCCTTATAAATTATTTCAATATAATAAAAAAGCATACCCACTGTAACGATCCAATTTTCAGTACGTCATGATCATACTGAAAATCAAACATCACTAACTTGCTTACCAAAAATGTTAAGTATTTATTATTAAACCTATAATCCTTTAATCGTATTAGTACACTATCAAATTTTCAGAAAAATTTTTCCTTATAAAAAGATTTGCCAAGGCTACTAATTAAACATATACAAGCCATCTAAAGAAATCAAGTAAAAAACGCACAAGGCCAATATTATATATAAACATAACATATATCATAGATCATACACACATATAAAGGTACTATCACATATATCGTAAGTTAGTGTACAACCCTTCACATCTTGCTGCTATACACATAATCAACACTCCAGGCCCTAGTCCATATTGGAAGCCCCTAAGCTGGCACCCAAAACTAGCCTAGTCAACTATATGCACTTCCTACTCTCTCAGTGACTCTAATCAAAAGTGAGAGATAAGACACAAAAGCTAGGCTAACACAAAAAAACTCCCAAAAGCCACATCCTCAACTCCCAAGCATCAACTATTGTCGTTAGAGAAAATCACAATCACATCTGAATACTCCTCAAGATCCTCGTCCTCATTATCAGAAATCTCAACAATCTTAGGAGGGGCCCTAGAACTCGTACTACTGGTCAGGCCAACACTCGTCGGTCCACTAATAGAGGTGGTGTGCGGCTCCTCAGATGACGGCTCAAACGAAGATACTGAGATCTGTTCTACAGGAATATCCTCCTCAGGTATAAGATCTGGTATATGCTCCTCCATAGGCTCAGGCTCAAGCTCAGGGTCCACCTGATCCTCAAGCTGGTCGGGTGCTGATAAGGTACAGGTCCATCATGGAATGGGTGAAACGAAGTATCCGGGTGGAGCCAATGCAACAAAACTCATAAGGCATATCAAGGTTAAAGAATAGAGTGTTAATCGGATGACAGAAGAGGTGGTCGCGCAGAATATACATGCGGGTCCTAATCTCTGCAGCTACTACGTAAAACCTGTGCTGTACAAGATCCTCATATATGTAAGGAGGGTGCATCTCGTAGAACAGAACTCCTGTCTCCATCTGAAGGGGGGAAGGAAGGAGTAAGAATTGGGGGTTCTTAGTAGGATCGGGAATAGATAGTTAAGTCGGGATTATCACAGTTCAATTTAATTCACAGCCAATTGTACAAGATTCACAGAAAAATATCCTGTCACAACAATTCAGAATACCATTAAGGAATACACAAACACAAGAAGGCAATCACAAACAATTTCACAGTATGAAGTAAAATGCAAATGCGCAACAAGGATGATGCATGTCTAGTCCTATTGCAAGTAATGAGCTCATTTGTCGGTTTCGACCCGCACCCGACGCAATCCAACTTGCAAGTCGGATAAGACATTCCAACAACAAAACCTCTGCAAGTTTTTACTTTTTGTAGGCGCTGATTCTCCAGCTGAAGTATGTCGAACATGACCTCTGCAAGTACTTGCAGGCGCTGATTCTCCAGCTGAAGCATGTGGCCCCTTCTCCTGGAAGCCATTCCATATTTATGGGCTCCTCGCACAATTATTCACATACAAAGCCCATGGCTTAACATTTTCACACCGGCACTATAACTATTTACTTTCCGTCACCCTCTTGTAACCTTTCAATCATTCTCATAATCACACGTGCCAATCTATCTTTTCTCTTTCTTCAGACCTTCACTTAATTATCCTTAATAGTTCAAACTATTTTCACACTGTTCTCTCATCATCCACTAAGTATTTTATGGAAAGAGAATTATAAGATTCTCTAATTAAGTCGGTGTTTCCTAAAACTTTTAAGTTTATTATGTTTGCTCTTCTCTAACTTATAATAATATTAATAATATCTTTACTAATTAATATTCTTAATAAATTAATAACAATAATATAAATAAAATAATTTAAATGGCAACTAAATAATATTTATTTCTTTTCTTAAAAACTTAGCTTTGTAAAGCTTTTATTCTTTAACTCTTATTATCTACGTTTTAAACTTCAAATTTTTAAATATTTTATTTTTAACCCAATATTTTTGTAAAATTATATTTGAAACCTCTCTTATCTTAATATTTATAAAAGTAACCCTGATCTTTTACAAAATATCCAATTATACCCCTGTATTTTATTTATCACCCAAAATACCCGAAAAATTATATAATTACAAATACAATGTTACCCTTTGAAAATAAAATTTAATTACTAATCTTCCTCTTATACCGAAACCGTTAACCTTTTTCTTTCAAAATATTCTTGCAGTTTAATCTATTTTCGAGTTTTTCGGTTACCAATTCTTTGTAACTTTTAATTTAATCTCTCGACCATCAAATCTTACCAATTTTTACTTGATCTTCAACGATATTCCAGCCCAAAAATTCCCAAAACAGTTCGGTCCCTGTTGGTTTCATCACAATCAAGCCATGAATTTCTCAAATACATCAAGATATTACAAAAACTCAATATAAACTCAATTAAACTCAATCACTAATCAATCACAGCACCAAATCATTTATTCAATACAGATTTAATCATTGAAAACCCTACTTCTGTACGAAATCAAAATACTCGAAACTCCAGAAAAACTTTTTAACCGAGTTGCCGAAGAAGAAAATGTAAAAAATTGATTCTTCTGCCAGAAACACCAAAGGGTCGAACTTCATGGGAGAAAGGAGTTACGCCACCATCAATTTCTACCGAATAAAAATGACGCCAATACGTAGAGAAGGAGGATACGAATACTTTTATCGGATTAGATTTTTTATTGGAGTTACAGATCGTAAGAAATTGAAGCTGGAATTTCAGTGGAGGTTACAGTTCTCTCCATGAAAGCTTCGGTCTCTCTCTCACCGTGAGTGAAAAATGAACCCAAATGAAATGTATTGATGATGATGATTAAAGAAGATATTTGTTTAGTGAAAAGGTAATTTGTCAGGGCAAGGATTAAGTATCATTGTTATATTAATCACAAATCTTTCTTTTCTTTGGCTTCGGTTCCTTCTATTTTTTTTTTCCAAATTCCATTCGGTGGGAATGAATGAATGAAGCCTTTATATCAATAAGTTATATATATATATATATATATATATATATATATATATATATATATATATATATATATATATGTGTGTGTGTGTGTGTTACTAATATAATGACATTAATAACTTGATGATGAAAGATATTTGATGAAGCATTAACAACTCTAAATTTATCAAGAAACACCTTCGACAAAAGTCAGACTTGATAATAATAATATTATTATGAGTAATACCCCAAATAGGTCCCCAAGAAATTTACCATCCGACAGTTTTGTCCCCCACAAAATTTAACTAAGATTTCGACCCTGAGGTTCTCAGATATCCCCCAAATACGTCCCCAAAACCGTTTGATCCGGTTAATGTGGTGATGTGTCAGGTTAACTGTGACATGTCACCTTTAGGACATTTTGGTCCCATCCACGCTGGACAAAACGACGTCATATTAGAATTAGGGGCAAAACGACGTCGTTTTGGGAAGGACAAATTCGTCCCCACTTAGACAGAGAATGCAAACGGTGCCGTTTTCATGTGGGGGACCTATTTGTCTTATAATAGTATCTTAGGGGACCTATTTGACCTATAATTCGTGATGTTAAAAGAAGCTATATTTACTTCAATGCAAACCTTAAAAATACATTGACATTGGTCTGTTCATTCATCAAAATGGTAACATAAACCTGAGAACCCAAACATGTTAACCACACAAATATTTGGCTTCAATAGCAACACAAACCAAATCAAGTCAAAAGAAGGTTTATTTTCTTCAACATAAACTAAATGAAACCATTCTAAATAACATAACGTCTTCTTCCTCCAACATAACAAAAGGTGGTAGCATAACTAAAACAACAACTTTCACATTAATTCTTAGAAGCATCATTTCTTGAAAGACTGGTTCAACCCTCGTGTTGGAATGAATTTGAACAACTTAGATACTGTGGCACTGGTTGCAGCTAATATTGTCTCAGCACTAACACTCCCCGAATTCTTGGCCGTAATTACTGTCTCCTTTAGACGTCTAAAAGAAAGCTGAGTTTGGAATAAACAGTATTGTTATTCACATTAATTCTTAGGAGTATCATTTCTTGAAAGACTGGTTCAACCCTCGTGTTGGAATGAATTTGAACAACTTAGATACTGTGCCACTGGTTGCAGCTGATATTGTCTCAGCACTAACACTCCCCGAATTCTTGGCCCTAATTACTGTCTCTTTTAGACGTCTAAAAGAAAGCTGAGCTTGGAATAAACAGTATTTAGGGCCAAGCTCAGCTTTCTTTTAGACGTCCAAAGGAGACAGTAATTAGGGCCAAGAATTCGGAGAGTGTTACTGCTGAGACAATATCAGCTGCAACCAGTGGCACAGTATTTAAGTTTTTCAAATTCATTCCAATACGAGGGTTGAACCAGTCTTTCAAGAAATGATGCTTCTAAGAATTAATGTGAAAGTTGTTGTCTTAGTTATGTTACTACCTTTTGTTATGTTGGAGGAAGAAGACGTTATGTTGTTTAGAATGATTTCGTTTAGTTTATGTTGAAGAAAATAAACCTTCTTTTGACTTGATTTGGTTTGTGTTGCTATTGAAGCCAAATATTTGTGTGGTTAACATGTTTGCGTTCTCAGGTTTATGTTACCATTTTGATAAATGAACAGACCAATGTCAATGTGTTTTTAAGGTTTGTGTTGAAGTAAATATAGATTCTTTTAACATCACGAATTATAGGTCAAATAGGTCCCCTAAGATACTATTATAAGACAAATAGGTCCCCCACATGAAAATGACGCCGTTTGCATTCTCTGTCTAAGTGGGGACGAATTTGTCCTCTCCAAAACGACGTCGTTTTGCCCCTGGTTCCAATACGACGTCGTTTTGTCCAGCGTGGATGGGGACCAAAATATCCTAAAGGTGACATGTCACAGTTAACCTGACACGTCACCACATTAACCGGATCAAACGGTTTTGGGGACGTATTTGGGGGATATCTGAGAACCTCAGGGTCGAAATCTTAGTTAAATTTTGTGGGGGACAAAACTGTCGGATAGTAAATTTCTTAGGGACCTATTTGGGGTATTACTCTATTATTATTATCTAGGCTCCACTATAATTAGAGCAAGTAAAATAAATAGATAACATAATAATAATATCATATTACCATTTATTTTACTTCGGGATTCGAAGTCGATTCGTCAAAACAAAACTAATCGCTTTAAAACATTATTTTAAAAAAAACTCGCGTTAGTGCAAAAATTAGAATTGTTACACTCATCCCATAGTCTATGTCCAATCCATCAACTTCAACATCATCTCCAAAGTCCTGCCAAGCAACAAGAAATCAGAACAATAAAATCTTCAGTTGGAACTTTAGATCATGTAAAATCGATGTTTTGACATGTTCACGTACCAATTGGAGCTAACATAACTCTCAAATGAAGAACATTACGCCCAATTTTATCAAATTTGCAAATTTATTAACATAAAGTAAATGCTAGGGATACCTCAAATTTCTCCTATAGGCAATGTATAATGGAATCAACAAGCTTGTGAAATTCACCCTCTTGCAGTAGAGAACTACATTCACATTAATAATTAGCAAATTCCATCTCCACCCATTTTTAAGAAAAAAATTAACAAAAAACAACTTTACAACCATTTCTTCAACACTAACAGATCCCATCTCCATAATTGCTTTCAATTTCAAAAGTAATGTATATTAAAATTAGTCTGAAATTTGAAACAAAAATAGCCCCAAACAAACAAACAAAACTTTTAACTTTATTTCAATTGTCTCGGGGAATCAAATAGAAAATGACAGGAGCTGAACAAACAGAGAAGGGTGGATGACATACCGATAATCAATGGTGGCAAGACCCTAAGATTCATCTAGAAGTTTCGAACTGCGAGAACAAAAGGTTCTAGAAGAAGGTGATAGCGGCGGAGGTGAAAGATGCACATTGTGGAACAATTTACCAAAGATTTCTGATAAAACTTTAACATAGAAAATCCGGAAAGGTGAGAATTGCGAAAAGGACCTAAAGAGACTTGCTCTTGCTCCCTTCAAAAACAACTTGCCGGGGGTGAGGCGAACTTCATAATTTATATGAAATTCTCCCGAAAGTGCAGCGAACACTATGAAAATAATGGAATTCACTAGGAGTACGACGAACTTGCCTAAAACTACAAAAAAAAAAAAAAAACAATAAAACAAAAATATCCTAATATTTAAAGTTAAAATAATTTGTTTTTAAAAATAATTTTTTTTAATTTGTTTTAGAAAAAGATCTCAATAACCAATGTCATGACTCATAAGGCCAATCAATATTCAAACCCTTTGCCTCAATAGTTAGACCAGTTCTGTGTTTTTCAGGCATATTGCCAAGTTATGTGAACGGAAACACATGGCCATAAACATCGAATTGTTATATTCAAGCATAGAAGTCTAGAAAGAACTATTTTAATGTTCTGTCTTTTATCCCTAAAAACATCAAATTGAGAAGCAAACTACTGCTAACATTTTTGCATTGAAATTCTACGGAATTGATTATTTATAGTATACAATATTCCCATATCCGTATAATTGACAGTAAAGTGAACAGTGGCAAAGGGATGGGGAAAAATCATGCTACAAATGCATGTTAATTCCAAGGCCATCATCAATGCTATTTATCTTCTGAATAAAAAACATCTTCTCTCAAACAACATTAGGAAAGAACAATAGGTTTGCCACACAGCTGCTCCAACTCGGTTTCTAAAACTTCGTACAAATTTGCTTTGTTCCGTCTATAAATCCAAACTTTACTCCCATGATCCCAATCAAACCTTGAGGGGCCACTGCATAAGATATGGATTTTTGTTTAGTTAGGTCTTAGAGAATGTATAAAATGTACAAAGATGTCATTTTGTTTTATGCTTAGATAGCATAGCAACATTCTAGGAAATTAAAATATCACTTAACGATGAATGCATCTTGGTGATGATTATAACTGCAGGAAAGGAAGATGCAATAATTGTAAGATATTATCTCGTATGGAATTCGCTGACTTGATTGCTTCGAAAGTTCGGATACACTATTGGATATGTTAAGATAATAGCATTTATACATGTAAACTATGAACAATGAATCTAGTCACTAATCTCAGTATACATCAAGAACGGTAAATTCTTTTTGAAGTTAGATAGATAAACATGTTTAAATGATCTTTGGCATAAACTTTCACTATGTTCCCACACTCACTAGTATCCAGCTAAGGAGCAATTTAAATAATTGTACAGTGCTTCATGAATCATGAATTCTCCCATCTCTTTGTAAACATGTTAATATACAAATGGCTTCAATCATGCAAATTTTCCTCAATAAGTGCACCATCATTAGCACTTGAGACAATACATTTGAGAAAAAATATTATATTGAATTTTTAAGACCCAATTTCCCAACTAATCACATTTCTTTAGTTATTTCTCATGTATAAAGACACCCATAGAAATATATGTATGGCAAACGTATTACAATGCATAACTAACATAGTTTGGTTATATATCTACTTGTAATCTACCATATGAACACTGATGTAAAGCATAGTACAACATTTTAAAAAGGATTGAAAGTGCACTTGATTGAATACCTTACAGGAGAAGACAACCAAAGTTGCCTATTTGGTGTTTGTTTGTTCAAGACATAGGTGCCCAGATTGCCAAGTTTTACAGTCAAAACATCATTCTAAAATGAGAAGCAATGTCAAATCAATCAACAAAACACCCAAGCAAGAAGCAACTTGTTAGAACAAATAGATAGAAATTAATTAGGATCATTAAAATAATAGTACAAAAAACTAATTATTCAGGAAAGACCAAATTGTGTTTTAAGTTTTATCCAACAAAGGGTGTTCATCACTCATCAAGTTATAAATGAAATAATTTGAAACAATTGCAGTTACACCAAGATAACTATTAACAGTTTTCTACACTTTAATCTTTTAAATACAGAAGACTTCCATGATACTTCTTTTTCATAATCAGTCCCTTATATATCGTTTCAATATAATAAAAAAGCATACCCACCCCATAGTCTATGTCAAATCCATCAACTTCAACATCATCTCCGTAATCCTGCCAAGCAACAAGAAACCAGAACAATAAAATCTTCATTTGGAACTTTAGATCATATAAAATCAATGTTTTGGCATGTTGACGTACCAATTGGAGCTAACATTGCTCTCAAATGAAGCACATTCGACCTAGTTTTATCAAATTTGCAAATTTATTAACATAAAGCAAATGCTAAGAATACCTCAAGTTTCTCCTGTAGGCTATGTATAGTGGAATCAGCAAGCTTGTGAAATTCACCCTCCTGCAGTAGAGAACTGCATTCACATTAATCAGTAGCAAATTCCATCTCCACCCACGTTTAAGAAAAAAATTAACAAAAAACAATTTTACAACCATTTCTTTCAACACTAACAGATCCCATCTCCATAATTGCTTTCAATTTCAAAAGTAATGTATATTAAAATTAGCCTGAAATTTGAAACAAAAATAGCCCCAAACAAACAAACAAACAAAAGTTTTAACTATTTCAATTGTCTCAGGGAATCAAACAGGAAATGACAGGAGCTGAACAAACAAAAAAGGGTGGATGACATACCGGTAATCAATGGCGGCAGGGCCCTGAGATTCATCTAGAAGTTTTGAACTGCGAGAACAGAAGGTTCTGGAAGAAGGTGATAACGGCGGGGGTAGAAGATGCGCGTTGTGGCACAATTTACCAAAGATTTCTGATGAAGCTTTAACATAGAGAATCCGGAAAGAAGAAGGTGAGAATTGCGAGGAGGACCTAGAGAGACTTGCTCTTGCTCTCTTCAGAAGCAACTTGGTGGCCATGGTGTCTCAACAGTGAATCTTGTTTTCACTGTGTTCCCAAATGAATGGAAAAAAAATTCCCAAAAATGGGCTTCAAGATCCTAACAGGCCCGAGTAGTATCCAATTCCCCCCAAAAATAAGATCCTAACGCCGTCAATCCAGTGAGCAACGGGCCGGAGAGAGCTTAGCGGTAGATTGGCTGTGAGAGGAGGATCTTTTTCCTTGAAAAAAGGAGGCCAGGAGGGGGTAATTAGTTTTACATACAATTTATATAATCCTATTACAAATTAAATCAATCAGTTTTACATACAAACACAATTGCATATTTCATATTTGCATCAATTTGTCTCTTGACTTTCTTCTAAACAAGGTTGCGAGAACTGGACTAGTCAATAAACCGATGAGGTGACTGGTTTACTAGTTCAGTGATTCAACCGGAGGTTCAATCAGGTTTAACCGATGTTTAATCGGTTTAATTAAATATTAAATAAATTTATAAAAATTTAATATATAATTTCAAATATTTAAATTCAATGATTTCTAAACTAATAAAAATTAAAATTTCACAATTTCACATAATAAATTGTTCATAATCTATCATTAAAAGCTCATAAACAACTTCAAACATCAAAGTTTATAACTAAAAGAAAATCAAAATACATATGAATGACAAACACATAATGTTATACTCCCGAAAGAAACAACATTAACAAACTTTTAACTAAACAAAAACACTACTCATCACAAATCATAATCATCATTAAGTGTTTCAATATCTCCATCATAAATAAGTAATCTAAAGCCACCATCTTCAGAAGTACCATCAAAAGAGGTCGTATTTGAAGACTCAATTACAAATTTACAACACCAAAAAACATTTCAATATGTAATTTATTAACACTCTGAAATAAAAGACTAAACAAACAAGTTTTACGAAAAGAAAAGACAAATAAGCACAATTTCAAATTAAGTTTTCAAGGTCAGGAGTCTCTATAGAAAGAGACATTGTCAAAATCCATATGCATGCAAATATCTGAACAACAGTCCTAGAGAGTAAGCAATTCAGATGCAGGCTAAACAACTCATTCAGGAATTACAATTGTACTGAAGTTTGCTATACCTTACACAGAGAGCACATTTAGAATGCCAATAACTTTATCTATAACATTGTAGCTACAGTACGTATTAAACAGAAAAATAATAAACTACTATCGATCAATATACCATTCTTTCTAATATTTTTCAGTCTTCTCTAGTTCTGTTTGGTAAACATAACTGCAGCATCAATATAAAGAACAAGCCAATCAAGTAAAAAACCAAGGAAATTAACTCAGAGAAACAACAATTAACTCAGAAAACAAGAAGCTAAAAATACCTTCCAGAGCATAGAGCACAGAGGCGAGGGAGCGGGAGCACGATGGACACACGAGACGGAGCGCGGCGAACTGGATGAGGAACGAGATGGAGGAGATGAGCTTGAGTAGTGGCGACTGCAGAGCAGGGACTGTGCGACGGAGGAGACGAGCGGCGACGTGATTGAACAGTGGGGACGGCAACTGGAGCAGATTCGAGGGCGGCGGTGAGTGCGGTGGACGTGTGTTTCGGCGATGGAGAAGGCGGCGGGTGAGAAAGGGGTTAGGGTTAGGTTGGAGTCAGAGAGAGAAAGGGATAGGGGTGGGGGTGGGGTTCTGAGTGAAAGGGTAATAGATGTGGTCGCACGAGCAGAGACAGAGGAGGCACAAGGCCGAGGCAGAGAAGGCAAGCCACGGCGGAGCTAAGACGGCAAGGACGAAACAGAGGGAGGCGCGCAGGTGGACGAAGCAAATGCGAGTAGCGACTGGCGGCGCGGAGACAAGGCGGTGACCGTGCGGTAACGGTGAGTGAGATAGAGAGGTGAGAGTGTGAGATGCTGAGGCTGAGAACTACTGCCTGAGTGTATGCGCTTCTGTGAGAGAAAGAGAGTGATTGAGTTTGGGGAAAGGGAGGGGGAGCTGTGGGAAATTAGGCTTTTGTTTTTGGTTAAACCCATAGTTAAACCGACTCTAATTGGTTGTTGGATGATCGAGTTTCAGTTCCTTCGTTCATTCTCTTGGCGACAGGGATTACAATACCACCGAATCCGTCGTAGTACCCATCCTGCTCCTACTTATTTGGGGTGGGTAATTATTCGTTTTGTATTGGAACAGATTTTTAGTGGGACGAATTTTTGGCAGGGACAAAATCGGACTTAGAAAATACTCGTCCCGATATATATATATATATATATATATATATATATATATATATATTGTATTATATTTAAATTTTTACTTTAATTTATATTATTAATGTGATGATGGTTATATAAGTTTTAAAATTTAATTTTATTTATTAGATTTTAATAATTATAGGGGTGGATAGGGGGCGGGGAGGGTACCCATAGGGGCGGGTTAGGGTTTAGCGTTTACTACTCGCGGGTAGAAGTGGAGCGGGTTCTATGCAGGTTGTTGTACGGCGGGGCGAGGTTGGGTAGAGCAAAAACCCACCCCTACCCGCCCCGTTGCCACCGCTACTTGGCGATCCTATTCAAAACGCTACAGACAAGGTCGATTATAGCCTCTACCACAGAGACTCTAATCTCCCCGAAAATCAGCTGAACTGGTGTCTCAAGAAGTCCCCAACGAAAACGTGGATTAGCCGTCTAAGAGATGTATAATCAAGCTGGCGGTTCGCGCTTTCCAGCCACGTATTCACACGAACCCAAGTAGACACGGGTGGTTGTCAGGCACACTGTCTTAGTATGATGAACAGAGTTGATTGTCACTGATCATCCTATTCACCATGTTGAATAACGAGTATTCATGTTAGAATTAAATCAAACATGGATCGAAGAGAAACAGTAATACTTTTATTAATTCATGAAACTCAGTAGGGCTACTCCCCTCAACCTAGGAGGTTTAGAAACTCATACTGATAGGAAATACAATGGTAAAAACGAAAATATACTGAAATAGATGATTAAGTTGCGAATAACATGAATCTAATTCCTTAAATACTGAACTAATGACTAGTAAGGGTAAAACAGTCTTTTTAGTACTAAAATTCACTTCCGGAGCTCACTTGGTGAGTGTTTGGGCTGAGTTTTGATGAGATTCACGTCCTGTGAGGCCTCTAGGGTGTTGAACGCTGGCTAGGGGGTCCCCTCTGGGCATTTGGACGCTGGTCTCTCCTCCTTCGACGCTAGAAAGCTCTAGAAGTCAAATCTCTATAGCCATTGAGAATGCTCCATTTGGACCTTTTTAGCTCTAGAAAAGCTCTTCTGAGTTCAATGAGGTCAGATCCGGATAGCATCTGCAGTGTTTTCTTTGTCTCTGAATCAGACTTTTGCTCCAGCTTCACAATTTCGGTCAGAAATTACCTAAAATTGTACAATAACACACAAATTCAAAGTAGAATCCAAAAATGTGAATTTAACACTAAAACCTATGAAAACTTAATAAAAATTAAACAAAATATACTAAAAACTATATGAAAACTATGCCAAAAAGCGTATAAAATATCCGCTCATCAAACACAGATGCACAGAATATAGAAGAAGCAAACTCCAACTAATCTCATAGAAATAGAACAGCCCTAATATAAAAGAAAATTTATTAAATTCACAAGGTGAAACTAATTCAACAAACTAAACAAATTCTTTCAATAGTGCGAGCACTCTTAATTTCACCCTACTTAACCTATCTTAACTTCATTTAATTTCTATTTATATTAAATTAACATAAAATATCCTAATCACAAACTTTATTACACTAATTTAATTAATAATTTGATAATAAAATACCTAACAAAATCCTAAACTAACAAAAAATTTGAAAAAACTAAAAAAGCTAAACCAAACCCTAATTACAAACTTCATTACACTAATTTAGTCAATAATTTGATAAAATACCTAACAAAACCCTAAACTCAAAAAAACTGAAAAAATAAAAAAATCTATACCAAATCCTAATCACAAACTTTATTACACTAATTTAATCAATAATTTTATAACTACTTAACAAAAACCTAAACTCACATAAAAATCTTAAAAAAATAAAAAAATATGTCAAAACTACTTTTGATGGTGGCTGCAGGATGGTAGAGACGTGGTGATGATAGGAGGCGGCAGTGATGGCGACAACGACACTAACACCGATGGCAGTGACCATAAATGCGAACAGTGGTGGCGTTCCTAACGCCTCCAGCAGTAACTGATATTTTATACGATTTTTGGCATCATTTTCATATAGTTTTTAGTATGTTTTGTTTAGTTTTTATTAAGTTTTCATAGGTTTTAGTGTTAAATTCACATTTTTAGATTCTACTTTGAGTTTGTGTATTTTTGTGCAATTTTAGGTATTTTCTAGTTGAAATTGAGGAGTTGGAGTAAAAGTCTGATTCAGAGACAAAGAAAGCACTGCAGATGCTGTCCGGATCTGACTTTCTTGCACTCGGAAGAGCTTTTCTAAAGCTACAGAAGTCCGAATAGAGCGTTCTCAATGGCTATGGAACGTCCAACGCCAGCCTCCTGCCCCCTTTCAGGCGTCCAGCGCCCAAGGAGTAGAGACCAGCGTCCAAACGCCCAAAAAGGACACCCTAGCCAGTGTTCAACGCTCTAGAGACCTCCTAGCACGTAGATCTCATCAAAGCTCAGCCCAAACACTCACCAAGTGGGCCCCAAAAGTGGATCTTACCACTAAAAAGACGTTTTACCCTTACTAGTCATTAGTTTAGTATTTAAGGGATTAGATTTATGTTATTCGTGGAACATACGAGACTTTATATAAGGGATTAGATTGGATGACCGCGGCCATAGAGCGTTTGATCTGAAGCAGAGGAGATTGATGAATGCAGCCATACGGCGTTGATCACATACAGCCTACCATAGAAGATATCATTCACAAGTAAAGGAGACAGTAATACCAGAGTTAATTCAGAAAGACAAAGTAACTCTAATCCGTAACCATCTTTTTATTACTGATTCCATTTAGTTTACAAAGTATTTTATCTTATTCCTTTCATGTCAACCTAGTTTAGATCTCACAGATCCAACAACCTCTGATTCGCCTGACTAAGACCTATACACATGAAAATCATGGTATATTGTTCATTCCATATAACCAATTTAATAACTAAATAAGCACATGTAAAAGTTCATCTTCTAATAGGAAAACTCATTTAATTAAGGCATAAATGTTTATTCATATCGTTTTAGATCACCTATTGTTGTTACACAGTCTCATAAATTTTGATGTCTTTATTGTACAGTTAAAGAATCATATAATTTACAATCTCACATTATCTTGCAAAATGAAGGACAAGGTAGTACATTGAAATATGAATCATTCCTTTTAGAGCTTATTTAACATACAAACTGATTTTTTTTAAAGAACCCATAATTTACAGGTTATTTAGATATCAAGGATCTAGTTTTTCAGTGCGAGCACTGTGGTGCTAGGTTCTGGTATGATGAATGAATTGATCGATATTATAATTCAAGAAATCCTAAATTCACTTTGAGCTGTTGTCGAGGTCAAGTGCAGCTGCCAAGACTACAACAACCACCATAAATTCTTGATGAGCTATTCTTTGACTCAGATGCAAAAGCTGTTCATTTTCAAAATAACACTCGCACATATAATAGCGTATTTGCTTTTACTTTATTTGGGGGGAAAATAGATAAATCCATTAACAACAATAGTCGAGGACTCCCTACTTTTGTTTTTCATGATCAGAATTATCACCTAATGGGAAGTTTCTTACAACAAGAAGGAGCATCAGCAAAATTTGCTCAACTATACATTTATGACACTAAAAATAAGATTAAAACCAGACTTCAGTTCTAAGGTATCATATAGCAATGTAACTTCATCTGAATTTAAAGACTCATATGCAGTGTTTCAAAAATAATGACACAAATTGCTTTTACTTTTGTAATTCTGAGAAAGAAGCAGATAAATAGAATGTTGACATAGTTTCAGACATTATACAAATGCTAGATACACATAATATTCTTACAAAATCTTTTCATTTGATGTATGATGTCCTGACTAATAATCTCTAAACAAACGTGTGTCTTAAACTCATTGGAAAAAGAGGTAGAGATGGAAGAACATACAACTTACCATCAGTTGATGAGGTTGCAAGCTTGGTGGTTGTTAGAGATTTTGATCCACATATACAAGAAAGGGATATTATTGTTGAAATAAAGTCTGGTGAACTTAAACGGTTTTCAGAATTATATCCGTCATACCTAGGATGATAATATCCTTTGTTGTTTCCATATGGTGAAGATGGTTGGAGGAAAAAATTTCATTGAATATGGTAAACACCAATCTTAACAATGAAAGCTCCTATGTAAGTATGATGGATTTCTTTGCTTTCAGATATAGCATAAAAATTTATGTGAGGGTGTTTTTATCTATTCTCGAAGACTTTTTCAACAATTTTTAGTTGATGCCTACTCAATAATTGAAACTTCTAGGTTGAAATATGTGTACTCAAAACAAAAGAAATATAGAGCTAAAATCTATAAAGGACTCAAAGATGCAATCCTCAATAGAGAAACCGAAACATCTAACATTGAAAAAATACATTATCCTACCAGCAACCTTTACAGGTGGACCGAGATATATGATTCAAAATGATCAAGATGTAATGGCCATCTGCAGGTCAATCGGTTATTCAGATTTATTTATTACATTTATTTGCAATCCACAATGAAAATAAATCAGACGTTATTGCAAAGAGACCAACTTGAAACCTGAAGACAGACCTGATTTAATTTGTAGACTATTCAAGGCAAAATTTGAGAAGCTTACCAAGACATTCATAGAAATAGAATTTTTGGTATTTCCAAAGAAGGTAATGAAATATTATTATTTAATCATTTTAAGAAAACTCTAATATGAAAAAGTCAATTGATTGGCGTGTATAACAATCCTTTGTTGCAGTGATAGAAACATGGATTGCCACATGTAATATATTACTGTTTCTTGCAGCAGAATATAAATATCCTTCTCCAGAAGATATTAAATTATCAGCTGAGATCCCAGGTCCATTACATGATCCAAATTATTCTGAAGCAGTTAAGAGTTTTATGGTACATGGGCCATGTGGGCTTGCAAAGAAAAACTCCCCTTGCATGAAAAACGGTCAGTGCATTCGTCATTTTCCAAAAAAAAAAAAGTTGTTGATTTTACTACCGTTGATCATAATGGATATCCAGTATATAGGCGTTGAAATGATAATAAAACCATTGAGGTTTCAGGTATTCAGTTGGATAATCATTATATTGTGCCTCATAATAGATTTCTATTGTTAAAATATGGTTCTCACATAAATGTCAAGTGGTGCAATCAATCACGTTCAATCAAGTATCTATTCAAGTATATTAACAAAAGAAATGTAGGGTAACAGCATCTTTCTATTCAAATTCAATAGTTGATCGTGCTACTTTCATTGTAGATGAAGTAAAAATATTTTATGATTGTCGGTACATTTCTCCATGTGAATCTGCTTGGAGAATATGTGCATATGATATACACTATAGGAAACCATCAGTTGAGTGGTTGAGTTTTCACTTACCTGATGAGCAAACGGTTCTATTTGAAGATAACGATACATTGCAAACCACGGTAAACAAAGCAGCAATCAAAGAATCAATGTTCATAGCATGGTTCAAGGCAAATGCAACTTATGAATCAGCCAGACAATCAACTTAAAATGACTTCCCAACTCATTTTGTTTGGAAACGGAGCATCAAGACTTAGGAACCAAGAAAAACTGCTTAAGTAATTGGTAGATTATTCTTTGTACCACCATCATCCAGTGAATTATACTATCTTTGAATGCTCTTGAATAGTGTAAGAGGTCCAACAAGTTATCAAGATAGTAAAAATAGTATCATCTACTCTTCATTTAGAGATGCATGTTATGCACGAAGTTTATTAAATAATGATCAAGAATATATTAATGCAATTGAAGAAGCAAGTCACTCGGGATCTGGACACTATGGGCACACACCTTTTGCAACACTTTTATGGTCAAATACAATAGTACGACCTGAAGCCGTTTGGGAAAAAAGTTCCAGCCTATTATCAGATAGAATACTACATGATCATATCACTATGTTTAACTTACCAGGTTTTATTTCCTTATCTAAATTTTAATCCTACCGTTCAACTTTATATTTATTATCTATAGCATACATGTTGTATAATTATGCTTTTATACAGATGTTAAAAAAATATAAGAAATTAATTGCAATTTTTTATACAAAAATTATTCATTACTAATTTCATACAAATAATATCATATTCATTGAAAGTTTTATTAATATTGCAGATTTAACTCTGTTTGAATTTAAGTTATTACAATTTGACTCCGTCTGAATCTAAGTTATTACAATTGTTAGGAAGTCAAAAGGCAAAATTGTCTTAACAATTGCTTCAAGTGGTATAGCATCTTTTTTATTACCTGGAGAAAGAATAGTCCAAATTTGCAATACCTCTTACTCCTGATGAATATTCTATTTACAATATTAAACAAGGAAGTCAATTGGTAGAGTTAATTTCTGAAACAAAACTTATTATTTGGGATGAAGCATTAATGATGAATAAGTTTTGTTTCGAAGCACTAGATCAGACTATGAGAGACTTGCTTCATTTTACTAATGATTCAAGTTTAACACTGCCTTTTGGTGGTAAAACTGTAGTCTTTCGTGGAGATTTTAGGCAAATTCTTCTAGTTATCACAAAAGGGTCTCAACAGGATATTGTTAATGTTTCAATTAATTCTTTTTACCTGTGGCATGAGTGCCAGTTCTTGAATTTAACACAGAACATGAGATTAAGAACTTCAATTGGAATTCACAATACTGAGAAATTGAAATTGTTTGTAAGATAGATCTTAGATTTAGGTGATGAAAAGCTTGGGCAACTAGAAGATGGATGCAATTTAGTTGACATACCACAAGAACTTTTACTGAAAGATTTCAATGATCTAATCCAAGCAATTGTTCAGCCAATTTATACACATTGTCTAAAGGACTATTCAAACATAGAACATCTACAAGGAAGGGATATCCTTGTGCCAACTATTAGTGTTGTTGAAGAAGTTAATGATTACATGCTCTCTTTGAATAAGAATGATATGAAAAGATACTTGAGTTCAGATTCACCTTGCTTTAAAGAAGGAGATAATGACACATTGGCTAGCATACAAACTCCAAAATTTTTAGCAAGTATAAAATCACCAGGACTACCGAATCATGAACTCCGTTTTAAAGAAGGTTGTCTTATAATGTTGATTCGAAATACTGATCATTCAGTCAGTCTTTGTTATGGAACTAGATTGGTTATCGCAAGACTAGGCAACAACATAATCGAAGCTAAGGTCTTATCTGGAAGCAATATTGGAGAGAAGGTGTTCATTCCTAGAATGACCTTAACCCCGTCAGATGAAAAATTACCATTCAAATTTCAAAGAAGACAATTCCCTTTGATGCTATCATATGCAATAACCATAAATAAAAGTCAAGATCAATCTTTAAATCATGTTAAGTTGCTTATACATGGACAATTTTATGTGGCTATTTCAAGAGTTACCAACAAAGATGGACTAAAGATCATAATATCTCATGATCAATCAAATAATTTTACGTCAACAAATAATATTGTCTATCAAAAAGTTTTCAGACATATTTAAACTGGTCTTAATATTCTTCACTTGGTAAGATATCCAATATTTTTAGCATATCTTATATTATATTAACTTCTTTAAATTCACAAATTGGATTTGTTTTATCAAATAACTATTTTTCTTATGTTATTACTTCAACATAATATTTTTTTGTAATAACTACATTTATATTTAGACTTCACAGAATCTCCAAGAAGACCCATAATGCAACTGTCATGCTTCCCTTGAAATAGTAACACTCAACTTCTGCTTATATCCATGTAGTCAAAACTATGTGTTTTGATTACTTAACTGGTTTAGTATTTGCTGCTCATGTATTTTTCATGTTATCCCAAATGGCATCATGTACAAGAATAATCATCATTTTGTTTTAATTTATAATAGGAGTGTACATGGTTCGGTACGGCCTAAAGATCCGAACATTTTAAGGGCTAATTTGGTGTGATTTCACTGGATTTAGGACTGGATAAGGGCCTTAAAAATAGACCCGGTCATTATTTAGGGTCTGGTCCGGGTCAAGGCGAACCTGATTTCACCTGGCCCATATGCACCCTAAGGAAACTACAAAAGGTATATATGTTTTAAATTAATTCTAATATTATGTTATATTAATTATAAGCTTATTGTTTTATTTTTAATCACACTTGTTGAATTAGAAAATAGATCAAAGAAGCATCAAATTAGAATTTATAGACAAATTAAAGTTCAAATATGGATATCAAATTTTTAGTAACAAGTTTCTTCTTTATAACTAAGTGCATCTTAAATAAGTTTCTTTATAAATTATTATTAAAACTTTAAGGCCCCGTTTTTATCCGGTTTGGATCTAGTATAATTATGGTCCGAAAATGTTTAGGTTTCAACGGGTTTGTAAAGCCATGTAAATTAATAAATAATTAACTAATAAATTAATTATGAGTCAAGGGGATTAAGAATTAATTTTTATAATTTAAGGGAGTGAAAATACTTAAAATACAAATTCAAATACTAATTTTAAAGATTTTGGTCCAAAGTTAGACCAACGGGCCGAATCGATTGAACCAGGCCCGTATTGGGCCCAAGGCCTAACATATATAACACAACACTCAGCCCCTTCCCCTTTAAAATTGCATTCGACACTGAGAGAAGAGAGGTGAGAAACGGTTTGGAAACACTATTCATCATCAATTTCCATCGCTCATAACTTTCAATCCAGAGCTTCGATCGCCACACCGTTTACAGCCACGTGTTCATCTCGTCGAGCTCTTTAATTCTAACTAAATAAGGTGGTAAGGATCTCTAATTTTCGTGCCCAATTCTCCACTCCTTTTTGTTTTTCGCATTTTTGTTGTAGGTATTGAGAAATTTTGATGATTTTGGTGGTTTAGGTGCAATCTGGCATTGGATAATTATTGAGTTTTACCGTAATCATCAATGGGTGAGGTATAGAACCACTAATCCCTTTGAATCTTTCGATTTTATGAGGTTAGAATTTTGAAATTTGAATGTGTATATATATAAAATTATATGAAATTAGTTTGAATATATGTGAACTTGATGTTAAATTGGTGAAGTGGAGTGCTTGAATTGGAACTCTGGTGGTTGAAAGCCTGTCAAGTAGACTTTGGAGGCTTGGAAATGTGTGAAAACGAGGTTTGAGGTGCTTCGGGCTCGGAGAGAAAATCGGCCAAGGTATGGTTTTGATTTTCTATAGTTAATCTATAATATTACCTGAAAACTTAGGCTAGTTGTCATAAGATAGATTTGAATATTTTAAATGGTTGGACTTGATGGAATTAATGTGTGTGTCTATATATATATATATATGGATGATGTTAATAATGATTGATGAGTACATGGATGCAATTGGTAGAATATTTATATGTAAAATTATTTGAATGAGCATATGATGTTGTGTAGGAATGAATGGTGTTGATTTGGTTATGGTTTGGTTGGTTTTGGATTCGGAATTTTAGAAAACTTGAGATTTTGAATCTTTGGTAAAAATTGAATTTTGGACCGATTTCGGCGGGCCATAATTTGGCTTCCGGATCCCCAAATCCAGGAAACTTATTTTAAATAAATGTTGGATCTGAGAAGTTTATAACGTTTGAAGAACGGATGAAAAATAATTTTTAACAAAAAAGTTATGCATGTTTAAAGTTTAAGTTTAAAAACAGGATTTTGTAGAAGTTACTGAAAAACCAAAAATTCTGGTATGTATGTGGTGCACAAAATTATGATCTCTAATAATGGCATTCAACTTAGTATGCACGTTTATAACTCAGCACTTTCTTCACAACTTCGCACAACTAACCAGCAAGTGCACTGGGTCGTCTAAGTAATACCTTACATGAGTAAGGGTCGATCCCACGGAGATTGTTGGTATGAAGCAAGCTATGATCATCTTGAAATTCTCAGTTAGGCGGATAATATATGGTTATGGAGTTTTCGAATAATAATAATAAATAAACAGAAAATAAAGATAGAAATACTTATGTAAATCATTGATGGGAATTTCAGATAGGTGTATGAAGATGATGTGCTCCTTCTGAATCTCTGCTTTCCTACTACATTCATCCAATTCTTCTTACTCCTTTCCATGACAAGTTGTATGTAGGGCATCACTATTGTCAATGGCTACATCCCATCCTCTCAGTGAAAAAGGTCCAAATGCTCTGTCACAGCACGGCTAATCATCTGTCGGTTCTCGATCATGCCGGAATAGAATCCATTGATTCTTTTGCGTTTGTCATCACGCCCAACAATCACGAGTTTGAAGCTCGTCACAGTCATTCAATCCCTGAATCCTACTCGGAATACCACAGAAAAGGTTTAGACTTTCCGGACTCTCATGAATGCCTCCATCAATTCTAGCTTATACCACAAAGATTCTAATTAAGGAATCCAAGAGATATGCGTTCGGTCTAAGGTAGAACGGAAGTGGTTGTCAGTCACGCGTTCATAGGTGAGAATGATGATGAGTGTCACGGATCATCACATTCGTCATGGTGAAGTGCAACGAATATCTTAGAACAGGAATAAACTGAATTGAATAGAAAATAGTAGTAATTACATTAAAACTTGAGGTACAGCAGAGCTCCACACCCTTAATCTATGGTGTGTAAAAACTCCACCGTTGACAATACATAAGTGATGGTCCAGGCATGGCCGAATGGCCAGCCCCCAAAATGTAATATGAATTCGAAAATAGGGAGGAGGACTTGGTCTAAGGACTAGGCATCCAAAGATGTGGTCAAAAGACCGAATGGTCAAAGACACCGAGTACAATAGTAAAATGTTCTATTTATACTAGACTAGCTCCTAGGGTTTACAGAAGTCAGTAATTGATGCAGAAATCCACTTCCGGGACCCACTTGGTGTGTGTTTGGGCTGAGCTTGATCTTTACATGTGCAGAGGCTTCTTTTGGAGTTGAACGCCAAGTTGTAACGTGTTTTTGGCGTTCAACTCTGGTTCGTGACGTGTTTCTGGCATTTGACTCTAGAATGCAGCATGGAACTAGCGTTGAACACCAATTTACGTCATCTAATCACAAATAAAGTATAGACTATTATATATCGCTGAAAAGCTCTGGATGTCTACTTTCCAACTCCGTTGAGAGCGCACCATTTGGAGTTCTCTAGCTCCAAAAAATCCGTTTCGAGTGCAGGGAGGTCAGAATCTAACAGCATCAGCAGTCCTTTGTCAGCCTTTTATCAGAGTTTTGCCCAGGTCCCTAAATTTCAGTCAGAAATTACCTAAAATCACAGAAAAATACACAAACTCATAGTAAAGTCCAGAAATGTGAATTTAGCATAAAAACTAATGAAAATATCCCTAAAAGTAACTATATCCTACTAAAAACTACATAAAAACAATGCCAAAAAGTGTATAAATTATCCGCTCATCACAACACCAAACTTTAATTGTTGCTTGTCCCCAAGCAACTGAAAATCAAATAGGATAAAAAGAAGAGAATATACTATAAATCTCAAAATATCAGTGAATATTAGTTTTAATTAGATGAGCGGGACTTGTAGCTTTTTGCTTCTAAACAGTTTTGGCATCTCACTTTTTCCTTTGAAGTTTAGAATGATTGGCATCTATAGGAACTTAGAATTTCAGATAGTGTTATTGATTCTCCTAGTTAATTTTGTTTATTCTTGAACACAGCTACTTTTATGAGTCTTGGCCGTGGCCCTAAGCATTTTGTTTTCCAGTATTACCACCGGATACATACATGCCACAGACACATGACTGGGTGAACCTTTTCAAATTGTGACTCAGCTTTGCTAAAGTCCCCAGTTAGAGATGTCCAGAGCTCTTAAGCACACTCTTTTTACTTTGGATCGTGACTTTAACCACTCAGTCTCAAGCTTTTCACTTGAACCTGCATGCCACAAGCACATGGTTAGGGACAGCTTGATTTAGCCGCTTAGGCCTGGATTTTATTTCCTTGGGCCCTCCTATCCATTGATGCTCAAAGCCTTGGATCCTTTTTACCTTTGCCTTTTGGTTTTAAGGGCTATTGGCTTTTTCTGCTTGCTTTTTCTTTTTTTTCGCCACTTTTTTTTCGCAAGCTTTTGCCTTTTCACTGATTTTTCTTGCTTCAAGAATCAATTTCATGATTTTTCAGATTATCAATAGCATTTCTCTTTGTTCATCATTCTTTCAAGAGCCAACAATTTTAACATTCATACACAACAAGATAAAAAAATATGCACTGTTCAAGTATTCATTCAGAAAACAAAAAGTATTGTCACCACATCAATATAATTAAACTAAATTCAAGGATAAATTTGAAACTCATGTACTTCTTGTTCTTTTGTATTAAAAACATGTTTCATTTAAGAAAGGTGAAGGATTCATAGAATTATTCATAGCTTTAAGACATAGTTACTACATACTAATGATCATGTAATAAAGACACAAACATAGATAACATAAAGCTTAAAAATCGAAAAATAGAGAAATAAGAACAAGGAATGAGTCCACCTTAGTGATGGTGGCGCTTTCTTCTTGAAGAACCAATGATGTCCTTGAGCTCTTTTATGTCTCTTCCTTGCCTTTGTTGCTCCTCCCTCATTGCTCTTTGATCTTCTCTAATTTCATGGAGAATGATAGAGTGTTCTTGATGTTCCACTCTTAATTGATCCATATTGTAACTCAAGTCTTCTAGAGAAGTGTTGAGTTATTCCTAATAGTTGTTGGGAGGAAATTGCATCCCTTGAGGTATCTCCGGGATTCCTTGGTAATGAGCTTCCTCATGCGTCTCTTGGGATCCATGAGTGGGCTCTCTTGTTTGCTCCATCCTTTTCTTAGTGATGGGCTTGTCCTTTTCAATGAGGACGTCTCCTTCTATGATAACTCCAGCTGAGTAGCATAGATGGCAAATAAGATGAGGAAAAGCTAGCCTTGCCAAGGTAGAAGGCTTTTTGGCTATTTTGTAGAATTCAAGGGAGATGACTTCATGAACTTCTACTTCCTCTCCAATCATGATGCTATGGATCATGATGGCCCGATCCATAGTAACTTCGGATCGGTTGCTAGTGGGGATGATGGAGCGTTGGATGAACTCCAACCATCCTCTAGCCACAGGCTTGAGGTCCAGTCTTCTTAATTGAACCGGCTTGCCTTTTGAGTCTTTTTTCCATTGAGCTCCTTCAACACATATGTCCATAAGGACTTGGTCCAACCTTTGATCAAAGTTGACCCTTCTTGTGTAGGGGCGTGCATCTCCTTGCATCATGGGCAAGTTAAATGCCAACCTTACATTTTCCGGACTGAAATCTAAGTATTTCCCCCGAACCATTGTAAGATAATTCTTTGGATTCGGGTTCACACTTTGATTATGGTTCCTAGTGATCCATGCATTGGCATAGAACTCTTGAACCATTAAGATTCTGACTTGTTGAATGGGGTTGGTCAGAACTTCCCAACTTCTTCTTTGGATCTCATGTCGGATCTCCGGATACTCATTTTTCTTGAGTTTGAAAGGGACCTCAGGGATCACCTTCTTCTTGGCCACAACATCATAGAAGTGGTCTTGATAGGCTTTAGAGATGAATCTCTCCATCTCTCATGACTCGGAGGTGAAAGCTTTTGTCTTTCCTTTTCCTTTTCTAGAGGTTTCTCCGGCCTTAGGTGCCATAGGTGGTTATGGAAAAATAAAAAGCTATGCTTTTACCGCACCAAACTTAGAATATTGCTCGCCCTCGAGTAAGAGAAGAAAGAATAGATGAAGAAGAAGAAGATATGGAGGAGAGGGAGAGAGGGTTGTGTTTCGGCCAAGGAGGAGAAGAGAGGTTGTGTTGTGTGAAAATGAAGAAGAATGGAGGGGTTTATATAGTGGAGAGAGAGGGAGTAGGTTCAGCTATTTAGGGTGGGTTTGGGTGGGAAAGAGATTTTGAATTTTGAAGGTAGGTGGGGTTTATGGGGAAGAGTGGAAGGATGTGAGTGGTGAAGAGGTGATGGGGAAGAGAGATTGAGGTGATTGGTGAAGGGTTTTGGGGAAGAGTGTTATTGGATTGTGTGAAGAGGAGAGAAGGTGAGTTGAGGTAGGTGGGGATCCTGTGGGGTCCACAGATCCTGAGGTGTCAAGGATTTACATCCCTGCACCAATGAGGCGTGTAAAACGCCCTTTTCATGCAATCCTGGCGTTCAACGCCAGATTGGTGCTTGTTTCTAGCGTTGAACGCCAGCTTCATGCTTGTTTTGGGCGTTCAACGCCCATTTGCAGCATGTTTCTGGCGTTGAACGCCAGTTCCATGCTTGTTTCTGGCGTTCAGCGCCAGCTCTCCTCAGGGTGTTTTCCTGGCGTTTAAACGCCGGGATGTTGCTTGTTTCTGGCGTTCAACGCCAGATCCATGCTCTGTTCTGGCGTTGAACGCCAGCCAGATCCTCCTTACTGGCGTTTAAACGCCAGTAAGCCCTTCCTCCAGGGTGTGCTTTTTCTTCTGCTATTTTTGATCCTATTTTTAATTTTAATATTAATTTTGGGACTCCACATGATCATGAACCTAATAAAACATAAAAGAACAATAAAAGAAAAATAAAATAAGATAAATAAAAATTGGGTTGCCTCCCAATAAGCGCTCCTTTAATGTTACTAGCTTGACAGTGGGCTCTCATGGAGCCTCAAAGGTGATCAGGTCAATGTTGTAGACTCCCAACACCAAACTTAGAGTTTGAATGTGGGGATCCAACACCAAACTTAGAGTTTGGCTGTGGCCTCCCAACACCAAACTTAGAGTTTGATTGTGGGGGCTCTGTTTGACTCTGTACTGAGAGAAGCTTTTCATGCTTCCTCTCCATTGTTAAAGAAGAACACCCTTGGGTCTTAAATACAAGGTAGTCCCCATTCAATTAAAGGACTAATTCTCCTCTGTTAACATCTATCACAGCTCCTGCTGTGGCTAGGAAAGGTCTTCCAAGGATGATGCATTCATCCTCCTCCTTCCTAATGTCTAAGATTATGAAATCAGCAGGGATGTAAAGGCCTTCAACCTTTACCAACACGTCCTCTACCAATCCATAAGCTTGTCTTACTGACTTGTCTGCCATTTGCAATGAGAATATGGCAGGCTGTACCTCAATGATCCACAGCTTCTCCATTACAGAGAGTGACATAAGATTTATGCCTGACCCTAGGTCACACAGAGCCTTTTCAAAGGTCATAGTGCCTATGGTACAGGGTATTAAGAATTTACCAGGATCTTGTTTTTTTTGAGGTAAAGTTTGTTGAACCCATGTATCTAGTTCACCAATGAGCAAGGGAGGTTCACCTTCCCAAGTCTCATTACCAAACAACTTGGCATTCAGCTTCATGATAGCTCCTAGATATTGAGCAACTTGCTCTCCAGTTATATCTTCATCCTCTTCAGAGGAAGAATAGTTTTCAGAGCTCATGAATGACAGAAGGAGGTTTAATGGGATCTCTATGGTCTCTATATGACCTTCAGATTCCTTTAAGTCCTCAATAAGGAACTCCTTCTTGCTTGAGAGACGTCCCCTGAGATCTTCCTCATTGGGATTCACGTCCTCTTCTTTCTCTCTAGGTTCGGCCATGTTGATTATGTCAATGGCCTTGCATTCTCTTTTTGGATTCTCTTCAGTATTGCTTGGGAGAGTACTAGGAGGAGTTTCAGTGACTTTCTTACTCATCTGGCCCACTTGTGCCTCCAAATTTCTGATGGAGGACCTTGTTTCACTCATGAAGCTTAAAGTGGCCTTAGACAGATCAGAGACTATATTTGCTAAGTTAGAGGTGCTCTGCTCAGAATTCTCTGTCTGTTGCTAAGAAGATGATGGAAAAGGCTTGCTATTGCTAAACCTGTTTCTTCCACCATTATTAAAGCCTTGTTGAGGCTTTTGTTGATCCTTCCATGAGAAATTTGGATGATTTCTCCATGAGGGGTTATAGGTGTTGCCAAAGGCTTCCCCCATGTAATTTACCTCTGCCATTGCAGGGTTTTCAGGATCATAAGTGTCTTCTTCAGAAGATGCCTCTTTAGTGCTGTTGGATGTATTTTGCCATCCATTCAGACTTTGAGAAATCATGTTGACTTACTGAGTCAATATTTTGTTCTGAGCCAATATGGCATTCAGAGCATCAATTTCAAGAACTCCCTTACTCTGAGGCATCCCAGTATTCACGGAATTCCTCTCAAAAGTGTACATGAATTGGTTATTTACAACCATTTCAATAAGTTCCTGAGCTTCTGCAGGCGTTTTCTTTAGGTGAATGGATCCACCTGCAGAATGATCCAGTGACATCTTAGAGAACTCAGACAGACCATAATAGAATATATCTATCATAGTCCACTCTGAAAACATGTCAGAAGGACACTTTTTGGTCATCTGCTTGTATCTTTCCCAAGCTTCATAGAGGGATTCACCATCTTTTTACTTGAAGGTCTGAACATCCACTCTAAGCTTGCTCAGCTTTTGAGGAGGAAAGAATTTAACCAAGAAGGCCGTGACCAGCTTATCCTAAGAGTCCAGGCTATCCTTAGGTTGTGAGTTCAACCATGTTCTAGCTCTGTCTCTTACAGCAAAAGGGAAAAGCATGAGCCTGTAGACTTCAGGATCTACTCCATTAGTCTTAACAGTCTCACAGATCTGCAAGAACTCAGTTAAAAACTGGTAGGGATCTTCTGATGGAAGTCCATGAAACTTGCAGTTTTGTTGCATTAGAGCAACTAATTGAGGTTTCAGCTCAAAATTGTTTGCTCCAATGGCAGGAATTGAAATGCTTCTTCCATCAAACTTAGAAGTAGGTGTAGTATAATCACCAAGCATCCTCCTTGCATTATTGTTGTTGGGTTCGGCTGCCATATCCTTTTCTTGTTCAAAAATTTCAGTAAGGTTGTCTCTGGATTGTTGTAATTTAGCTTCTCTTAGTTTCCTCTTCAGAGTCCTTTCAGGTTCAGGATCAGCTTCAACAAGAATGCCTTTTTTCGTATTCCTGCTCATATGAGAAAGAAGAGAACAGAAAAGGAAGAGAAATCCTCTATGTCACAGTATAGAGATTCCTTTATGTTAGTAGAAGAAGAAAGGAATAGAAGAAGGAGAAGAGTTAAGAATCCAAACACAAGGGTGAAGATAGGTTCAGATTCGTGAGATGAAGAGAAGTGTTAGTAAATAAATAAATAAATAGAAGAAGATGAGAGGGGGAGAATTTCGAAAATAAATTTTGAAAAAGAGTTAGTGATTTTCGAAAATTATAGGGAAATAAAATTAAAATTAAAATTTAAAACAATTAATTAATTAAAAAAAATTTAAAAAGGAAGGAGAAATTTTCGAAAATTAGAGAGGAAAAAAGTTAGGTGGTTTTGAAAAAGATAAAAAACAAACAAAAAGTCAATTAGTTAGTTGAAAAAGATTTGAAAATCAATTTTAAAAAGATAAGAAGATAAGACGTTAGAAGGGATATTTTGAAATCAAATTTTTGAAAGAGATATGATTTAAAAAGATATGATAAAAAGATATGATTAAAAAGATATGGTTGAAAAAGATTTAATTTTTAAAATTAAAATTAATTACTTGACTAACAAGAAACTAAAAGATATGATTCTAGAATTTAAAGATTGAACCTTTCTTAACAATAAAGTAACAAACTTCAAATTTTTGAATCAATCACATTACTTGTTAGTTAAGTTTCGAAAATTTGAAATAAAATAAGAAAAAGATTTTGAAAAATAGTTTTAAATTTTCGAAAATCATAAGATAAAAGTAAAAGAGATTTGATTTTTGAAAAAGATTTTGAAAAGATAAGATTTTTAAAATTGAAAATTTGACTTGACTTATAAGAACTAACTAATTTTAAAATTTTTTTACTAAATCAACTCAAATTTTCGAAATTTTGAGAGAAAAAAAGAAAAGATATATTTTTTAATTTTTTTGAATTTTTAATGATGAGAGAGAAAAACACAAATATGACCCAAAACATGAAAATTTTGGATCAAACACATAATACATGCAAGAACACTATAAATTTCAAGATGAACACCAAGAACACTTTGAAGATCAAGATGAACATCAAAACTTATTTTTGAAAAATTTTCAAGAAAAGAAAACATGCAAGACACCAAACTTAGAAATCTTTAATGCTTGGACTCTAACAAGCAAAAAATGCATATGAAAAACAAGAAAAGACACAAAACAAGAAAATTCAAATATCAAACAAGAAGACTTACCAAGAACAACTTGAAGATCATGAAGAACATATGCATGAATTTTCGAAAAATGCATAAATTTTAAAAACATGTAATTGACACCAAACTTAAAATTGACTTTAGACTCAAACAAGAAACACAAAATATTTTTGATTTTTATGATTTTATAATTTTTTGGATTTTTGTATATTTTTTTCGAAAACATATAGGAAAAATAAAATAAGAAATTCAAAATTTTTTAATAAGAATTCCAGGAATCTTTCAATGTTAGTCTAAAGCCCCGGTCCAGAAATTGGACATGGCTTAATAGCCAGCCAAGCTTTAGCATACATAGTTCAAGCATGTGAAGAGGAAGCCTCAGTTCAAAAGAATTTAGACATGGCTTTACAGCCAACCAGGCTACAACATGCTTCATGAAACACTAGAATTCATTCTTAAAAATTTAGAATAATTTTTTTCGAAAACAGAAGTAAAATTTTTTGAAAGATTTTTTAAAAATTTTTGAATATAAAATAAAAGAAAATTACCTAATCTGAGCAACAAGATGAACCGTCAGTTGTCCAAACTCTAACAATCCCCGGCAACGGCGCCAAAAACTTGGTGCACGAAATTGTGATCTCTAATAATGGCATTCAACTTAGTATGCGCGTTTATAACTCATCACTTTCTTCACAACTTTGCACAACTAACCAGCAAGTGCACTGGGTCGTCCAAGTAATACCTTACATGAGTAAGGGTCGATCCCACGGAGATTGTTGGTATGAAGCAAGCTATGATCATCTTGAAATTCTCAGTTAGGCGGATAATATATGGTTATGGAGTTTTCGAATAATAATAATAAATAAACAGAAAATAAAGATAGAAATACTTATGTAAATCATTGATGGGAATTTCAGATAGGCATATGAAGATGCTGTGCTCCTTCTGAATCTCTGCTTTCCTACTACATTCATCCAATCCTTCTTACTCCTTTCCATGACAAGCTGTATGTAGGGCATCACCATTGTCAATGGCTACATCCCATCCTCTCAGTGAAAAAGGTCCAAATGCTCTGTCACAGCACGGCTAATCATCTGTCGGTTCTCGATCATGCCGGAATAGAATCCATTGATTCTTTTGCATTTGTCATCATGCCCAACAATCGTGAGTTTGAAGCTCGTCACAATCATTCAATCCTTGAATTCTACTCGGAATACCACAGACAAGGTTTAGACTTTTCAGACTCTCATGAATGCCGCCATCAATTCTAGCTTATACCACAAAGATTCTGGTTAAGGAATCCAAGAAATATGCGTTCGGTCTAAGGTAGAACGGAAGTGGTTGTCAGTCACGCGTTCATAGGTGAGAATGATGATGAGTGTCACGGATCATCACATTCGTCATGGTGAAGTGTAACGAATATCTTAGAACAGGAATAAACTGAATTGAATAGAAAATAGTAGTAATTGCATTAAAACTCGAGGTACAGTAGAGCTCCACACCCTTAATCTATGGTGTGTAGAAACTCCACCGTTGAAAATACATAAGTGATGGTCCAGGCATGACCGAGTGGCCAGCCCCCAAAATGTGATATGAATTCGAAAATAGGGAGGAGTACCTAGTCTAAGGACTAGGCGTCCAAAGATGTGGTCAAAAGACCGAATGGTCAAAGACACCGAGTACAATAGTAAAATGTTATATTTATACTAGACTAGATACTAGGGTTTACAGAAGTAAGTAATTGATGCAGAAATCTACTTCCGGGACCCACTTGGTGTGTGCTTGGGCTGAGCTTGAGCTTTACACGTGCAGAGACTTCTTTTGGAGTTGAACGCCAAGTTGTAACGTGTTTTTGGCGTTCAACTCTGGTTCGTGACGTGTTTCTGGCGTTTGATTCCAGAATGCAGCATGGAACTGGCGTTGAGCGCCAGTTTACGTCGTCTAATCACAAATAAAGTATGGACTATTATATATTGCTGGAAAGCTCTGGATGTCTACTTTCCAACGCCATTGAGAGCGCGCCATTTTGAGTTCTGTAGCTCCAGAAAATCCATTTGGAGTGAAGGGAGGTCAGAATCCAACAGCATCAGCAGTCCTTTGTCAGCCTTTTATCAAAGTTTTGCTCAAGTCCCTCAATTTCAGCCAGAAATTATCTGAAATCACAGAAAAACACACAAACTCATAGTAAAGTCCAGAAATGTGAATTTAGCATAAAAACTAATGAAAACATCCCTAAAAGTAACTATATCATACTAAAAACTACCTAAAAACAATGCCAAAAAGCGTATAAATTATCCGCTCATCAGTGTGCTGGTGCACGAAATTGTGATCATCAATGGCGCCATCAACATGGTACACACCTTAATACTCGAGGTACAGCAGAGCTCCACACCTTAATCCATGGTGTGTAGAAACTCCACCGTTGAAAATACATAAGTGATAATTGTGATCATTGGCTTCGGCCCCAGAGAGGGAACCAGAAGAACCAAGATGAAAATACAATAGCAAAAGGTCTTATTTATAAAGAACTAGTGGCCTAAGGTTTACAAAGATGAGTAAATGACATAAAAATCTACTTCTGGGCCCACTTGGTGTGTGCTTGGGCTGAGCATTGAAGCTTTCATGTGTAGAGACTTTTTTTGGAGTTAAATGCCAGCTTTTGTGCCAGTTTGGGTTTTTAACTCCCATTCTTGTGCCAGTTCCGGCATTTTACGCTAGAATTCTTGAGTTGACTTGGAACGCCTGTTTGGGCCATCAAATCTCGAGTAAAGTATGGACTATTATATATTTCTGGAAAGCCTAGGATGTCTACTTTCCAACGCAATTGAGAGCGCGCCAATTGGGCTTCTGTAGCTCCAGAAAATCCACTTCGAGTGCAGGGAGGTTAGAATCCAACAGCATCTGCAATCCTTTTCAGCCTCTGAATCAGATTTTTGCTCAGGTCCCTCAATTTCAGCCAGAAAATACCTGAAATCACAGAAAAACACACAATCTCATAGTAAAGTCCAGAAAAGTGAATTTTAACTAAAAACTAATAAAAATATAATAAAAACTAACTAAAACATACTAAAAACATACTAAAAACAATGCCAAAAAAGCATATAAATTATCCGCTCATCACAACACCAAAACTTAAATTGTTGCTTGTCCCCAAGCAACTGAAAATCAAATAAGATAAAAAAGAAGAGAATATGCAATGAATTCCAAAAACATCTATGAAGATCAGTATTAATTAGATGAGCGGGGCTTTTAGCTTTTTTCCTCTGAACAGTTTTGGCACCTCACTCTATCCTTTGAAATTCAGAATGATTGACTTCTATAGGAACTCAGAATCTAGATAGTGTTATTGATTCTCCTAGTTAAGTATGATGATTCTTGAACACAACTACTTTATGAGTCTTGGCCGTGGCCCAAAGCACTTTGTCTTCCAGTATTACCACCAGATACATACATGCCACAGACACATAACTGGGTGAACCTTTTCAGATTGTGACTCAGCTTTGCTAGAGTCCCCAATTAGAGGTGTCCAGGGTTCTTAAGCACACTCTTTTTGCCTTGGATCACGACTTTATTTTTTTCTTTTTTTTTTCGTTTTTCTCTTTTTTTTTGTATTCACTGCTTTTTCTTGCTTCAAGAATTATTTTTATGATTTTTCAGATCCTCAGTAACATGTCTCCTTTTTCATCATTCTTTCAAGAGCCAATCATTTATAAACAACAAATTCAAAAGACATATGCACTGTTCAAGCATACATTCAGAAGTCAAAGTATTGCCACCACATCAAAATAATTAATCTGTTATAAAATTCAAAATTCATGCAATTTCTTCTCTTTTTCAATTAAGAACATTTTTCATTTAAGAAAGGTGATGGATTCATAGGACATTCATAACTTTAAGGCATAGACACTAAGACACTAATGATCATAAGACACAAACATAGATAAACATAAGCATAAAAATTTGAAAAACAGAAAAATAAAGAACAAGGAGATTAAAGAACGGGTCCACCTTAGTGATGGCGGCTTGTTCTTCCTCTTGAAGATCTTATGGAGTGCTTGAACTCATCAATGTCTCTTCCTTGCCTTTGTTGCTCCTCTCTCATGATTCTTTGATCTTCTCTAATTTCATGGAGGAGGATGGAATGTTCTTGGTGCTCCACCCTTAGTTGTCCCATGTTGGAACTCAATTCTCCTAGGGAGGTGTTGATTTGCTCCCAATAGTTTTGAGGAGGAAAGTGCATCCCTTGAGGTGAATCTCTCCATCTCCCATGACTCGGAGGTGGAAGCTTTTGCCTTCCCTTTCCTCTTTCTAGAGGTTTTTCCGGCCTTAGGTGTCATAAATGGTTATGGAAAAATAAAAATCAATGATTTTACCACACCAAACTTAGAAGGTTTACTCGTCCTCAAGCAAAAGAAGAAAGAAGAGAGTAGAAGAAGAAGAAATGGAGGAGATGGAGGGGGGTTTTGTGTTTCGGCCAAGGGAGAGAAGTAGTGTGTATGATGAGTGAAAATGAGGGGGTGAAGATGGGTTTATATAGGGGTGGGGAGAGGGGTAGGGTTCGGCCATGTATGGGTGGGTTTGGGAGGGAAAGTGGTTTGAATTTGAATGGTGAGGTAGGTGGGGTTTTATGAAGGATGGATGTGAGTGGTGAAGAGAATGGTGGAATTGGATAGGTGAGGGGTTTTTGGGGAAGAGGTGTTGAGGTGATTGGTGAATGGGTGAAGAAGAGAGAGTGGTGGGGTAGGTGGGGATCTTGTGGGGTCCACAGATCCTGATGTGTCAAGGATAATTCATCCTTGCACCAAGTGGCGAGCAAAAAATGCTCTTGTTGCCAATCCTGGCGTTAAACGCCGGGCTAGTGCCTATTTCTGGCGTTTAACGCCAGCTTCTTGCCCATTCCTGGCGTTAAACGCCAGTCTGGTGCCCCTTTCTGGCGTTAAACGCCCAGAATGGTGCCAGACTGGGAGTTAAACGCCCATTTACTGCCCTTATTGGCGTTTAAACGCCAGTAAATTTTTCCTCCAGGGTGTGCTATTTTTCTTTCTGTTTTTCATTCTGTTTTTGCTTTTTCAATTGATTTTGTGACTTCCTATGATCATCAACCTATAGAAAACATAAAATAACAAAGGAAAATAGATAAATATAACATTGGGTAGCCTCCCAACAAGCGCTTCTTTAACGTTAGTAGCTTGACAGTGGACTCTCATGGAGCCTCACAGATGTTCAGAGCAATGTTGGAACCTCCCAACACAAACTTAGAGTTTGAATGTGGGGGTTCAACACCAAACTTAGAAGTTGGTTGTGGCCTCCAACACCAAACTTAGAGTTTGACTGTGGGGGCTCTGTTTGACTCTGTTTTGAGAGAAGCTTTTTGATGAGCGGATAATTTATACGCTTTTTGGCATTGTTTTTAGTATGTTTTTAGTATGATTCAGTTAGTTTTTAGTATATTTTTATTAGTTTTTAGTTAAAATTTACTTTTCTGGACTTTACTATGAGTTTGTGTGTTTTTCTGTGATTTCAGGTATTTTCTGGCTGAAATTGAGGGATCTGAGCAAAAATCTGATTTAGAGGCTGAAAAGGACTGCAGATGCTGTTGGATTCTGACCTCCCTGCACTCGAAGTGGATTTTCTGGAGCTACAGACACCCAATTGGCGCGCTCTCAACGGCATTGGAAAGTAGATATCCTGGGCTTTCCAGCAATGTTTAATAGTCCATACTTTGCCCGAGATTTGATGGCCCAAACCGGCATTGCAAATCAGCCTCAGAACTTCCAGCGTTTAACGCTGGAACTGGCATAAAAATTGGAGTTAAACCCCAAAACTGGCATGAAAGCTGGCGTTTAACTCCAGAAAAGGTCTCTACACATGAAAGCTTCAATGCTCAGCCCAAGCACACACCAAGTGGGCCCGGAAGTGGATTTCTCTGTCATTTACTCATTTCTGTAAACCTTAGGTTACTAGTTCACTATTAATAGGATCTTTTGACATTGTAACTGTACCTCATGACACTTACACGTTCTTTGTGTACTTCTTACAGCATGAGTCTCTAAACCCCATGGTTGGGGTGAGAGCTCTGCGTGTCTTGATGGATTAATGCAATTACTACTGTTTTCTCATTCAATCATGCTTGCTTCCATTCTAAGATATTACTTGTTCTTAAATCGGATGATGTGATGATCCGTGACACTCATCATCATTCTCAACTATGAACGTGTGCCTGACAACCACTCCGTTCTACCTTAGATTAAGTATTATCTCTTGGATTCTCTAACCGAATCTTCGTGGTATAAGCTAGAACTGATGGCGGCATTCAAGAGATCCGGAAGGTCTAAACCTTGTCTGTGGTATTCTGAGTAGGATTCAATGATTGAATGACTGTGACGAGCTTCAAATCCTGAAGGCGGGGCGTTAGTGACAGACGCAAAAGAATCACTGGATTCTATTCCTTGATTGAGAACCGACAGATGGATAGCCGTGCCGTGACAGGGTGCGTTGAACATTTCCACTGAGAGGATGGGAGGTAGCCATTGACAACGGTGAAACCCTACATACAGCTTGCCATGGAAGGAGCCTTGCGTGTTTGATGAAGAAGACAGTAGGAAAGCAGAGATTCAGAAGACCGAGCATCTCCAAAGCCTCAACCTATTCTCCATTATTGCAAAACATGTACTTATTTCATGTCCTTTTGCTTTTCACAATCAATCCTGATAATTTCTGATATCCTGACTAAGATTTACAAGATAACCATAGCTTGCTTCAAGCCGACAATCTCCATGGGATCGACCCTTACTCACGTAAGGTATTACTTGGACGACCCAGTGCACTTGCTGGTTAGTTGTGCGGGATTGCAAAAGTGTGATTGCAATTTCGTGCACCAAGTTTTTGGCGCCGTTGCCGGGGATTGTTCGAGTTTGGACAACTGACGGCTTATCTTGTTGCTTAGATTAGGACTGTTTTATTTTTGTTGGTTTAGAGTCTTTTAGTTGAGTCTAGTTTCATATTTTAAGTTTGGTGTCAATTGCATGCTTTTGTTTTTCTTCTAATTTTCGAATTTGCATGTCTTTAGTCCCTTTTTGATCCATAAAAATTCTAAGTTTGGTGTCCTCTTTGTGTTTTTCCTTTAAAATTTTCGAAAAAAAAATTGTGTTTGATTTTCTAAAATTTTAAGTTTGGTGTCATTTTGTGTTTTTTTCTCTTTCCTCTTTTCAAAAATCAAATCTTTTTCATAAAAATTTTTCAATCATATCTTTCTAATTGCTAATCTCAAAATCTTTTCAATTAACTAATTGATTCAGTTTCAATTTGCTTTGATCTTATTTCTTTTAATTTTCGAATTTTTTTTATTTTCCTTTTATTTTATTTTATTTTTATTTTTTTTCGGTTAATTCAAAAAAAAAATTTATCTATCTGCAATCCATATCATCTCCCTTTATCCATTATGGACCCAAGTGGGATTGATCAGTCCAGAAGAACTCTGGGGTCATATGCTAACCCCATTACAGCTGCATATGGGAGTAGCATCTGTACACCTCCCATCAAAGCAAGCAGCTTTGAGCTAAATCCTCAACTCATTATCATAGTGCAGCAAAATTGCCAGTATTCCGGTCTTCCTCAGGAAGAACCTACTGAGTTTCTGGCACAGTTCTTACAAATTACTGACACAGTACATGATAAAGAGGTAGATCAGGATGTCTACAGATTATTACTGTTTCCATTTGCTGTAAAAGATCAAGCTAAAAGGTGGTTGAATAACCAACCTACAGCAAGCATAAAGACATGGAAACAGTTATCAGACAAATTCCTGAATCACTTTTACCCTCCAAAGAGGATGACACAGCTAAGGCTGGACATCCAAGGCTTTAAACAAGAGGATAATGAATCCCTTTATAATGCCTGGGAGAGGTATAGAAGTATGCTAAGAAAATGCCCCTCTGAAATATTTTCAGAATGGGTACAGTTAGACATCTTCTACTATGGGCTTACAGAAAAAGCTCAGATGTCTCTAGACCACTCAGCTGGTGGATCTATCCACATGAGGAAGACAATTGAAGAAGCTCAAGAGCTTATAGACACTGTTGCTAGAAATCAATATTTGTACTCTAGCAATGAGTTCTCTCCAAAAGAGAAAATCATGACAGTAGTCACTGATCCTAATCCTCAAGAACAGATAATTGAGCTTAATCAACAATTGCTCCTGATGACAGAACAGTTAGCAGAATTTAAAGAGATGCTCCATGAAACTAAAGTTGCTAACAAGAACATAGAACTGCAATTGAATCAAGCAAAACAGCAAATATCTAAACAGATAACAGAGGAATGTCAAGTAGTTCAATTGAGGAGTGGTAAGACACTGAATAACACTGCTCAAAAGAGCAAAAAGCCAAATAAGGAACAATTGACAGAGGACAACCTACCCACTGTTCAAAATCCCTCTGAGGACAGTAAGAGCCCAGAGAGGAATGCTATTGGCGTTCAAACGCCAGAAGGGGAAGGAAAGCTGGCGTTAAACGCCCATTCCTTGCCCAGTTCTGGCGTTCAAACGCCAGAAAAGGGAGAGAAGTTGGCGTTTAACGCCCAATCTTCACCCATTCCTGGCGTTCAGACGCCAAGGGAGGATCAGACACCTGAGAGTGCTGACAGTAATCCCTCTAAAAAGGCTTCTTCAACCACTTCTGTAAGGAATAAACCTGCAGCATCTAAGGTTGAAGAATATCAAGCCAAGATGCCTTATCCTCAGAAACTCCGCAAAGCGGAACAGGATAAGCAATTTGCCCGCTTTACAGACTATTTAAGGACTCTTGAAATAAAGATTCCGTTTGCAGAGGCACTTGAGCAAATACCTTCTTATGCTAAGTTCATGAAAGAGATCCTAAGTCATAAGAAGGATTGGAGAGAAACTGAAAAAGTGTTTCTCACTGAAGAATGCAGTGCAGTCATTTTGAAAAGTTTACCAGAAAAGCTTCAAGATCCAGGAAGCTTTATGATACCATGCACATTAGAAGGTGCCTGCACCAAGACAGCCCTATGTGATCTTGGAGCAAGCATCAATCTAATACCTGCATCCACTATCAGAAAGCTTGGGTTGACTGGAGAAGTCAAACCAACCCGGATATGCCTCCAACTTGCTGAGGGCTCCATTAAACATCCATCAGGCATAATAGAGGATATGATTGTTAAGGTTGGGCCATTTGCCTTTCCAACTGACTTTGTGGTGCTGGAAATGGAAGAGCACAAAAGTGCAACTCTCATTCTAGGAAGACCTTTCCTAGCAACTGGACGAACTCTCATTGATGTACACAAAGGGGAAGTAACCTTGAGAGTCAATGAGGATGAGTTCAAGTTGAATGCTGTAAAAGCTATGCAGCATCCAGACACACCAAATGACTGCATGGGCGCTGACATTATTGATTCTCTGGTAGAAGAGATCAATATGACTGAGAGCCTAGAATCAGAGCTTGAAGACATCTTCAAGGATGTTCAACTTGATCAAGAAACCACAGGAAACAAAGGAATTTTTGAAAATCCTCAGGAGGAGGATAAGCCTCCCAAACCTGAACTCAAACCACTACCACCATCCCTGAAGTATGCATTCTGGGAGAGGGTGACACTTTTCCAGTGATTATAAGCTCTGCTTTAAATCCACAGGAAGAGGAAGCATTGATTCAAGTGCTAAGGACACACAAGATAGCTCTTGGGTGGTCCATAAGTGATCTTAAGGGCATTAGCCCAGCTAGATGCATGCACAAGATCCTGTTGGAGGATAATGCCCAACCAGTGGTCCAACCACAAAGGAGGCTAAATCCAGCCATGAAGGAGGTGGTACAGAAAGAGGTCACTAAATTACTAGAGGCTGGGATTATTTATCCTATTTCTGATAGCCTCTGGGTGAGCCCTGTACAAGTTGTCCCCAAGAAGGGAGGCATGACAGTGGTTCATAATGAAAAAAATGAACTGGTTCCTACAAGAACAGTCACAGGGTGGCGTATGTGTATTGACTACAGAAGGCTCAATACAGCCACCAGAAAGGATCATTTTCCTTTACCATTCATAGACCAAATGCTAGAAAGACTAGCTGGTCATGATTATTACTGCTTTTTGGATGGCTATTCAGGTTACAACCAAATTGCAGTAGATCCTCAGGACCAAGAGAAAACAACATTTACTTTCCCTTCTGGCGTGTTTGCCTACAGGAGGATGCCTTTTGGTCTGTGTAATGCTCCTGCAACCTTTCAGAGATGTATGTTATCCATCTTCTCTGATATGGTGGAGAAATTTATGGAAGTCTTCATGGATGACTTCTCAGTATATGGAGACTCATTCAGCTCCTGTCTTAACCACCTAACACTTGTCCTGAAAAGGTGCCAAGAGACTAACCTGGTTTTAAACTGGGAGAAATGTCACTTTATGGTGGCTGAAGGAATTGTCCTTGGGCACCAAAATTTCAAGCAGGGGAATAGAGGTGGATAAGGCAAAGGTAGAGGTAATTGAAAAGTTACCACCACCTGCCAATGTTAAGGCAATCAGAGCTTTCTGGGGCATGCAGGATTTTACAGAAGGTTCATAAAGGATTTTTTGAAAATTGCAAAAACCTTTGAGTAACCTGCTAGATGCTGACACACCGTTTGTGTTTGACACATAGTGTCAGCAGGCGTTTGAGACCTGAAAGCTAAGCTGGTCACAGCAACCAGTCATCTCTGCACCAGATTGGACATTGCCATTTGAATTAATGTGTGATGTCAGTGACCATGCCATTGGTGCAGTGTTGGGACAGAGGCATAATAAGCTTCTGCACGTCATTATTATGCCAGCCGTGTTCTAAATGATGCACAGAAGATTACACAACACAGAAAAGAGTTACTTGCAGTGGTCTATGCCATTGACAAGTTTAGATCCTATCTAGTGGGATCCAAAGTGATTGTACACTGACCATGCTGCTCTTAAATACTTACTCACAAAGCAGGATTCAAAACCTAGGCTAATAAGATGGGTGTTGCTTCTGCAAGAGTTTGATATAGAAATAAGAGACAGAAAAGGGACAGAGAACCAGGTAGCTGATCATCTGTCCCGAATAGAACCAGTAGCTGGGGCGTCCCTCCCTTCTACTGAGATCTCTGAGACTTTCCCAGATGAGCAACTCTTTGCCATTCAGGAAGCTCCATGGTTTGCAGATATTGCAAACTATAAAGCTGTGAGGTTCATACCCCAGGAGTACAGCAGAGTGCAAAGAAAGAAATTAATTTCAGATGCCAAGTACTACCTATGGGATGAGCCATATCTCTTTAAGAGATGTGCAAACGGAATGATCCGTAGATGTGTACCCAGAGAAGAAGCACAAAAGATCCTATGGCATTGCCATGGATCACAGTATGGAGGACATTTTGGAAGTGAGCGAACAGCCACTAAAGTCCTCCAATGTGGCTTCTACTGGCCTACTCTCTATAAAGATTCCTGAGAGTTTGTGCGTAACTGTGACAGTTGCCAAAGAGCTGGTAACTTGCCTCACGGATATGCCATGCCTCAACAAGGGATATTAGAGATAGAATTGTTTGATGTATGGGGAATTGACTTCATGGGTCCATTCCCACCATCATACTCAAACACTTACATTCTGGTGGCAGTGGACTATGTATCTAAGTGGGTAGAAGCAATTGCTACACCCACTAATGATACCAAGACCGTGCTAAAATTCCTCCAGAAATACATCTTCAGCAGGTTTGGGGTTCCCAGAGTACTAATCAGTGACGGGGGCACTCATTTTTGCAATAGACAGCTATACTCTGCTATGGTCAGATATGGAATTAGCCACAAGGTAGCAACTCCGTATCATCCATAGACAAATGGGCAAGCTGAAGTCTCTAACAGAGAACTAAAAAAAATCCTAGAACGGACTGTGATAGCCCGAAGAAAGGATTGGGCAAAGAGTTTGGATGATGCTCTGTGGGCATACAGAACAGCATTCAAGACTCCTATAGGAACCTCTCCATACCAACTGGTGTATGGGAAGGCCTGTCATCTGCCTGTGGAACTGGAACATAAAGCCTATTGGGCAACCAGGTTCCTAAACATGGATGCTCAGTTAGCTGGTGAAAAAAGATTGCTCCAGCTAAATAAGCTAGAGGAGTTTAGACTCAATGCCTTTGAAAATGCAAAAATTTATAAGGAAAAGGCAAAGAAATGGCATGACAAGAAGTTGTCAACCAGAGTCTTTGAGCCAGGACAAAAAGTTCTGCTCTGCAACTCTAGGCTCAAATTGTTTCCAGGAAAACTTAAATCCCGGTGGAGGGGTCCGTATGTGATTACAGGAGTGTCACCATATGGATATGTTGAGCTTCAGGATATTGATTCTAACAAAAAGTTCATTGTTAATGGACAAAGAATCAAGCATTATCTTGAAGGCAATTTTGAGCAGGAATGCTCAAAACTGAGACTTGAGTGATTCTCAGTAAAGGTCCAGCTAAAGACAGTAAAGAAGCGCTTGCTGGGAGGCAACCCAGTCATATGTTTTGTTTTTACAGAGGCAAGTATCAAAAATGAAGGAATTCACAGAGTTACAGAAGGATTCAGCGCAAAAAGCAGAGAAAAAGAGCTTACTGGCGAAAAAACGCCAGTAAGGGGCATTTTGGGCGTTAAACGCCAGAATGGGCACCATTCTGGGTGTTTAACGCCAGTAAAGGTGCCATTTTGGGCGTTAAACGCCAGAATGGGCACCATTCTGGGCGTTTAACGCCAGGTGTGCAGCATCCTGGGCGTTTAGCAAAACGCCCAGTGACAAAAGGGATTCTGGCGTTTAACGCCAGCCAGGGCACCTGGCTGGGCGTTAAACGCCCAAAAGGGGCAACAAATGGGCGTTAAACGCCAGAATGGGTGCCATTCTGGGCGTTTAACGCCAGAAAGGTGGGGACCAAGATTTCGTTTTTCAATCAAATTTTTTCAAACTTTCCTTTTCTTAACCCATACCCTTCTACATAAATACACTTCAACCTTTCATTATCCACTTTCAAATCTTCAAAAATCAAAACCATTCTTCAAATCTATCTCAAATCAACCCCATATCTTATTCAAAACTCACCCTTTTCTCAAATCCCTCCATATCTTCTCAAATCTCTTTTCAATTTTTCGAAATCTCCTTCCCCCCCTTATAAAACAAGTTCGGCCTCCTCATTCCCCCACACATTCGAATTTGCTCTTCTCTCTCTCTTCTTTCCTTTCTTTTGCTTGAGGACAAGCAAACCTCTAAGTTTGGTGTGCTTTTCCGTGATCATTAAGCCAAGATTCATCAAGGTCATGGCTCCTAAGGGAAAACAACCAATTTAAGAGGAAAGAAAGAGAACAATCCAAGGAATCTTTGGAATCAAGAGAAGTTCTTACCAAAGAACATGAAGACCATTATCACAAAATAATGGGTCTGAGGTCAGTGATCCCGGAAGTTAAATTGATCTGAAAGAAGATGAATATCCGGGGATCCAAGAGCAAATTCGAAACAGAGGATGGGAAGTTCTAACCAATCCTGAGATAAAGGTTGGAAGGAATATGGTTCAGGAATTCTACTCAAATCTGTGGCTAACAGATAAGCAGAGAATGACTGGAACCGCTTACCATACTTACAAAACCATGGTCAGAGGGAAAGTTATGTACTTCCATCTAGACAAAATAAGGGAAATCTTCAAGTTACCGCAACTGCAAGATGATCCTGAATCCTTTAATAGGAGAATGGTGAGAGCAGATAAAGGGTTGGATCAAGTTCTAGAGGACATATGCCTCCCTGGAACTAAGTGGATAACCAATTCAAAGGGTGTCCCAAACCAACTCAAGAGGGGAGACCTCAAACCAATTGCAAGAGGTTGGCTAGACTTTATTGGGCGTTCCATATTGCCCACTAGCAACCGTTCTGAGGTCACTATCAAGAGAGCAGTGATGATTCATTGCATTATGCTTGGAAAAGAAGTGGAGGTTCATCATGTGATTGCTTGTGAGATCTACACCATTGCAAATAAGAATTCCACTGAAGCCAAACTGGCCTACCCAAGCTTGATCTCCTTGCTCTGTAAAGAGGCTGGGGTAAAGATGGGAGTAGATGAGTTCATACCCATTGAACATCCAATCACCAAGAAGTCAATGGAAGGACAAATGTAAGACAACTCTATCAAAAGGAGGACGCAGGAGTTCCTCCCTGAATTCCCTGAAATTGGCTACTGGGCCAGCCTGGAAGCATCTATCACCAAGTTGCAAGAGACTATGGAGCAACTTAAGGAAGAACAGCAGAATCAGAACTGCATGCTCTGCAAATTGCTGAAGGAACAAGAGAAGCAGGGGTGTGAGCTTCAAGAGATGAAACGCCAAAAGCTCTCCCCTCAAGTGGAGGGAGCATCCACTTCTCAGAATCAAGGTTGTTGAGTCCTAACTCTGTGAAAACCTCTATCATTAGGAGCCTATTTAAATTTTCTGTTTTCTATTTTTTCTCTAGTCTCATCTTATATCTATTTTTGAGTATTGTTCTTAATTCATAATTAAAAATTTAAAGTTTATGCCTTAAAGCTATGAATGTCCTATGAATCCATCACCTCTCTTAAATGAAAATGCTTTAATCACAAAAGAACAAGAAATACAGGATTTCGAATTTAGCCTTGAAACTAGTTGGATTAGTTTGATGTGGTGACAATACTTTTTGTTTTCTGAATGAATGCTTGAACAGTGCATATGTCTTTTGAATTTGTTGTTTTGAGAATGTTAAATTTGTTGGCTCTTGAAAGAATGAGGAAAAATGGGAACTGTTATTGAGGATCTGAAAAATCATCAAATTGATTCTTGAAGCAAGAAAAAGCAGTGAATACAAAAAAAAAAAGAAAAGGAAAGAAATAAAGTTGTGAACCAAGGCAAAAAGAGTGTGCTTAAGAACCCTGGACACCTCTAATTGGGGACTCTAGCAAAGCTGAGTCACAATCTGAAAAGGTTCACCCAATTATGTGTCTGTGGCATGTATGTATCCGGTGGTAATACTGGAAGACAGAGTGCTTTGGGCCACAGCCAAGACTCATACACTAGCTATGTTCAAGAATCATTATACTTAACTAGGAGAATCAATAACACTATCTGAGTTCTGATTTCCTAAAGATGCCAATCATTCTGAACTTCAAAGGATAAAGTGAGATGCCAAAACTGTTCGGAAGCAAAAAGCTACTGGTCCCGCTCATCTAATTGGAACTATGTTTCTTTGATATTTTGGAGTCTATAGTATATTCTCTTCTTTTTATTCTATTTTGATTTTCAGTTGCTTGGGGACAAGCAACAATTTAAGTTTGGTGTTGTGATGAGCGGATAATTTATACGCTTTTTGGCATTGTTTTTAGTATGTTTTTAGTATGATTCAGTTAGTTTTTAGTATATTTTTATTAGTTTTTAGTTAAAATTCACTTTTCTGGACTTTACTATGAGTTTGTGTGTTTTTCTGTGATTTCAGGTATTTTCTGGCTGAAATTGAGGGATCTGAGCAAAAATCTGATTTAGAGGCTGAAAAGGACTGCAGATGCTGTTGGATTCTGACCTCCCTGCACTCGAAGTGGATTTTCTGGAGCTACAGACACCCAATTGGCGCTCTCTCAACGGCTTTGGAAAGTAGACATCCTGGGCTTTCCAGAAATGTATAATAGTCCATACTTTGCCCGAGATTTGATGGCCCAAACCGGCATTGCAAATCAGCCTCAGAACTTCCAGCGTTTAACGCTGGAACTGGCATAAAAATTGGAGTTAAACGCCCAAACTGGCATGAAAACTGGCGTTTAACTCCAGAAAAGGTCTCTACACATGAAAGCTTCAATGCTCAGCCCAAGCACACACCAAGTGGGTCCGGAAGTGGATTTCTCTGTCATTTACTCATTTCTGTAAACCTTAGGTGACTAGTTCACTATTAATAGGATCTTTTGACATTGTAACTGTACCTCATGACACTTTACACGTTTCTTTGTGTACTTCTTACAGCATGAGTCTCTAAACCCCATGGTTGGGGGTGAGGAGCTCTGCTGTGTCTTGATGGATTAATGCAATTACTACTGTTTCTCATTCAATCATGCTTGCTTCCATTCTAAGATATTACTTGTTCTTAAATCGGATGAATGTGATGATCCGTGACACTTATCATCATTCTCAACTATGAACGTGTGCCTGACAACCACCTCCGTTCTACCTTAGATTAAGTATATATCTCTTGGATTCTCTAACCGGAATCTTCGTGGTATAAGCTAGAACTGATGGCGGCATTCAAGAGAATCCGGAAGGTCTAAACCTTGTCTGTGGTATTCTGAGTAGGATTCAATGATTGAATGACTGTGACGAGCTTCAAACTCCTGAAGGCGGGGCGTTAGTGACAGACGCAAAAGAATCACTGGATTCTATTCCGGCCTGATTGAGAACCGACAGATGGATAGCCGTGCCGTGACAGGGTGCGTTGAACATTTCCACTGAGAGGATGGGAGGTAGCCATTGACAACGGTGAAACCCTACATACAGCTTGCCATGGAAGGAGCCTTGCGTGTTTGATGAAGAAGACAGTAGGAAAGCAGAGATTCAGAAGACCGAGCATCTCCAAAGCCTCAACCTATTCTCCATTATTGCAAAACAAGTACTTATTTCATGTCCTTTTGCTTTTCACAATCAATCCTGATAATTTCTGATATCCTGACTAAGATTTACAAGATAACCATAGCTTGCTTCAAGCTGACAATCTCCGTGGGATCGACCCTTACTCACGTAAGGTATTACTTGGACGACCCAGTGCACTTGCTGGTTAGTTGTGCGGGATTGCAAAAGTGTGATTGCAATTTCGTGCACCACTTTTCATGCTTCTTCTCCATGGTAACAGAGGGATATCCTTGAGCCTTAAACACAAAGGATTCTTTATTCACTTGAATGATCAATTCTCCCCTGTCAACATCAATCACAGCCTTTGCTGTGGCTAGGAAGGGTTTGCCAAGGATGATGGATTCATCCATGCACTTCCCAGTCTATAGGACTATGAAATCAGCAGGGATGTAATGGTCTTTAACCTTTACCAGAACATCCTCCACAAGTCCATAAGCTTGTTTTCTTGAATTGTCTGCCATCTCTAGTGAGATTCTTGCAGCTTGTACCTCAAAGATCCCTAGCTTCTCCATTACAGAGAGAGGCATGAGGTTTATGCTTGACCCTAGGTCACACAAAGCCTTCTCAAAGGTCATGGTGCCTATGGTACAAGGTATTGAGAACTTCCCAGGGTCCTGTCTCTTTTGAGGTAATCTCTGCCTAGTCAAGTCATCCAGTTCTTTGTTGAACAAAGGGGGTTCATCCTCCCAAGTCTCATTACCAAATAACTTGTCATTTAGCTTCATGATTGCTCCAAGGTACTTGGCAACTTGCTCTTCAGTGACATCTTCATCCTCTTCAGAGGAAGAATACTCATCAGAGCTCATGAATGGCAGAAGTAAATCCAATGGAATCTCTATGGTCTCAGTGTGAGCCTCAGATTCCCATGGTTCCTCATTAGGGAACTCATTGGAGGCCAGTGGACGTCCATTGCGGCCTTCCTCAGTGGCGCTCACTGCCTCTTTCTCCTCTCCAAATTCGGCCATGTTGATGGCCTTGCACTCTCCTTTTGGATTCTCTTCTGTATTGCTTGGAAGAGTACTAGGAGGGAGTTCAGTAACTTTCTTACTCAGTTGACCCACTTGTGCCTCCAAGTTTCTAATGGAGGACCTTGTTTCAGTCATGAAACTTTGAGTGGTTTTGATTAGATCAGAGACCATGGTTGCTAAGTCAGAGTGGATCTGCTTAGAATTCTCTGTCTGTTGCTGAGAAGATGATGGAAAAGGCTTGCCATTGCTAAACCTGTTTCTTCCACCATTATTGTTGTTGAAACCTTGTTGAGGTCTCTGTTGATCTTTCCATGATAGATTTAGATGATTTCTCCATGAAGGATTATAGGTGTTTTCATAGGGTTCTCCCATGTAATTCACCTCTTCCATTGAAGGGTTCTTAGGATCATAAGCTTCTTCTTCAGATGAAGCGTCCTTAGTACTGCCTGGTGCAGCTTGCATTCCAGACAGACTTTGAGAGATCATATTGACTTGCTGAGTCAATATTTTGTTCTGAGCCAGTATGGCATTCAGAGTATCAATCTCAAGAACTCCTTCTTCTGATTCGTCCCATTGTTCACAGGATTCCTTTCAGAAGTGTACATGAATTGGTTATTTGCAACCATTTCAATGAGTTCTTGAGCTTCTGCAGGTGTCTTCTTCAGATGAGGAGATCCTTCAGCAAAGCTGTCCAATGACATCTTGGACAGTTCAGACAGAACATCATAGAAGATACCTATGATGCTCCATTCAGAAAGCATGTCAGAGGGACACTTTCTGATTAATTGTTTGTATCTTTCCCAAGCTTCATAGAGGGATTCACCTTCCTTCTGTCTGAAGGTTTGGACTTCCACTCTAAGCTTACTCAATTTTTGAGGTGGAAAGAACTTTGCCAAGAAGGCATTGACTAGCTTTTCCCAAGAGTTCAGGCTTTCTTTAGGTTGTGAGTCCAACCATATCCTAGCTTTGTCTCTTACAGCAAAAGGGAATAGCATAAGTCTGTAGACCTCAGGGTCAACCCCATTAGCCTTGACAGTGTCACAGATTTGCAAGAATTCAGCTAAAAACTGATGAGGATCTTCCAATGGAAGTCTATGGAACTTGCAATTCTGTTGCATTAGAGAAACTAATTGAGGCTTAAGCTCAAAGTTGTTTGCTCCAATGGCATGGATAGAGATGCTTCTCCCATAGAAGTCGGGAGTAGGTGCAGTAAAGTCACCCAGCACCTTCCTTGCATTGTTGGCATTATTGTTGTTTTCGGCTGCCATATCTTCTTCTAGTTTGAAGATTTCTGTTAGGTCCTCTACAGAGATTAGTGCTTTAGCTTCTCTTAGCTTTCGCTTCAAGGTCCTTTTAGGTTCAGGGTCAGCCTAAAAAAGAATGCTTTTGTCTTTGCTCCTGCTCATATGAAAGAGAAGAGAACAAGAAAATATGGAATCCTCCATGTCATAGTATAGAGATTCCTTGAAGTGTCAGAGGAAAAGAAAAATAGAAGGAAAAGGTAGAAGAATTCGAACTTATCAAGAAAGATAGAGTTCGAACTGTGCATTGAGGATGAATGTTAGTCCATAAATAGAAAGATGTGAGAAGAGGGGAAGAAATTTTCGAAAATAAATTAAAAAGATTTTAAGAACATTTTGAAAAATTGAAGAATGATTTTCGAAAAAAAAAATGATTGGGAAAGAAATAAAGTGATTTTTGAAAAAGACTTTGAAATTAGAAATCAAAGAGATATGATTGAAAACTATTTTGAAAAAGATGTGATTAAAAAGATATGATTGAAAAGTTATGGTTTTAAAAAGATATGATTGATAAGATATGATTTGAAAAACAATTTAAAAAGATTTGATTTTGAAAATTAATGACTTGTCTAACAAGAAATTTAAAAGATATGATTCAGATATTAAACCTTTCTCAAGAGAAAAGGCAACAAACTTGAAATGTTGAATCAAATCATTAATTCTTAGTAAGTATTTTTGAAAATGGAAAGAAATTGATTTTGAAAATATATGATTGAAGAGATATGATTTGAAAAAGATTTGATTTTAAAAAATTATGAAAACTTGGAAAAAATTTGAATTAAAAACAAAATCTTCCCTCTTGTGTCATCCTGGCATTAAACACCCAGAATGGTATCCATTCTGGCGTTTAACGCCCAAAATGCTATCCTTTTGGGCGTTAAACGCCCAGCCAGGTACCCTGGCTGGCGTTTAAACACCAGTTTTCCTTCCTCACTGGGTGTTTTGAACGCCCAGCTTTTTCTGTGTAATTCCTCTGCTGTATGTTCTGAATCTTCAATTCTCTGTATTATTGACTTGAAAAGACACAAAGAAAATTTTTTTTTGAATTTTTAAATGATGAGGAATAATAAAAATGCAACTAAGACCAAATAAACAATGCATGCAAGACACCAAACTTAGAAGTTTGTATACTACTGACACTAACAAATTGAGAATGCATATGAGACACAATAAAACACTCAAGACAAGAGAATTTAAAGATCAGAGTAAGGAAATCATCAAGAACAACTTGAAGATCAATGAAGACACATGAATGAATTTGAAAAATTGCAAGAAGAATAGAAACATGCAATTGACACCAAACTTAAAATGAGACACTCGACTCAACAAGAAACATAAAAATATTTTTTGGTTTTATGATTTTATACTTTTTTTTTGGATTTTTTTCGAAAATTATATGGAAAAGAAAATAAAGAGATTCAAAATTTTTAATAAGAATTCCAGGAATCATGCAATGTTAGTCTAAAGCTTTAGTCTAAAAAGATTAGACATGGCTAGCCAAGCTTCAGCAGGACATTGCATTCAAGAGCTAAATTGATGAGAATCAATCAGCTTTGGTGATGATGAAAACATCACCTTGAAACACTAGAATTCATTCTTAAAAATTCTGAAGAAAAATACCTAATCTAAGCAACAGGATGAACCGTCAGTTGTCCAAACTCAAACAATCCCTGGCAACGGCGCCAAAAACTTGGTGCACGAAATTGTGATCATCAATGGCGCCATCAACATGGTACACTCAATTGCAATCTCAACTCTTTATCACAACTTCGTACAACTAACCAGCAAGTGCACTGGGTCGTCCAAGTAATAAACCTTACACGATTAAGGGTCGATCCCACGGAGATTGTTGGTATGAAGCAAGCTATGATCATCTTGTAAATCTCAGTCAGGCAGATTCAAATGGTTATGGATGATTTGTGAATAAAACATGAAATAAAGATAGAGATACTTATGTAATTCATTGGTGATAATTTCAGATAAGCGTATGGAGATGCTCTGTCCCTTCCGTCTCTCTGCTTTCCTACTGTCTTCATCTAATCCTTCTTACTCCTTTCCATGGCAAGCTATATGTTGGGCATCACCATTGTCAATGGCTACAGTCCTGTCCTCTCAGTGAAAATGTTCAACGCGCTCTGTCACAGCACGGCTATTCAGCTGTCGGTTCTCGATCATGTCGGAATAGAATCCAATGATTCTTTTGCGTCTGTCACTAATGCCCCACAATCGCGAGATTGAAGCTCGTCACAGTCATTCAATCCCTGAATCCTACTCAGAATACCACAGACAAGGTTTAGACCTTCCGGATTCTCAAGAATGCCGCCATCAATTCTAGCTTATACCACGAAGATTCTGATTAAGGAATCCAAGAGATATCCACTCAATCTAAGGTAGAACGGAGGTGGTTGTCAGGCACACGTTCATAGGTGAGAATAATGATGAGTGTCACGGATCATCACATTCATCAAGTTGAGGAACAAGTGATATCTTAGAACAAGAATAAGCTGAATTGAATAGAAGAACAATAGTAATTGCATTAATACTCGAGGTACAGCAGAGCTCCACACCTTAATCTATGATGTGTAAAAACTCCACCGTTGAAAATACATAAGTGATAATGGTGATCATTGGCTTCGGCCCCAGAGAGGGAACCAGAAGAACCAAGATGAAAATACAATAGCAAAAGGTCTTATTTATAAAGAACTAGTGGCCTAAGGTTTACAAAGATGAGTAAATGACATAAAAATCTACTTCCAGGCCCACTTGGTGTGTGCTTGGGCTGAGCATTGAAGCTTTCATGTGTAGAGACTTTTCTTAGAGTTAAACGCCAGCTTTTGTGCCAGTTTGGGCGTTTAACTCCCATTCTTGTGCCAGTTCCGGCGTTTTACGCCAGAATTCTTGAGCTGACTTGGAACGCCTGTTTGGGCCATCAAATCTCAGGAAAAGTATGAACTATTATATATTGCTGGAAAGCCCAGGATGTCTACTTTCCAACGCAATTGAGAGCGCGCCAATTAGGCTTTTGTAGCTCCAGAAAATCTACTTCGAGTGTAGGGAGGTCAGAATCCAACAGCATCTGCAGTCCTTTTCAGCTTCGGAATCAGATTTTTGCTCAGGTCCCTCAATTTTAGCCAGAAAATACCTGAAATCACAGAAAAACACACAATCTCATAGTAAAGTCCAGAAAAGTGAATTTTAACTAAAAACTAATAAAAATATAATAAAAACTAACTAAAACATACTAAAAACAATGCCAAAAAGCGTATAAATTATCCGCTCATCATGTGCCCATGCATACTATTGTACGCACGCACAGACCAGAGCATGTCTTGGGACTCGCACAAGGGGTGTGTGCACGCACACCCTGGAAAGTTTACAAGTTGTGCGTACGCACATTATGATGCGTACACACACGCTTGGAAAGTCGTCTGGTGCGTGCACACACACAATATAATGCGTACGCACGATGCCTTGTTTTTTGCACTAAAACCCTATTTTTAACTATTTGGCCTTCCCAGAAAGCTTGTAAACTTCTTTAACCCCTGTTTAAGTTTCGATAACTAGTTTTTAGGATTCGGAATAATAACGAACATATGAAGGGAGTTAGATTAATGTTGAGGAAGATTTGCGAAGTGAATGATCAAATTAATGAGGCGTTTATAATGTTGAATGAGATATGAGATAAGGAAGATTAGGATATTTGCTATGAGAATGATAGATGTTGAGGATTGATCTTAATTGTGATTTTTGAATGAATTGATATGATATTGGAAATGGATTTGAAAATAAAATTGAATCTGATTGAGATATATCACCGAGTAAGATGCAATGGCGTTGTCCTCTTGCTCCGAGTATAAGTTGAGCCGTTGAGTAAGATGCAGTGGCATTGTCCATTTGTTCCGATTATAAGTTGAGATACCAGGTAAGATGCCGTGGCATTGTCCACTTGCTCCGGATAAAGTTTCGAGACTCCGGGTAAAACGCAAGGGTTAAGTTTTGTCACCCTTACTCCAGGTTGAGAATTCTAACACCGCCTGGGTAAAAAACAATGGGTGAGGTTGTCCCCCTCGCTCCGGGTTACACGGGTAAGATGCAAGGGTTATGATTTTGTTCCAGTTGCTCCATGTTATGGTGTCCTGTCCAGGATTTGCTACCGGACATGTCGAGTTTGGCTATATAACTGACATATGAGACTTATCGGTCATAGGACAAACATGCATCATATGCATTTGTATGCTTTATTTCAGTTTGCATTTGTTTTAGCTTGCCTAGTTGCTTAACTGTAATTAACTGCTACTTGATCTACTTGCTGTATCTACTATCTATACCTGTACTTTTCCTGTCTATTTTGCTGGTGTTTGTTTCTGAGAGATACCTCTAGCAGTAGAGGCGGCGTTAAGGGTTGTTCCACCTAGAGATTTGATGAGGATTGCTGAGAAAGAAAACAAAAAGTTAGATTATATTAGATTCCTTAGATTTAGTCACCCTATTTTTGGTTTAGTAAAAACTTTAGGACATAAATACAGGTTGTTAGGGTTTTGGAATATCTTTGGCTTTTCGAGACATTATTTATTATCTATGCCGACACATTTACCATACTGAGAACTGGGGGTTCTTATTCCATACACATATTGTTATTTTCAGATGTAGGACATGTAACACCACGTTAAGTGTGCTGGAGATTCTTGGGACGTGAAGATCTACATTTGGAATATTTTCTTTTTAGTGTTTTATATATGTATATAAGTAGTATTCTCCATATTGTACATAATTTATATTTTTTCTCATAAAGGTTGAGACCAGAGAAACAGGACTTGTATTTTGTGTTTTGAAAAATATTTTGGGTTATATATATATACTTTGGTCAGCTTTTACTTCGCAAGTCGAGTCTAGAACTTACTATTTATATATTTGGCATTCTATATTATGTGTAAATTATCCTTTCAGGATTTAGGGCCAAATTAAAATCTAAAATACAGATCCAATGTATATTTAAAGTCGAATTTGAATTAGAACAAACTCAATTTTACTCGACGATTTACACTCTTAATTTATAAGACCGCTAATCTCTAAATTTCGTCATCCTAATATATTACCAAAATTATGTTATAATTTACCCATACGTATAAAATTTATTATACACCTTCAAAATCAAATTACATTATCAAATATATTCTGAGGGTGTTGTCTAACCCCCGCGTACTAGTTAATAAAAGAGAAAGAACGCATCAAGTGGCACCGAGCCTCCGACACGCACACATTAATACACTGTCTATTTGTTGACTTATATGAATATTTTAATTTGATTTTTCCTTAAGCTCATTTGTTTAATTTACTTTGGTTTAGTTTTTTTTCTAAATCATTTAAAAAGTAGTCATATACTCATATTTATCTTTTCATATATATAAAAAAATAAAATGTGTTTTTTTTTAAATATTTTTAATGTTTAATTTATTTTAATTTTGTTCTTAATATTTCAAATAGATTTTAAATATAAGCAATTTTACATAATCAACAAATATTATTATTTTTTATTAGTAATAATTTACACCTATATTTATAGATATTTTGTATATAAAAAATATAATTTATATTTATGTTTATTAAAATTTTACACCATAAATTAATACTATTTGTATCTATATTTTTTAGAATTTATATACATAAATTAATAAAATTTATTTATTAAAAATAATTTAGTGTTTGTGTTGACTAAATGATAGTCAAATATATTTAAAGTTGTTGGTCTCCAATTTTTTAAAATATATTAAAACATTAAAAAATCAGAGATAAACTTGAAATAAATTATAAATATTGAAGACAAAATAACATCATTTTTATTAAAAAAAATTATAAGTACTACATACTCTTCTTAAAAAAAATCATATAATTAAAACTTATTTAAAAAGTTAAGTATAAAATTAAAATAAATTAAAAAGTAAAAGTAGTATTTTTATGCTCAATATTTTCTGTAAATATTAAAATTGTCCCTAATATTTAAATCATCTTATTTAAATTCTTAATATTTTAAAATTGTCGCAATGTTATCCTGATGTTAGAGATTTATTAAGAGAAATGATAGTGGGACAAAATTGAGACAATTTTAAAATATTAGAACTTAAATAGGACGAAAATATTGGGAATAAAAATGATACATTACTCTTAGAAGAATTACCAAATCAAGTAAAATGAAAATAAATTTTAACGGAATAAATTGCATTACGAATTCAAGATTTTTACTCAAGATAAATTTCTGAAAAAAAGAGAAAAAAGAGCATGATATATATATATATATATATATATATATATATATATATATATATAATAAAGTATAAATTATACTTTTTGCCTTTAGTGTATCGAACTTCTTTAGTGTTATTTAATTTAAATAAACTTTATTTTTAATTTAAAAATAAATTTTAATTTTATCCTTCAATAATATCAATTTTTTACATTACGTAGTGACTCAATTATTTTTTTGATCACATCTAAATAAATTATACTTAATCACATTATTTTTATTCTAAATAAAATTATTTTTTTAATTTTTCTCTTAAAGATTTTTTCTCATCATAAAATATTTGTAATTGACTAGTACATAAACTTATGAAAAAATAAAAGAGCATAATACATATACAATAAAGTATAAATTACACCTTTTATCTCTAATGTACCAAAATTTTTTAATGTTTAATTTAGGTATAAACTTTATTTTGAATTTTAAAATAAATTTTAATTTTATCCTTTGATAATATCAACTTTTTACAATAGATAATCATTCAATTATTTTTTAATTGTATCTAAGTAAATTATTTTTAATTATATTACTTTCATTCTAAAAAAATTTGTTTTTTTAATTTTACTCTTAATCTCATTACTTTTATTCTAAGTAAATTTTTTTTATTAAGAGCAAAATTAAAAAATAAATTAAATAATTATCTATCGTAAAAAAATTGAAATAATTAAAGAAAAAATAAAAACTAAAATTTAATTAAATTAAATATTAAAAAAATTTGGTATGTTAGAGAGAAAAAGATATAATTTATACTTTATTGTATATGTATATACTTTTTTTTTAAAAGTTTATATAATAGTCATTCTACAAGTATGAGTAAAAACTTTGAATTCATAATGCAATTTATTTCGTTAAAATTCATTATCATTTTACTTGATTTAGTAATTTTTCTAAGAGTAATGTATCACTTTTATCCTTAATGTTTTCGTTCTCTTTGGGTCTCTAACCTTTTAAAATTATCTTAATTTTGTCTCACCGTCAATTCTTTTATCAAATCACTAATGACAACATAAAATTGGAACGATTTTGAAATGTTAAAAACTTAAATAAGATGATTTAAATTTAGAGACAATTTTAAGAATTATTCCAAATATTAAAGACAAAAATAATATATTACTCTAAATTATATATTAAAAATATTTTTTAAATTTTTCAAAAAATTCAAGAAAAAAATACTTCATTAAAAACTAAATTAAGACCCTTTTAGATTAAATAATATTTATATTGCCATTTATTAATTAAATATTATATTTAAAAAAATTAACACATAATTGAGTCAAGTCACCTCAAAAAAATTGAGTCAAATATTTTTATTAGCGAGGCAATATATGATTCAACTTTAAAATGTTAACAAATAGAAATATTTAGAGTGATATTACATTGATAAGTATTTTTATAACTAAGTCCAATTAAATTAGTGCAAAATTTAATGAAAAAAAAAACATGTGTATGCGTTACTATTTTTTAGTTTTCGCATTTTTACCGCATATAAATTTTGTTAGAGAGCACATTATCTTATTCATATATCTTATATATTTTTGAAATATAATACAAAAAATTTTGCATATAACACAAATTTAATAATATAACATACAAATATTTACACATAGTATATAATTTTTTGTTACAATAAAAGAGAATGAGTATTTTATTTCAAAATTTTGTGTTTTATACCAAAATTTATATATTATACATATTTTATTGGTACAGTATACAAATTTTTGTATATAGGCGATATAAACGTAAATATTTGTATATATCACATAAATTTTTATATATAATAAGACAACTTTTTGTTACAAATGTATTTTATTAATTTGGTAAATTTTGAATATGTAGTATTTTAAAAAATTTTGTGCTACACATTAAAATTTATGTTATATTCCAAAATTTTTATGTTTTATACCAAAACTTATATGATATGCATATTTCAATAGTTGGGAGAAAAAAATAAAAATAACAAACACAATAAAGATGATAATAAAAAAGGATGAGAAATTAAAAAAAAACAATAACAACAACATAAAAAGACTATGTTTAATAGAAAAAATTGTACGAAAATTTAATTAAAAGATTAGTTCAAAAAATACTTGATACCTAAAATTTCTAAAATATTTATATTGCAATTTATATTGAACCGAAATTACTGAATTCAATTTAATCGCTCACCAAGAAAATTTTCCATTGCCACATCTCACTATATATAAGCGGCGGCAATGTCCTCCAAATTAATAAGTTATGTACAAGTCTCTAATCTTTTAGTTTTAGTTTCTTTTTAATTTTTAATTTTTTTTAATTTATATTTTACATGTTGACCCTTTCCAAAGGAATTTCTAGGTCTGCCATGTTATATATTGAACTGAAAATGACCCACATTCCAAGACCACTTCGTGGGTACTAGACTCGGCCAATTTCATGCACCGCAACTCATTTCGCATATGCTCCAAGCAATTTGGGCCATGCTATTTTCGTCCAACTTTACGTACATTCGTATTCTTAGAGTAAAAGTGTTTTTGATATTTATTTAATGTATAAAAAAGCCTTTTTTGTCCGGCCAAGAAGGTATGCGTTTTTGGATTCTAAGCCCCATTTAAACAAAAAAAAAAGGTATGCTTTTCAATTATTTACATATATAGTAAATTATTATAATGGTACTAAAAATTCATAATGCAAATAAAAATAATCTTAAAAAATATAAATAATAATAAATTTTTAAAAAATTTAAAAATATAGTGAAAATAACTAAATATTAAATATATCTTTTAAAAATAAATTTTAAAAATTAAATTTTTATATGATTTTTAATAAGTATCATTAAAAAAATAACACTTTTTTGTGTACACTTTTTAAATAGTTTGTTGCCATAAAAATTTGTATTAAATGTACAAATTATTTGTTAAATATAAAATTTTTTTGTTATTTTTACCATATTTTAAAACAATAATGATACACATCTAAGTTATATTAGCAATTAAGTGCAACCAAGTCATTTATATATATACACGCTGGTTTTGTCACGCTCCTGTTGTTGCTTCTTCTTCTGAATTTACGCACGCAGGATTTTCCTCCTCCTCTTTTCCTTCTTTGTTATCGTTCTCTTTCGTTATCGTCATCTTCAACAATGATGTTATCATTATCTTTAAAATTAGTGTTGTTTATAAATTTAAATTTGAATAAAATGAAGGAGTTTCTTAGTTTATAGAGTACACAATTTTCAGTTTATTTGTTATTACAAAGTGGTGTTGTTATAATAATATTTCAGTTTATTTGCAATCCAGGTGTGTTGTCGATGAACAATTTATTCCAATGGTTGGGATGACTTTCAAGACAAATTGAATGGAATGAAATGAAATATAATACAATTGAATAAAGTGATAATGAATAATTTCATTCTTCGTTGCTAAAAAAAAAGACTCAATCATCAACAAAAACACATCGAATTTATTTTTTGACCCAAATAAACCTCAACTAAACTAAGAAATGAAGAGAAATTACTTAAAGAATAAAAAATTTAATTAATACTTATCAATAACATCAAGTGAACCTTAATTAACACATAAATGAACTGAAATTAGTTCATATTTGAACAAGCAGTCAAAAAAATTTAATCATCAACAAAAACACATCAAATTCGTTTCTGGATACAAATGAACCTCAATTAAACTAAAAAATGAAGCAAAATTACTTAAGAAATAAAAAATTTAGTCAATACTTAGCAGCAGCATCGAGTGAACCTCAATCAACACACAAATAAATTGAAATTAGTTCAGATTTAAAAAAATAGTAAAAAAGATTTAATCATTAACAAAAATACATTAAATTTATTTTTGGATCTAAATGAATCTCAATTAAACTAAAGAATAAATCGAAAATACTTAATGAATAGAAAATTATACATTATTTTTATCTTGTATACACCAAAAGGGAATTTAGGTGGTTAGGATTACAAATATCTAACGTGCAGGATTTTTTATTTAAATATTTGTTTTATATTTTCCAATTTTAGTCATAGTAAAAGGAAGTAAGTTTTTGTGCATTATATCTCGTTATTAAAATTTTAAATTTGGATCGGGTATAATTTTTTGTTTTAATTAAAAAATTAAGAATTAAATTTTTTAAATTTTAAAATTTAAAATTTAGGATGAACTATAAATAAATTTTATACAAATTACAAAAGTTTAAATCGGCTTAGGTTAAAAAATAAATTGAAATTAATATAATGTATGTAAATCGCAATTGTATGAATAAAATTGGATTGAATTGAAAAATAAAACTATAGCGATTTTAATTGTAATAAATTATATTTATTTTACCATTTGATCCTAATAACTTCTTATATTGTAGTTAGTGAAATTTTTATTTTATTTAAAAAATTAACATTATATTTATATTAATTATTAATTATGTTATATAAATTAATAATTTTTTAATTTGACAAATAACTGAAAACTCGTTTGCGCTCCACGTTTTCATTTAAAAGTCGCTATTTTCTTCAATGCCTTTAACGATAAAAACGCTTATTGATTTAAGAGCGAAGTATCAAATAAATTCAAAGGATTTATATTTAAAACAGATTAATTTTAAAAAATTATTAATAAATTTTTTTAAAATAATAAATATAGACATATTATTTTTAAATTAATCTTTATAATTAAAATAGACGATTTTAATTTGAACTAATTTATTTATATTTATTATCTTAAAAGACTTTATTAATATTTTTTTTAAAAATTAATCTGTTTAAAATATAAATTTTTATGACAACGAATCCCAAAATATTGTCGGCGGATAAACATATAACACATGAGAATAATAAAATTTTTTATAAACATATCAAAATGTGTTAAATTAAATAACATAAAATATTAAATATTAAATAATTTTTTTTATTTATTATCATTATTGATATATTAATAGGTAAAAAGGTGACTATTAATTTATTTTTTATAACTTAAATAGGTATAATAATAATAAATGTGAAATTAACCAAGATGGTATATAGATAATCTTTTAATCAAGAGGTTTTTTATTCGAGTTTCGAAATAGGGAACATGTTTTTTATAAATTATATATGATAAAAGACTATTTTAGAAGAAAAATTATACACTAAACCCTTTAAATTCCAATTATATCATTTAGATTTTGTAATTTCCACAAAATTAATAAATAAATTAATTTTTATTCAAAAAATTAAAAAAATCAATTTTTATAATTTAGAAGAGTAAAAATATTAAAAATATGAATTTTGAAGCTAATTTTAAATATTTTGATCTAAAACTGGACCAACAGACTGAATCAATTAGACTGGATCCAAACTGAGCCCAAGCTCAATCTATAAAGCCACTAAACAAGCCATCTCCATTTTCGTTGAGGAAGAGAGGGATTAATGTGAAAATCCTAACCCTCACCACCGTTAACTTCCGTTGTTTGTAACTTTCAATCCGAAACTTCGATTGACAAGTCGTCCATTGTCACATATTCGTCTCGGAATTCTTTTTAATTGTATTCGAATAAAGTGGTAAGAAATTAGCATTTCTCTTCCAGTTATTCATCTCCTCAATTTTGTGATTTTAGGGTTTGGGTATTGAGGAATTGAATGATTTTGATAGTTTAGGTATACTCCAGCAGCGGATAATCACTGGATTTTGTCCAATTGATCCATGGGTAAGGCAAGACACTGTTGAACCCTTGTGAATCATTGAATTAGTAAACCCTATTATTATTGTAGTGATATTGTGTGAAATAGATTGTGTTCTGGTTGATTTGGAGTTCAATTGGGCGGTTTAGAACGATCCGGGTAATTAGGCTTGAGGAATTGACATTTGGAAGCTTAAAGCATGTAAAAGGAGAGGTTTTTGAGGTGTTTCGAGCTTAGGAAGGAATCGACCAAAGTACGGTTTTAGTTTCTCGTAGTTAATGTTTAATGTCACGTGAAAACTTAGGCTAGAAGACTTTAAATTAGGAATGAACTGAACGAATTGTTGATGAATTGTGTATATGGTATAAGATGTGTGGTTTAGTTGTTGTTAATGATTTGCTATTGGAGTTGGTTGGTTTTGAAAAAAAGGTTTAATAATGGTATTTGTTTGATTTTGAAATAATTTGATATTGGAAATGATTTGAATGACTGAGAGGTGTATGGTTTGGTGGTTGAAACCCTTGAAAGGTGGCAGAAATTCAAGTTTTAGAGGAGATATTGCCGAAATTTTTATAAGAATTGGAGTTTTGATTTGAATTGCTATTTTTTTAAAAAGAAAAAGATTATTATGTGGCTTGTGTATTTGAGACTATTTGTTGACCCTCTGTCGCAAGATATGACCGGGCACTTTAACTCCGCAGGTTCCCCATGGGCATGCAACATATATATATGGATTTTGAATATTATATTATTGAGCTTGGAGTTTGACTCTATGGAATATGATTGAGCTTAGAGTTTAACTCTTTTTGAATATTATTGAGCTTGGAGTTTTCTATGGAATATTATATTATTGATCTTGGAGTTTGACTCTATGGATATTATTTTGAGTTTGGGGATGCGCGCACAGAAGGACTGTCTAATGGTTAACTACCAGGACATGTCGGGTTGGCTATATAACCGACATATGAGACTCATCAGCTTTAGGACAGGCATACATCATGTGCATTAGTATGTTTTGCTTGGGTGTGCATTATTTTGGTTTGCTTAATTGCTTAACTCTGTTTTCTGCTACTTGTTCTATTTGGTGTAATTGCATCTCTGTCAGTGTTTTCCTTGCTTGAATTGTATGTGTATGTTTTCTGAGAAACCCTTCTTAGCGGAAGTGTGAGGGGGGTGGGGGTTGTTCTATCGGTAATTCGGAGGGTTGAAGGAGACAGAAAGTGAAGTGTTAAGTTAAAGTTAGACTTAGAACTTGAATACCTTAGATAACTTACCTAATTTCTGGTTTAGTTGGGTCTTTAAGCTGAAATCTGAGTGTCAGAGTTTTAAGAACGCCTCTGACTTTCCCAGGACCCTTTATATTAACTATATGGGCACCTTTACCATACAGAGAACATCCGGTTCTCATTCCATATATATTCTGTTGTTTTTTATATGCAGGTCAAGAGGCACCTCCCTCTCGAGTTCCTTGTGCAAGCGAAGTTTAGCTATTTTGGCATGTTGTATTTTGTATTTATGCTATGTATATATGTATATAGATTCTCCTCTGTATATATTTTATGTTTTTCCCTCCTAGAGATTGGCTTGGAGAAAAGGTGTTTATTATGTAGTTTGAGTTTTATTTTTGGGTTATATATATATATATATATATATATATATATATATATATATATATATATATATATATATATATATATATATATATAGGGTTTAGGGTGGCCTGCCTTAATTTCGCAGGTCGAGTCTAGAGCTTGATATCTGTGTTTTTGGAACTCTGATCTGTATATTATGTTTTTAGCCTTCTTTTGAGCTTACCTATCCATTTTACGATTATCCACACAAATGTGAAACAATTTTCTATTTACGCTTTGTTTAGCTTATTCTTCAAGGCTCCTAGATATAATTTCTTTCAACTATATTTATATAAATCTTTTCTTTTAGAGGTCATAATATCTCGCCACCTCTACTTTACGACTTAAGCGTAAGGCTCTGTGTGGTAGGATGTTACATTATGGTATCAGAGCAATTTGTTCTTGTAGAGGCTTAGGAACAGACTGACTATGCTTCTGGGCATACTCTGGGAGTGTGTATATGCTAATTAGAATATCTAATTGATATATGTGGCATTTTTTGTTTATGAGCATGCATTTGGGACTTTGAAACATTAGAATTGAGATATTGAGACTGATCACCTTAATATCACTTGTTTGGTGTGAACAGAAACCAAATGATAACTCGTGGATGCGGACGCGGTCAAGGCAGAGGCCGAACTATTAATGTGAAACTTGAAACCACTATGAATATATAATCCTGTGAACTTTATGAATGCTTTGGAAAACATGGCGGCAGCTATGCAAGCAACGACTGAGGCCATTGGTTAGCAAGTTAATAATGGACACAGGGGTAATGGCAAAAACGGGCCGATGACCTTAGCAACTTTTCTGAAGATAAACCCACATTCTTTTAGAGGAATTACAAGTCCAATAGAAGCTTATAATTGGTTTCAGGTGACGGAATGGGCCTTGCGAGCACAACAAGTGCCTGAGGATTAGTGTGTTGAGTTTTCTACTTATCAGTTGATGGGTGAAGTTCAGTATTGGTGGCAGGAGACCCGATTCCTTCTGCAGCAAGATAATATTGCAATTCCTTGGGATGTATTGATGGGTGAAAATCGTCGGTAAAGAATTTCACAAAACTATCACGTTGCAAGTATAGTTCTAAACCGACAATTAAACCTCGATCTAGTTTAAATTGTTTGTCATAAATACAAACCCAATAAAATTAACCGAAATATTTAAACCTCGGGTCGTCTCTCAAGGAATGGCAGGGAAGTGTACTTATTATTGGTTATGGGAAAGTATATTTTTGGGTTTTGAAATAAGGAACAAGTAATATAAATAACAAGGAAAATAACAACTAAGAAAAGTCCTAACAAGGATTGAGAATTGAAATTCCTATCCTCATTATCATCATCAATTGTGATGGTAATTGCCTTTTGCTTTCACTTAGTTAACCTCTAACAATGAAGGAAAGTCAAGTGAGCAAAGTCAACTTAAGTTCACAAGTCCTAATCAAAGACTAGATTTAGTGAAGTCTAAGCCAACTAGCAAGCCTCAATCACCAATCAACAAAAGAGTTTTGATAACTCAAGAGTCTCTAATTAATCAATCCAAGTTAAGAACATAAAAATATAAATTAAAATTCTCCCAAGTATTTTATCAAACACTTGGAAGGCACAAAATAAAAACATAGAAAATTAACAAGGGATATTAAATCTAAACAACCAATTGCAACCATCAATGACTAGTAATTAAAGAGAGCAACAATAAGCATAGAAAACATAAATTGCACTAATATGGTTTGAAGGAAACAAGAAGAATTCATAAACTAAATTTGTAACATAAAGAAATCAACAAGATAAATAAATAAACCAAAGTACTAGAAAAACTAAAAGTAGAAGAAAACTAAATTAAAGCAATATAGAATTCTGAATTTGAGGAGAAATAAACCTAAAAACCTAAGACCTAGGGAGAGGAGAGAGCCTTTCTCTCTAGAAAACTACATCTAAAACCTAACTAATGTGAATAATAAAAGTGAATGAATGATTCCCCATTCTGATCCACTCTGCAGTCTCTAATATGAATTTTCGGGCCTGAAACAGGGTAAAAAAGGAGCCCAAAAATCGACCCCAGTGAATTTTGATATCTGCAGCACGTCACTCTTTGTCACACGTACACGTCCGCCATGCCTACGTGTCACTTTGACAATTCTCTGACCACGCTTACGCGTCATCTACGCGTACGCGTCGCTTGTCTGCTGCACAGTCACACGTACGCGTCGTCCATGCGTGCGTGTCGCAACCAGATTCTGAAATCCTGAATTTCTTGTGTTTCTTCCACTTTTGCATGCTTCCTTTCCATCCTCAAAGCCATTCATGCCTTATAAACCCTGAAAATACTCAGCAAACATATCACGACATCGAATGGTAATAAGAGGGGATTAAAATTAACAAATTTAAGGCTAAAGAAGCATGTTTTCAATCATAGTACAAAATTAGGAATGAAAGTGTAAAACATGCGAATTATATGAATAAGTGTGAGAATAATGGATAAAATCTACTAAATTAAGTACAAGATAAACCCTAAAAATGGGGTTTATCAATCTCCCCACACTTAAACATTAGCATGTCCTCATGCTAAGCTCAAGAGAACCAAAAGAGTGAAGGAAAAATGGTGGGACTTATGCAATGCAACCTATCTAAATGCAAACTACCTACATGCATCATGCTATTCTAATATATATATATATATATATATATATATATATATATATATATATATATATATATATATATAAGCATATATGTGGTCAAAGTGAGTCAAATTTTCAAGAAATCATATATGCACAATCAAGGGCTAAATAAATTACATCCAACACATTCACAGTTGAATTGAGTTATTTAAAAGAATTCACAAACTTGCAAGACAAGAAATGATCAAATATGGACATATGAAAATGAGCAATTGAACCCTCACTGGATGTGTATATGCACTCTAATCACTCAAGTGTTTCAGGTTAAACCACTCAAATCTCCTCTAATCATGCTTTCTAAAATTTTGTTCTTCATCTAACCAATCAACAATTATCTAGTGTACAAATGCAAATATCATGAGGGCTTTTCAAGGTTGTAATGGGGCTAAGGTAAGGGTGAGGATACATGTATGGCCAAGTGAGCTATCATATGAATCTTTGACTAACCTAAGTTCTTACCTAACACATACACACACTCTATACAGTTCTAAAGTCAAGCTTAGCCACCCAAAATCTCACTTTTGCATATATTCACACACTCATGTATCAATTCTAATTCCATCACATATGCATTGATTTTCTTATTGAACTTAACAATTTTATCCTTTTTTTTTCCTTTTATTATTATATTTTTTTCTTCTTCTTCTTTTTTTCTATATATATAAAAGCATAATACATCAGTGCATATGGTTTCTATAATTTCACATGAGTATACACCCAAATTCTCAATATTTGTTAATAAAAACAAAACACATTCTCATCAACCAAAGTTCTCACATTTCCCCACACTTAGTTGACACACACTCACTATTTTAAGCTAATCAAAGATTCAAATAGAATAATTAATTATTTTTCCACTTAAGGTTGGTGTTCCGAGGGTACCTGAAACTATAGGTCGATCTTGGATGAGATCTTCTGTGCTGGTCAGAACGGTTGTATCCGATTTGTTGGACTTGATGATAGTGCTGATTCCTTCGTCCCCGGAGGGTGGGGGATACCTGCAAGGGACTCTGATGCTTAAGTTAGCAAGGGTATTAAGCAGGTATTGAGTAGAATCAGAGTATGAGTTATACTTGGGTGCTCCAGTGTATTTATAATGGTGTAGAGTGACCTCTGCAGATAAGATAAGTTGGCTATCTTATCTTATCTTTATCTTTATCTTTCATGGGAACCGCCCTTATCTCTATAGGCTTGGGCTGCCTTTGGACTGGGATCGTGTTCCTCTATTTGGGCCCTTTATTGGGCTTTCCTGTGACTTGGCCGAACTCTTTGAGAAGAGGTCGGGTCATCCTGACCTGAAGAGGTCGGTCGCTTTGTCTGTAGAACATCCCGGGTCGGACAGCTCGACCCAGGGTATGAACAGTGCCCCTGCTCGAGCTCGGTCTTCCTTTTTGAGGTTGAGTCTTTAGTTTTAAGACTTTTGATCCTTCTCGGGTGAAGCCGAACTCGAGCATTTCGTCGCTTTTGTCTTTGTAAGGTTCCCTTTTTGAATGCAGAACGTTTCGCTTCCTTTGAAAACGCGCGCTTTTGGATTAGCGTCCTGGCCTTGGGAATGTGCGGGGGTTTTTAATGCCCCATTAATTGGTTTTTGATGCTCCGTTTCTCTTGGATTTTATTTTGAAATTTACTCTCAAAAAACGTTTTCCTCCTCTCTTGCTTTTGCTGTGACTTCCCTTTTTTCCTCTCCTTCTGTTTTCTTTTGAAAACTTATGTTTCTTGGTGTTTCTTCTTGCAACGTTTATTCGGCGATTGTAAGTGCTTTCGACGGCGATTTCTAGCCTCCTTGTCTTCAACCTTCTTGCGTATTCTTCTCCTTTGTCAGGTTGGTTTTGCTTTCCCTTCACCGTTTATTTCTGCTGTGTTATGTTTGATTTTGAAGCTTTGATTTTGACTGAGTGCATGTTGGAAAGCTTGAATTTTTATCGCGCCTGGTTTGTTACTGTGATGCATGCTTTTTTCCTTTTGACCTTACGTATGCTTCTGAGTGTATTTTCCTGATTTGGCTCTTTAGGGCTTTGTATGCTACTGCTGATTTCTGAACTGTTGTAGCTTTTTCTTTTCGCGGCTCGTTTGATCTTCTTCGCGTTTGTTTTTCTTGGAAAGGGTTTCTGTTGAGACATTAGTCTTGTAGATTTTCATGAATCTTTATTTCCTGATTGCCTCCAAAGGATGCCCCTGGACCTTGGGTTGTGTCCTGGGGTTTTCCTTTTTATCTGCTGTACTGCGCTGGATTGTGCTGTCCGAGTTGTTTTGATTTCGTCTGGGATGTCTTTACCTTTTTAGTAATCCAATCTTTTTCTTGTTTGTAGGACTAGTTGGCCATGTCTTCCCGAAAAAATATTGTCGAGGCATCTCCTACGATTCCCGAAGGGATGTCCGATTGGCTGGACTCTCTTGTCTTGCTGTGTGTTTCTTTAGCCAATTCTGAATTTTGTGTGACGCTTAGAAGGCATCATCGTGTCTGTAGCAGTGAGGATCAGGAGAGCAATTACGAGTTGGTAGCACCCGATTTTGGTGATAGAGTTTGCTTCCCAGTCCTGACCCAAGGGGAACGTCCTTTCTTCTATGCTTATGAGTTCTTTTTTAGCCAAATGAACATCACCTTTCCTTTTACCTCTTTTGAAACTGACCTGTTATGGTCTTGTAACGTAGCCCCTTCGCAGCTCCATCCGAATTCATGGGGTTTCATCAAGATTTTTCAGCTTGTTTGTCAAGAATTTGATGTTACACCTTCTCAAACTCTTTTTTATATCTTTTTGTGTTGACTAAGCCTGGGACTACCAAGAAGAAGGCTTCTTGGATTTCTTTTAGGTCTGCCCAAGGACATAAGGTTTTTTCCATGTATGACGAATTTTTCCGGGATTTTAAGAATTAATTCTGTAAGGTCTGGGCTATTAAAGGAGCCCGACCTTTCTTTCTGGACAAAAATAATGAACCCTGCTTTCCCTTAGAGTGGCAGAGGAACATAGTGGTATCCCGATATACTTGGGAGATGTTGGACGAGGTCGAGCAGGCCTTCGTGAATGTCTTGGAGGATATTTGGGAAGAATCTCCTCATTTGGATACTAAAAAATCTTTGGGAGACCCATCCCTTATTCGAACTGCTTTGGGTATTGCTTTGATATATTTTGTTTTTTGTTTTTCTCCTACTTTCTTCCCAGTATGATAAATTGTTTGTTTTTTATTTTTCAGAGATGGCCAAGAATAACAATGCAATAAAGGCCTTCAAGAAGGCGAGGAAAGCTACTGCAGCTCAAAACACCTCGGCCCGTGTAGATGGGGAGGGAACTTCTCAAGTTCCTTTGAAGCCGTCCGTGCCGAGCTATCCTGGCCCGAGGAGAATGATCCCTACACCTCGGATCCGTTTAGTGGATCCCCCTCAATCTTCTACTGCTGCTGTGGTTTCTTCTTCGGCCGCCCCTCCTCCTAAAAGACCTCGAACTGTTGAACCTTTCAATCTAGACGCCCTGGATTTTGACCCTATTGGTTTTGTGGACCAGCAGATCGCACCTTATGGTGCCCTTTCAATGGATGATGTATCTCTCCTTCATCACTTAGATTTTATAACTCAGAGTAGTGTTAAGATGGCTCATATGGGAGCTGATTTGTATCGAACTGCCCAAAATCTGCCTCTGCATGCTACCAAAGCCTTTATGGAGGAGGCTAAGCAAGAGTTTGATCGGATGAAGGGTCTGAAAGAGGAGTTTGAAGCAAAGGTGACTAAACTGAAGAAGGAGCTGGAAGGGGAGAAGGCCAGCTCTCTTGCTCTGGCGGCCTCTGTGCAGTTGGCTGAGGATGTGGCATTGAAGCACAAAGAAAGCTATGTCACATCCTACCGAGAAGTGATACGTCTTCGGGCGGAGCTAGAGTCGGCCCGGGTTGATTATTCCGAGCTTCAGGGTCATCTTGTGGGCAGCGTAACTGCTGCTTATGAGAACCTGAAGGAGCAGGTTCAGGTTATCACCCCGGGAGCTGACCTTGTTTTATTTAGTTTGGATAATGTTGTGAAAGATGGCAAGATCGTTCCCGAGGACCCTGATGATGATGATGTTGAGCCTTCCTCTGAGCCTATCGTCAAAGCTTCTGTCGTGTCGGCTTCTTCAACTCCTGCTTGTTCCGTAGCTGATCTTGATTGCCAGATATTGAATCGGGATGACGGGACAGTGGATGCAGTGCCTCTCCAGACTCGCCCTCCTTCACCACGTGCTGATGCTGCCGAGAAGCCTTCGGATGCTTGATTGACTTTTGTAACTATTTTGTGTAGATAGCCTGGTTTGTTTGAACTCTTATTTTGTTGACTTTTGACACCTTTTTAGTTGCTGGTTTTAGCAACTTTATTTTGGTAAACAAAGTAGTTTTCTGGCTGCATTTGTCGGCCTCTGATGCTGGCTATTATTATGACTTTCTGTTTTTATATCATATCTGTTTGCGCTTGTCTTGGTGTCTTCGTAGTCTTTTGAGAGTATTGGGATGATCGGCTTGATTTCTTTGCCTGACACTGCTTTCACCAGTGTTTTTGTACCGAGTTTACTGATTTCTTCAACTTGGGTTTTGCCCGAGTTGTTTGTATGTAGCCCTCCTTTTTGGACTTTTACTAAGGTCTCTTCTAGGGGTAGCTTTATTATGTCAGATCTTGTCGAGTTTCTTGGTAATCCTCTTTCTTGGACCTTGTTCAGGTCTCTTTCAGGGATTACTTTTTGTCGCTTTATATCTTGGGCCGACTTCATCATGTCGGGCCCTGTCGAGTTACTTGGTAATCCTCTTTCTTGGACCTTGTTCAGGTCTCTTTCAGGGATTACCTTATGTAACTTTATATCTTTGGGCCGACTTCATCATGTCGGGCCTTGTCGAGTTACTTGGTAATCCTCTTTCTTGGACCTTGTTCAGGTCTCTTTCAGGGATTACCTTCTGTAACTTTATATCTTTGGGCCGACTTCATCATGTCGGGCCCTGTCGAGATACTTGGTAATCCTCTTTCTTGGACCTTGTTCAGGTCTCTTTCAGGGATTACCTTTGCAACTTTGGGCCGACTTCATCATGTCGGGCCCTGTCGAGTTACTTGGAAATCCTCTTTCTTGGACCTTGTTCAGGTTTCTTTCAGGGATTACCTTTGTAACTTTTTCGTAGGAGTCCGACTTCATCATGTTGGGCTCTTCTAAGTTATAGTAATCCTCTTTTATAGGGTTGGCCAGACCTCTTTCCAGGGCTTTACTTATAACTTGGGTTGTTGTGGCTGGTCTGACTTTTTTATGCCGGCCAGTCTTCAAGTTATTTTATAGGAATCTATTTTATAAGGACATCGTCAGGTCTTTTCTTTGGATCATTTTCTATAACTTCTTGCATTATTCCGCTTTTATTTTTTCCAATTTCATAGAGTTTGGGTTTTATCCCCCGTTTGGTCGACCTTTTAATGAATTTGGTTTTTATTTTTTGGTCTTTATCGTGATCGCGCAGTGAATTTGGTTTTCACTTTCTGTCGATCTGTAGCTTTATAATCGGGCGATGAATGTTTCGGAATAATGCGGCTTGAGCGTTTGTAGAAAATCTGAACAGATCTTTATTAAAAGAGAATGCAAATATATACATGCGGGGGTTAATTTCCTAAGTCGGATGATTTATAGGTCTTGGTCTTGGCGCCTCATTAAAAAACCTTTTCAGGAAAAAGAGTGCGTCTTGTCCCAAGGTCCTTTACCATCCCTAACTATATTACCTTCTTAGGTTGCAGGCGTGCCATGACCTAGGAAGTTCTCTTCCGTCGAGTTCGGAAAGCTTGTAGTAGCCTTTTCCCAGCACTTCTTTGACTCGGTAGGGTCCTTTCCATTTTGTTGCCAGCTTTCCTTCTCCAGGTCGAGTTATTCCGATGTTGTTTCGGATAAGGATGAGGTCGTCCTCAGCAAAGGCCCGCTGTATTACCTTTTGGTTGTATCTGGAGGCCATCCGTCGTTTCAACGCCTCTTCCCTTATTCGAGCTCTTTCTCGGATTTTTGGAAGTAAGTTGAGCTCTTCCCTTTGGAGTTGGGAGTTGGCTTTTTCGCTATAGTGGATTACTCTGGGTGATCCTTCTTCGACCTCCACTGGAATCATTGCCTCCATTCCGTAAGCTAGTCGGAAAGGTGATTCCTTTGTAGTGAAATGTGGAGTCGTCCGATATGCCCATAGGACTTGTGGGAGCTCTTCAGCCCAGGCTCCCTTTGCATCTTGTAATCTCCATTTTAACCCTGCTAATACGACTGTGTGAACTTAAAGAGGAGAGAGATGATGTAGGTTCTAGCATTTTTAAAATTTTCCATATTCATTATCATGTCTAGCTTATGAGCTTGATTGGTAATGGAAGAACAGTCTTTGGTTTTCGTTTTCTTCCATATCTCCTAATTGAATTGATGTATTTCTTTATGGTTCAATTCTTATATTTCCAATTTTCTGTTTCTTTCATAATGCTGACATACAATGAATAAATAAAAAATAACGAGGTTTATTTTAGTATAGCGACACAATTGGTATTCTAATATTCTAGGACATATTAACGACATTTGATGTTGATGATGGTGACAAATTAAAGACTCAATTTGTTACTAATTTAAAAGGGATTTGTGATAACATTTGTGATGATATTTGCGATAGTATTGCAATTAATTGACTACATATTATTTTCTAGCAAATTAGCGACTTTTTTGTAACTTTACTTTTTTATTTAGAATAGCTTTGGTCTAGTGACAAAATTCCTACAAATTTGATTAAAAATTTTCAAATATTAGCTATAGATTTGCTATAAAATGTGACAGATTTGCGACTATATTAGCGGACAACTTGCGACGGGTTAGGTTCAAAAAAATTTCTCGCTAATTAGCGTCAACTAAGAATTTCATTTTGTCTACGAAATTAGCTTGAATTTAGCGACGAGTTTGCTGCGGTAGAGTTTTTCACTAATCAGCGACTACCTTTTAGTCTATTTCTTCTACGAAATTAGCTTTTACTTTAGTTATAGATTTGCGACTATCTATTCAGTAGCTAAAATATTTTCCGATGAATTAGTGACTATTGTGTTTGCCTCACTAATCTGCGACTTGTAATTAGCGAGGAGAGCATTGGTTGCTAGGTGGTTGCTAATCCGTCACAAATGATATTTTGTGTCGGATTAGCGATGAGTTTTCAACTATTTTTGTGGTAGCTAATCGGCCATAGTCTTGTAGTGTCTATATAGAAATTTTCGACTTCTTTGAGCCGTGGCATTAGCTAGGGATTCTGCCTCAATCCATTTTGTGACGTAGTCTATTCCTACTATGAGGAATTTGACTTGTCCTGATCCTTGAGGAAAAGGTCCGAGATGATCGAGTCCCCATTTTGCGAATGGCCAAGGCAAGGTCACGCTAATGAGTTCCTCGAGCGGGGCGATGTGAAAGTTGGCATGTTTCTGACATGGTGAACATGTCCTTACAAATTCTATGGCTTCTTTTTGTAGAGTTGGCCAATAAAATCCTGCCCAAAGTATTTTTTTCGCGAGTGCCTGCGCTCCGAGGTGATTGCCACAGATGCCAATGTATATTTCTTCTTAGACTTCCTTCGTGTTGGAAGTCGGCACACATTTTAGCAGTGGTATTGACATCCCTCTTTTGTAAAGAGTATTGTTTATGATAGTGTAATATTGTACCTCCCGTTTCAACCTTTTTGCCTCTTTTTCTTCTGTGGGGAGTGCTTCCGTTTTGAGGTAGTTAATTATGGGAGTCATCCATCCCTGATCGCGACCTATTTTGGAGAGGACTTTTTTTTCTTCCGAGATTGATGGATTATGTAGAATTTCTTGGATGAGGGTTCTATTGTTGCCCCCTAGTTTGGTGCTGGCCAGTTTTGAGAGTGCGTCGGTTCGGGCATTCTGTTCTCGGTGTATGTGACGAATCTCATATCCTCCGAATTGTCCGAGTTGTTCTCTGGCTTTGTCCAAGTACTTTTTCATGGGGTCTTTGGCTTGGTAGCTTCCTCCTATTTGTGAAGTAACTACCTGCGAGTCGCTGAAGATGATAAGCTTTTGGGCTCCCATCTGGCCAGTTTCAAACCAGTGAGTAGTGCTTCATATTTCGCTTGATTGTTTGAGGCAGGGAACCCAAATTTGAGGGAGAGTTTGATTTGGGTTCCCTGGTTGCTTTCAATTATCACGCCTGCGCTGCTTCCAATTTTGTTCGAGGAACCGTCTACGTTGAGATTCCATTCTGTGAGGATTTCCAGTGTGTCTGTAAATTCTGTAATGAAGTCGGCCAGGTGTTGTGATTTGATGGCCATCCGAGCTTTTTATTGAAGATCAAATTCGGACAACTCGATTGCCTATTGCAAGATTCTGCCCGCCAGGTATGTTTTCTGTAAGATCTCTTTTATGGGCTAGTTGGTCTGAACTCTGTTGGTGTGAGCCTAAAAGTATGGGCGAAGTCGTCGTGATGTTAATATGAGAGCGTAAGCAAACTTTTCTATTTTCTGGTAGTTCAGCTCGGATCCTTGTAATGCTTTGCTGATAAAGTATATGGGATGTTGCCTGCTGTTGTCTTCTCGGACCAGTGCTGAGGCTATTGCCCGATTTCCTATTGCGAGGTACAATATGAGTGGTTCTCCTTCCCGTGGCCGAGTTAGTATAGGTGGCTATCCCAGAAATCTTTTGAAGTCTTGAAAGGCTTGCTCGCATTCCACTGTCCATTCAAACTTCTTTCCCTTCCTTAGAGTAGCGTAGAAGGGGAGAGATCTTATTGCTGATCCGGCCAAGAATCTAGACAAGGCTGCCAACCTCCCATTGAGTTGTTGTACCTCTTTGACATAAGTCAGACTTTTCATGTCGAGTATGACCCGTCATTTATCTGGATTTGCCTCGATTCTCCTCTGTATGATCATAAAACGCAAGAATTTACCAGCTTCTACTGCAAAGGTGCACTTTGCGGGATTGAGTCGCATGCCATGTCGTCTTATAGTATCGAATACTTGGGTCAGGTCGGATAATAACATCTCTTCGTTTTGTATCTTTACTAACATGTCATCCATGTAAACTTCTATGATTTTTCTGATGTGGTCCGAAAAAACCTTGTTCATTAATCTTTGGTAAGTGGCTTCCGCATTTTTAACACCGAAGGGCATGACAATGTAGTAGTAATTTACCTTTGGGGTTAAGAATGAGGTTTTTTCTTGGTTGGGTGGGTACATTGGGATTTGGTTATATCCCAAGTATGCATCCATAAAGCAGAGGTATTTATATCTGGAGGAGGCATCTACCAATGCGTCAATGCTTGGGAGTGGATAAGGATCTTTTGGGCATGCTTTGTTGAGATCGGTATAGTTAGTGCACATTCGTCACTTCCCGTTTGACTGTTTTACCAATATGACGTTAGCAAGGCATAGCGGGTATTTGAATTCTCTTATGAAACCTGCCTCCAATAGAGCTCATACATGTTCTTCCACAGCTTGAGAGCGTTCTGGTCCTAGCTTTCTACGCCTCTGTTGTACCGGCCGAGATCCTGGGTAGACTGCTAGTTTGTGGCACATTAGCTTGGGATCTATGTCTGGCATGTCTGTGGCCTTCCACGCAAAGAGGTCGACGTTGTCTCGTAGAAACTGTATGAGTGATTCTTTTATGTCTCCTTTCAGGAGTGTGCCGATATTGATCGTTTGGTCCGGGGTATCCCCGATCTGGATTTTCTCTATTTCACCTTCAGGTTGTGGGCGGAGCTCTTCCCGCCTCTGAACTCCACCAAGCTCTATTGTGTGGAATTCTTCTCCTCTACCTCTGAGGCTTAGACTTTCGTTGTAACAGCGGCGTGCCATTTTCTGATATGCTTTTATCGTAGCTATCCCTCCTGCCGTTGGGAACTTCATGCATAAATGTGGAGTCGAGACTATTGCACCGAGCTGATTTAACGTTGTCCGACCTATTAGGGCATTGTACGTTGAACTTACATCGACTACGATGTAATCTATTTTGAGTGTTCTTGACTGACTTCCTTTTCCGAAAGTTGTGTGGAGCGAGATGTATCCCATCGGTTGAACCGGGGTATCTCCTAGTTCGAACAGGCTGTCCGGATATGCTCTGAGTTCTTTTTCTTCCAAGCCGAGTTTGTTGAAGGTGGTTTTGAATAAGATATCGGCGGAGCTCCCCTGGTCTATCAACGTGCGGTGAAGATTTGTGTTTGCCAGTATAATAGTGATGACCATGGGATCGTCATGTCCTGATGCGATGCGGATGCGTCTTCCTTGGTGAATGTAATTGCCGGGATGTCAGGTGCTTCCTCCTTTCCTGTGACGTGATATACGTCTTTGAGATGTCTTTTGCAAGATGATTTGGAGATTCCTCCCCCGGCGAATCCTCCGTGTATCATGTGGACATGTCTTTCTGGTGTACGAGATGATCGCGCGGTTTGTCCGACATCTTCTGCTCTTCTTCTTTTTCTTTGCTCATCGTCATGGGTGGCCAGATATCGATCTAGCTTTCCTTCTCTTACTAGCTTTTCTATGACATTTTTTAGGTCAAAACACTCATTGGTGGAGTGCTCGCGGATCCGATGGTATTCACAGTATTCAGCCCGGTTTCCTCCTCTTTTTTTTGCCTTTGAGTGGCCGAGCTGGTGGTATTTTTTTCGTGTTGCAAACCTCTCTGTATACATCCACAAGAGATACCCGAAGAGGGGTGTAGTTGTGGTATTTTTTGATTTTTTCTCCATGTCGATCTTCCTTCTTTCTGGAATCTTTGTCTTTATCCCGGGGGGCGAATCTGGCTTTCGAGGTTTCTCCTAATCGGGAGTTTTCCTCCATGTTGATGTACTTTTTTTGCTCGTTCCTGCACCTCGTTCAGAGATGTGGGGTATTTCTTTGATATAGATTGACTAAAGGGCCCTTCTCGTAAGCCATTAATGAGGCCCATAATAGCGGCTTCTGTTGGCAAGTTCTGTTTATCCATGCATGTCTTGTTGAATCTTTCCACGTAGTTGCGCAGGATTTCTCGTTCTCCTTGTCTGATTCCCAGTAAGCTCAGAACATGTTTAGCTTTGTCCTTTTGGATGGAGAATCTGGCCAGAAATTTCTTAGCCATGTGATAGCGCGAAATTGTGATCACTACTTTTCATAACTCAAATAATCCCTAGTAGTGGCCCCAAAGACTTGGTGCTCAATACCATGGCATAAACACAACTTCGCACAACTAACCAGCAAGTGCACTGGGTCGTCCAAGTAATAAACCTTACGCGAGTAAGGGTCGATCCCACGGAGATTGTTGGTATGAAGCAAGCTATGGTCACCTTGTAAATCTTAGTCAGGCAGACTCAAATGGTTATGGATGATATACGAATAAAACATAAAGATAAAGATAGAGATACTTATGTATTTCATTGATGAGAATTTCAGATAAGCGAATGGAGATGCTTTGTCCCTTCCGTCTCTCTGCTTTCCTACTGTCTTCATCCAATCCTTCTTACTCCTTTCCATGGCAAGCTTATGCAAGGGTTTCACCGTTGTCAATGGCTACCTCCCATCCTCTCAGTGGAAATGTTCAATGCACCCTGTCACGGCATGGCTATCCAGCTGTCGGTTCTCGATCATGTCGGAATAGAATCCAGTGATTCTTTTGCGTCTGTCACTAACGCCCCACAATCGCGAGTTTGAAGCACGTCACAGTCATTCAATCATTGAATCCTACTCAGAATACCACAGACAAGGTTAGACCTTCCGGATTCTCTTGAATGCCGCCATCAATTCTAGCCTATACCACGAAGACTCTGATCTCACGGAATGGCTGGCTCGGTTGTCAGGCGAGCGCTCGGTTGTCAGGCGATCAACCATGCGTCGTGTGTCAGGAATCCAAGAGATATTCACCCAATCTAAGGTAGAACGGAGGTGGTTGTCAGTCACACGTTCATAGGTGAGAATGATGATGAGTGTCATGGATCATCACATTCATCAAGTTGAAGAACAAGTGATATCCTGGAATAAGAACAAGCTGAATTGAATAGAAGAACAATAGTAATTGCATTAATACTCGAGGTACAGCAGAGCTCCACACCTTAATCTATGGTGTGTAGAAACTCCACCGTTGAAAATACATAAGAACAAGGTCTAGGCATGGCCGTGAGGCCAGCCCCCCAATGATCTAAGAACTAGATGTCCAAAGATGATCTAGAGATCTAAAGTGATCAAAAGATTTAAAAATACAATAGTAAAAGGTCCTATTTATTGGGAACTAGTAGCTTAAGAATTACAAAGGTGAGTAAATGACATAAAAATCCACTTCCGGGCCCACTTGGTGTGTGCTTGGGCTGAGCAATGAAGCATTTTCGTGTAGAGACTTCTCTTGGAGTTAAACGCCAGCTTTTGTGCCAGTTTGGGCGTTTAACTCCCACTTTGGTGCCAGTTCCGGCGTTTAACACTGGGAATTCTGAAGGTGACTTTGAACGCCGGTTTGGGCCATCAAATCTTGGGCAAAGTATGGACTATCATATATTTCTGGAAAGCCCAGAATGTCTACGTTCCAACGCCGTTGAGAGCGCGCCAATTGGGCTTCTGTAGCTCCAGAAAATCCACTTCGAGTGCAGGGAGGTCAGAATCCAACAGCATCTGCAGTCCTTTTCAGTCTCCGAAGCAGATTTTTGCTCAGGTCCCTCAATTTCAGCCAGAAAATACCTGAAATCACAGAAAAACACACAAAATCATAGTAAAGTCCAGAAAAGTGAATTTTAATTAAAAACTAATAAAAATATACTAAAAACTATCTAAAACATACTGAAAACACACTAAAAATAATGCAAAAAAGCGTACAAATTATCCGCTCATCACAACACCAAACTTAAATTGTTGCTTGTCCCCAAGCAACTGAAAATCAGATAAGATAAAAAGAAGAGAATATGCAATGAATTCCAAAAACATCTATGAAGATCAGTATTAATTAGATGAGCGGGGCTTTAGCTTTTTGCCTCTGAACAGTTTTGGCATCTCACTTTATCCTTTGAAATTCAGAATGATTGGCTTCTTTAGGAACTCAGAATCCAGATAGTGTTATTGATTCTCCTAGTTAAGTATGATGATTCTTGAACACAACTACTTTATGAGTCTTGGCCGTGGCCCAAAGCACTCTGTCTTCCAGTATTACCACCGGATACATACATGCCACAGACACATGATTGGGTGAACCTTTTCAGATTGTGACTCAGCTTTGCTAGAGTCCCCAATTAGAGGTGTCCAGGGTTCTTAAGCACACTCTTTTGCCTTGGATCACAACTTTATTTCTACCCTTGCCTTTTGGTTTAAAGGGCTATTGGCTTTTTCTGCTTACTTTTTCTTTTTCTCTTCTATTTTTTTTCGTTTTTCTCCTTCTTTTTTTTTGTATTCACTGCTTTTTCTTGCTTCAAGAATCACTTTTGTGATTTTTCAGATCCTCAGTAACATGTCTCCTTTTTCATCATTCTTTCAAGAGCCAACAACTTTAACATTCATGAACCAAAAATTCAAAAGACATATGCACTGTTTAAGCATACATTCAGAAAACAAAAGTATTGCCACCACATCAAACTAATTAATCTGTTATAAAATCTGAAATTCATGCAATTCTTCTCTTTTTCAATTAAGAACATTTTTCTTAAGAAAGGTGATGGATTCATAGGACATTCATAACTTTAAGGCATAGACACTAATGATCATAAGGCACAAACATGGATAAACATAAAGCATAATTTTTGAAAAATAGAAAAATAAAGAACAAGGAGATTAAAGAACGGGTCCACCTTAGTGATGGCGGCTTGTTCTTCCTCTTGAAGGTCTTATGGAGTGCTTGAGCTCCTCAATGTCTCTTACTTGTCTTTGTTGCTCCTCTCTCATGATTCTTTGATCTTCTCTAATTTCATGGAGGAGGATGGAATGTTCTTGGTGCTCCACCCTTAGTTGTCCCATGTTGGAACTCAATTCTCCTAGGGAGGTGTTGATTTGCTCCCAATAGTTTTGTGGAGGAAAGTGCATCCCTTGAGGTATCTCAGGGATTTCATGATGAGTGGGGTCTCTTGTTTGCTGCATCCTTTTCTTAGTGATGGGCTTGTCCTCATCAATGAGGATGTCTCCTTCTATGTCCACTCCAACTGAATAACAGAGGTGACAAATGAGATGAGGAAAGGCTAACCTTGCTAAGGTAGAGGACTTGTCCGCCACCTTATAGAGTTCTTGGGCTATAACCTCATGAACTTCCACTTCCTCTCCAATCATGATGCTATGAATCATGATGGCCCGGTCTAGAGTAACTTCCGACCGGTTGCTAGTGGGAATGATTGAGCGTTGGATAAACTCCAACCATCCTCTAGCCATGGGCTTGAGGTCATGCCTTCTCAATTGAACCGGCTTCCCTCTTGAATCTCTCTTCCATTGAGCGCCCTCTTCACAAATGTCAGTGAGGACTTGGTCCAACCTTTGATCAAAGTTGACCCTTCTAGTGTAAGGATGTTCATCTCCTTGCATCATGGGCAAGTTGAATGCCAACCTTACATTTTCCGGACTAAAATCTAAGTATTTCCCCCGAACCATTGTAAGCCAATTCTTTGGATCCGGGTTCACACTTTGATCATGGTTCTTGGTGATCCATGCATTGGCATAGAACTCTTGAACCATTAAGATTCCGACTTGTTAAATGGGGTTGGTAAGAACTTCCCAACCTCTTCTTCTAATCTCATGTCGGATCTCCGGATATTCACTCTTTTTGAGTTTGAAAGGGACCTCGGGGATCACCTTCTTTAAGGCCACAACTTCATAGAAGTGGTCTTGATGCACCCTTGAGATGAATCTCTCCATCTCCCATGACTCAGAGGTGAAAGCTTTTGCCTTCCCTTTTCTCTTTCTAGAGGTTTCTCCGGCCTTAGATGCCATAAATGGTTATGGAAAAACAAAAAGCAATGCTTTTACCACACCAAACTTAAAAGGTTTGCTCGTCCTCGAGCAAAAGAAGAAAGAAGAGAGTAGAAGAAGAAGAAATGGAGGAGAGGGAGATGGCTTTGTGGTTTGGCCAAAAGGGGAAGAAGTAGTGTTTAGGGTGTGCAAAAATGAAGGAGTGAAGATGGATTTATATAGGGGTGAAGGGAGGGGTAGGGTTCGGCCATTATGGGTGGGTTTGGGAGGAAAAGTGGTTTGAATTTGAATGGTGAGGTAGGTGGGGTTTTATGAAGGATGGATGTGAGTGGTGAAGAGAATAGTGGGATTTGATAGGTGAGGGGTTTTTGGGGAAGAGTGGTAGAGGTGATTGGTGAATGGGTGAAGAAGAAGAGAGAGGGTGGTGGGGTAGGTGGGGATCCTGTGGGGTCCACAGATCCTGAGGTGTCAAGGAAAAGTGATCCCTGCACCAAGTGGCAAGAAAATTTGCGTTCTGTGCCAATTCTGGCGTTAAACACCGGGCTGGTGCCCATTTCTGGCGTTTAACGCCATGTTCTTGCCCTTTCCTGGCGTTTAACGCCAGTCTGGTGCCCCTTTCTGGCGTTAAACGCCCAGAATGGTGCCAGACTGGGCGTTAAACGCCCAACTGCTACCCTTACTGGCGTTTAAACGCCAGCAAGTTCTCTTCCAGGGTGTGCTGTTTTTCTTTCTGTTTTTGCTTTTTCAATTGATTTTGTGACTTCTCATGATCATCAACCTACAGAAAACATAAAATAACAAAGGAAAATAGATTAAATATAACATTGGGTTGCCTCCCAACAAGCGCTTCTTTAATGTCAGTAGCTTGACATAGGGCTCTCATGGAGCCTCATAGATACTCAGAGCAATGTTGGAACCTCCCAACACCAAACTTAGAGTTTGAATGTGGGGGTTCAACACCAAACTTAGAGTTTGGTTGTGGCCTCCCATCAACAAACTTAGAGTTTGACTGTGGGGGCTCTGTTTGACTCTGTTTTGAGAGAAGCTCTTCATGCTTCCTCTCCATGGTGACAGAGGGATATCCTTGAGCCTTAAACACAAAGGATTCTTCATTCACTTGAATGATCAATTCTCCTATGTCCACATCAATCACAGTCTTTGCTGTGGCAAGGAAGGGTCTGCCCAAGATGATGGATTCATCCATGCACTTCCCAGTCTTTAGGACTATGAAATCAGCAGGGATGTAATGGTCTTCAATCTTCACCAAAACATCCTCTACAAGTCCATAAGCTTGTTTTCTTGAGTTGTCTGCCATCTCTAGTGAGATTCTTGCAGTTTGTACCTCAAAGATCCCTAGCTTCTCCATTACAGAGAGAGGCATGAGGTTTACACTTGACCCTAAGTCACACAGAGCCTTCTTGAAGGTCATGGTGCCTATGGTACAAGGTATTGAAAACTTCCCAGGATCTTGTCTCTTTTGAGGTAATTTCTGCCTAGACAAGTCATCCAGTTCTTTGGTGAGCAAAAGAGGTTCGTTCTCCCAAGTCTCATTACCGAATAACTTGTCATTTAGCTTCATGATTGCTCCAAGGTACTTAGCAACTTGCTCTTCAGTGACATACTCATCCTCTTCAGAGGAAGAATACTCATCAGAGCTCATGAATGGCAGAAGTAAATCGAATGGAATCTCTATGGTCTCAGTGTGAGCCTCAGATTCCCATGGTTCCTCATTAGGGAACTCATTGGAGGCCAGTGGACGTCCATTGAGGTCTTCCTCAGTGGCGTTCACTGCCTCTTCATCCTCTCCAAGTTCGGCCATGTTGATGGCCTTGCACTCTCCTTTTGGATTTTCTTCTGTATTGCTTGGAAGAGTACTAGGAGGGAGTTCAGTAATTTTCTTGCTCAGCTGTCCCATTTGTGCCTCCAAATTCCTAATGGAGGACCTTGTTTCAGTCATGAAACTTTGAGTGGTGTTGATTAGATCAGAGGCCATGGTTGCTAAGTCAGAGTGGCTCTGCTTAGAATTCTCTGTCTGTTGCTGAGAAGATGATGGAAAAGGCTTGCCATTGCTAAACCTGTTTCTTCCACCATTATTGTTGTTGAAACCTTGTTGAGGTTTCTGTTGATCCTTCCATGAGAAATTTGGGTGATTTCTCCATGAAGAATTATAGGTGTTTCCATAGGGTTCTCCCATGTAATTCACCTCTTCCATTGAAGGGTTCTCAGGATCATAAGCTTCTTCTTCAGATGAAGCGTCCTTAGTACTGCCTGGTGCATTTTGCATTCCAGACAGAATTTGAGAAATCAAATTGACTTGCTGAGTCAATATCTTATTCTGAGCCAATATGGCATTCAGAGTATCAATCTCAAGAACTCCTTTTTTTCTGACTTGTCCCATTATTCACAGGATTTCTTTCAGAAGTATACATGAATTGGTTATTTGCAACCATTTCAATTAGTTCTTGAGCTTCTGTAGGCGTCTTCTTCAGATGAAGAGATCCTCCAGCAGAGCTATCCAAAGATATCTTGGACAGTTCAGACAGACCATCATAGAAAATACCTATGATGCTCCATTTAGAAAGCATATCAAAGGGGCACTTTCTGATCAATTGTTTGTATCTTTCCCAAGCTTCATAGAGGGATTCTCCATCCTTCTGTCTGAAGGTTTGGACTTCCACTCTAAGCTTACTCAATTTTTGAGGTGGAAAGAACTTTGCCAAGAAGGCATTGACTAACTTTTCCCAAGAGTTCAGGCTTTCTTTAGGTTGTGAGTCCAACCATATTCTAGCTCTGTCTCTTACAGCAAAAGGGAATAGCATAAGTCTGTAGACCTCAGGGTCAACCCCATTAGTCTTGACAGTGTCACAGATTTGCAAGAATTCAGCTAAGAACTGATGAGGATCTTCCAATGGAAGTCCATGGAACTTGCAATTCTGTTGCATTAGAGAAACTAATTGAGGCTTAAGCTCAAAGTTGTTTGCTCCAATGGCAGGGATAGAGATGCTTCTCCCATAGAAGTCGGGAGTAGGTGCAGTAAAGTCACCCAGCACCTTCCTTGCATTGTTGGCATTGTTGTTGTTTTCGGCTGCCATGGGTTCTTCTTCTTTGAAGATTTCTGTTAGGTCTTCTACAGAGAGTTGTGCCTTAGCTTCTCTTAGCTTTCGCTTTAAGGTCCTTTTAGGTTCAGGGTCAGCTTCAACAAGAATGCCTTTGTCTTTGTTCCTGCTCATATGAAAGAGAAGAGAACAAGAAAATGTGGAATCCTCTATGTCACAGTATAGAGATTCCTTGAGGTGTCAGAGGAACAGAAAAATAGAAGAAAGAGGTAGAAGAATTCGAACTTAGTGAGATAGAGTTCGAATTGTGCATTGAGGAGGAGTAATACTCCATAGATAGAAGGATGTGAGAAGAGGGGAAGAGATTTTTTGAAAATTAATTAAAAAGATTTTAAAAACATTTTGAAAAATTGATTGATATTTTCGAAAACTAAAAGTGGGAAAGAAATCAAGTGATTTTTGAAAAAGATTTTGAAAAAAAGATATGATTGAAAACTATTTTTGAAAAAGATGTGATTAAAAAGATATGATTGAAAAGTTATGGTTTTAAAAAAATATGATTGAAAAGATATGATTTGAAAAACAATTTAAAAAGATTTGATTTTAAAAATTAATGACTTGCCTAACAAGAAAAGATATGATTCAAACATTAAACTTTTCTCAACAGAAAAGGCAACACACTTAAAATATTCAATCAAATCATTAATTGTTGGCAAGTATCTTTGAAAAAGGAAAGAAATTGATTTTGAAAACATTTGATTGAAAAGATATGATTTGAAAAAGATTTGATTTTGAAAAACTTTGAAAACTTGAAAAAAAATTTGCATTAAAAACAGAATCTTCCCTCTTGTGCCATTCTGGCGTTAAACGCCCAGAATGGTGCACATTCTGGCGTTTAACGCCCAATGCTCTACCTTTTTGGGCGTTAAACGCCCAGCCAGGCACCCTGGCTGGCGTTTAAACGCCAGTCTTTCCTTCTTCACTGGGCGTTTTGAACGCCCAGCTTTTTCTGTATAATTCCTCTGTTGCATGTACTGAATCTTCAGTTCCCTGTATTATTGACTTGAAAATAGAACCAAGATCAAATAAACAATGCATGCAAGACACCAAACTTAAAATTAGACATTAGACTTAAACAAGAAACATAAAATATTTTTGGTTTTTATGATTTTTATAATTTTTTGATTTTTTCGAAAATTAAGTGGAAAAAGAAAATAAAGGTATCAAAATTCTTAATGAGAATTCCAAGAATCATGCAATGTTAGTCTAAAGCTTTAGTCTAAAGGAATTAGACATGGATAGCCAAGCTTCAGCAGGACATTGCATTCAAGAGCTAAATTGATAAGAATCAATTAGCTTTGGTGATGATAAGATCATCACCTTGAAACACTAGAATTCATTCTTAAGAACTCTGAAAAATACCTAATCTAAGCAACAAGATGAACCGTCAGTTGTCCATACTCGAAACAATCCCCGGCAACGGCGCCAAAAACTTGATGGCGCGAAATTGTGATCACTACTTTTCACAACTCAAATAATCCCTAGTAATGGCCCCAAAGACTTGGTGCTCAATACCATGGCATAAACACAACTTCGCACAACTAACCAGCAAGTGCACTGGGTCGTCCAAGTAATAAACCTTACGCGAGTAAGGGTCGATCCCACGGAGATTGTTGGTATGAAGCAAGCTATGGTCACCTTGTAAATCTTAGTCAGGCAGACTCAAATGGTTATGGATGATATACGAATAAAACATAAAGATAAAGATAGAGATACTTATGTATTTCATTGATGAGAATTTCAGATAAGCGAATGGAGATGCTTTGTCCCTTCCGTCTCTCTGCTTTCCTACTGTCTTCATCCATTCCTTCTTACTCCTTTCCATGGCAAGCTTATGCAAGGGTTTCACCGTTGTCAGTGGCTACCTCCCATCCTCTCAGTGGAAATGTTCAACGCACCCTGTCACGGCACGGCTATCCAGCTGTCGGTTCTCGATCATGTCGGAATAGAATCCAGTGATTCTTTTGCGTCTGTCACTAACGCCCCACAATCGCGAGTTTGAAGCACGTCACAGTCATTCAATCATTGAATCCTACTCAGAATACCACAGACAAGGTTAGACCTTCCGGATTCTCTTGAATGCCGCCATCAATTCTAGCCTACACCATGAAGACTCTGATCTCACGGAATGGCTGGCTCAGTTGTCAGGCGAGCAACCATGCGTCGTGTGTCAGGAATCCAAGAGATATTCACCCAATCTAAGGTAGAACGGAGGTGGTTGTCAGTCACACGTTCATAGGTGAGAATGATGATGAGTGTCACGGATCATCACATTCATCAAGTTGAAGAACAAGTGATATCTTGGAATAAGAACAAGCTGAATTGAATAGAAGAACAATAGTAATTGCATTAATACTCGAGGTACAGCAGAGCTCCACACCTTAATCTATGGTGTGTAGAAACTCCACCGTTGAAAATACATAAGAACAAGGTCTAGGCATGGCCGTGAGGCCAGCCCCCCAATGATCTAAGAACTAGATGTCCAAAGATGATCTAGAGATCTAATGTGATCAAAAGATTTAAAAATACAATAGTAAAAGGTCCTATTTATAGGGAACTAGTAGCTTAAGAATTACAAAGGTGAGTAAATGACATAAAAATCCACTTCCGGGCCCACTTGGTGTGTGCTTGGGCTGAGCAATGAAGCATTTTCGTGTAGAGACTTCTCTTGGAGTTAAACGCCACCTTTTGTGCCAGTTTGGGCGTTTAACTCCCACTTTGGTGCCAGTTCCGGCGTTTAACGCTGGGAATTCTGAAGGTGACTTTGAACGCCAGTTTGGGCCATCAAATCTTGGGCAAAGTATAGACTATCATATATTGCTGGAAAGCCCAGAATGTCTACTTTCCAACGCCGTTAAGAGCGCGCCAATTGGGTTTCTGTAGCTCCAGAAAATCCACTTCGAGTGCAGAGAGGTCAGAATCCAACAGCATCTGCAGTCCTTTTCTATCTCCGAATCAGATTTTTGCTCAGGTCCCTCAATTTCAGCCAGAAAATACCTGAAATCACAGAAAAACACACAAACTCATAGTAAAGTCCAGAAAAGTGAATTTTAATTAAAAACTAATAAAAATATACTAAAAACTATCTAAAACATACTGAAAACACACTAAAAATAATGCCAAAAAGCGTACAAATTATCCACTCATCACCATGTCATCGAAACTTGAGATGGACCTAGGAGGGAGGTTGTCGAACCATCTAATTACTATTTTTGTTAAAGTAGTTGGAAAGGCTTTGCAGTGAACTGCATCTGAGGTGTCGGTGAGATACATTCTGCTTCTGAAGTTGCTGAGATGATGATCGGGATCTGTAGTGCCGTCGTATAAGGTCATGTCTGGGAGTTTAAAGTCCTTTGGGATTTTCGTCTTCATGATCTCCTTGGTGAATGGGTCTTGCTCCTTTCGGGCGTTATCTTTGGGAGTGGATCGGCTGGCTTTGGTCTTGACATCGGCTTCAAGTTTTAGGAGTTTGTTTTCCAATTCCTGGCGTCGCCTTATTTTCCTTTGTAGGTCCTTCTCGGCCTCTCGTTGACGTAGGGCATCTTCTTCAAGTTGTTCTAACCGGTCTTGAAATGCATCCAAGGCTCCCTCGTTTGGGGAGTTCTTCTTGTTGTTGATTTGGGGAGTGTCAGAGTCAGACGGCATGTCGGCACCCAGTGATGCCACCATCCGACTCAAACGCTCATAACGTCGCTTGTTTCGATGCTCACTCAGATCCATGCGTTCTATGAGGTGTTGCACGAGTTGGTAGGTCGGTTGGGGTGCTGATGATGGTGGTGCTGGCCTGGTAGACGTGGATGGTGCTGTAGAGGTACCGGTTACTGCTGAAGAAGAGGACGGCCCAGATGCCGCTGCTGTGGAAGCTCGGTCTCTATGCTGGGCCGTGCATCCGTCACTCACCCAAGTCCCCCACGGAATAACTCTCTCCTTTTCGTGGATTGCTAGTGGTGACTCATCATCTAGAAGCCATGGTACTTCAGCCCGCTGAGCAAGTTCCGTGACCAAAGATGGGAATGGAAGGGTGCCCCTGATATGGGCTCACCACATGAACTTTCTGATAAGTCGGGGGAGGTACAACTCCTTCCCCTCGAGGACGCACCCAATCAGGACTAGTATGTCAACCGGGATCTCAGTAAAGTGAGTGCTAGGCATGACATAGTAGGCAAGTATCTGCTGCCATACCTTAGCCTCCTTCCTCAAAAAATTAAACCTCATCCCCTTGGGTTTCAATTTAGAAGAATACATCTCCCAAAAGGGCATCCGGCTGGGCAACCACACTCTTCAGTGCATCATAGTCAAAGGTCAGGCTATACATCTCCTCCTCAGCCCTCTAAAAAGCATCCTTGTCACTAACTTTGGGCTAACAGTGGAGGATCTCCTCAATGATTGCCTCTGTAACCAGAATCTATCTGCCTCTAAGGTGAACCGCGTCAAGAGTCGCTCTGAAGAAGTTACAGTAAAACTCGCGGACCTAAGATTCGTTCACTCTGGCTAGCTTTTTATCCAAGAAAGACCAGCCCTGATCCCTAACCTGAGGCTTAGTAAACCGCCTCAAATCGGAGGGGATAGCTAGCTTCTTTTCCAAGTTGAGATTCTGTCACTGAGATAGCAGAAATCAGAGCTCACAGTACAGATTAGCAAACCTCTCCGTGTCAGTAGGAGGCAGTAGTTGATCTGCCTTCTCCTTGTCAGAGAGATGCATCTGAGAATAACTGGAGGTTACAAAATTAGTGGATGACTGAGATCTCTTCCTTTTCCTGGAGGTGACCTTGGCTTTTCCCTTGCCTCTGTCAGACATCCTGAAAACAGAAATTGCAAGACACAACATATTAAGCAACGCAGAGGTATAAGAAGCAAGGATATAAACAACAGACAGAAAACATGCAATAGAAGGGTATTGAGACAAATTCATAAAGTGAGTTAAAGAAATGAGCTCTTGGAAAGCAAGAAAATAGAATTCAGACATCAATCAGTACACAAACCAAGAATTCATGCAATGACAGTAAAGATGCTTGTTTGTTAAGCAACAACAATTATCATTCCCGAAAGGAAACTAAAAGAGTTAGTTTGAAAACTAAAAAGAAAAGTCAAAAGGTCAATTAAGTCAATAGTTAGAAAAGAGGGTTAGAAATCAGTGGCAGGGCAATTGTTGACTTAACCAAGAGAAGGTCAAAAAGTATAGAAAACAAGCATTCTCACATTCATGAAGGTGATGCAAGTCATTGATGATGAAATATGAAATGCACAAAAGCATAGAAGAGAAATGAAAGTCATCATCAATGTTTTTGGTTACTAAATTTGTAAAGATTGGCGTAAAAGAATTGGAATATGCACCTGGTGTAACCAAAAGAAGGACGAAAACAATTTCAATTTAAAAGGTTTAGACTAGTGGAAAGCACCAATTATTACAAATATAAGAACCTCAATCATAAGGAGACAGGTTTAAATCAAGTGGTAAATTATGGAAATAGCTTAATTGGTTAAATAAGGTGAAAATTGAACTTGAACCAAGAAGCTGTAAAGATTTTGATTTAAACTTGAAATGTTGAAAACACAAAGAAGGTTCGTATTGACATAGTTAATCAAGGTTCTATTTGACACAGAAATCCTCAAATAGTTCCTTGATTCTGTCAATCACCAATGCAGCTGGAAGGGAACTAAAATAAAAACGAAAATGCTTACCAATCAACTTATGAGTTGAATTTGGTGTAAGCCAAAATGAGTCTTAAATCAAAAAGTACCAAATTCAATCCATAGGTTGTAAGTTAAAAACAGGACAATTCCCAAAAAAAATTCGGTAGCATTTCGGCAGTAAATTGGATGTTCCCAGGTAAATAAACAGCAGCAAAATAAATCATATGAATCCAGAATAAATCAAACAAGTACAACAAACAACAAATCCATATGATTCAGGCAACATTAAGCAAAATAAAACAACTCAAATTGACATAGCAGCAGTCAAACAGCTTATATGAATCCAAAATAACTCAACCATAAGCTTAATATGAGGATTCATGGAAACTGAGACAAATAACTAAATTGAGCAGCACGTTCAATCAGCAGTAACATACAGCAAGTAGAAAGCAGCAATAACAACTTAAGTTCATACATTAAAGCAAGAATAAAGCAACAACAAAATTGTTATCACTGCAACAAATTGCTCAAATCGAATAACAGACCTCAGCAAGAACAAAGAAACAATGAATAGCTAGGCAACAACATCAAGCAAACTAATGTAGCACAAGGGCAGATCAACCGGCAACACAAAAACCAATTACAGACAGAAAATTAGTCATTCCCAAATAGCACCAGTAATCAAGAAAAAACCTAAATCAACTATCCAGTCCAGATTCTCTAACAACCTAAGCACTAACATGCATATCTAACTAGCTAAATCAAACAGAAACTCAATAAACAACTAAAACTAACATGAAATTAATTAAAGGAAAATAAAAAACAGGCACATAAATCAAAACAGAGGGCATTGGAACCTGGGAGAATGAACAGAGGAAATTGGGGTCGCAGCGACGATCGGAAGGGGCACCGACAACGAAGGTGTGGCAGCGGCAGTTGTGATGGTGGCAGGAAGGGGAAACGGCAAAAAGGGAGGGAAGAGAGAAGAAGAAGGAAGGAGAGAGAGAGGTGGTCTCTGGCAGTGGTTAGGCCGCCAGAGTGGTGGCCGGTGGTGGTTGGCAGAAGCTTGAGGGTGGCTATGGAGGTTTTTGGGTTTTGGAGGGAGAAGAGAAAGAGACGTTGAGGGTGGAAAGGGACGCGACTGGCTAGGGCTTATGCGTCTGGGGTATTAGCGAGTTTAAATCCACGCGTACGTGTCGCTGACGCGTGTGCGTGGATGGACAAAAGAAGCATATACGCGTAAGCATCGTTGATGCAAATGCGTGAATGAAGAGAATGCACGGTGACGCGTACGCGTGAAGCACGTGTACGCGTAGATGAAAATTGTGCTAAACGCACAGTTTTGGCACACTTTTCGCACACCTCTCTGTTCAATTTGTGCGTCTAGCAACCCACCAGCGCGATTCCAGTGCAACTTTCTGTTCATTATAGCGTTGCATGTGAAGTGTGCACGTGGATCACGTGCACACGTGGGAGCCCCTTTTTTTATGCCAAACATGATTAAACCAGTAAAACCACAATTTAAACTAAATAAACATAACTAAAAAATGAAAATTCAACTTGTTACCAAAAGGAAAAATAGAAAGAATTTACTATGGTGGGGTGTCTCCCACCTAGCACTTTTAGTTAAAGTCCTTAAGTTGGACATTTGGTGAGCTCCTTGTCATGGTGGCTTGTGCTTGAACTAATCTTGAAACTTCCACCAACGCTTAGATTTCCAATAAGCTCCAACATTTCCAAATAAATTCACTAAGCCTTGATGAAGTTCTTCACAAGCTTTGAGCTCCCAAAATTGATCCTCATATATTCTTGGATCCCAAATCTTGTTTCTACACCCGTCTTCTTGTTGATCATCATCTTTCCAACCGGGTAGCAAGCAATCCGAATTCTCACTAAAGCATCCATACAACTTCCTAGACCCATTCAATTGAGAATTACACCAACCTTTGAAATTAGGCTTTGAGCTTCCAACCATAATGAACCCAAGATTATGTTGCCAACCACTAACCATCTCCCTTTTACTCTTAAAGCCACAAAGAGCTCTAAGTTGACCATCCGTCTCAAGTAAACCATATTCAAGTGGGAAAGTAAAGGTTAAGAATAAGAATTTTACCCACTTAAATGTTGTATTGGATGGTAATGGCTTCGGGAGAGGTGTTTCTAATGATCTTGTAAGCTCCACTCCCTTGTGCTCTTCTTTGAATTCTCCCACCTCTTTGCAAGCCTCTTCAACTTCAACCGCGTCCTTATCAAGTTCTCCTAATTCTTCCCCGTCACTCAAGTCATAAGTTGAAAGTTGAGAAAAGTCTACCTCAACATCATTTTCAGATTCACTTGGAGAAGGTTCTTCAAACTCAAGGGGTTTAATTGCGGATGCAAGTTCATCACTAGGATGGCTTGATTCATGATCATCATTACCAAGGGAACTTGTCTCTTGATCTATTCTGTCCAATTCTTCATAAGGAACATGCCTTGGAGGTTGTGCACTATCCTCCTCAACATCAATTTCAAGCTTCTTGGAGGAATACTCTACAACTCTAGATTCTCATGGAGGTTCAGCATCTCCTAAGTCTTCGATCACTTCTTTCTCTTCAACAATTATAGCTTCCTCTAGTTGTTCCAATACAAAACCACATTTTTCACTTTCAACCGGAGTTCCTAATCTCTCCTTCATGCTACACTCTTCCATTGATTCTTCACATGCATCCATGGGGGTACTTTGAGTGTCGAAGCGTAGGGAGGCTAAATTATCTACTACCTCGGTCAATGTAGTTATGAACTCTAGTGTCGTCCATTGCATCTCTCTTTGCTCATGAAGAAGAACACCAAGAGTGTCATCTATTGTAGATTAGAGTGGATATGAGGGTTCATTGCTTGGGAGGAAAGGTTCATGATAAGAGAGTGGTTCATCATGATAAGGATGTGGTGGTTCAACACTCTCCATCTGTTCCACTTGTTGTACAACACATTCATTTGTTTTGGCAATGTTAGCCATGAGAGCTTCGTGTGCTTTTCGGCTTTCCTCTTGCTCCATTTGATGGATGGTTGCTTGAAGTCGATCCATTTCTTCCTTAAAATGATCCCGTGGCTCTTGTTCTGCTTGACTAACATAATTAGGATCATATTGTGGTTGAAATTTCGCATATATTGGAGGTGGTGTATATTGAAGTGGTGGTTTTTGGGGGTAATTAGGTTGGAATTGGGGTGGTTCTATGTATGATTTATCTGGCTCATAAGGTGGTTGCTATGGTGGATATGGGTTAGGGTCATATAGAAGTGTTTGGTAACATTGGGCTTGTGAGTACGGTGGTTCCTCCCACCTTTGATTGTCCCATCCTTGATAAATGTTCTCATTACAGCTTCCATTTCCTACAGCATAATTTGAACCAAACTCATAGTCAAAGGGGTGAGAATTCATAGTAACAAGAGAAAATAAAAACAAAAACTAACAAGAAATAATGAAATTAAACTCCTAAAACTAGCAACACTAACAAAGAAATGAAAAGGAAAACATATTCACAATAACCAATAATAAGGCACACATTTGCAATTCCCTGGCAACGGTGCCAAAAATTGATGTGGGTGAAAATCGTCGGTAAAGAATTTCACAAAAATATCACGTTGCAAGTATAGTTCTAAACTGACAATTAAACCTCAATCAAGTTTAAATTGTTTGTCACAAATACAAACCCAATAAAATTAATGAAAGTATTTAAACCTCGGGTCGTCTCTCAAGGAATTATATGGAAGTGTAGTTATTATTGGTTATGGGAAAGTATATTTTTGGGTTTTGAAATAAGGAACAAGTAATGTAAATAACAAGGAAATAAAATAACAACTAAGAAAAGTCCTAACAAGGATTGAGAATTGGAATTCCTATCCTCATTATCATCATCAATTGTGATGGTAATTGCCTTTTGGTTTCACTTAGTTAACCTCTAACAATGAAGGAAAGTCAAGTGAGCAAAGTCAACTTAAGTTCACAAGTCCTAATCAAAGACTAGATTTAGTGAAGCCTAAGCCAACTAGCAAGCCTCAATCACCAATCAACAAAAGAGTTTTGATAACTCAAGAGTCTCTAATTAATCAATCCAAGTTAAGAACATAAAAATCTAAATTAAAATCCTCCCAAAAATTTTATCAAACACTTGAAAAGTACAAAATAAAAACATAGAAAATTAACAAGGGAGATTAAATCTAAACAGCCAATTGCAAGCATCAATGACTAGTAATTAAAGAGAGCAACAATAAGCATAGAAAATATAAATTGCATTAATATGGATTGAAGGAAACAAGAAGAATTCATAAACTAAATTTGTAACATAGAGAAATCAACAAGAGAAATAAATAAATCAAAGTACTAGAAAAACTAAAAGTAGAAGAAAACTAAATTAAAGCAATATAGAATTCTGAATTTGAGGAGAAATAAACCTAAAAACCTAAGACTTAGAGACAGGAGAGAGCCTCTCTCTCTCTCTCTCTAGAAAACTACATCTAAAACCTAACTAATGTGAAAAATGAACATGAATGAATGATTCCCCATTCTGCTCCACTCTGCAGCCTCTAATATGAATTTTCGGGCCTAAAACTGGGTCAAAAAGGAGCCCAGAAATCGCCCCCAACGAATTTTGATATCTACAGCACGTGACGCTTTGACATGCATACGCGTCACTTTGACAATTCTTTGGCCACGTGTACGGGTCGTCTATGCATGCGCGTCGCGATCAGATTCTGAAATCTTGAATTTCTTGTGTTCCTACCACTTTTACATGCTTCCTTTCCATCCTCGAAGCCATTCCTATCCTATAAACCCTGAAAACACTCCGCAAACATATCACGATATTGAATGGTAATAAGAGGGAATTAAAATTAGCAAATTTAAGGCCAAAGAAGCATGTTTTCAATCATAGTACACAACTAGGAAGGAAAATATAAAACATGCAAATTATATGAATAAGTGTGAGAATAATAGATAAAATCTACTAAATTAAGCACAATATAAACCCTAAAAATGGGGTTTATCATGTATTCCAATATGAGTTTTATAAGAAGTATTTTCCAAAATCAGTAAGGACGACGAAGGAGCTTGAGTTGTTACAGCTGAAGTAGGGTCCTATGTTAGTGGCAGAGTACCCTAATCGGTCTGAGGAATTGTGTCGATTCTCTAGGATTTGTTAGGGTGCTCCGGGGTTTTGAAGAATGGAAATGCATAAAATGTGAAAGTGGTCTGTGATGCGTGAGCATCTTTCCTATCTTTTTCTAGTGAATTTGCATCTAATTTGTTGAGTTTAATAAAGAATTAATTATCTTTTAGCCAATATGGATGCTACTTTGAGTCTTTTGCAATTTTATTTATTTTAGGTAGCATTCGGCTGGATTTGATGGAGTTTCTATAGCACAAGAACAAAACGAGATGGAAGCTAGGAGCGACGCGTATGCGTGATTGACGCATGCGCATGATTTGGAGCTTTCCATGGAGACGCGTACGCGTGACTAACGCGTACGCGTGATTTGAAGATTTGCTCAGCGACGCGTGCGCGTGACCGACGCGTCCGTGTGACTTGCGAAAAAGACCATCGACGCGTATGCGTGACTGACGCGTACTCCTGACATGCGCCACTTGCAGAAAACGCAGAAAAATGCTGGGGGCGATTTCTGGGCTGTTTTGACCCAGTTTTCAGTCCAGAAAATACATATTAGAAGTTGCAGAATGGACAAAACATGTGGTCCCCACCCATCAACTGAAGACCTGCTGATTATTCTAATTTAAATTCAAATCTTATTTTCAGGAAAAGATATTATTTTTAATTTTTGATAATTAGATTTTAAATTTATTAGGATTAGTTATAAAAAGGGATTCCATTAGTTAACTTAGGAGGTCATCAGATTGGAATTCTGTACATTTTATCAGAATCCTTATTTTCTTCTCTGAACCATGAGCAACTAATCCTCCATTGTCAAGGTTAGGAGCTCTGTCTATTTGTATGGATTGATTTTATTGCTTTTTCTATTTTAATTCATGTATGGATTTATAATTTAAGAATTGTTTTCGTTCTTCATCTTATGAATTTGGGTGGAATGGAAGTATGACCCTCTATCTATTTAAGTTCTTGTATAACTTGGAAAAGCTCTTTACTTGAACAACAGATTGAAAACATATTCTCCTAAATTTTAATTATCTGGATTTAACAGGATACGTGACATGTAATCCTTTTATTTTTGGGTAATTAGAGTTTTTGTGGCATATAAACTGGAATTTGATCATCACCCTCTAATTGGAATTAATTGACCAAGGAATTGGCTGTTGATGAATTTTAGAGGAGACTAGAAAGGTCTAAGGAATTAGGGTCTAGTCACATATAGTTTGCCATAAATTAAATCTTACATGATTAAAATATTTAGTAAGAAAAGTGAATCCGGAAAAATAGATAACTCTGAAGCCTTAACTATTTCTCCAATATTTTATTTTCAACTTATTTACTTGTGTGTCTGCCTTATGATATTTTCAATTTAAACCTTTTGAATATCTCAAAACCCTTTTCTGCTAGCCTAATTAAGTAAATCATTTAACCATTGTTGCTTGATCCATCAATCCTCATGGGATCGACCCTCACTCACCTGAGGAACTTTGCGCCTAGAGGACATAATTTCAAGCGAGGCGGTTATGTCCCACAACAACTGGGTTAGAATAACTTCTAGAGATTCAATAATAACACCAACCAGAAAAGAGGCAAAGGAAAGTAGATTCAGAATCTTCACAATAACATGACATGTAGGAGATGTGTGGCATATCATCCTAACACTCCATGTAGAGCTGGACAGGGTATATGCTACTACTGTGGTGGAGCTGGACACCTGTCCTGGAATTGTCCAGAGAGGAAGAGACAGGAAGCTAAGAGAGTTCAGTAATAGGGATGTGTGTTTACCATGTCAACAGATGGTGCTGAGAAGTTAGACACTCTGATCAGAGGTAAATGTGAAATTGGTGGTAAAATCTTAATTGCTTTATTTGATACTGGGCATCACATTCATTTATATCGTTTGAGAAAGCCTGTGAGTTAAGATTGAAGATAACCATGCTAACCTATAATCTGCAAGTACATACTCTTGCCTCTGAGGTTGTCGTAACTAGATTAGGCTGTTAACAAGTTCTATTCTGAATTAGGCACGAACTTTTGTCCATAATTTATTTGTTTGTTGATGACAGGCCTCGATCTTATTTTGGGATTAGATTGGTTATCAAAGAATAATGTTCTGCTCTATTGCTTTGAAAGATCACTACAATTTATGTCGGAAGGTTTAGAAGGACCGGTGGTGGCGAATGGATATTACTTGAATTCTGTCATGGTGAATTGTAGTAGGAGTGAGTGTTCAAGATTCATACTATTGGCTGCCAGTGTATCGGGTGATGAACAAAGTCTGAATCAGATTCCAGCTGTGAATGAATTTCGAGAAGTATTTTCTGAGGATATACCTGAATTTTCTCCTTCTCAAGAAATCAAGTTTGTGATTGAGTTGGTTTCTGGAGCAGGACCAATTTCAATTGCGCCTTACTGAATATCGCCTTTAGAACTAGCTGAACTTAAAGCTCAGGTAGAGGAGTTAATGAGTAAGAACTTTATTCATTCGAGCATTTTTCAATGGGGAGCACCGATGTTGTTGGTGAAAAAGAATGATGGAAGTATACGGCTATACGTAGATTACAGAAAGTTGAATAAAGTAACTGTAAAGAATAAATACCTGTTGCCAAGAATTGATTATATGATGGACCGATTGCAAGGAGCTGGTGTCTTTTTCAAGATCGACTTAAGGTATGGTTATCACCAAATAAGCGTGAGAGATGAAGATATCCTGAAAACCGCTTTCAGAACTCGATATGGTCACTATGAATACACTGTGATGTCATTTGGGTTAACCAATGCCCCTGCTATGTTCGTGGACTATATGAACCAGATATTCTGTCCTTTCATGGATAGATTTGTTATCGTCTTCATTGATGATATTCTAATCTACTTTAAGACTGAGGAACAGCACGCGAAATACTTGCGGATCATGCTACGAATTTTGAAAGAGAGGAAGTTGTACGCTAAACTTTCTAAATGTGAATTCTGGAAGAATGAGGTGAAATTTCTGGGTCATGTAGTGAATAAGCAGGTAATAACTGTGGATCTTTCTAAGGTTGAGGCAGTAATAGATTGAGGACAACGTACATCAGTGACGGAGATCAGAAGCTTCTTAGGTTTGGCAGGATATTATCGGAGGTTTATCAAGGGATTTTCACAAATTGCATTGCCTTTGACAAAGTTAACTCGAAAGGATGCGCCATTTGCCTGTACATTAGAATGCGAGAAGAGCTTTCAAGCCTTGAACCAAAAACTGACTATAGCGCCTGTGTTTGTGTTACCTGAACCTAATGAGCCTTTTGAAGTGTATTGCGATGCTTCGCTGAAAGGTCTGGGGTGTGTGTTGATGCAACACCGGAACGTGGTAGCTTATGCATCGCGTTAGTTGAGACCTCATGAGATAAATTACCCAACTCATGACTTGGAATTGGCGGTGATTGTATTTGCATTAAAGATCTAGAGGCATTACTTGTATGGAGTAAAGTTTTGATTCTTCTTTGATCACAAGAGTCTCAAGTATCTTTTTTATCAGAAGGAGCTCAACATGCGGCAAAGAAGGTGGATGGAGTTGCTGGAGGATTACAAATTTGAGTTAAGTTACCACCCAAGGAACGCGAACATTGTAGCGGATGCCTTGAGTCGAAAGTCGTTGACGATCGCTTGGATGATGATTAAGGAAGAGGAGTTGGTTAGCAAGTTTGGGGATTTAAGACTGGTTGTCGGAGAATTTAATGGGAGTGTATGCTTGAACCAACTGCGAATCTCTAGTAACTTCAAGTCCAAAATTTTAAAAGCTCAAAAAGATGATCAGGAGTTACAGAAGGTGTTGCCGGAGATCGAGAAGGGAAAGCGATGGGGAGTTTCGTGGGATGGGGATGGAATATGAAAATACAAGGGTAGGATTTGTGTGCCGAATGTAGGAAATTTGTGACAAGATATCTTGAAGGAGGCACATAGGAGCAGATTCTCTATCCACCTGGGAAGTACTAAGATGTACCATGATCTAAAGGCAATGTTCTAGTGGTCGGGAATGAAGAATGATGTGGCATTGCATGTTTCAAAATGTTTGACTTGTCAGAAAGTAAAGATTGAACACCAGAGACCATCCGAAATATTACAACCTTTAGAAATTCCGCAATGGAAATGGGAAAGCATCGCAATGGGCTTTTTGTCTGGAATACCGAGGACTCGGGCAGGATTTGACGCAGTATGAGTGATTGTGGATCGGCTGACAAAGTCAAGTCACTTTTTACCCTTCGGATGAATTGTACCTTAGAGGAGCTAGCATGTTTGTACATCAAGGAAATTGTAAGGTTGCATGGCGTGTGATGTGAGAGATTTGTTGTATTGATAAAGAATTTCTCTTATAGAAAAGAATTTCTTCGTTGTGAGTATAGCTCTAGACCAACAAACAATCCTCCCAATAAAAAATATTGGTTATCACAAGTACAAATCCCAATAAGAATTTTTAACCGAAGTATTTAAACCTCAGGTCGTCTCACAAGGAATTGCAATAAAGTGCTCAATTATTGGCTATGAAGATGCAAGGGGGTTTGATTTTTGTAAAAAGGGCAAGAAAAGTAAAGGAACAACTAAAGAAAGCAATTAATAAAAGAGAGACATCCTTAGCAAGAATTGAGAATCTAGGCTTTCTATCCTAGTCACTAATAACAATAATTAACAAGAATTTATCTTATTACGTCATCCCCGACGATGGAAGAAGGTATCATGTTATCTTCACAATCGAAGAAAATTTAATAAGACTAGCTAATCTCAATCCAAATGTCCTAATTAACTCAATAAGTGAATTAGCAAGAGATTAGAGTTAATGGAAATAATACTAGCTAATAACTCTAGATCACCAACATAGTTGGGCTTAATGACTCAAGATCACCTAGTTTCTCTTCCAAGCTAAGAATGCTAAAAAATCTACTCTAAAGTCCAACCAAGCATTTTGTCAAACACTTGGTGGGTATGAAATGAAAACATAATAAATTGCAAAGGAAACAAGATCACCAACTCAAATCATCAATAGAACATCAAATATCAATTTTGCATTAAATGAGAGATCCAAATCCAACATGAGTTCATCAACACAAAAGAGAGCATTAAGTGAAATTAACAAGAATACTTAGAGAAACAAAGGTGTAGAAACAAGAAATCACAATGGTAGTAAGCATGAAAACAAGAATTGAACATGGATCTATGATGCAAATAACCCTAGAACCCTAACTCTAGAGAGAAGAGGGAGCTTCTCTCTAAAAACTACATTACATGATGCAAAACTCCAAACAATTGCTCCCCCTTGCTCAATCTTCAATTCTACATGAAATACCCTTAGAAACAAGTTGGGTTTGGGCCTGGGCAGCTCAGAAATCGCCCCCCAGCATTTTCACTTTAATGAAGTCACGTGCGAGCACCGATGCGTACGCATGGGTCACGCGTACGCATCGCCATACGACTTCACATTCACGCGTGCGCGTCTGCTGCGCGTGCGCGTCGATCTAAGCACTCCAAATCCTTGTTTCTTCATGGACTCTCCACCATGCATGCTTTTCTCTTCACTTCTTCCATCCAATACTTGCCTTATGAACCTGAGATCACTCAACAAACATATCAAGGCATCGAATGGAATTAAAGTGAATAAAAAATTAGCAATTTAAAGGCCTAAAAAGCATGTTATCACTCTTAAGCATAAAATCAAGGATAATTATAAAATCATGCTATTTCATTGAATAAATGTGGGAAAAGGGTGATAAAATCCCCTGAATTAAGCACAAGATAAACAAAAAAATTGGGGTTTATCAGCGTGCCTACCACCATAATCTCTGATAGAGATCCTCATTTCACTTCAAGATTCTGAGGGCTTGAGTTAGTAGCTGAAATTGCCGAACAGATTAAGAAAATTCGAAGCCAAATGCTTACCGCTCAGAGTCACCAAAAGAGCTACGCCAATCAGAGACAGAAATTGTTAGAATTTGATGGAGGAGATTATGTATTCCTAAGAGTTACCCCAACAACAGGAGTGGAAAGAGCGATTAAGACAAAGAAATTGAATCCTCGTTATATCGATCCCTTTCAGAACCTAAAGAGAATCGGGCCGGTGGCATATCGAATAGCTCTACCACCGCATCATTCGAACCTGCACGATGTGTTTCATGTGTCACAGCTTCAGAAATACACCTCTGATGCTAGCCATATTTTAGAACATAAATCTATTAAAATGAAAGAGGATCTAACGCTTCAAGTTACTCCGGTTCGAATTGATGACACTAGTATTAAGCGATTATGCGAAAAAGAAGTCTCATTAGTAAAAGTTGCTTGGAGTCAAGCTAGAATTGAGGAACACACTTGGGAACTTGAGTCAAAAATGAGAAAGGACTATCCACACCTATTTTCAGGTAACTTAATATGAATTTTGGGGGCAAAATTCTTAATTAGGTGGGTAGGATGTAAATCCCGGGAAATTAATAAATAATTAGTCAATAAATTAATTTAGCCCAAAACCGGACTAACAGACCAAACCGGTTGGACCGGATTCAAACTGAGCCCAAGCTCAACCTATAAAGCCACTAAACGAGCCATCTCCATTTTCATTTCTACAATTACGTTGAGGAAGAGAGGGATTAATGTGAAAATCCTAACCCTCACCATCGTTAACTTCCGTCGTCCGTAACTTTCAATCCGAAGCTCCGATTGACGAGTCATCAGCGGCCACGTGTTCGTCTTAGACTTCCTTTTAATTGTATCCAAATAAAGTGGTAAGAAACTAGAATTTCTCTTCCATTTCTTCTTCTCCTCAATTTTGTGATTTTAGTGTTTGGGTATTGAGGAATTAAATGATTTTGATAGTTTAGTATACTCTAGCAGCGGATAATCACTGAGTTTTGTCCAATTGATCAATATGTAAGGTAAGAAACTGTTGAACCCTTGTGAAACTGTTGAACCCTTGTGAATCATTGAATTAGTAAACCCTATGATGATTATAGTGATATTGTGTGAAATAGATTGTGTTCTGGTTGGTTTGGAGTTCAATTGGGCAGTTTAGAACGAAATCCGGGTAATTAGGCTTTAGGAATTGACGTTTGGAAGCTTGGAGCTTGTAAAAATAGAGGTTTTTGAGGTGTTCCAAGCTTAGGGAGGAATCGACCAAGGTATGATTTTGGTTTCTCGTAGTTAATATTTAATGTCACGTGAAAATTTAGGCTAGAAGACCTTAAATTAGGAATGAACTAAACGAATTATTGATGAATTGTGTATATGGTATAAGATGTGTGGTTTAGTTGTTGTTAATGATTTGCTATTGGAGTTGGTTGGTTTTGGAAAAAGGTTTCATAATGGTATTTGTTTGATTTTGAAATAATTTGATATTGAAAATGATTTGAATGACTGAGAGGTGTATGGTTTGGTGGTTGGAACCCTTAAAGGGTGGCAAAAATTTGAGTTTTAGAGGAGATACTGCCAAAATTTTTATAAGAATTGGAGTTTTGATTTGAAGTGTTATTTTTTTAAAAAGAAAAAGATTATTATGTGGCTTGTGTATTTGAGACTATTTGTTGACCCTCTATCACAAGATGTGACCGGGCACTTTAACTCCCCAGGTTCCCCCATGGGCATGCATATATATATATATATATATATATATATATATATATATATATGAATATTATATTATTGAGCTTGGAATTTGACTCCATAGATATTATTTTGAGTTTGGGGATGCGCACACAGAGGGACTGTCCAATAGTTAACTACCAGGACATGTCAGGTTGGTTATATAACTAACAGATGAGACTTATCAGCCTTAGGACAGGCATACATCATGTGCATTTGTATGTTTTGCTTGGATGTGCATTATTTTGGTTTGCTTAATTGCTTAACTCTGCTTATTTACTACTTGTTCTATTTGGTGTAATTGCATCTCTGTTTGTATTTTTCTTGCTTGAATTGTATGTGTATATTTTCTGAGAAACCCTTCTTAGCGGAGGTGTGAGGTGGGGGGATGGGGGGTTGTTCCACCGGTGATTTGAAGTGTTGAAGGAGACAGAAAGTGAAGTGTTTAAGTTAAAATTAGATTTAGAACTTGAATACCTTAGATAACTTACTTAATTTCTGGTTTAGTTGGGTCTTTAAGCTGAAATCTGGGTGTCGGAGTTCTCAGAATGCCTCTGGCTTTTCCAGGACCCTTTATATTAACTATGTGAGTACCTTTACCATGCTGAGAACCTCTGGTTCTTATTCCATATATATTCTGTTATTTTTCAAATGCAGGTCGAGAAGCACCTCGTTGAGCATCTGGAGTTTCCTATACAAGCGAAGTTTAGTTATTTTGGGATGCTGTATTTTGTATTATGCTATTTATATATGTATATAGATTCTCCTCTGTATATATTTTATGTTTGCCCCTCCTAGAGATTGACTTGGAGAAACAGGTGTTTATTATATAGTTTGAGTTTTATTTTGGGTTATATATATATATACTCTAGTCGGCCTTAACTTCGCAAGTCGAGTCTGGAGCTTGATATCTGTGTTTTGGAACTCTAATCTGTATATTATGTTTTTAGCCTTTTTTGAGCTTACCTATCCGTTTTACGATTATCCACGCGAGTGTGAAACGATTTTCTATTTACGCTTTGTTTAGCTTATTCTTTGAGGCTCCTAAATTTAATTTTTTCAACTATATTTATATAAGTCTTTTCTTTTAGAGGTCGTAATACCCCTTCACCTCTGCTTTACGACTTAAGCGTAAGGCTCTGTATGGTAGGATGTTACAGATTTAATTACTCTATTGATTTTTATAATTTTACTAAATTTTTAATTAAATTCTTATAGCTTAAAAATTTGTAACTGAATCTCTATATTAGAGTAAAATTTTTAATTAGATATCCTTTCTAATTATAATTTTTTTAAAAAACAATTACACTTTTCTTTTTGAAATTAAATGTTTATTTTTTTGTTTAATGTAAAATAAATTATAAAAATAAACATTATAGAATTAATGTATTTTTCTCAATTAATTTTTAAATTTTTAATTCAATTTATGATTGAAAATTAAATATCAAAATATAGATGTAGTACAAAAATTTTTAATTTACTAATAAATATTAAAGTTGAGTAGAAAAAACTCAAGAATATAATTTCAACTAAATAAATTTTTTAATTGAATAGTATCATAATTTCTATTTTTGTTAACTTGATTTCATATATATATATTGTATTTTTAGATAAAATTTAATAAAAAAATTATTAATTGTGTGAGATTAAATTTAATAAAATAATTTTTTTAGCACAAAAGTTTAGCATAATTTTTTTTTTCAATATGGAGGCATATACAATTTTATAAGGGGATATATATATATATATATATATATATATATATATATATATATATATATTCTAATATTTTTTAACAGTGCTAGTGCGGCACTTGTCTCCACACCATATTGAATGAAATCGTCTCTGCTTCAGGAATTTATTTGTTACTTTATTTTTAATTAAATGTTTTTATTAAAGAAGGCACACGTCGTATTAACATTATACTTATATTAATATATAAATTAAGTATTAATTATCGTGTTATTTTTTAGAACTTTAGATGTTGAAAATTGTTATATTTTGACTTTTTTTGATATTTTGTAATTAAAAAGAACATTAAAAAAAATTATTTAAAATATAACAAAAAAAATATTTAAAATTTAACAAAAAAAAAGAATACTCGAAACGTAACCAAAAAAAATTAAAAAAATTATTGTATAAAAAATTTAAAGATGATTTGGAGAATTGAAGAAGAAATGTGGAGGGAGCTAGAGATCACACGGCATGGAAAAAAGAAAAAAGAAGAGACGTAAAAAGAGAGGAGAAGAAAAGAGAAGTAAAACTGTAAAAAAAGTGGCACAGCGTATGTTTTTTAAGCTTTAAACTAATTTTTTAAATTTTAAAATTATTGTATTTTTAAAAGGTTGGTTGCTTGATTACGTATGGACTTTTTCTTTTCTTAAAAAAGTAATACCAATGGCACTTATTTGAAAATAATTACATTTTGGTAATAAACTAGGAGGGTGTTTGTAAAAAAAAAAAAAAGTAGTTTGTTACGTAAGTTTTTAGTGTATGATATTTAAAGCATTCTTATTGGTTTGGTTTTTAGAAGAAACCACATATACCATGCCTATCCCTATATATCCCTCCTTAGAGACATCAGACATATGTAATATTAGGAGTGTTTGCAGTACGATTTGGTTCAATTTTTGAGAGAAAAATTATTCGATCTAATCGTTTAATTAAATTGCGGTTCGTTTGGTTTAGTTTGTTAGTAAGATTATTCGAACTAAATTAAACAAATTAAAATCGGTTTGATTTAATTCGGTTTATTCGATTTTTTTCAATCAATTGAAAGAAAATACTACCATACTATTTCACAAAGTCATAACATTGAAATCGACAAACACAAATACACAATAGCTAACAATGTCTTGATCTAATGAAATTTAACGATAAAAGGAATTCAAATACGACAATTAAAGAAGTTTAATAGTTTAACGGTCAACACAATTAAAAATAAAAAATAAATTATCATTAAAAGATAGCAAAGTTATGGTGTTTTCTCCAACAAAACAACTAAACTTCTTAATGCAAACCAACCTGAAATAAAAAAAAACAGTTACACAACAACAACAACAACAACAACAACAACAACAACAACAACAACAATATGAAGAGAACAATTCATACCATAACAAGATGTACTCAATCAGACTCAACACTGGAATCTTCTTCATTAGGATCAGGAGTGGGTGCAATTTCTACAAAATATATAAAACAAGAAACAATCATAACAAATAATATATATTAATAAAAACTAGATTAAAATAATGAAAATTATAAGTAGAAACTTAACCATACCTAATTCCAACTTTTCCAATTTCTTGATGAGTTTCTCAAGGACAAGTTTTGGAGAGTTTCGAAACCAATTTTGTGTATAAATTAACGCTTCAGCTGTCATCGGAGTTAGAGAACTCTTATAATTATTCAACACCCTTCCTCCAGTACTAAATGCCGATTCTAAAGCAACTGTGAAAACTGGCATGGCTAAGATGTCTTTTGCAATCTGCTCAAGAATTGAATATTTAGTGGAATTCACTTTCCACCAATTTAGAATGTCAAATTGCACGCCACTCTTCTCTAATGCCTCCATAAGATATAACTCCACCTCATTCTTGTTAACACTCTCACTAAATTGCATTTTCTTCTCAAATTCCATAGCAAAAGAAATTTCATGTGCCTCAAGCTCTTGTGTGTCAATTTCAGAATGATTTTACCGACTAGATCTTTGATAGTTACCACCAAACAGCCTATAACTATGAAACACCTTGAAAATCGTCTCCTTCACCTTTGAAGTCAAGAATTCAGCATCTTCTTTTTCATACAACTTTCTAAAACTCCACTTAATCAATTGAAGCTTATACCTAGGATCAAGAACCACTGCAATGAAAATCATCATGTTTGCGTTTTTTTATATTTTTCCAATACTTATCATACTTGGACTTCATTTTCTCAGCCATGCTTGAAAGTACCGTATCTAAACTTCCCATCCAATGCTTAAGTGTAGGCAATATTTTGCACAGATAACCAACAATCAGTTGTCAAACAAACATTTTGATTTGGTTGAGAGAAAACAGACTTCAACTTAATTTTTTTCATTCAAATAAAGCTTCCAATAATCCCTAGCAACTGTGAGCCTTCCAGGAATTAAAAACTTGGGTTGCAAACAACTCGTATAATAACGAAAACCCTCCCCCTCAATATGCGAAAAAGGCAATTCATCCACAATAATCATTCTAACAAGCACTTGTCTACAACGATCAACATCAAATGACATGGCAGAAAGACCTATCCCTTTCCTATCATCTTTTATCACATCTTGAAAATAAAGAATCTTTTGGGTAGGATCTAATGTCTCCTTCGAAAATTTTTTGCATTGCGACAATAAGTGATTTTTCATGTTACTAGTGCCATTTTTATGTGTATCACAAGCATAACTAGCCGCACACCAATTACATTTAGCTCTAGGATACTGTGGATTACTAGTTTCATCTTTAGTAAAGTGATCCCATGTCCAAGACCTAGGTCTACAAGGTTTTCTCTTACCTTCGTCGGTCTCAATTTCAGCGGAGTCATCAACGGGAGCTTCTTCAACAACCCGTCTTTTTCCTCGACCTCTAGTAGCAAGCTTCCTTGTGTTTCGATGAGGAGCTGGCACAGCAAGCAATGTAGTCGGAGATCTGATACTTGTTGATTCATTCGGAAGAGGAACTGTCAGCAATCCGGTGTCGCCCATATTCTCACTTGAACTGACGTCAAACTATATAAACAAATACAATAAATCAAGGACAGAAACACAACAACAAATAAATTAAAAATCAGCAACAAACTGAACAATAAATCAATAACCAGCAATAGCAAATTATCAACAATAAACTGACCAGCAATAAACTGAACAATAAATCAATAACCAGCAATACCAAATTACCAAGAATAAACTGAACAATAAACTGATCTCAATAAACTGAACATTAAATCAATAACCAGCAATAATAAATTACCGTAATAAACTGAACAATAATATGAACAATAAAATGAACAATAAACTAAACAATAAACATCAACCAGCAACAATACCAACAATAAAATAATTCATCAATACCAAGTTACCAACATTACCTGACAAACAGCAAGTAGCAACAATGCATCAGTAAACAGTAATTGGTAAAAATTACCTAAATTGGTGGCTCGGGCTCCATACTGACTTGAATCGGTGGATGGGTGGGAGACTGGGAGGTGCTGTATTGAACTGTTAATCGTGGCCAGAACCCAGAAACGCTGCTAGGTGGTGGCGTCTCACTGGTGTGGTACTGTGATGGCCTATTGGGTCAGTGGGTGGTGGCGTGGTGCGGCCTGCTGAGTCAGTGGGTGCTAGCCTGTTGTGCAACGGCTTCGTGTTCGTGGTGCACCGGCGATGGAGAATCTCTTCTCTATCCGCGAAAAGGAAGGCTTCTGTGTTGGGACTTGGGAGGAAGGCTTCGAGGAGGTGGGAGGAACGTGGGTGCCGCCGGCCTCGAGACTTAAGGACGTGGGTGGCTCCGTGGCTACGTGCGCAGAGGGCGAGATTTGGAGAAGAGAGAGGCAGAGAGCTAGGTTAGATTTCGATTGGGGGTTAGGGACGCGCAACAGTAGCACTCGTTTGGGGGGGGGGGGTGGGGGCCTGGGGGTGGGGTTGATATTTTTAGGTTTTTTGCCAAATCAGTTCGGTTGAAATTTTTATGGTAAGAATCGAAAATCGAACCGAACCGCAAAAAACAGCAAAAATAAGTTTTTTTATTTTTTTTTTCGATTTTTTATTTTTTCGGTTTTTGGTTTATTCGGTTTTCAGTTATTTCGATTCAGTTCGTCAGTTTAGTTCGATCCAGATCGATTTTAAACACCCTTATGTAATATTATACTAATTCGATTTCATTGTTTTGAACAATAATGATATTAATTTCTAATGAAAAACCTGTGAAAGAAGCAACAATATATGGAGCATAAGTTTATTTATTTCTTGGTGGGTTCTATCACTCCCTTCTTGATATTGAATAATTGACTCTATTAAATATTTAAATTTACAATTTTAAATACGGTAAACATACTCTCTATTCTCTCTCAGTTTCCTACAATACCAAGTCTTAACTATTTAGTTGTTTCCAATTGAGATGCAACAGATGCAGTTTTGTCTTTTTAAGTTTAATTCCATTAATAAATCCATTACCAGTTAGTTAAAAAATTGATAATTGTATAATTTCTCATGTTGGTAATTTGTCTTCATCCACAGGAATATTGATTGGGTTAGGTAGAGTTTGATTCATAAACAACAAATAATGGGATTTAAACGAAAAAAATTATGAGCATCAGCATCTTTTTCCCTTGAGAATATTTCTAGTACTGAACTTTTTGCACTTTGAAGTTAAGTGCATGGAAGCATAAAACTGCACCTCTTAGTGGATTGTTATTCGGCTTCTACTATCACCTACCTAACATACACGACCTAATGCTATCTGATGTGGATGCTAAAGTCTAAAGATATGAAGTGAAATAATATAAATTATAAAGAATATAAGATTTCAATGGTCATATGAATTACTTTCTCGGTTCCAAATAAATATATAGATGTAGATATAATTATTGTGTATGTTCAACTATCAAAAGAAAAATAATATATATAAAAATGCTATTTATAGTGACGGGCTTAAAAAATTTTAAGAATAAGGACAAAAATATATTAATTTCATTACGTAACCAATAAAAATTCTATCAATTTTTGTCAACTCTTATTTATAATTGTGTTTAATGAAAATGTCTTTATAGATGTATCTAATAAAAATATCTTTTTTATAGATGTGTCTAATAAAAGTATCTTTGTGAATGTATCTCCTGAATAAAAATATGTCTTCTTATACACGTGTCTCCTTATAATAATTAATTATTGTTGACAATAAATTAACAAATAATATATTGGTACCCTATACTTTTCTAAAAAATATAGACCAAAAGAAATTTTGTTAAATATTATTAATTATATGGAGGTATAAAAATTTAAAAAAATTAGTGAATACTTTTATTTTTAAAATACTATTCATTATATATAATTGATAAAAAAATATTTTTTTATTTTTAAAACTTGAACTTAAAATATTTTAATTAAATTATAGATAACTTATTATCCTAACTAATTTTTTTATACACATTTAATAATAAAAGACTGAATAATTAATACATTAGCGGTTAATGATACACTAGTATTTATAATTTGAAACTAGAATTATATATAAATACTAAAAAAAGTAAATCTGTGTATAAATAGTATATTTATATAAAATAATAGGAACTTAATTTATATTTTTTTCTTTCTTTGTTTTTGAAATAATTAAATTTATTATATATTTTTTAATTTAATTTTAATATAATATTAGATGAAAAATTTTATTCATATGTTTAATTATGTATTGTAATTAAAATATTTTGTCATTACTATTTTTAAAAATAAAAAATATATTCTATATTAGTAAATAAATCAATTCATTTTAAAATTTTATATGCAATATAGGTACATATAATATAGAACAAAAAATAAAAAATAAGTAATAAAAATGAATAATTGAGAATAAAATAAAATATATAAAGTCATGAAGAGAATAAAATATTAGATTAAGACCTAAATTATAATTGTTTGAATTAAAATTTGCAATTGAAAATATAAAAAAAAGCAATAAAATTAAAAGATACATAGAATCATAGAGAGTTATACAAAAAAAAATAGAAAATTTGAAATTTGTCTTTTGATGAAGAGAAGATGACTACTAGACAAAAAATAAAAAAAAGGTTGAAAATATAAAAATAAGAAGAGATTTTAAGAAAATAAAGAAGTGACGGCACAAAAACTAAATTTGATTAAGTTAAATAAATATAAAAATAATAGAAAAATAAAAAAAGAATTTAAAACTTTGGTCAATTGAATTTAATTTATTTATAATAAGATCACTTAAAATTTAAGGTAGAGACACATTATATATAATTATTTTATTTTTTTAAATTAAAATTCTAGTGGGACAAGTGCCCCCTCATTGTTATAACTGGGTCCGTACCTGACTATTTGTATACTAAAATTAGTCACTAAAATTAGTCATTAATGTATTTATGTATAAATACATATATGGTTTAATTTATTTTCAATGTATATTTATATTTTAACATATATTTTATACGAATGACTGATTTTAATGACTGATTTTAGTCTACACATAATATCATCGTAATATATATATGTTGATTTTTCTGATATTTTTCTTACGTTAACAACATGTATGGTAACTACCAAAAAAATTGCTAGCGATGCAACATCACGCATAATTATTATATAAATTATCAAATTAAAAATTAATTTTGATTTAAAAAATTGAAATGAAACTATAAGATTATTCTGATTATTTTTATTTTTATTTTTCATTTTCTTTTCCTTCTTTCTTGAATAAGGTACTATAATAGAGAAGACATTAATTAACGCTTTTATATATATATACCAACTATTGTTAATATCTTTTTAATAATGTAAATATTTAAATTAACAATATATAAATTGAATAAGAACATTATCAATAATATAATAATATTTAATAAACTAATGATAAATTAATTTACAATATAATTAAATAATATGAACTTATTATATTATAATTCAGAGACTTAAAGAAAATACAAAGGATGATTATTTGGGATATAAAAATTACAACGAAAATTTTAAACGTATTTTAGAGTATGAGAGATTATGTGTAAATACATATGTCTTATAATTCTCTTTTTTTTTCTCTTTTATAGTGGACTATCTCCTTTATTTTTTTATAATTTAATCTCTAGTTTAGCAAATCTGTTTGTCTTTTTATGGACTGATTCAGAAACTCCATTTTAGATTATCTGTTCTGTCTTAGTTTTGAAAAAATTAGTAGCGAATTTTGTAGTTCTGTTATGATTTTGTTGGTATTTTGCTGATGACTTTTGTTATTTTCTACATGCAATGCTTTTGTTAATCTCTGAGCTGTCTTGACATTTTTTTTATGTTTGACAGGTGTCTGTTTTTCTGATTCTAGATACTCTTTTTTTTTAATCAATCTCCAAATGAATCTTGGGTGTCTATTATATACATTTTTGGGCTGAACTAAACTTCTTTATCTTCATCTGTTGGTTCTACTTTTATTGCTTTTAGAGAATTATGAATTTCTTTTTCTGAAGTAGTCGCTGCAAAGGTAGCCATCATTTATTTTTTATGGGCTAAAAAACGAGTCTTTTTTATATGATATTTTTTCAAATCCTGAACTGTGGTTCAGGGATTTTGCTCTTTTTTGGAATATAGTCATTCAATTATCAATGGCCCTTTTACTGATTAGGTTAAGGTCGAATTTATTTCACTATTTTACTTTTTATGTTTCGAATTAAATATTACATGCTTGGAATATCTTCATATCCTGCGAAGTCATATTCCCAGATTATTATCTAGCATATTTTCATAGTGGGAATGAAGGAAATAAGCTTATATCTATCTAAAAATGAGATTTTAATTTTGAAATATTCATAAGCCATGCTAGCCTCCTTCGAAAAAATAGCTTCTATTGGTCCAAATTTTGGGAACCATACCTGAAATCACTTGAAAAATTATAGAGAAATTTCTTTGTAGAACTATATGAACCAGGAATATGGACTCAGAGAAAGATACAGAATGTTCCACCAGGTATCTATGTAATCATAATAGGAGTAATGTTGAGGTTCGAATTTTCTAGTAAAACTTTTACAGTCAAAAAGAGATTTTTTTTCATTCTGATAGGGTTATTATTACTTTGATAATCTTAATTTTAGAGTATATTATGTATTTTGTGGTTGAGGTTTTATTGTGAGTTAATTTAATAGATCCTCTGTCACCTAAAATAAATTCATAAAAAGTTCGAATTTTTTGAATACTCACTAGAGGGTAATGAAAAGTATTTGAAAAAATTGTTTTGTAAATGGTTCTTCTATCCATCTTGAACCACTTTTTTTCTAAGGCCATTATTTCTGTGGTTACATATTTTTCATGGTAAAGATATTCTTCAGATAATGATTAGTTTTGAATAGGTCAGACGATTACAATAATATATATTTATTGACCGTAGGAACTTTATATAAGCTCTTAGTTGATGCAGATGATTTTTCGCTCTTAATAACCTGTGACATTATCAAAGGTTTAGTGGTTAATTGTTTAGCTTGTGTTGAAGTTGCTAGTTGGTCAAGTAGTTGACTATAATCTTTACTGCTTACTTGTTTTTTTACTCATTTATACTTTACAAAAATTTTCTTGTTAGAAAATCAAGCAATACATTTGATTCACCTTTAATATCTTCAATATAAAATCAAAGCATGATAATATAGCTTACTATCTAATAAATATTTGTTTAAAAATTAAATTTTTAACATTATTTTTCAATATGCTAAGAGTAGCTTTATAATCAGTCTTGATTAATAAGACCTTATTGAACATGTCTTCTTAAAAACATGAGACACATAAGATTATGGTTAATATTGGCATAATTTTTCTGGACTGAATTTCATATATCTAAAAAGAATTTCTTTAACTATAGTTTTAATCTTTTGAATTATTTTGGACATGTCTTTTGTCCAAGAAGGAGGTTATTTTTTTAATCTTTTATATAAAGATTCACATAAAATTCTTATTCCTGGTAAAAATTTGACTACACAATTAAGACAACCTAAGAATCTTTGTAGTTATTTTTTGTCAATAATTTCATCCGAAAATTTTTTTCCTACAAATTCAATAAACTTTTTAATTGGAGTAATCATTCTTTGAAAAATTTCATACCCTAAAAATCTTACTCTTGTTATAAATATTTTTATTTTCTTTTCAGAGAAGATAAGATCGTTTTCTTTTGTAATATTAATAAATTTTTTTAGGTGTTGAATATGTTGATTTATTTTTTTAGAGTATACAAGTACGTTGTCTAAATAAACTATGATAAAATTGACATATGAGTAAAAAAATATTATTCATAATTTCTTAAGATTTATTAGTTGGTGCATTTTTTAATCCTTGAGACATTACATTCTATTCATAAAGTCTAAAGGAGACTATAAAAGTTATTTTATATCTATCTTTTTCTTTTACTGATATTTGATAATATCCAGATTTTAAATTAAAATTAAAAAAGATAGTAGCATTACTTAATCTTTTAATTAAGTCATTTTTGTTGGGTAAAGAATATCTTATCCATTTTAAGGCTTTATTTAGAGACTTGTGATTAATTACTAACTTTAGAACTCTTCTTTCGATTTCTGAGACTTTCATTATATAAAATCATGTACAGCTTCAAGGAGACTTTGATGGTCTAATTAGTCTTTTGTCTAAGTATTCCTGAATTTCTTTTTTACAATACGCCAAGATTATTTGTTCATTTATATTGGTTTTACTTTAATGGGAATATCTTTTTCATGAAAATCATTTTACGATTTGAATTTTTTGATTTTCTAATTGCTATTCTATTCTCTTATATACAATTTTTTAGTTCAAAAATTAATCTATTTTTTCTTTTTATTATATTAAGTTGGGAGATAGCAACTTGTTGTAGTAAATTTAGTTCTCTCCTCTTGAATTTTTGTATAAATTCAAATAGTATGGGTTGATTTAGTATACAATAGGTGGTTGCTCTATTTACATCTACTATAAAAAGATATACTAAAAAAGAGAAGGAATTTTCTAATATAACTTGTTGGGATATTCTCTTTGTCAAAAAAAAATAATTGAAAAGCATACTTTTTTTTTTTACAAATTTTTGCATTGGAAGTTATACTTTATAATCATTCTATCATTTTCTGCTTTGATAATAATTTTAGTTGTTTTTTTATAGTACTTGGTAGATATTAATCTTTGTTGTATACAAATTACATCTGCTCCTGAGTCTACTATAACTATAAACTCAAATTTCTCTTTTTTGATCATTATTACTATAGGAGTATATTATTTATGGTTAATTAGTAATGTTAGTTCATTAATGTAATTTTGTAAGATTATGACTTCTTTTTTTTCCTCTATTAATTCTAATCGTTCCTTTTCCTTTTGTAACTTTATTATGTTTTCTTTTTCTAACTTCAGTATTCTATAATCAAGAGAGATATCCTGTTATTTTAATTCAAAAATTTTAAGTTTTAACATTTTTATTTTTTCTTGTAAATGTTTTAAAAAAGCATCTTTCTTAAGAGTTTTAAACCTATTATATATCTCTTTAATTCAACTGATTTTATTTTTTTTTACTTTTTTTTAATTAGATCATTTAATTAGAATATAAACTCATCTTTTAATGGGGAATCTTTTAATTTATCTATTGTAGATATTAAAGTGCTTGTCAATTTTCTAGTTAATGTATTGATTGACTTTTCTTAAATTCTCGTAATTATATTTAAGGATTTTATACAACTATCACAATTACATATTTCTGGTCATAAACACGAGTCTTTTTCTTCTAATTCAGAAGAACCTGAAGAAGATGGTACATCTAATTACTGTATAAAATTACTTAAATCATCAGAAGAATATCTTTTTTCTGTTTCGATTTCTGATTCACTATCAATTAGTATAGTAGCCAAAGCTTTTCTTACTTCTTCATTATTAATTTTATTTATTTTTTCTTATGTTTTGTAGTTGTTAGCGTAATAACCTGATTTTTTACATTTCCAGCAGACTATGTATTTCTTGTCACTTTTCTTTTTACTATTCCATTTTTCTTTTTTTCTATAGTTTTTCGTTGGCTTATTTTCTGTTGTATAAGATTCTCTAAATTGATACCTATACATATTTCCATAATTCTTTATATTCCTTTTCTTAATGATTCTATTTGGGTTGTTAGGTGCCTTTTCAGTTGTAATACCATACTATTGACAAAAGTTTTCTAATTCTCGCTTACTACTCATATTTTCGTTTCTTATTTTTTTTCTTATAATTTGGTGTCAGTACATATTTCTACTTCAGTTTATACTACTACATTATGTATTTCACCAAAAGTTAGACCTTCATACAGTATTTGAGTAACAAATAAAGATTATAGTTTTTGTAAAAAATTTTCTAAAAAGAATTTGGGTAAAGCTGATATAAATCTTTCTTTTTGAAAAGGGGCTGCTGCATCATCTCTTATCATAACTTTAGAGATGAAAACATCTTTATACCATCTGTAGTTAGACATGGTAGGATATCGTAAGTTCATTAGTTGGGTTTCTATTATGTCTTTAAAATTGGGTATCCTAAACAGTTTTTTATAATTGTAAAGATTAAGGTTGTTGTGGTGTCTTGTATTTACTCTTCTGGTTTTACATTAATTAAAATGAAATCTTTTTTTTGGTAAGGTTAAAAAGTTATCCCACCATCTTTTTAATTGTTATGTGAACTCTTGGGTTATTATGACTGCTGCTTCTCTATCACTAGCTCGTTTTGCCTTATAAGCAGTTGCTGCCATAATCATACTACACATTAGATCTAGAATAGTTTGTTCACTTAACCCATCTAAATTATATTCTACTAAATAAGATCAATTCAAACTATTTTGTACTAACTGTGTTTTTTCTTCAAGGCTTACATCAGTTAGGGTTGGTTTTGGATAATAATTCCTTAGTTTTGAATAATATTGATTCTTATGTGTCATCTTGTTAATTTCTATGGTATTACTAGCTGTTTTTTCTTGACTTATAGACTTAAGTTTCTCCTTTAGCTCATCAATGTCAACTTCCATGCTTGTTCTTAATTTAATTACATTAGGATTTTGAAACTTATATATAGGTTTTTCTATGAGCTTAATTTGTTCATGTTTATGTTCAATTCTTTCTAACTATTTTTCATAATATCTATGACTGTATTAGTGTAGTTAAGTTATTGATGTATTTTTTTAATGTCTCTTTTGTCTATACTTCCTTCTATTTCATTATCTTTATATGGAATGGCTTCTAGTTCTAAATTGTGTGATACCTGTACTTTTATAGTTTCTTTCGGTGGATATTGAGATTTTACCATTTGTCCTATACTAGTTTTTCAAATAGTGGTTGTCTTACTTGAAGGACAAAATTCTTTTTTGAAATCTTGAAAGTAATTTTTGAACAAGTCAAAGAAGTATAAATTAATTTTATTTTTATTAAGTAATCATTAAATTTTTTTCCTTATTTCTATGGTTCTTTTTTTCAGAATATCTAAGTAAAATACCATTTTCTTAATTCCGTATTATATTCTGCATTATTTTTACTAATGTAATTTTTTTATCGATCTCAAAAGGTTCCTCTTTTATTATAATGCCTAGGATTTGAGAGGCAGTTGGTGAGTAATTATTTTCTGTCCCATATAAAGGAGTTGCTATATTTGGTCTATTGTTGTTTATTCCTATAACTTCTTCATTTATAATAAAATTATCTATAGAGTGCTTAGGAGTAATTTCGTCTTTATTCTGATAGATCGATATTCTGACTGATTGTGACCTATTCATTTTTAGTCTAATGTTTGGACCTTCTCTAATAATTTTTTTAATTTCTGTATTTTCTATTTTTTTTTCTTCTACTACATCTTCTGAAATCCATTCTTTAAGGTTATTCTTTATTAAATTTTCATGTTGGAGTTTTTTTAGGTGTTTAATAATAATAGTTTCATCTTTTAACGATTTTCTTTTAGCCCTAAAATTATAGTTTACCCTTGTAATTTTGTAATATATTTTATAAATTATTTCAAAAGGATCATATTTTTCATCAATAATGTCTTTGGATATTTTAATATATAATTTAAGAGTTTCAAAGGTATATTCATTTTTAAGACTCATAGAAAAGTTTGGATAACAATTAAAAAATACTAGACCATCATGACAATTACTTTCTAGTATAGAAATCAACGAATCTCTAAATTTTTTGAATCTTGTATATCGTAAAATTATTAAAATAGATATGTTGATTCCTAGCCTAAAGTTAGGCTTAACGGCTACTTGGATAAGTCTTTGGATAAGTCCTATATGAATAAAATTATAACCTTTTTGTTGGAATTCTTTTAGTTTTTCCTCTTCTAGGATGTTTATAATATGATTATTACTAGTTCCTGTGTAGTTATATTCTAACATATGTATTTCATTATCTTTTTGTTTCCAAAACGCTTGTATTTTATAGACTTCATTTTTACTTATAAGGGGTACATACCAATTATGAAGAATAAATTACCATTTGTATCCATAAAAGATACAGACGCTGACAGATGTAACTATATAAGAATAAAATGACAATTGTAACCACGAAAGATGACCTCCGTGTGCCAAGAGTACCCAAACGTTGGTTATGTAATTGGTTCGTTAAGGTACTCTTGGCGCACGGAAGCCATCTTCCGTGGTTACAATTGTCATTTTATTCTTATATAGTTACATTTGTCAGCGTCTGAATCTTTTATAGGTACAAATGGTAATTTATTCAACTTTTCTTTTAATTTCACTACTTGTAGTTCTGATGATGAACTTGAGGCTTCATTATCATGACTCCTTACTATTATTGAACTATTCTTTCCTTTGTTTGATTCAGCTAAAGATTTTAAAATCCAAACCATTATCTTTTTAAAGACTTATGTATGTGACCACCCTAGCTTACCAAAGAATTTATTGCCTTCAGGGAGGACTTACTACCAAGTGTGTTCACTGGGCTTACCAACGTACGAACGGCTTTCACTGCTAAACTTATCTTTAATAGATTATGGGATGGAGTTTTAAAATATCCTTAATTGCTTAACAAAGTTAAGAATAATAGCATAAGAATAAAGGTATAGAGATACTGTGATATATAAGAGTAATGATATGACAAAGTCTAAAAATAATATAAAGTTTAAAATCCAAATGGAACAAACTACATAACTCAAATTGAGGAAATTTTTTATAACTAAATACTTGCGATTAATCTTGTATTTTATAATCTCTCTTTTATTCTAGTATAATTATCGTTCTGTGTTGATCAGCTGCTTAGTCGAGGTATAATTCGAACTCACCGAGAATAGGATTACTCGGTTTTGCTGATATTCTCTTTTTCCTCTTTTTATATCTCCAAACATCGGGGTCCCTACAAAAAAATACTCTGATACCCAAGTCAGCGAGATTATCAAAGATAAATATTCTTCTTTTAATAATATTTTCCGTTTTGCTATATCCCCTTTCGTTTGATTCCTTCTTTGTTTTATAGGGGTTGGATCATTTCGTTCATGTTTGAAATTGTGGTCCTTCTTAATAGGAGTGGTCATTGTTTATTTCAAATATTTTTTTAGCCTATCATTATTATGGGTTATTGATGCCGCTCATCTCATCTTCTAGAAGTTATTGGCTATGTATGCTTTGTCTGAGATATACTCTATTAGTTTTGAGGTTTAAGGTATAGTTCACAGCCCCCATGCTTGACTTTGCTTGGCAAACAAGCAGGTTGAGCTTTTCGAGTTGTTATGTCCTCTATACAATGTATATCTCAGATAAATCATCTCTGTAGCCCCCAAGGTCAACGTGCTTGGATTTTTTGTGGATATTCAAAAATGGTCAGTCCGCTGATTGTGTGTTATAATTGGGCACATTATGGTGAAACGTGTTGAATGTGAACCAGTTAGTGGTTAGAGAGAAAGTATATGTTGTGTTAGATTTAGCAACTTCCATTAAGACCATTACCTTTTGAACTACTTTTTCGTGAAGCTGTACTATTTTCATTTTAGAGAAGACCATGAGTAAGAAAGGTGAGTTTATTCTTTTTGCTTTTTAGTTGTCTGTGTTGCATTTGAGTTTGTTCATGTAATGGAAAAGAAAAGAAAGGTTGTAATAGATGAGGGGGACCCCTATGGCTGGGTTAATGCTGATGTTAGGAATCGAGTGTCTATGTTTAGTACTGTGGGGCTGGTGTTGCAACTAAATGATGTAAATTGGCTGAAAAGTGGGCAGCGGTTAGTTATGTCATTCTTACCATGTGGGAAGACGACAGGGGGTGTGAAAAAAAGGGGGACTGGTCATATTTTTATTTATATACATGCATGTTGACGGAGTTACGTATGAGGCTTCCTTTTTCAAATTTTGAATGTGGTGGTTTTAGCACAACTTAACTGTGCTCTGACACAGTTGCATCCCAATTCTTAGGCCTTTGTCCAAGCCTTTGAATGTTTGATGTGGTATTTGGAATGCTATTTATCTCTGAGGTTGTTCTTCTCCCTTTTTCAGGCAAAAGGTGTATGAAAAGAGTCATGGGTTAATTTAAGTAGTTATCGGGGTCAGGATATTTTTAATCTATATAAGTCTTCTTTTAAGGACTTCAAAGAAATATTTATAAAGGTACATATTAGGAAGGAGTATTATCCCTTTTTCTTGGATTCCTTGATGAATGAATGATTTCCAATCTTTTGGTCGTCCGAACCAAAACAGATATTAGATTATGAGAATAGAGTGAAAAGTGAGGACTATGTGTTGGAGTTCTTGGTTTTAGCTATATCATCATGCGAGTTGTTATCAATTTCGAGTTTGTTGGAGCTTGAAAGTGATAGGAAAGCAATTGAGGAGTATTTAGGTAATATAAGACTCTATGTTTGTAGAGAGTTTTGTAAAAATTTTTTAGCTTTTGTACTCACAACTTTTGGTTTATTTGTTGTCGCAAGTGAGAAAGCCCCCACAATGACTATGGCCAATCTTAAAGCTCTCGTGAACAAAATGAAGAAAAGTAAAAAAGAAGGCTCTTCTACCAATATGGTGAAAGATAGCAATTTGGATGGTGCTAGGTCCATGGCCCATCAGGGATATAAGTTTAAGAGGAGGAGAATCGGTTCTTCTGCTAAGGTGGTTGACTTGACTGAGTCTATGAACGGTGGTGGGGTGTTTTCACCTGAAGAGATCAATATTGCATATGAAAGTCAGCAACTGCTTCATGGGTATAAAGAAGGCGGTCCAGCGAATTCTTTGTGGTGTAAGACCTATCCTTTTATGGCTATTTCTGATGAATTTGTTCAGATTCAGGTTGATGTGAAGATTGTGCGCGAAGCTGGTAAGATCAGTGTGGCTCGGTATATGTAGGTTTGTTTTAATATTCAAATATTTTGTATTGAATTATTGAAATCTTGGCTTAATGTTTGTGAATTTATGGATGTGTATGTGATTTCTAGTCATTTGATGTGAATTGGGCGAATTGCCGAATTAGATGCAATGAAATTGATAATGCTGTCACGGTAAAGAAGTTGAAGGATTCTCTAGAGAGAAAGGGGATCGGGTAAGGAAGCTAAAAACTGAGGTGAAAAGGGTTAAAAGAAAGGTTGAGGAACTCAAAAGCTAATTGTGAGGATATTGCAAATGAGTTGAGGTTGAATGAAGTTGAGAGTGGTAAGCTTAAAGCCAGGATTGCCGAGTTGGAGAATGAGGTTCTAGAGACCTTGACACAAGATTTTGATCGAACTTTGGCTCAAATTGGCATGATTGCTCCAGAGTTGGTTTTTTCGATGTTTGATGTCACCAAAATTGTCGCTAATGGTGAGCTAGTAGATAATGATATTTTGGCCGAGAACCAGGATGAAAATGAGATTGTTGGTCAGGAGGAAACGTAGTGGATATGGTTTTTCATTTACTACTTTTTGCATTTTATGTTTGTGATATGTTGATCTGTAGGCGTAGTTAGTTGTTTGGATAAGCCATATTTTGTAATATGAACATATGTTGCCGTGTTAGGATACTGATTGTTTGGTTTGGATAAATAAATTATGCTTCGCATAATGACACTGCTTTCTTTTTGTATTTTTGAATTAAAAACAAGGTAAAAGTGGAGAATGTTTATTTGTTCTCTGTAAAAAAGATACATATGGTTGATATAGTGTGGAGAACCTCATTAAAACCTCTCCAAGTAAAAATCCAATAGGAAAAAAAATTTATGAGTAGAAAAAAGAGTGTCTCCCCTTGTCTATATCAAAGTCACATAAAATAATGATTAAGCGAACAGATGTTCCATGTATCCGGGAGATTGTCTCCTTCTAGTTTCTGGAGTTTGTATGCCCCCTTTCTGAGGTTATGTATAACTCGGTAAGGTCCTTCCTATGTTGCGGTGAGCTTATCTTAGGCAGGTGGCTTTCTTGCTTCTTCTGTTTGTCTGAAGACAAGGTCTCTTTCATTGAATGTTCGGAAGTGGACTTTCTTGTTCTACTTTCTTTGGATTATTGTTTGCATGGATTTTTGTCTTATGGCTGCTCTTTCTCTTTCTTCATCAATTGTATCTGGCTCTATTTTCTTGTGTTTATCGTTTTAAACTGTTGTTGTATGTTCGGCTCATACTAAGCTTTGTGCAACCTCAACGGGGATCATTACATCTGAACCCTAGACAAGTCGAAAAGGTGTCTCATGTGTTGTAGATTGCATGGTAGTATTGTAGGTCCATAGGACTTTTGGGATGAGCTTTGCCTATTGTCCCTTGGCATATCCTAGCTTTCTCTTTAAAGCCTGGAGAATGACTTTATTAGTGGCTTCGGCCAAGCCATTCGTTTTTGGTTCCTTCTCGAGAAAAAATGGTGCTTGATGTGAAACCTCTGCAAAAATTCAGCAAGATTGTGGTCTACAAACTGCCGACCATTGTCAGTTATGATAGCCTTAGGTAACCAAAACAACCAATAATACTTTTCCAAAGAAATGATTTGATTTTTCAGCACTGATTTTTGCTAATGGTTATGCATCTATTCATTTCGAAAAATAATCGACTGTAACTAACAAAAATTTTACCTAGCCAGGAGTTTTGGAAAATGGTCCTAAGATGTCTATCCCCCATTTATAAAATGTTCAACTTACCTCCGAACTATGGAGCAACTTGGCTGGCCTGTGAATGTGAATGATTGAGAAATGCTTCTGGCAAGTGTCACAGTGTTTGACTTTATTTAAATAATCTTGCTTCATTATTGGCTAATAATATCCTTCTCTTGCAATCTTAGATGCCAAGCTCATTCCTCCGATGTAATTACCACACACCCCCTCGTGGACCTCTACCATTGCAAGGTCGCTCTCATCCTTTCTAAAACAATAGAGAAGGAGTTGTGAAAACCCACACTTGTATAATTCATCTCGAATCATTGTAAATAAACTTGCTCGTCTTTTAAATATGCTCGGGTTGGTTATTCCACCTGGTAACTGTCCTGTTTGGATAAGTGTTTGTATGGTTCCCTCCAATCTTAAATATGTGAAAGAGACAAAACAATTTTGTTGCTAATGCTAGGCTCAGCAAGGGTGAATTATGAGAGAATAGATTCATTCACGTGTTTTCTAGTTGTTGCTAATTTTGATAGTGTATCAGCTCGGGTATTGTGTTCTCGGGTGATGTGTGTTATTTGGAAAGAAATAAATCTTGAAATAAGGTCCTTCACTAACATAAAGTATTTGTCTAGCAAATGATTTCGGATTTGGAAGTTACATGTTACCTGTTGAACAACCACCTAAGGAATCACAATATACTTCTAAGTACATCTTGTTTAGAGATTGTGCTAATCGGAGACCAGCCAGCAGTGCTTCATACTCTGCCTGGTTATTGCTTGTTGGAAAGGAGAAGCATATTGACTGCTTCGTGCATAGGTCATAGTTATTGGTGAGTAATACTCCTACTATGACCCCTCTGTGTTGGCAGCTTCGTCAACATATAGATGCCAAGCATTGGTGCTTTCTTCCTATGTTATGAATTCGGCTATGAAGTTGGTTAAGTATTGAGCCTTCAATGCTGCCTGAGGTTCGTAGTAAATATCGAACTAGGAGAGCTCGATTGACTATTTCAGAAGCCTCCCCGACACTTCAATTCTTGTTAGGATCTGCCTTAAGGGTTGCTTTGTTCTAATAATATTTGTATGACTTTGAAAATAATGCCTTAGCCTTCTCACTGTAATGATTAGAATATATGACAAATTCTCCATGTTTGTTGATGATTAGATTTTTGACGGTTTAGAATTTCACTAATGAAATCTCGTTGTAAAGTATAGTTTCTAAACCAAACAATAATCCTTTCATACAAAAAGTTGTTTGTCACTAGTACAAACTCCTAAAATTTATAAACCGAAGTATTGGACCTCGGGTCGTTCTCCCTAGGAATTGTAATGAAGTGTCTTGTTATTGGTTGTGAGTTATATTTGGGGTTTTTAAGATTTTGGACAAGAAATATAAATGGCAAAGAAAATAAACTAACAACTAACAAAGCTCTTGGCAAGATATGAGAACTAGAAGTCCTATCCTAGTTATCCTCCTCAATTGTGATGACAAATTGTCCATTACTCCCACTTAGTTAACCTCTAACCATGGAGAAAAGTCAAGTGGATGAATCAATTTGATTCCTCAGGTCCTAATCAACTCCTAAAGGAAAGACTAGCTTTAGAGGCATTCAAATCAATTAGCAACTTCTAATTATCAATCAACAAAGGAATTAGATAACTCAAGAGTCACTAATTACTCTACCTAGGGCAAGAGGAACAAAACCTACACTAAAATCCAACTAAGAATTTCATCAAACACTTGGAAGGTGTAGAAGGAAAGCATAGTAAATCACAACAAGAATAGAATCTAACAACAATTATTGCAAAGAATTAACAACAACAATCAAGGAAATCACAATTATCATGAATTACCTCAAATTGCATTATTGAAAGAAAACAAAGGAACAACAATCTATCCAAAACAAAGTGAAGAATTACAATTATTAAAGCACATAACTAGAAAGAGGAAGAGGAGAAGATTAAGACTTGATAAAGGAGAAGTGAATTAAAGCATGAATTAAACCTAGATCTAAGAAGAGAGATTAACCTAAACCTAATCCTAATTCTAGAGAGAAGTGAGAGCTTCTCTCTCTAAAACCTACTCTAAACTAAAGCTATGACTAATGGTAAAAAGTATGTTGATTCCTCTTCAATCCTTGGCTTAAATAGCATCAGAAATGAGTTGGATTGGGCCCACAAGGCTTCTAAAATCGCTGGCCACGTGTTGCATTAAGTGGGTCATGTGCCACCATCGGCGCGTCTGCGTACCGTGTGCGTGCGCGCCCCTATGCGCGATGCAACTATGGAAAATCTTATATCGTTTCGAAGCCCCGGATGTTAGCTTTCCAACCTAATTGGAACCGCATCATTTGAACCTCTGTAGCTCAAGTTATGGTCAATTAAGTGCGAAGAGGTCAGGCTTGACAGCTTTTTGGTTCCATCATTTCTTCATGAGTTCTCCAACTTTACATGCTTTTTCTTCATTTCCTTAATCCAATCTTTACCTCCTAAATGTGAAATCACTTAACAAACATATCAAGGCATCTAATAGAATCAAGGTAAATTACATTTATCTATTTTAAGACCTAAAAAGCATGTTTTCACTCTTAAGCACAATTAAAGGAGAATATACAAAACCATGCTATTTCATTGAATAAATGTGGGTAAAAGGTGATAAAATCCCCTAAAATCAATACAAGATAAACCCTACAAATGGAGTTTATCAACCTCTCCACACTTAAACCAAGCATGTCCCCATGCTTAAGCCAAGAGAGAAACAAAGGGTATCAACATTTATTCCATGTAAATAAACTATATGCAACCTAAACTATATGCAACTATCTAAATAGATGCAACTAAATGCAAAATGGTTTTACCTACTTAGTTAAAAATAAATCAATCCTCCAAGTCATACATGCACAAATAGGGCCAAGATCATATAACGATTCATGAATCCTACCAATTTTAGTATAAAAATGAAGTTCAAGTGGACTTGCAAGAAGAACGCTCATGAAAGCCGAAAATCACGGAATTGAGCATCGAACCCTCACTGGAAGTGTTTGCACTCTAGTCGCTCAAGTGTATAGGGTTGATTCTCTCAATTCTCCCCTAATCATGCTTTCCAAAATTTGTTTTTCATCTAACAATCAACAATTATTTCATGCATGCATACAATTATCATGAGGTCTTTTCTTTAGGTTGTAATGGGGCTAGGGTCAAGGTAGGGTCATATATGGCGAGTGGACTAGGATTTGAATCTTTGATTAGCTCAAACTTTCCCACCTAACCTATATAATGACCTATACAATTAAGTACTAATCTAACTACCCATTCCTCACTTTTTCACATACTCATGCATTTTCTTTTTAATTCACATTCCATATGCATTGATTCTTTATTGTTTGAGCTTCACTTTGGGGCATTTTGTCCCCTTTTTATTGTTTTTCTTTTTTTTTTCTTTCTTTCTATTATTTATTTTTTTTCTTTTCTTTTTCTTTTGTTTTTCTCATTTTTTTTATACAAGAGCATCAATGCATAAGGTTTTACATTCGATCAATACATGAGTATGTACCCAATTCCCAATATTTACACTAATAATACAAAACTACCCTTTTATTCACCCAATGTCCCAAGGTTCCCACACTTAAATGATACTCACATACACTAACCTAAGCTAATCAAAGATCCAAATAAGGACTTTTATTATTTTCCGCTTTAAGGCTTGTAATGTGCTAAATTAAGAGCAAAGTGGGTTAATCGTAGGCTCAAATTTGGCTAACAAAGGAAGATAAACGGTAAGGCCATTTGGGTAAGTGAGCTAATGAAATGATGGCATCAATCATATAAGTGCATGAATACACAAAATAATGGACATAAAGAATCAAACAAATCAAAGATTACAATCATAGGAAGAGAATAATGCACACAAGAAGGAAAAATAAGTGGTTATAAGATGTAACCACACCATTAGGCTCGAATCTCGCAAGCTTGTGTTCTTAGCTCAAAAACCATGTTCTAAATACATTCTTTCAAGAAAGTTCAACAAAAATTTTTCAAATTGGTAGATTGCCCTAAAATGGTTTCTTGGGAAAGAAATCATCATCCTAACCAAGTAGTCCTAACAAAAAAAAGAAGTGGTAAAAATATGTACAAATTCTAACTAACATGCAACCTATCATGCAATGCAATAACTAATCTAACAAAGAAAACTAAGAATTGGTGTTGAACAAGGAAATTGTTACCCACGGAGATCGGTTAGACGACCTCCCCACACTTGAAGATTGCACCGTCCTCGGTGCATGCAAAGAAGGACAAGGTGGACGGGTTGCTACAATTGATGAGTGATGAGCGGATAATTTATACGCTTTTTGGCATTGTTTTTAGGTAGTTTTTAGTAAATTCAAGCTACTTTTAGGGATGTTTTCCTTAGTTTTTATGTTAAATTCACATTTCTGGACTTTACTATGAGTTTGTGTGTTTTTCTGTGATTTCAGGTAATTTCTGGCTGAAATTGAGGGACTTGAGCAAAACTCTGAAAAAGGCTGACAAAAGAACTGCTGATGCTGTTGGAATCTGACCTCCCTGCACTCAAAATGGATTTTCTGGAGCTACAGAACTCCAAATGGCGCGCTCTCAACGGCGTTGGAAAGTAGACATCCAGAGCTTTCCATCAATATATAATAGTCCATACTTTATTTGAAAATTGACGACGTAACTTGGCGTTGAACGCCAAGTACATGCTGCTGTCTGGAGTTAAACGCCAGAAAAACGTCATGATCCGGAGTTGAACGCCCAAAACACGTCATAACTCGGAGTTCAACTCCAAGAGAAGCCTCAGCTCGTGGATTGATCAAGCTCAGCCCAAGCATACACCAGGTGGGCCCCGGAAGTGGATTTATGCATCAATTACTTACTCATATAAACCCTAGGAGCTAGTTTATTATAAATAGGATGATTTACTAATGTATTAGACATCTTTGGTCTCAGCTTTGTTTTATTCTTCATCCTAAGAGGCTATTGATCACGTTTTAGGGGGCTGGCCATTCGGCCATGCCTGAACCTCTTACTTATGTATTTTCAACGGTGGAGTTTCTGCACACCATAGATTAAGGGTGTGGAGCTCTGCTGTACCTCAAGTATTAATGCAATTCTATTTTCTTTCATTCAATTCTCTCTTATTCTTATTCCAAGATATTCATTCGCACCCAAGAACATGATGAAGGTGATGATTATGTGACGCTCATCACCATTCTCACCTATGAACGCGTGTGATTGACAACCACTTCCGTTCTACATGCAACAGAGCTTGAATGTGTATCTCTTAGATTCTCCAACAGAATCTTCGTGGTATAAGCTAGATAGATGGCGGCATTCATGAGGATCCGGAAAGTCTCACCTTGTCTGTGGTATTCCGAGTAGGATCCTGGGAGTCCGGAAAGTTTAACCTTGTCTGTGGTATTCCGAGTAGGATTCCGGTAATGAATGACTGTGACGTGCTTCAGACTTGCAAGTGCTGGGCGTGATGACAAACGCAAAAGAATCAAGGGATTCTATTCCAGTAGGCGCGGGAACCAACCAGTGATTAGTCGTGCTGTGACAGAGCGCGTGAGAGTAGTTTTCACTGCGAGGATGGGATGTAGCCTTCGGCCAGGTGATGCCTCCAGACGATTAGCCATGCGAGTGACAGCCGCAGAGGACCATTTTCCCGAGAGGATTAAAAGTAGCCATCGTCGAACGGTGAACCCCTATACACAGCTTGCCATGGAAAGGAATAAGAAGGATTGAGTTGAAGCAGTAGGAGAGCAGGCGTCCTTGAGCCATACAGTATCTCCATATGCTTATCTGAAATTTCCACCAATGAATCTGCATAAGTATTTCTATCCCTTTTTAATTCTTCTATTTTCTTTTTTCTATTTTCGAAACCATAAACCAATTTAATCTGCCTGACTGAGATTTACAAGGTGACCATAGCTTGCTTCATACCAACAATCTCTGTGGGATCGACCCTTACTCGCGTAAGGTTTATTACTTGGACGACCCAGTACACTTGCTGGTTAGTTGAACGGAGTTGTGTTCACTCGTGCCAATTTCAAATTCCATAATTTTACAATGAGTACAACTTAAAGAATATGGATCACAATTTCGTCCACCAAGTTTTTGGCGCCGTTGTCGGAGATTGTTCGAGTATGGACAACTGACGGTTCATCTTGTTGCTCAGATTAGGTAATTTTCTTTTCAAAAAGTTTTCTAAAATCTTTCAAAAATATTTTTTTATTTTCGTTTTTTTAATATAATTTTCGAAAAAAATAATAAAAATACAAAAAAATCATAAAATCAAAAAAAAAAAACCAAAAATATTTCGTGTTTCTTGTTTGAGTCTTGAGTCAAATTTTAAGTTTGGTGTCAATTGCATGCTTTAAAAATTTTTTCTTGCATTTTTCGAAAATCCCATGCATTTATAGTGTTCTTCATGATCTTCAAGTTGTTCTTAATAAGTCCTCTTGTTTGATCTTGATGTTTTCTTGTTTTGTGTTGGTTGTTGTTTTTCATATGCATTTTTTTGTTTGTTAGAGTCCATGCATTAAAGATTTCTAAGTTTGGTGTCTTGCATGTTTTCTTTGCATCAAAAATTTTTCAAAATTATGTTCTTGATGTTCATCATGATCTTCATAGTGTTCTTGGTGTTCATCTTGACATTCATATTATTCTTGCATGCATCATGTGTTTTGATCCAAAATTTTTATGTTTTGGGTCATTTTTATGTTTTTCTCTCTCATCATTAAAAATTCAAAAAACTCAAAAAAATATCTTTTCCTTAATTTTCTCCAAATTTTCGAAATTTTGGGTTGACTTGGTAAAAAAAAAATTTTAAAAATTAGTTATTTCTTACAAGTCAAGTCAAATTTTCAATTTTAAAAATCTTATCTTTTCAAAATCTTTTTCAAAAATCATATCTTTTTCATTTTTTCTATTTTTCGAAAATTTCAAAAATATTTTTCAAATTATTTTCAAAATCTTTTCCTTATCTTTACATCATATTTTCGAAAATTCACTAATAATTAATGTGATTGGTTCAAAAATTTGAAGTTTGTTACTTTCTTGTTAAGAAAGGTTCAATCTTTAAGTTCTAGAATCTTATCTTGTAGTTTCTTGTTAGTGAAGTAAATAATTTCAAAATTTTTTAATTAAATCTTTTTATCTTTTATTTTGATCTTTTTCAAAAATTTTATCTTTTTTAAAATTTGATTTCAAAATATCTTATCTAACTTACTATCTTCTTATCTTTTTCAATTTTGATTTCAAATCTTTTTCAATCAACTAACTAACTTCTTGTTTGTTTCTTATTTTTTTCAAAACCACCTAACTACTTTTTCCTCTCTAATTTTTGAAAATATCTCATCCCTTTTTCAAAAATTCTTTTTAATTAACTAATTGTTTCATGTTTTAATTTTAATTACATTTTATCTCTAATTTTCGAAAATCACTAACCCCTTTTCAAAAATTATTTTCGAAATATCCCTTCTCTTTTCTTCTTCTATTTAATTATTTAATTACTAACACTTCTCTCCACCTCTCTTCATCCAAAAATCCGAATCTCCCTCTTCATTCTTCTACCCCTTCTTTTTCTACTAACATAAAGGAATCTCTATACTGTGACATAGAGGATTCCTCTTCTTTTCTTGTTTTCTTCTCTTTCATATGAGCAGAAACAAGGATAAAGGCACTCTTGTTGAAATTGATCCAGAACCTGAAAGGACTCTGAAGAGAAAATTAAGAGAAGCTAAATTACAACAACCCAAAAACAACCTTTCAGAAATTTTCGAACAAGAGAAGGAGATGGCAGCCGAAAATAATAATAATGCAAGGAGAATGCTTGGTGACTTCACAAAGCCAACGTCCAAGTTTGATGGAAGAAGCATCTCTATTCCTACCATTGGAGCCAACAACTTCGAGCTGAAACCTCAGCTAGTTGCCTTGATGCAACAAAACTGCAAGTTTTATGGACTTCCATCTGAAGATCCTTATCAGTTTTTAACTGAGTTCTTGCAGATCTGTGAGACTGTAAAGACAAATGGAGTTGATCCTGAAGTCTACAGACTCATGCTTTTCCCTTTTGCTGTAAGAGACGGAGCTAGAATATGGTTGGATTCACAACCTAAGGATAGCCTGGACTCCTGGGATAAGCTGGTCACTGCCTTCTTGGATAAATTCTTTCCTCCTCAAAAGCTGAGCAAGCTGAGAGTGGATGTTCAAACCTTCAAACAAAAAGATGGTGAATCCCTCTATGAAGCTTGGGAAAGATACAAGCAGCTGACCAAAAGATGTCCATCTGACATGTTCTCAGAATGGACCATATTAGATATATTCTATTATGGTCTCTCTGAATTTTCGAAAATGTCATTGGACCACTCTGCAGGTGGATCTATTCACCTGAAGAAAATGCCTGAAGAGGCTCAAAAACTTATTGACATGGTTGCAAACAACCAATTCATGTACACTTCTGAGAGGAATTCCGTGAACAATGGGATACCTCAGAAGAAAGGAGTTCTTGAAATTGATGCTCTGAATGCTATATTGGCACAGAACAAAGTGTTGACTCAACAGGTCAACATGATCTCTCAAAATCTGAATGGATGGCAACATGCATCCAACAGTACTAGAGAGGCAGCTTCTGAAGAAGCTTATGATCCTGAGAACCCTGCCATAGCAGAGGTTAATTACATGGGTGAACCTTATGGAAACACCTATAACTCATCATGGAGAAATCATCCAAATTTCTCATGGAAGGATCAACAAAAGCCTCAACAAGGCTTTAACAATGGTGGACGCAACAGGCTGAACAATAGTAAGCCATATCCATCATCTTCTCAGCAACAGACAGAGAATTCTGAACAAAATACTTCTAATTTAGCTAATATAGTCTCTGATCTGTCAAAGGCCACTTTCAGTTTCATGAGTGAAACAAGATCCTCCATTAGAAATCTGGAGGCACAAGTGGGCCAGCTGAGTAAGAAAGTCATTGAAACTCCTCCCAGTATTCTCCCAAGCAATACAGAAGAAAATCCAAAAGGAGAGTGCAAAGCCATTGACATAGTCAATATGGTCGAATGCACAAGGGAGGAGGAAGACGAAAATCCTAGTAAGGAAGACCTCCTGGGACGTTCCTCAAGCAAGAAGGAGTTTCCTATTAATGATCCAAAGGAATCTGAGGCTCATACAGAGACCATAGAGATTCCATTGAATCTCTTTCTGCCATTCATGAGCTCTGAAGACTATTCATCCTCTGAAGAGGATGAAGATGTAACTGGAGAGCAAGTTGTTCAATACTTAGGAGCTATCATGAAGCTGAATGCCAAGTTGTTTGGTAATGAGACTTGGGAAAGTGAACCTCCCTTGCTCATTAATGAACTGGATACTTGGATTCAGAAAATTCTACCTCAAAAGAAACAAGATCCTGGCAAGTTCTTAATACCTTGTACCGTAGGCACCATGATCTTTGAAAAGGCTCTATGTGATCTGGGGTCAGGGATAAATCTTATGCCACTCTCTGTAATGGAGAAGCTGGGGATCATTGAGGTACAACCTGCCTTGTTCTCATTACAACTGGCAGACAAGTCATTGAGATAAGCTTATGGGTTAGTAGAAGACGTGCTAGTAAAGGTTGAAGGCCTTTACATCCCTGCTGATTTCATAATCTTAGACACTAGGAAGGAAGAGGATGATTGCATCATCCTTGGAAGACCTTTCCTAGCCACAGCAGGAGCTGTGATAGACGTCAACAGAGGTGAATTAGTCCTTCAATTGAATGGGGACTACCTTGTGTTTAAGGCACATGGCCATCCCTCTGTGACAAAAGAGAGTAAGCATGAAGAGCTTCTCTCAGTTCAGAGTCAAGAAGAGCCCACACAGTCAAACTCTAAGTTTGGTGTTGTGAAGCCACAACCAAACTCTAAGTTTGGTGTTAAGATCCCATATCCAAACTCTAAGTTTGGTGTGGACAACTATACAACATTGACCTGATCACCTTGTGGCTCCATGAGAGCCACTATCAAGCTATTGACATTAAAGAAGCGCTTGTTGGGAGGCAACCCAATTTTATTTATCTAATTTCTATTTTATACTATTTTATTGTTATTTTATGTTTTATTAGGTACATGATCATGAGGAGTCATGAAAAAAATCATAAAAATTAAAAACAGAATCAAAAACAGCAGAAGAAAAAAATTTTCACCCTGGAAGACGCACAGGCTAGCGTTCAACGCCAGTAAGGTGCATCTGGCTGGCGTTCAACGCCAGAACAGAGCATCATTCTGGCGCTGAACGCCAGAAACAAGCAACATCCTGGCGCTGAACGCCAGGAATGTGCCTAAAGAGGAAAAACTGGCGCTGAACGCCAGTAACAAGCATGAAACTGGCGTTCAACGCCAGAAACATGCTTTACATGGGCGTTGAACGCCCAGAATGTGCACCAATGGGCGTTTAAACGCCAGAATGATGCACGAAGGCATTTTACATGCCTATTTGGTGCAGGGATGGAATTTCTTGACACCTCAGGATCTGTGGACCCCACAGGACACCTCAGGATCTGTGGACCCCACAGGATCCCCACCTACCATATTCCCACCTTACCTTTTAATCCTAATCACACTCTCCTAATCCTATTTCACTCTTCCCCATGTCACACTTCCCAACACCTTTCACCAATCACCTCAATTCCTCTTCCCAATTACCCCATTCACCACTCACATCCATCCACTCTTCCCCATAAACCCCACCTACCTTCAAAAATTCAAACCAATTTCCCTCCCATTCCCACCCAAAATGGCCGAACATACCTCCCCCCTTTCCCTATAAATACCCTTCCATTCTACTTCATTTTCACACCACACAACCCCTTCTTCTCACCCTTGGCCGAACCATCACTCTCCCTTCTCCACCATATTTTCTTCTTCTTCTTCTTCTCTTATTTTTTCTCTTGCTCGAGGGCGAGTAATATTTTAAGTTTGGTGTGGTAAAAGCATAAGCTTTTTTTGTTTTTCCATTACCAATGGCACCTAAGGCCGGAGTATCCTCTAGAAAAGGAAAAGGGAAGACAAAAGCTTCCACCTCCGAGTCATGGGAGATGGAAAGATTCATCTCCAAGAGCCATCAAGACCACTTCTATGATGTTGTGGCAAAGAAGAAGGTGATCCCTGAGGTCCCTTTCAAGCTCAAGAGATCCGACATGAAGTCCGAAGAAGAGGTTGGGAAGTCTTAACCAACCCCATACAACAAGTCGGAATCTTAATGGTTCAAGAGTTCTATGCCAATGCATGGATCACTAGGAACCATGATCAAGGTATGAACCCGAGTCCAAAGAATTATCTCACAATGGTTCGGGGGAAATACTTGGATTTCAGTTCGGAAAATGTAAGGTTGGCATTCCACTTGTCCATGATGCAAGGTGATGAACGCCCCTACACTAGAAGGGTCAACTTTGATCAAAGGTTGGACCAAGTCCTTATGGACATTTGTGTGGAAGGAGCTCAATGGAAGAGAGACTCCAAAGGCAAGCCAGTCCAACTAAGAAGACTGGACCTCAAGCCTATAGCTAGAGGATGGTTGGAGTTCATTCAACGCTCCATCATTCCTACTAGCAACCGATCTGAAGTTACTGTGGATCGGGCCATCATGATTCATGGCATCATGATTGGAGAGGAAGTAGAAGTTCATGAGGTCATCTCCAATGAAATCTACAAAATAGCCGACAAGCCTTCACCCATGGCACGGTTAGCTTTTCCTCACCTTATTTGCCATCTATGTTACTCAGCTGGAGTTATCATAGAAGGAGACATCTCCATTGAAGAGGATAAGCCCATCACCAAGAAGAGGATGGAGCAAGCAAGAGAAGCCCCTCACGGTTCTCAAGAGGTGCATGAGGAAGCTCATCATCAAGAAATCCCTGAGATGCCTCAAGGGATGCACTTTCCTCCAAACAACTATTGGGAGCAACTCAACACTTCCTTAGAAGGTTTGAGCCATAATGTGGAACAATTAAGGGTGGAACATCATGAGCACTCCGTCATTCTCTAAGAAATAAGAGAATATCAAAGAGCAATGAGGAAGGAGCAACAAAGGCAAGGAAGGGACATAGAAGAGCTAAAGAACATCATTGGTCCTTCAAGAAGAAGACGCCACTAAAGGTGGATTCATTCCTTGTTCTTTACTTCTTTCTGTTTTCGGTTTTTAATGTTATGTTTATCTATGTTTTGTGTCTTTATTTCATGATCATTAGTATGTAACCATGCCTTAAAGCTATGAATAAAATCCATTAATCCTTCACTTCTCTTAAATGAAAAATGTTTTAATTCAAAAGAACAAGAAGTACATAAATTTCGAAAATAGCTCTTGAATTTAGTTTAATTATATTAATGTGGTGACAATACTTTTTGTTTTCTGAATGAATGCTTGAACAGTGTATATGTCTTTTGATCTTGTTGTTTATGAATGTTAAAACTGTTGGCTCTTGAAAGAATGATGAACAAAGAGAAATGTTATTGATGATCTGAAAAATCATGAAATTGATTCTTGAAGCAAGAAAAAGCAGTGAAAAAAAAAAGAGAATGAGCAATAGAAAAAGCCACGAGCCCTTAAAACCAAAAGGCAAGGGTAAAAAGGATCCAAGGCTTTGAGCATCAATGGATAGGAGGGCCTAAGGAAATTAAATCCAGGCCTAAGCGGCTAAATCAAGCTGTCCCTAACCATGTGCTTGTGTCATGAAGGTCCAAGTGAAAAGCTTGAGACTGAGTGGTTAAAGTCGTGATTCAAAGCAAAAGAGTGTGCTTAAGAGCTCTGGACACCACTAACTGGGGACTCTAGCAAAGCTAAGTCACAATCTGAAAAGGTTCACCCAGTTATGTGTCTGTGGCATTTATGTATCCGGTGGTAATACTGGAAAACAAAGTGCTTGGGGCCACGGCCAAGACTCATAAGTAGCTGTGTTCAAGAATCAACATGCTTAACTAGGAAAGTCAATAACACTATCTGAAATTCTAAGTTCCTAGAGAAGCCAATCATTCTAAAACTTCAAAGGAAAAAGTGAGATACCAAAACTGTTCAGAAGCAAAAAGCTACAAGTCCCGCTCATCTAATTATAATTAATATTCATGATATTCTGGAATTTATAGTATATTCTCTTCTTTTTATCCTATTTGATTTTTAGTTGCTTGGGGACAAGCAACAATTTAAGTTTGGTGTTGTGATGAGCGGATAATTTATACGCTTTTTGGCATTGTTTTTAGGTAGTTTTTAGTAAATTCAAGCTACTTTTAGGGATGTTTTCCTTAGTTTTTATGTTAAATTCACATTTCTGGACTTTACTATGAGTTTGTGTGTTTTTCTGTGATTTCAGGTAATTTCTGGCTGAAATTGAGGGACTTGAGCAAAACTCTGAAAAAGGCTGACAAAAGGACTGCTGATGCTGTTGGAATCTGACCTCCCTGTACTCAAAATGGATTTTCTGGAGCTACAGATTTCCAAATGGCGCGCTCTCAACGGCGTTGGAAAGTAGACATCCAGAGCTTTCCATCAATATATAATAGTCCATACTTTATTCGGAAATTGACGACATAACTTGGCGTTGAACGCCAAGTACATGCTGCTGTCTGGAGTTAAACGCCAGAAAAACGTCATGATCCGGAGTTGAACGCCCAAAACACGTCATAACTCGGAGTTCAACTCCAAGAGAAGCCTCAGCTCGTGGATTGATCAAGCTCAGCCCAAGCATACACCAAGTGGGCCCCGGAAGTGGATTTATGCATCAATTACTTACTCATGTAAACCCTAGGAGCTAGTTTATTATAAATAGGATGATTTACTAATGTATTAGACATCTTTGGTCTCAGCTTTGTTTTATTCTTCATCCTAAGAGGCTATTGATCACGTTTTAGGGGGCTGGCCATTCGGCCATGCCTGAACCTCTTACTTATGTATTTTCAACGGTGGAGTTTCTGCACACCATAGATTAAGGGTGTGGAGCTCTGCTGTACCTCAAGTATTAATGCAATTCTATTTTCTTTCATTCAATTCTCTCTTATTCTTATTCCAAGATATTCATTCGCACCCAAGAACATGATGAAGGTGATGATTATGTGACGCTCATCACCATTCTCACCTATGAACGCGTGTGATTGACAACCACTTCCGTTCTACATGCAACAGAGCTTGAATGTGTATCTCTTAGATTCCCCAACAGAATCTTCGTGGTATAAGCTAGATAGATGGCGGCATTCATGAGGATCCGGAAAGTCTCACCTTGTCTGTGGTATTCCGAGTAGGATCCTGGGAGTCCGGAAAGTTTAACCTTGTCTGTGGTATTCCGAGTAGGATTCCGGTAATGAATGACTGTGACGTGCTTCAGACTTGCAAGTGCTGGGCGTGATGACAAACGCAAAAGAATCAAGGGATTCTATTCCAGTAGGCGCGGGAACCAACCAGTGATTAGCCGTGCTGTGACAGAGTGCGTGAGCGTAGTTTTCACTGCGAGGATGGGATGTAGCCTTCGGCCAGGTGATGCCTCCAGACGATTAGCCATGCGAGTGACAGCCGCAAAGGACCATTTTTCCGAGAGGATTAAAAGTAGCCATCGTCGAACGGTGAACCCCTATACACAGCTTGCCATGGAAAGGAATAAGAAGGATTGAGTTGAAGCAGTAGGAGAGTAGGCGTCCTTGAGCCATACAGTATCTCCATATGCTTATCTGAAATTCCCACCAATGAATCTGCATAAGTATTTCTATCCCTTTTTAATTCTTCTATTTCCTTATTTCTATTTTCGAAACCATAAACCAATTTAATCTGCCTGACTGAGATTTACAAGGTGACCATAGCTTGCTTCATACCAACAATCTCTGTGGGATCGACCCTTACTCGCGTAAGGTTTATTACTTGGACGACCCAGTACACTTGCTGGTTAGTTGAACGGAGTTGTGTTCACTCGTGCCAATTTCAAATTCCATAATTTTACAATGAGTACAACTTAAAGAATATGGATCACAATTTCGTCCACCAATGAGCTTCCTCACAAGGTTGCCCGGAGGACTTGTTGTTGCCCCATTTAAAAGCTTTTCCTTTCTCCCTCCTTGGTGGCCAACCTAAAAGGATAGAAAAGGAAAGGAATATTAAGCCTATGACAAAGATATCAAAGCAAATAGAACATAGGCGGGGGTTAATGCCAAGTAGGAGTATGGTTCTCTACTACATGGTAGCTACAACATGTAGAGGAGGAAACAATAAGAGAAAATGGCATATCAATGATACTTGATGCAAGAGTAAGGTCAAAGCATGAAGAGCATGATGAGTATCAAGTTCAAACAAGAGAGAGTGGGCCATGAAAGACAATATAAGGTCATATCAATGCATAAAGAACACAAGTGCATAAAAGATTGAGCATTGATTTGAAGAGAAACACCACCCAACAATATGAAACAAGTCAAGAGGCACCATAGTAATGCAAGGAATCCTCAACAATTGAGTAGGAAGATGCAACACCATTATTAAAATGACTTAAAAAAAACGAAAACATGCTACAAAAACTAAATGAAAATGGGAAGAGTAGAAGTATGCGAATGTGATAAGCAAAAAAAATGGAAGGGGAGAAAAAAAACTCTTTTTTTTTACCGACGCGTACGCGTTATGCGTGCTTACGCGTCGATGTGCATATTGGCCTAAGGACGTGTACGCGCCAGATGTGCGCACGCGTGCGTCGAGTTAGGCGAGAGGCATAATGTTGGCCCAAGTCTGGCACAACTCTCGGGTAAAAGTACCAGGAGTGTAGATCATGCAATCGACGCGCGCGCACACAGTGTGCGTGCGCGTGCATTGCCAATTTAAGATCATGTGCGCGTATGCGCCAAGTGCGCGCACGCGTGCACAGACTTGTGCCTTAGGCCCAATGTTCGCACAGTGCAGGCCTAACTCTCAGGTTTTTTGGCTGGAGGTGAAATTTTGCATCCACGCGTACGTGTACAGTGCGCGTGCGCATGGATGGTCGAAAATGCTTGAGGTGCGCGTACGCGTGTTGTGCACGCGCGTGGATTGGTGCTCTATTTTTCAAAAATTTTTTTCTAAGTTCTTGCACCAATCCAAGCCTTTCGATCCTCCAAACAGCTACCAAAACACCCTAATATCTTATTTATCATATTATACTTCTAACTAAACTTAACAAACCAATAAAAACATGAAATTAAACTAATTCTACCAATATTTACAAAGAAAGAAAATGAAAAGAGGTTACCATGGTGGGGTGTCTCCCACCTAGCACTTTTATTTATTGTCCTTAAGTTGGACTTATGGGGAGCTCCTCTCAAGGTGGCTTGTGCTTGTACTCATCTTGGAACTTCCACCAATGCTTGAATCTCCATTGTGCCCCAAGACTTCTTATTTGTTGCACCAAGTGTTGATGGAGTTCTTCACAAGCTTGGGGTTCCCAAGGTTGATCCTTATGTATTCTGGGATCCCATATCTTGTTTCTACACCCATCTTTGAGTTGATTATCATTATTCCACTTGGGTGGCATAATCTTGGAATTCTCAAAGAAGCTTCCAAACAACTTCCTAGACCCATGCAATTTGGTTCCACACCAACCATTGCTCTTGAATTTTGAGCTTGCAACCGTCATGAGCTCAGAATGATGTTTCCAACCACTACACAACTCTTTCCTACTCTTAATCCACAAAGAGCTCAAAGTTGACCATCATTTTGAATCAAGCCATATTCAAGCGAGAAAGTAAAGCTTAGGGATAAGAATTTTACCCACTTGAATGTTGTGTTGGATGGTGACTTGGGGAGGGAGACCTCCCCACACTTAGACAATGCAAGGTGTACTTCTTGATGATTAGGATTTTGACGGTTTAGAATTTACAAATGAATTCTCGTTGCAAGTATAGTTTCTAAACCAATCACTAATCCTTTCATACAAAAAGTTGTTTGTCACTAAAATAAACCCCTAAAATTTATAAACCGAAGTATTGGAACCTCGGGTCGTTCTCCCTAGGAATTACAATAAAGTGTCTTGTTATTGGTTGTGAGTTATTTTGGGGTTTTGATAAGAAGCATGAAAGATAAATGACAAGAAAGTAAACTAAGGCCTAAAAAGGTCTTGGCAAGGGTTGGTGGTCAAGGATCTATATCCTAATCACTAACCACAATATGAGAATTGGCAAGGATTAATCTCATTAAATCATCCTCTAACTAGTAGTAAAGGAAAGTCAAATGAGCTATATCAATCCTAGTCCATAAGTCCTAACTCTCCACTAATTCAATTAGTGAGAACTAGAGTCAATGGATCCCAATCATCAATTACTTGGACATTAGTAACTCAAGAGGTCCTAAGTTACCTTTCCAAGCCAAGAGTATAAAATTCTACTCTAAAATCCAACCAAGCATTTCATCAAACACTTGGAAGGCATAAAAGGAAAGCATAGTAAAATTGTAAAAAAAGTAAATCTACACTACTCAATTGCAAGGAACTAAACAACAACAAATCAAATGAACACAATTATTATGAATTACCTCTAATTGAATTGAAAGAGAATAGGAGGAACAAAAGTATATCTACAACAAAGTATAAGAACAACATAAAGGAAATTACAACAAAAGAATAGAGGAAGATGAATGTAACAACAAAGAATTGAAAGGTAGAAGTAGAAGAAAATGAATTAAAATCTAAATCTAAGAACTAAACCTAATCCTAATCCTAATCCTAGAGAGAAGTGAGAGCTTCTCTCTCTAGAAACTAACTCTAACTACTAAACTATGCTAATGGTAACTAACATGTCCATCCCTCTTCCATCCTTGGCTTAAATAGGATCAGAAATGAGTTGGATTGGGCCCACAAGGCTTGCAAATTCGCTAGCCACGAGTTTGCATGAAGTGAACCACGTGCACCAACAGCGCGTACGCGTACAGTGCACGTACGTGTCCTTATACATATAGCAACTATGGAAAATCTTATATCGTTTCGATGCCCCGGATGTTAGCTTTCCAACCCAACTGAAACCGCATAATTTGGACCTTTGTAGCTCAAGTTATGGTCGTTTAAGTGCAAAGAGGTCGGCTTAACAGCTTTCCAGTTCTTTCTTTTCTTCATGAGTTCTCCAACTTTTCATACTTTCTTTCTTCATTTCCTTGATCCAATCTTTGCCTCCTAAACATTAAATCACTTAACAAACATATCAAGGCATCTAATGGAATCAAGGAGAATTAGATTTAGCTATTTTAAGTCCTAAAAAGCATGTTTTCACTCTTAAGCACAATTAAAGGAGAATATACAAAACCATGCTATTTCATTGAATAAATGTGGGTAAAATGTGATAAAATCCCCAAAAATTAATACAAGATAAACCCTACAAATGGGGTTTATCAACCTCCCCACACTTAAACCAAGCATGTCCTCATGCTTAAACCAAGAGAAAGCGAAGGGCATCAACATTTATTCAATGGAAACTAACTAAATGCAATCTACCTACATGCAACTATCTAAATGAATGCAATTGCTTGGTCAAAATAAATCAATTTCCAAGAAGCATATATGCATGAGGGCTAAAGGACTAGCAAGTCTAATCCACAATTGAATTGAGCTATTAAATATTTTTTTTTACAAACTTGCATGAAAGGAGATGATCATAGGTGGAGATATGTAACTGAGCATCAAACCCTCACCGGATGTGTTTGCACTCTATTCACTCAAGTGTTTAGGGTTGACTCTCTCAATTCTCCTCTATTTCATGCTTTCTAAGATTTGTTTTTCTTCTAACAATCAACAAATATTTCATGCATGCATACATCTATCATGAGGTCTTTTCTTTGGTTGTAATGTGGCTAGGGTCAAGGTAGGATGCATATATGGTTAAGTGAGCTTGAAGTTTGAATCTTTGATAAGCTTAGACTTCCCACCTAACCTATGACATCCTATACAATTTTAAAGCTAGCCTAACTACCCATCCTTCACTTTTTCACATACTCATGTATCCATTTTCATTTCACAACACTTATGCATTGATTTTATTGAGCTTCACTTTGGGGCATTTTGTCCCCTTTTTATTACTTTTCTTTTTCTTTTTTTTCTTTCTTTTTCTATTTTTTTTTTCATATTGTTTTTTCTTTTTCTTTTCTTTTTTTTTTCTTTTGTTTTTCTCATTTTTTTCTTTCTATATACAAGAGTATCAATGCATAAAGTTTTACATTTGATCAATACATGAGTATGTACCCAGTTCTCAATATTTTCAATAAAATACAAAATACACCCCTTTTATTCACCCAATGTCCCAAGTTTTTCCACTCTTGAATGATGCTCACACACACTAGCCTAAGCTAATCAAAGATCCAAATAAGGAACAATTAATGTTTTTCACTTAAAGGCTTGTAATGTGCTAAAATAAGAACAAGTGGGTTAAGCATAGGCTCAAATTGGCTAACAATGGAAGATAAAAGGTAAGGCTATTTGGGTAAGTAAGCTCAATCAAATGATGGCCTCAATCATATAAATGCATGAATACACAAAATAATGGACATAAAGAATCAAACAAATCAAAGATTACAATCATAGAAAGAGAATAATGCACACAAGAAGGAAAATAAGTGGTTATAAGATGTAACCACACCATTAGGCTCAAATCTCACTTGCTTGTGTTCTTAGCTCAAAAACATGATCCACAATATATATAATTCAAGCAAGTTCTATGAAAAGTTTTTACTCAAATCAATTGGTGCCCTATAGATAGAATTCTTGAAAATTTTCATTATTTTGACTAAGCTTATTGTGTATATATATGCAAAAATAAAAAAAAATGCGAGTAAAAATCCTAAAATCCTAGAATGAAATGCACAAGTGTTAGGATTAGAAATTTGTCACCCAAAATCGCCGGCCGGTCGGACGACCTCCCCACACTTAAAAGTTTGCATCGTCCTCGGTGCACTCAAAGATGAGTAAGGGGGTACGGCGAATCTCCGGATTGCTGCGTGTTCTTTCTTCCGCTTCCATGTTTGCTTGTGGTGCATTGTTCATGGAAAACAAAAATATAACACCATAAGATGAGACAATACAAAATCAAGGAACCATACTTTGTTGGAGTGAGGTAAATCACTAGAATTGAGTGAGTGAATTAGTGTGACATTAAGAAATATTAGTGTGTGAATTCTAAATTGCGCGGTTTAGAACACACATTAGCATAAAAGCTATGTCACAAAAGAAGCATGCACTTTACTCATTCTAGTATGCTTGAGATGCTTTAAGTGAACTTGTAAGGTAAAACAAGCATTAAAGAAGCAAGAAAGCATGCAAGCTAAGCCTATAGATGCATATGTTCATGAAATACAATGCATTAAGGTAAATGCACAACATCATCCATCAAAAAGTTGCCTAATTACAAAATAAGGCTCAAATCACATGGTGGCCAAATCATGCAATTCAAAAAGAGTTACAAGCTCGAAGGCAATTCTCATCACTTGGTATTCTAAAAAGGTAAGCATGAAAAACTCAAAACCAAGTAGCAAAATATAACCTCAATCATAGAATCCAACAAAGATTGTAAACATAATGATGTTAAGAAAACGTCCCTTTTTAATACTTAGCAGCAATTAATGGTAAACAAGAATATCAATCCAACACTTATGATGAAAAGAGAGAAAATAAAATGAAAACTAAACTAAAACTAACTAATCAACTAACGAACTAACTAATTAACTAACTAACTAACTAATAACTAACTAAAATAAATGGTTATCGATGGTGTTTAGAAGTGTTGGATGAGGGGTAGGAGGAGGGAAGAAGAAAGGAGAAGGAACGAATTAGAAGGAGGAGAAGAAAAGAAATGTGGTGAAGGAAGGAAATCTGCGCGTACGCGCGCATGGCGCGCGCGTGTCGATGGCTTATTTCGAGAGTGGTGCGTACGCGTCATGTGCACATCCGCGCAAGTGGGGTTGTGCCAAAGGCACAACGTTGGTGCGGCGTAGGCATAACTCTCTGGAAAATGTATGGAATGTGGAACTTCTCAATCCACGCATATGCACGCATGGCGCGCGCGCGTGGATGGTCGAAAATGCTAGATGCACGCGTACGCACGCAGTGCGCGTACGCGTGGATGGTGCTCTGTTTTTCAAAAATTTTTGCTATGTTTTTGCACCAATCCAAGCATTCTAAACCTCCAAGCATCTACCAAAACACCCTAAAACCTTATTTAACATGATAAAATACTAATTAAACTCAACCAACTAATCTAAACATGAAATTAAACTAGTTCTACCAATATGTACAAAAGAGAAAATGAAAGGATTTTACCATGGTGGGGTGTCTCCCACCTAGCACTTTTATTTATTGTCCTTAAGTTGGACTTATGGGGAGCTTCTCTCAAGGTGGCTTGTGCTTGTACTCATCTTGAAACTTCTACCAATGCTTGGACTTCCAATAAACTCCATCATTCAAGATTAATATCTCCAAGCTTTGATGGAGTTCTTCATAAACCATGGGCTCCCAATGTTGATCCTCATGTGTTCCCGGATCCCATATTTTGTCTTCACACCCATCTCCAAGTTGATTATCATTAATCCATGTGGGTGGTGAGCAAGGTGAATTCTCAACAAAATGACCAAACATCTTTCTAGACCCATGTACTCTAGTTATACACCAACCCTTGTTATTAAGCTTTGAACATGTAACCATGGTAAGCCTAGAATGGCATTTCCAACCACTAACCATCTCCTTTTTACTCTTAAAGCCACAAATATATCTAAGTTGACCATCCGTTTCAAAAAAACTATATTCAAGGGGAATAATAAAGCTTGAGTATAAGGAATTTACCCACTTGAATGAGAGAGTGGATGGTGGTGGCTTGGGGAGAGGTATTTCCAATGTGCTAGTAAACTCCACTCCCTTGTTTTCTTCCTTGATTGCCTCCACCTTTTCACAAACTTCTTCACTTTCAATCCTTTGTTCATCATTTTCATCCCACTCTTCTCCATCACTCAAATCATAAATGGGAGGACGAGAGAAATCTACCTCCATATCACTTTCAAATTTAGTAGGAGAAGGTTCTTCAAATTTAAAAGATTCTTCACCAAGAAGATTGGATGCATGATCTTCATCACCAAGGGAACTCAATTCTTGCTTCACTCCTTCCAAGTCTTCATATGGGCTATGCCTTGGAGGTTGTGCACATTCCTCCTCAACATCAACTTCAATCTTCTTGGAGGAGTTTTCTATAACTCTAGGTTCCCATGGAGGTTCCGCATCTCCTAAGTCTTCAACCATTTCTTCCTTTTCTTCAATAATCATAGGCTTCTCCAATTGTTCTAACACAAAGTAGGATTCTTCCTTTTCCACCGGAGTTTCCAATCTCTCCTTCATGCTATGTTCCTCTTTAAATTCTCCACATGTAGCCATGGGAGTTCCTTGAGTGTCCAAAAGTTGGGATGCTAGCCGGTTTACCACCTCATCCAAGGCGGTCATGAATTGTTGCACATCCCTTGTCATCTCCTCTTGTCCTTGAAGAAGAACACCGAGGGTTTCATCTATTAGAGGTTGGGGTAGATGGGAGGGTTCATCATATTGGAGAAAGGGTTCATTATAGGAAGGTGGTTCTTCTTGGTAAGGTGGTGGTGTGTATTGAGGTGGTTTTTGGGAGTAGTAATCTTGGAATTGTGGTTCCATGTATGGCTCATATGGTTCAAAAGGAGGTTAGTATGGTAGGTAAGGATCATGGTCATATGGAGGTGTTTGTTGAAAATAGGCTTGTGAGTGTGGTTGAGGTTCATGTTGAGGATATGACTCATAGGCATATGGTGGTGGTTCTTGAAAATCACAAGGAGATTCACCATAGCCATTGGATTGGAATGCATCATAGAATGGCTCTTCTTCATAGTGCATTGGTGGAGGTTGTTGCCATGAGGATTGATCATATGCATATGGCTCCTCCCACCTTTGGTTGTCTCATCCTTGATACACTTCTTCATTGTAGCTCCCATCACCTACAACATAATTGTAACTACACTCATAGCCAAAGTGAGAATTCATGGTAGCAAGATAAAGCAAAACAAAAACTAGTAACAAATAAAGAGAACAAATTTCTACAACTACCAAAAGCTAACAAAGAGGCAAAAGACAAACATATTCACAATATTCACAAATATACAATAACCAATAACATAACACCATTGCAATTCCCCGGCAACGGCGCCATTTTGATGATTAGGATTTTTGACGGTTTAGAATTTACAAATGAATTCTCGTTGCAAGTATAGTTTCTAAACCAATCACTAATCCTTTCATACAAAAAGTTGTTTTTCACTAAAACAAACCCCTAAAATTTATAAACCGAAGTATTGGAACCTCGGGTCGTTCTCCCTAGGAATTACAATAAAGTGTCTTGTTATTGGTTGTGAGTTATTTTGGGGTTTTGATAAGAAGCATGAAAGATAAATTACAAGAAAGTAAACTAAGGCCTAAAAAGGTCTTGGCAAGGGTTGGTGGTCAAGGATCTCTATCCTAATCACTAACCACAATATGAGAATTGGCAAGGATTAATCTCATTAAATCATCATCTAACTAGTAGTAAAGGAAAGTCAAATGAGCTATATCAATCCTAGTCCATAAGTCCTAACTCTCCACTAATTCAATTAGTGAGAACTAGAGTCAATGGATCCCAATTATCAATTACTTGGACATTAGTAACTCAAGAGGTCCTAAGTTACCTTTCCAAGCCAAGAGTATAAAATTCTACTCTAAAATCCAACCAAGCATTTCATCAAACACTTGGAAGGCATAAAAGGAAAGTATAGTAAAATTGCAAGAAAAGTAAATCTACACTACTCAATTGCAAGGAACTAAACAACAACAAATCAAATGAACACAATTATTATGAATTACCTCTAATTGAATTGAAAGAGAATAGGAGGAACAAAAGTAGATCTACAACAAAGTATAAGAACAACATAAAGGAAATTACAACAAAAGAATAGAGGAAGATGAATGTAACAACAAAGAATTGAAAGGTAGAAGTAGAAGAAAATGAATTAAAATCTAAATCTAAGAACTAAACCTAATCCTAATCCTAATCCTAGAGAGAAGTGAGAGCTTCTCTCTCTAGAAACTAACTCTAACTACTAAACTATGCTAATGGTAACTAACATGTCCATCCCTCTTCAATCCTTGGCTTAAATAGGATCAGAAATGAGTTGGATTGGGCCCACAAGGCTTGTAAATTCGCTAGCCACGAGTTTGCATGAAGTGAACCACGTGCACCAACGGCGCGTACGCGTCCTTATACATATAGCAACTATGGCAAATCTTATATCGTTTCGAAGCCCCAGATGTTAGCTTTCCAACCCAACTAAAACCGCATCATTTGGACCTCTGTAGCTCAAGTTATGGTCATTTAAGTGCGAAGAGGTCGGCTTGACAGCTTTCCGGTTCTTTCATTTCTTCATGAGTTCTCCAACTTTTCATGCTTTCTTTCTTCATTCCCTTGATCCAATCTTTGCCTCCTAAATATTAAATCACTTAACAAACATATCAAGGCATCTAATGGAGTCAAGGAGAATTAGATTTAGCTATTTTAAGTCCTAAAAAGTATGTTTTCACTCTTAAGCACAATTAAAGGAGAATATACAAAACCATGCTATTTCATTGAATAAATGTGGGCAAAATGTGATAAAATCCCCAAAAATCAATACAAGATAAACCCTACAAATGGGGTTTATCACTTCTTTAGGCTCTTCTTTAGTTGTTTCCACCTCTTCACAAGCTTCTTCAATTTCAACCTTTTCCCCTTTTTCACTTGGCTTGGTGTTGTCTTCAAGAACTTCATCTTGCCCAATGGGAGGTGATTCAATTTTGGATAGGAATTCTTTGATGAATGAATCCATCTCTTGATCAACCTCTTCATATTCTTCAATTTCAATATACACCATGCCAACTTTTCCCTCTTGGTAGCTCTCCTCCAATTCACTCTCTTTTTCGTTGCTCACAATGGGTACGGGAGGTTGTGCACATTCTTTTATAATTTCAACTCCATGTCCAATGGGAGAGGATTCGATTGTAGATAGAAATTTATCCATGATTGAATCCATCTCTTGATAAGCCTCTTCCAAGTCTCCAACGATGATATGCCTTGGAGGTTGCGCACCCTCCTCAACATCAATATCAAGCTTCTTGGAAGAGTGCTCCATGATGCTACATTCCCTTGGACTTTCAACATCTCTTAAATCTTTAACCACCTCTTCCTTTTCTTTAATGATCATAGGCTCCTCCAATTGTTCTAACACAAAACTTGATTCTCCCTTCTCTACCGGATTGTCCAATTTCTCCTTCATACTTTGCTCTTCTTTAGGTTTTTCGCATGTGGCTACGAAAATACCTTGAGTGTTCAAAAATTGGTAGGCAAAAGTGTGTACCACCTTGGTCAAATTGGTCACAAACTCAAGTGTATCCCGCTTCATGGCCTCTTGTCCTTGAAGTAACAAAGTGAGAGAATCGTCTATTGGGTTTGGGGTGGGTAGGAAGGTTCATCATTTTGGAGAGAGGGTTCATAATAGGAAGGTGGTTCTTCTTGGTAAGGTTGTGGAGATTGTGTGTATTGAGGTGGTTCTTGGGAGTAATCTTGATAGGGTTGTGGTGGTTCTAAGGGTTCTTGCTCATAATGGTCATAAGAGTATGGCATGGATGATTGGTGATATGGTGAATATGGATCATAAGGCGGTGTTTGGAAATGAAAGGCTTGTGAGAATGGTTGAGGTTCATGTTGAGGATGAGATTCATAGGCATATGATGGTGGTTGTTGAGTGTCACAAAAAGAGTCATCATAGCCATTAAATTGACATGCATTAGGATGGGGATTATACCTATAAGTATCCGGAGGTTGTTGCCAATAGGAGTGATCAATTCCTTGAGGCTCCTCCCATCTTTGTTGGTTCCATCCATAATGAGTGTCATCATTGAAGTGCACATTTCCTACAACAAAATTAGAACCAAACTCAAAGCCAAAGTGAGAATTCATTATGGAAAGACAAAATAAAACTAACAAAATCTAGAAAACAAGCAAAAGACAAGCTATTTACAATATTCACATATGTACAATAACCAATAACATAACACCATTGCAAATCCCCGGCAACAGCGCCATTTTGATGATTAGATTTTTGACGGTTTAGAATTTCACTAATGAAATCTCATTGTAAAGTATAGTTTCTAAACCAAACAATAATCCTTTCATACAAAAAGTTGTTTGTCATTAGTACAAACCCCTAAAATTTATAAACCGAAGTATTGGACCTCGGGTCGTTCTCCCTAGGAATTGTAATGAAGTGTCTTGTTATTGGTTGTGAGTTATATTTGGGGTTTTTAAGATTTTGGACAAGAAATATAAATGGCAAAGAAAATAAACTAACAACTAACAAAGCTCTTGGCAAGATATGAGAACTAGAAGTCCTATCCTAGTTATCCTCCTCAATTGTGATGACAAATTGTCCATTACTCCCACTTAGTTAACCTCTAACCATGGAGGAAAGTCAAGTGGATGAATCAATTTGATTCCTCAAGTCCTAATCAACTCCTAAAGGAAAGACTAGCTTTAGAGGCATTCAAATCAATTAGCAACTTCTAATTATCAATCAACAAAGGAATTAGATAACTCAAGAGTCACTAATTACTCTACCTAGGCCAAGAGGAACAAAACCTACACTAAAATCCAACCAAGCATTTCATCAAACACTTGGAAGGTGTAGAAGAAAAGCATAGTAAATCACAACAAGAATAGAATCTAACAACAATTATTGCAAATAATTAACAACAACAATCAAGGAAATCACAATTATCATGAATTACCTCAAATTGCATTATTGAAAGAAAACAAAGGAACAACAATCTATCCAAAACAAAGTGAAGAATTACAATTATTAAAGCACATAACTAGAAAAAGGAAGAGGAAAAGATTAAGACTTGATAAAGGAGAAGTGAATTAAAGCATGAATTAAACCTAGATCTAAGAAGAGAAATTAACCTAAACCTAATCCTAATTCTAGAGAGAAGTGAGAGCTTCTCTCTCTAAAAACTACTCTAAACTAAAGCTATGACTAATGGTAAAAAGTATGTTAATTCCTCTTCAATCCTTGGCTTAAATAGCATCAGAAATGAGTTGGATTGGGCCCACAAGGCTTCTAAAATCGCTGGCCACGTGTTGCATTAAATGGGTCATGTGCCACCATCGGCGCGTCCGCGTACCGTGCACGTGCACGCCCCTATACGCGATGCAACTATGGCAAATCTTATATCATTTCGAAGCCCCGGATGTTAGCTTTCCAACCCAATTGGAACCGCATCATTTGGACCTCTGTAGCTCAAGTTATGGTCAATTAAGTGCAAAGAGGTCAGGCTTGACAGCTTTTTGGTTCCATCATTTCTTCATGAGTTCTCCAACTTTACATGCTTTTTCTTCATTCTCTTAATCCAATCTTTGCCTCCTAAATCTGAAATCACTTAACAAACATATCAAGGCATCTAATGGAATCAAGGTAAATTACATTTATCTATTTCAAGACCTAAAAAGCATGTTTTCACTCTTAAGCACAATTAAAGGAGAATATACAAAACCATGCTATTTCATTGAATAAATGTGGGTAAAAGGTGATAAAATCCCCTAAAATCAATACAAGATAAACCCTACAAATGGGATTTATCATTTGTGTACTGTATCTCAACATTTTGTAGTAGTTTACTAACGAAGTATACCGGTTGTTGTTTGTGCTTTATTTCTATCACCAAAACAGAGCTAACAGTATTAGTAGAGATTGATAAATAAACAAATAAGGGCATACCTAGTGTTGGCCTTTGTAGGATTGGTAGAGAAGATAGTGTTTTCTTTATAATTTAAAATGCTTCTTCATAGTCCGAGCACCATTGGAAGGCTTCTTGCTTTCGTAACATTTTGAAGAAATGGTGTGAGTAACTGGAGATAGCGGGTAGAAATCTGGATAAGGTAGCCAACCTCCCTATAAAATGTTGGACTTCTTTGATTGTTCGTGGACTATGCATATCTATAATTGCTCGGCACTTTTTTGGGATTGCTTCGATGCCTCTAGAGATTAGCATAAAGCCCAAGAATTTGCCTCTTTGGACTCCGAATAAGCATTTCTTCGGATTCAGTTGCATATTATGGTATCTTAGCTGAGCAAATATTTCTTGTAGATCGGTACTATGGGTCCTTCCTTGTGGTGTTTTAACCACTATGTCGCCAACATAGACCTCAATGTTTCTTCCTATTTACTTAGCAAAAATTTTATCCATTAATCACTGATAAGTAGCACCTGCGTTCTTTAATCCAAAAGGCATTACTTTGTAACAATAATTACCATATTCAGTTATAAAGGATGTTTTGTCTTAATCTTGGGGATGCATCAGAATTTAGTTATAACTAGAGTAGGCATCGATGAAACTCAAAAGACCAAAACCTGAAGCATTGTCTACCAACTTTTCAATACATGGGAGAGGATAACATCCTTTGAACATGCTTTATTTAAGTTTGTAAAGTCTACACACATTCACCACTTACCTAAGGCTTTCCTTACCATAACCACATTAGACAACCAAGTTGTAAAGTGTAGTTCTCAAATGAAACCTGCCGCGAGGAGTTTTTGAGTTTCTTCTAAAGAGGCTATCTTCTTGTCCTCGCCCATGTTCTGTTTCTTCTGAGCTATAGGTCGGATAGCCTGGTTGATTTGTAGTTTGTGGCATATGAAGTTAGGATCAATACTTGGCATATATGTGGGAGTCCAGGCAAAAGGGTCCACATTTTCTTGGAGGATATTGAATATTTGGCATTTATCCTCTACAGACAGTGAACATCCAACATAAGTGAATTTATCAACATTGTTATTGAGAATTACCTTTTCAAGATCATCTGTAGGTGTAGGTCTTTTATGAATGTCCTCTCTAGGATTGAGCTCGGCTAATTTTTCATGTCTGTGATGTTGTGTATAGCTCGGGTATGTTTGGATTTTGCTGACTATTCCGGGCTTGCTTTAAAACTTGCATTATAGCAGTGTCGTGTTTTCTTTTGATTAAAATGAATTGTGCCACATGGTTATCTTACACATGAAACTTAATACACAAATGAACAGTAGATACTATAGCACCAAAATAATTTAAAGATGGTCTACTGAGAATAATATTGTAAGGGCTAACACAATCGACCACTAGGAATTGGATATCCATTGTCTTTGATAATGGATGTTCACCTAGTGTCATTTTTAACCATATGTACCCAAGAATAGGAACTCGTTTTATTGAGAAGCCCACAAGCTCTCCAGAGGATGGCTGTATTATCTTTTCGCGAGCTTCATTTTCTGAAAAGTGGAATAAATCAACACATCGACGTTGTTGCATGGGTCGAGGAAGACCTTCCTTACTAAAAGGTTTCCAGCCTGGATGGAGATAACAACTGGACCATCCAAGTTTGTTGCTTTTGCTTGATAATTAGAATGCTCAAAGGTTATAGTTGATGTTGATGACTGTGGTGCAACTTCGGATGGTACTCCTTCCACCACTAACATTGCTCGATACGTTCTTTTTCTTGCCGAGCTGGTAAGTCCTCCTCCTGAGCATCCTCCAGAGATACGGCTAATTAGACCCCTTGTCTGAGATGGTTGATATTTTACCTTCTCCTGTGCATTTGTGTTTTCAGGTTGGTTCCCGCCTGTCCTTGGTTGTCTTTGTTGGATGCGACCGTCAACATACTTGTCCAATAGGCCTTGTCTCGCTAGTCTTTCAAGAAGATCTTTGGCCATCACACATTCATCAGTGGTGTGGCCAAATTTCTGATGGAAAGCACAGTGCTTGAATTTGTCCATATATTTCTGATCTTTATAGGTCCTGGTTTTACTCGGTGATTTGATGATTTTAGCATTGAGTATTTTCTGGATGATTTCTTCTCTTTTGGTGTTAAAATGAGTATACACATCAAAATTTGGAGTTAGCTTGAAAGACTTCCTATCATCTTTATTTTGTGGTTTGGGTTGTCTTTTCTCCTCTCGGCGAGGTTGTTGTCTCTACAAATGCCAAACTTCACGGAGTTCTTCAATTTCCATCTACCCTGCAGTTTTCTTTCGAAACTCTGTCAATGTCTTCGATTTAGTTACTACTATAGTCTTTTAAAATTTTCCCAGATAGAGGCCGCTTTTAAGTGCATGTAAATGGAGAATCTCCATGGTTGATTTAGCAAACCATGTCATACAATCCTTTAAGCTCTCATGTTGACCTTGTCTGATAGTACTAAAGTAATCTGACTTGTGAACATATATCTTGGGGGCTGCAAAGTGGTTGGTGAAAGACACTACCAAGTCCTTGAAGCAATAGATAGAACCTACAGGTAACTTAGAAAACCAAATGTTGAGTTTAGTAAATAATAACAATATTTGATGATGACAAACATGTTGATGGTTGGGTTAAATGCCCAATTGGGATTTGATGGAACTATTGAGTGTTGCAAGCCCATGTTAATTGTGCAGCCCAAATTAAGAAGACAAGAAGCCCAACTAAAGAGACCAAGTGCTTCCAAGGTTGCTGAATGGAATTGAATCCATAACCCAGCCTATTGCTATTCAGGACAAAGGAAAGTAACTCTAAGCTGGTGGTACTATATTGTTTCGAATAAGGCACAAAGAGAAAGAAAAGTTCACTTTTTCTCTTGAGCACCAATGAGGAAGAAAGAAAAAGCAATCTCTGGTGGCTATGTCAAATCAAGATTGAAGATAAAAGCAAATGTTCAAATCAAGAAGGAAAAAGGTAAAATATTTTCATAAATATGCAAGTTAATTACTTGTTGATTTCACTTTCCTCTCTGCACAACCATTTCAGGTAATATGAAGAAAGTGGTGGTTACTTTTTTCTATTGTGAATCAATGGCTAATATTGAAACTTGGAGCCAAAGCACAAGGTTAATAGTTTTGATTTATCAAATACATTGAGGATTTGTTTTCAAGGAAGCTGCATTGCTTAACTCTGATTCAAATCCCTAAGTTTATGGTCTGATTGAAGAAAAAGAAAGTAAGTCCTCAGCTAGCTCAAGATTCAAGGAACTGACTTTGTGAAGGAAGCTCTAAGTGTGGAAACAAAACTAATACAAAAAGGAAAAATAATTCAGTTTGCAAGTAAGGAGAGAGAACTCGAGAGAAGAGAAGAGAAAAACCTTACAAATCTAAGTTTGAAGTTTTGGAAGTATTGCACCTACACTAAAAGGAGCATTTCGCCAAGATGGATAGCTACATTTGAGAGTTCAGAATCTGGGTTCAGCATATAGAGTTTGAGCTGTTCAACATCACTTCCTTCATAGTTAATCATTGAGTATTCTATTTGTATATTGTATCTTTTTTTTCTTTCTATTCATCAGTGGTAAAGGAGATATAAGAGAGGTATTAAGAAAAAAATCATTGAGAGAAAAGGCAAAGAGAAGAACTTGAAGAGAAAAGCTAAGATTTGTTTCTTGTCTCTTTTGATTGTATTTTTGTTTTACATCTTATATCTGATGTATCCCTTACTAAGTTGGATAAGCACTTATTGTGTCGAGAGTTTAGGAAGTTGCCTAGCCAAGTCAAGTTTATGTTGAAGCTTGATTTGTCCCTGATAGGATTAGGTTGAATCCTTAGAAATCGGTGTATGTAATACTTGAAATGATAGTGAAAATTCCACCAACTTTGTGGTGGAGATTGGATGTAGGTTGCATTGCACAAAACAACTTAACCAGGATATATGGTTGTATCTTCTTCTTCCCTGCATTGATTCTGTTTTTCACGATTTATGAGACAAAATAAAATTGTCTCCTACATAATCCATCTCGAAGACAAAACTGAAGCTAAGTTTCATTTTCTGGTTTGAGGCATAATTAATCAAGTTTAAAAGAATGCCATAGATTCAACCCCTTTCTCTAGGCCATCAAAAACCTTCACCAAAGTAACGCAACACCGTCTAAAAAAATTGAAAAAGATCGACAAAGTATAGAGTCAGAAGCACCATTAAAGAACCTCATAGATTGAAACTTAGTAACATAAATGTGAAGGCCTTAAAGGCCTTCGTACGGCTTTAATGTAGTCGACAGTACAAAATTCTTTAGCATCTGAAATTTCATGATATCCTCCGAAAAAGGATTGGACAGGGTCTTCCTCTCTTTGGGAGGGGTTACTTCCTCAAGATCCCATGACTGCATGCCTTTCTGGCTTGTGTCCTTGGGATCTCCATCAATTTTTTTTTCATTCCTTTCTTGATCTAGAAGCTCGGTCATTCTTTGGACTTCGGCTTAGAGTTCTGCATTTTGGGCCAGCAGCTCCAATTGTGTTAATTGCGAGATTCCGTTGTCAGCCATACTGGATGTCCCTGTAAAATAAGGCACGGGAATAAAATAAAAACAAAAACAAAATTATTTCAGTGGTGTTAGTCTATTTCGGGCTCCACGGTGGACGTCAATTTATTCTGTGTTAATCAGTTGCTTAGCCGAGGTATAACCCGAACTCTTCAGGAACAAGATTACTCGGTTTTGCTTATCTTCTCTTTCCCTCTTTCTGTATCTCCAAACGTCGGGGTTCCTACAAGAAAACACTCTGACGTCCAAGTCGGCAAGATCATCAAAGAAATATTCTTTTTTTAATAATACTTTCCGTTTTGCTATATTCCTTTCGTTTGATTCCTTCTTCGTTTTATAAGGGTTGGATCGTTCCGTTCGTGTTTGAAGTTGTGGTCCTTCGCAATAGGAGTGGTCGTTGTGTAATTTAAATGTTTGTTTCTGTCCATCATTATCGTGGGTTACTGATGCCGCTCATCTCGACTTCTAAAAACTATCGGCTATATATGCTCTGTCCGAGATATACTCTATTAATTCTGAAGTTTAAGGTATAATTTAATTATGTTACAGTGATTACAGTGATTATGGTAATTTAAAAAATATTCCTAAAATTAAAATAATATTTTTTATTATTAAATAATACATTTTAAAAAGTATGCCTACAAAAAGTATGATTTTAATGTTAAGAATACTTGCATAATCTAGTTACTATAGTATATATAGTGATACTAAAATTTACTTATATATATATGGTTAGGATTAAATAAAATTCTGAAAAAGAATATTTATTTATTTGAAAAATAAAAAATAAATTGTGGATTAATAACCACATTATGTTGATAATAAAATAAAGATAATTTCAACGATATGATGCTTATGGATCGTTATATTCCATTACTATTAAAGAATAAACCTCATCTTCAGTGGTCAGTCGGCTCTAGAATATGCTCCCCATTTTTGATGATATGAAGATTCCTTGCCATAGCACTTTTTTCCATTCCTTTGACTAAACTTGTGTAGATGGAATAGCCATGGTTGGGTGCAGTGATGAACAGATGATAATATATAATTAACAAACGAGCCTTTTATTTGGCAATGAACGTAAACTTTGATATAGAAATAATATACAATAATTTATCATGAGAAATTTTGAACACAAAATAATTGTGTGGACGTAAAATGGATTTGGAGTATGCGTCTCCCATCATTATTTCTACTTTTATTAAAGTGGGGTATGTTGGTTAGACTTTAGATAACCAATTTTGATTTTCTTTCTCTTTGTTATTTTTTTCTTTATTTTTTCTCTTTCAATATTAAAAAGCGAGGATATTAAACTTATTTTTATGTGTTTATCTAACGTTTATTTTAGTAAATTTTTTTGAAAAAGTATTTACTTCGTTGTGAGTTGCCTCAGATTTATATTAACTTTGCCACTATGGTTCGAACTCAGTTTTCAAAGGTCATTAAAATTTTCAGACGTGATAATGCTATGGAATATCGTGACTCCAAACTTTTAAATTTTCTCGCTGAACAGGGTACTTTGTCCGAATTTTCTTGTCCTGGTACCTCTCAACAAAATGGCAGAGCTGAGCGTAAACACCGTCATATTCTTGACTCTGTCCGTGCGATGCTTATTTCCTCTTCCTGTCCTGAGCGTGCTTGGGGTGAAGCTGTCCTCACTGCTGTTCATGCTATCAATAGACTCCCTTCTTCTGTTCTTGGTAACACTACTCCCTTTGAGCGTCTTTATCGTACTTCTCCTGATTACAGTTCTTTCCGTGTTTTTGGTTGTGTCTGTTTTGTCCTTCTTCAGCCTCATGAACATAATAAGCTTGAACCTCGGGCTCGCATGTGTTGTTTTCTTGGGTATGCTTCTGAACATAAGGGTTATCGTTGTTGGGATCCTATCTCTCGCCGTATTCGTATATCTCGTCATGTTGTCTTCTGGGAACATCACATGTTCTCTAGTTTTTCCTCCTTTGAGTCAATTCCTTCTACCCCATCACCGTTTTTTACTAACCCAAATGTTGATCTCTTTCCTAGTGATGATACTACAGGGTCTACCCCAAATCCACCACTCGAGGCTCCTGATCCTTCACCTTCTCCATCTCCCGATGATTCCAGTCCGGACGGCGATCCCACTCCTAGCGTCATGCCTCCTCCTCCCACTCGTTCTTCTAGGGTAAGGAATCCCCCTCCTCATCTTCTTGATTATCATTGCTTTTCTACTATTCTTCATCAACATGAACCTAAGTCATTCAGAGAAGCCTCCACAAATCCAAATTGGCAACAAGCAATGCAGGAAGAAATACAGGCTCTTGAAAAAGCACACACTTGGGATTTGGTTGATCCTCCTTCTGATCAGGAAGTTGTGGGCAGTAGATGGGTATACAAGATCAAGACTCGCTCTGATGGCTCTATTGACCGTTATAAGGCACGATTGGTTGCTCAAGGTTGTACGCAAGAGTATGGTATTGATTATGAAGAGACTTTTGCTCCTGTTGCTCGCCTTACGTCTGTTAGAGCTCTCCTTGCCATTGCTGCGGTTAAAAGATGGTCTCTCAGTCAGATGGATGTGAAGAATGCATTTCTTAATGGGGATTTGAAACAGAGAGTCTATATGAAACCACCTCCAGGATATCCTTGTCCTTCCAGTAAAGTTTGTCTCCTTCGCAAGGCACTTTATGGACTTAAGCAAGCTCCTCGTGAATGGTTTGACAAGTTCAGCACTACCATATGTAGTCTTGGATTTATTTCTAGTCCTCATGAGAATGCGCTTTTCATTCGTAAAAGCGACCGTGGAGTTGTTCTTCTACTTTTGTATGTTGATGACATGATCATTACTGGAGATGATGTTGATGGTATCTCTGATCTCAAGACCTCACTTCAGCGTACTTTTGAAATGAAGGATCTTGGTTCTCTCAGCTATTTTCTTGGTCTCGAGGTCATTTCCACAGATGATGGCATTTATCTCTCTCAGGCTAAGTATGCTTCAGATCTCCTTGCTCGCGCTGGGATTACAGATAGTCGCACCGAATCTACTCCTCTTGAGCCTAATGTTCGATTTACCCCTATGGATGGTACTGTTTTGGATAATCCGACACTTTATCGCCAGTTAGTTGGTGGTCTGGTCTACTTGACTGTCACCCGACCAGACATTGCCTATCCAGTTCATGTTCTCAGCCAGTTCTTGTCTGCTCCCCGTACTACTCACTATGCGGCAGTTCTTCGCATTCTTCGTTATGTCAAAGGCACTCTTTTTCATGGCCTTTATTTTTCTGCCCATTCCTCTTTGACCCTTCAGGCATACTCTGATGCTGATTGGGCTGGTGATCCCACTGATCGTCGTTCTACTACTGGTTATTGTTTGTTTCTTGGCGACGCTCTCATCTCTTGGCGTGCTAAGAAGCAAACGTTCACTGCTCGCTCAAGCACAGAAGCTGAGTACCGTGCCCTTGCTGACACCACTGCGGAGGTTATCTCGGTTCGTTGGCTTCTCGAAGATCTGGGTGCTCCTCAGTCGTCCCCCACTAATGTCTTTTGTGATAACCGCAGTGCTATTCAGATTGCCCATAATGATGTGTTTCATGAACGCACCAAACACATTGAGATTGATTGTCATTTTGTTCGGCAACGAATCCTTATTGATGCTGTTCGTCTCATTGCTGTTGGGACACTGGATCAGACTGCTGATATCTTCACGAAAGCTCATCACCCGACTCGCTTTCGGATTTTGTTATCCAAACTCAAGTTGGTATCCTTAGCTCCCACTTGAGTTTGAGGGGGGATGTTAGAGAATCATTAGAATCAATTTAGATCAATTAGCATCGTCTATATTTATATAGCATATCTGTACATTAATTGTAGGATTCTATGTCTTTATTACTTTGATTCATTTAGCACCTATAAATACCCCTTGTATATTGTACCTGAGTCACAACTCAATAATACACTTTTCACATCATTTTCTCAGTCTCTTGTTTCTATCAGTACTTTATAAAAATATATTATTATAAAGTACGTACAAACACTTATATTTGGTAAATAAAAAAATTTATGTATTTGTGTTTGTAACTTTTTAAAGTTAAAAATATTTATCAAAATTAAAATATCTAATATAATTTTATATATTAATTAATATTTAAATTTAATTTTTACATTAATATTTATTATAATATTTTTAAATTTTAAAAATTATTTTACTAAAATTACTTGTTATTTATACTTATTAAAAACTATTTTTAATTTAATTTACTAAATACAAATGTTATAATTTTTAAAAAATTAACTTTTATAAACTATTTTTTAAAAATAAAAATTATACCAAATTAAGCCTAATACTCATAGATTTAATCATCAGTTTTCACTCTTTTAAATGATTATTATTCATATAATTAATATAAAAATAATTATTTTTATTAACATAATATTACATAATTAAATTTATATATAAAGTATTTTATATAATATATTAAAATTAAATTCTATATTTGTTTACTATAAAATTAAGAACTGAGCAATCAGGGAAAATGAGTGAAACATAAAATATAGTTAACGAATTCTAACAATGCTCGCCACCTCACATTTTAAGCGTCACCTCGCACATTCAGCCTAGTGGTGGGGTCCTCCTTCTACACTTATAAATACATAGATTTTCTCAGCAATGATCAACATCATTTCCCTTCTCTGTTGTTACAACACTGCAGGGATCCAGGTATCATTTAATACGTTTCATTTTATTCTACTACTTCTTTTTTTACTTCAAATTATGTTCACTAATGTTATTTTCGTGTTAATGTGCATAAAAGTCTATGGATATTACTCTAAAGTACGTTTTATGTGGTTCACGTTGATTTGCACATTCATGCGTTGATTATCATGTAATAATTCATGGCCTATGATTATGATTGCTACTAATTAATATTTTCGTTTTAACAAAGTTCAGGCAAATTGAGATCATTGAGCTGTGAATTGCAAGATTTGATCTTTGAGCCCAGGATCCTTTGATCGTTCATCAGGTATGTACAAATTTTTGCATTGGTATGTTTAACTGTATCTATAAGTCGAATTTTTTAGAGAAAAGAAAGTAAAGTCGCTTCAACTTTAAAGAATTATTTGAGTTCATTACTCTAAAAGATCCCTCTCTCTTATCTTCTTTGTTCCACAATTTTTGTTCTTCGAACGGACCTTATAATACGTTTGCAAAAAAAGAACACTGAGACAAAGATACAAAATTTGTGTTTGAGAGATAAGATATAGATAGAGACTTGTATTTAGAGATATTGAATTAGTGTATTTTATGTTCATCATAACAAAAAAAATTAAGTAACAAGGACACAATTTATTTTTTATTTTTTATTATTTTTATTAATTTTTTATAATTATATTTTTTATTATTATATTTTTTTCTCAAATTTTTTTAACAGCAAAAAATAAAAATAAATTAGATTTTTATAATTTGTTCTAGTTTATTACCAAACAAAATATAAGAACACTAAATTTTGTGTCTCTTTCCTTTGTGTCTTATTCTCGTTGTCTTGTCCTATTTTAAGAAATAAATGCAGCCTTAAAGTTTTTCAAAAATATTAGATGCACACAAAAAATCAGCTACTATATATATTGTTTAATTTATTTTTAATATATATTTTATATTTTAATATACATTTTATATAAATAACTGATTTGACACCAGATTTTTTGTGTTCATACAATATAGTTGCATGTTTTAAAAGAATAATAATAAAAATCTTTTTAGTCTGAAAACTAGTGAAACTGCAACCTATATAAAATTTTCAGTTGTCAATTTTAGATTTCAAGGCTTGCATCATTAGAAATGAGGAAATTTATTTATTATGTATATATGGTTTAGGATTGTTAATTATGAAACTTTTTAACTAATAAAATTCAGTTAAGTTCGTTGCAGAGTAGAAATTCTTTTTAAGAATGGATGCCGATCATGGGATTGCTGGAGTCAAGTACGAGTGCTTGCTTTTTGGTAATGATTGAAAATTTGAATGCTATTTATGATCAAATGAAAAAAAAAAAAAACAGAATAATCGATTTTGATGTTTGTTATATTTTTAAAATGAAGAACTTGAATCTTTCACTTTATAAAGATGGAAGAAAATTCAATTAAATATTTCTGACTCCAAATTTTGTTCATTGTTGACAGATATGGATGACACTCTCTACCCAATGAGCATGGGTTTAAATTTGCAATGTCGTCATAACATAGAAGGTATAAACTAATTCAAAATATATCTTTTTAATTCTTCAGATAAATTGTAGTAAGATCAATGATGAAAATTACAAAGTTATCAAACATAGACAACTTGTTAAAATGAGATATTCTTTTACTCCATCGAGAAAATAAGAATTTTTATACTAAAATTGTGACTAATATAATAAACATGGCCTATTTATAAAACTTTTTATATTCTTTTCTATTCTTCTTTTTCTTCAAACTTTGTTGTTTTGACTTATGAACATAGTATTATTTTATGAAACTTGTATTATTTGAACATTTAAAAGTGGGATTAATACCCAACTCAATCTAAGTGAAATATCATGATATCAAGTATCAACACAGTGAATGAGGTGTGTTCTAATGTGACAAAAGGGTAATGCTACGGTGAAGAGTGAAGTTTAGTTTTCGCCAAGAGCAACTATTGTTTCTTTTAGTAAAGAAAAAATCCACAAAAAAATTATCATATGCAATGCTTGTGATATTTAAAAATTTAGTAAAAACCTGTACGGCACTTTTTTTTGGGTATAGAAGTAAAAGTAGTGATATACCTTAACATTATAATTGTTTGTGTTTTTTTAAATTGTGAGATGTATATAAACTGGCCAATTTCTGTACCTCAAATTTTTTTTATTTTTTGTTAACACAAATTGGACAGTCCAATTTGTGTACCTCTCACAAATTGGACAGTCTGGTTTTTGTACTTCTAATAAATCGGACAGTCTGATTTCTACTTCTCTAATTAAACGGTTCCATATTTGAGAATAACATTCCAACATTCCACATTTCAAAAAAATATCATTACCACTCCAATTCTACTCTTCACTAAAGAAATTCTCTGACAGAAGTACTGTAGTTAACCAATCTTGTTTACAGATTATATGTTGGAGCACTTGCATATTGAAGAAAGTGAAGTACCAAAGATGTGCCTGGATCTGTACAAGGAATATGGGACAACTATGGCAGGATTGAAGGTATGAATATTATTTGAAATTGTCCTAAGTTTTCTTTTTCATGAAAATTTTCCTTCTATAGTAATAATAATAATATGATGTAATGAGTGTGTGTCAATTTCATTTCAGCTCCTTGGTTATGAGTTTGACAATGATGAGTTTCATGCTTACGTTCATGGAAGATTACCATATGAGAAACTGAAGCCTGATCCAGTGTTAAGGAACCTTCTTCTTTCCATGCCTCAGCGCAAAATTGTATGTCATGAAAAGAAAAAATAATAATTATAGTAAAAAAGAAAGAAGAAAAGCTTAGGATACATTTGGTTTGTGTTTTTATTTTCTTTTTTCATTTTCAGTATGGTATGTTTTTCTAAATTTTGTAAAGGAAAGAAAAAAAAAGTGAAAACAATAACATCCTATTTTCTATTTTCACCTCATATTTTTCTCTTTTTCCTTTACAAAATTTTAAAAACAAAAAATACTGAAAATAAAAACAGAAAATAAAAACGCAAACCAAACGCACTCTTAACAATTTTAATTTGTTGACTCTGTTCCATGTTTAGTGAAGCTGAAAAAATTTTCATTTTGCAGATTTTCACCAATGCAGATCAAGCACATGCAGCTCAAGTTCTCAACAGATTAGGTTTGGAAGATTGTTTTGAGGGAATTATATGCTTTGAAACTCTTAATCCTCCCAAAGAACCTAAGGATGATGATGATATGGTCATAGAGAGTGCAGAATTTAATAATGACAATAATTTAAGGGACTCACATATCATATGCAAACCATCCCTTGAAGCCTTTGAAGCTGCCATTAGAATAGCTAATGTTGATCCAAATAAAACAGTAAGTTTTATTACTTAACCAAACAGAATTAATCACTTGTTTGATGTGTTTGTTTCTAGAATTATTTTCCATTAGTTTCAAAAAGACTGGGATTCCATTTGAATAAAAATAATGTTGACAGTACCAATTGACTCTTCTTTTTACTTTCTTCATAATGGTACATATAAAGTAGCAACATGATTTTAATACGGAAATGAATATTGTTATTCCTATTTTGATAATGTTACTATTTTTTAGTTATAAATTCATGCAAACATATAATACAAAAAAATCACGTCCAATCATGTGTGAAGTGACATTATCAAAAATAGGAATGACAATATTATTTCACTATTAATACTTTCTGCATTGACATCTCACTCAAATTCTAAGATATTTTATCCTTATGACACCTCACATCTATTCTAAAATATCAATATCCTATAATTATTCACTCGTATCCATAATTCATAATAGATTGCTGATAAGCAACAAAGACAAAAGTAAAACTCAGTTTTCTTTTCATCTTATGCAGATTTTCTTTGATGACAGTACTAGAAATATTGAAACCGGAAAAGCAGCTGGACTTCAAACTGTCATAGTAAGTTCTAATTTTTCTTTCTATGCATGTTATGTAAAGATCTAAGCAATAACCCCAGTAATTCATGTACATATATGTAAGTCAATTCAAGCTAACAAATTAAACAAATTTCAGGTGGGGCGATCGGATTTGGTGCCTGGTGCCGACCATGTTCTAAGCAGCATTCACAATATCAAAGAAGCAATACCTGAAATATGGGAGGTTGAAGTAGACAACATAAAGGGAAGGATCCAGTCTCAAGGACTTGAAGCCATGGTCCTTGCATAAATGTTTTGCTTGGATCAAATGTTTTAGTAAAGTTGGTCAAGCAAATCAAGGGTTTCTAGCTTAGCTCAGAGTTCTGTCCACCTACATTTACTACAACTTCACCACTGTAATTGTATCCACAGAATGGTGATCCTTAAATAGGTTAATCTTGCAATTAGCAACTATGAAATGGATATTGGAAACTAGTAAATGTAAACCATGTAAGCAAAAGATAGGTAATTACTATAAAGGTTTGGTACAAGCTTAGTTATACAAAATATGCATGTATGTATGTATTCTCTTCTAAATGAAATTGCAGTGCCTGGTCCCTCAGTTACATGTTTTTTTTCTCATCATAGTAAAATGATGATTTAAATGCACTAACACTATCCTCAATTGAAAAATTGTAACTGACAATCAGGGAAATGTCATGCACTTAAGTGCAAAGATCAACCATCAAGAGGCAGTTCACCGCAATTAGCGATTTTGCATGCTTTCTTGGGGCTGTTATCACGCGGGCTCGTCTCTAGTGACTCGAGAGTCTTCACAACATCCATTCCATCAATGACTTGTCCGAACACAACATGGCGATTGTCTAGCCATGGCGTCTGCATCATTAAACAACACCATTTACTTCATTTCAGTGCTAAAATCCAAACAAAGTTCAAACAATGTGTGTATCTAATGGTTGAAATGATTGAGCATTAAACACAGGAAACAAAGTTCCTGACTTGTTACAAGTGTGTAAACTAACCATACAAATGAATCATAACTAGCAGAACATATAATAGTACTCTTGGATATGCAAAAAAACATTTGAAATAAAAACCATGGTCCTACTTACTACTTAGTGAAACTTCTTCAATCATGCAACAAGCAATTAGCAGATATTGATATATGCTTAATTACACTTTTGGCCTTTCTAGTTTATCAATGTCTGGGATTCTAATTACCTTAGTTTTAAAGTTGCTATGTGAAAGGCATTTCCACAACAATAAAGCCAATAAAGAAACATTTTTCTTGTCAGAAAAGAAATGTCCACATTGGAACATTGAATTGTAACAGAAACTAAATATCATTAATCAACCACTTCCAAAAACACAGAAAAAAATAATTGCATCAACTAAAAAATAAAGAACTTAAAAATCAACCAAAAATATAAAAAGAAAGAGACAACAGTGTGCCAATTGAAATGAGAGAATTCAACTTTAGTAAGACTTAGAGGATCAAGGGTGTAAGTAAACCATGATTTTATCAGTAGGTTATGAAAATATGAGAGACAATTACTAGAAGTGCAAAATCCATGCAGTAAGGGGCATTTTTAATTGGGATAGACTTGAGAAACAGGAAACAAGCATTAATTGGTGAATTCTTCACAGAACTAAAAAGCAAGATGTTCTAGTCAATTTGACCATTATCATCGAATTCCTTTGCGATAATGTTGCTTCTGAAAATTCCATGTTTGTAATGAGGATGGAGAGGAACTTGCGGAAAACATTTTTTCTGAAAACAAAAGCATAAAAGATAACTGAAAAGGAGGACAGTGTGTGCTTCTCACCGGTACGGTGCAAATAAAAAACTGACTACCATTGGTATCAGGACCAGCATTTGCCATACTCAAAACTCCAGGACCAGCATGCTTCACTGAAAGAACATCATTACATAAATTATTCATGGAAACTACAATTTGAAGAAGGTTATTAACCTAGCTATTTTATAAACAAAAAACACTCAAAGCAGAATCTTAAATACTTATTGAGTTATTGTTTAATCAAAAGTGTTAAAACTCAATGGACTGATGGTTAGTTCAAGAGATTGAATGTACTGGTTCTTTTATTATATATAGTTAATTTTCTATAATTCGAAACTGCTATTCGGTTTCACTAAGAATTAATTTCTTTTTCTGTATGCTAAAACTATATTACATATCAAACAGCAGTAGAGAGTAGAGACTTACAGTTAAAATTCTCATCTTCAAACCGAGAACCATAGATACTAACTCCACCGGTTCCCTGCAACCAATTAAATCATGTTTGAGGAGTGAAGAAAATTGTTACTCGAGAGCAAATACATGCCCTCCCATTAGCATGAATATGTGGGAAAACAAACAGATGAACAAAATATAACAGAGCATACATTTCCCTCGGTGAAGTCCCCGCCTTGAATCATGAAGTCTTTGATTATACGATGGAAGTAGCATCCTTTATAGCCATATCCTTTCTCTCCTGCACAAGAATTATTCAACTTTATGAATGAGATGCTGTGTCACAGAATCACTTCTACAAAGGCGGAAGTTGATGTAGACATATTTGATTGCTTGCCTGTGCACAAAGCTCGAAAATTCTCGGCTGTTTTAGGAACGACGTCCCCAAATAAACCAAAAACAATCCTGCCAGCAGATTCACCCGCAATTTGTACATCAAAGAAGCACTTAGTTGTCACTTTGGCTAGCAGCTCCTAAAAGTTGCCAACATAACCATGTGAGTAAAGAAGCAACATCTCAAATCACAGAATAAGAATCGTTTATTGGTTATTGAGGATTGCTATGAACATTTTTTCTTAAAGCAATGAATATGTGAAAGAAATGATATATCCTCCTACTAATGGAAGAATCAATTACTTTTTAATATTTCATGACATTGGTTGTATCTACTTTTTACTTTACTTAGGTGAAATTTTAGGAGGCTATATGATTACTGAATTTTTAACATGGAGATGGAAGAAAACATAACCATTCATTGTACATAACTATATGATGAACAAGTGGTCAACATTCTAGAAATCATTTCTATTATCAAATTCATTTAAGTGTTAACTCTAATCCATACACCGAAGGGAAAGATAAGAATGAAGTAAAAATTAGAGTGGATGAAATTACTATCCATTTTGGCTTAGAATTCTTAAACAAACACATTAGAAAATCACGAATTACTCACACTTTCGGTGGCATTCATGCATGTCATTCTCCTATATCTCATTGATTTTGCTTCAGATTGTTGTGTGACAGAAAGCCTCACAGCATAGTGTGATCTTGAAGCCAGTGTTTGGTTGTAACCAATCCGTGATCCGATACTGCTACAGACAACCTGCGGCTTCCGAACCATCGACACATCTTGGCTAAGTTTCCCCTGAAAAAAATCCCAATCTTAATGAAAACATGTCTTCAGTAGCTCCTACATTCTCTCTAATGTCAATTTGTTAGAAATCACCCTCTACAGTCTACACATTGGATGAACATGCTTTCCTTTATCAGATTGGATAGGGTGTGTTTGGAATACCTTGAGAATAGAATTCTCACAAGAAAATAATTCTTTTCTTTGGTTTGAAATACAATAAAAGTTTATTTTTCAATTCTCAACGGAATTCCAGTTCTCACATTAATGTTCAAACTAAATCAGACCTTCTTATTTGCAATTCCATTATCACTAAAGATTGAAATGTTAAAATTATCCCTAATAAACAAAAAATAAATAAATAAATAAATAAAGAAACTACAAAGATAAAATAGTAGAGAACACAAAACTCATTTCATTCATGCAATTAATTGTTCCAAATCATGAATTTGAATTTGAAATAGAATTAGAATTCACTTTTTAACAGAAATAGAATTCTTTTCTCACTTTAGTGCTTCTTTTTTTGGTTTCCTTCTCACTTTAGTGCTTCTTTTTTTGGTTTCCTTCTCACTTTAATGCATTCCAAACCATTGACGTTTCTCTGCCTAACCGTCTAAGCTTGTAAGAGAGATTCTTCATAACATAGTATAAGAGTTTCAACGATGAAAAAGTTCTAGAGTTTGATTTGGTTATTTAACAAACCATTGAAGATAAAAATGGTAGGCATACAAGTTCTACTACAAAGAAAACCTAAGAAGCACAAACACTTGTTGATTTTGTTTGTAATATAGAAGGAAAAAGAAAGAAAAACAAGTAGTAGCTAGAAACCTGGAGATGGTGAAAACGGGGAAGTAGAATTTGACTTTGCAGCAATTGAGTTGAGAATGAAGAGGCCATGAATGACTCGAAACTTGTTTAGTTGACTTTGTGAGCCTACAAATGCTCTGTTTTCTGAACACTCAAGTTTAGCTTCTCTTACCTTTATAGTTCGAAGGTGAACTCCCAAAGCCACACACTGCTACTCCTATGGATAAGCGGTTCTAACATTGGCATTCCAAGAGTTATATTATATCTATGAAGCACACTTCACACATAACATTTACCGACATTAGTTTAATATCGGTTGTGTCTAACTATGTTTTAATAAAATGATAAAAATTATTTTTCGGACACAGCAAAATAATTTTAAATATCATTAAATATTAGCGTGTTCAATTTTATTTTTAATATATATTTTTAAAATAAATTTAGATATAATATATATTATTATTTATTAAAATAAAAAATATTTTAAATATTTAATATAATTAAAATAAAATATTAAAAATTTTAATTATATTTTAATATCAATAAAATATCAAAATATCATTATGATTTATCTAAAAAATACTTTATATTTTATATATATGCGTGTCCTTATATCATGTAAGATTTTAAAATTTGTATGTCGACGTGTCCCGTGTCGTGTCGTATTCTATGTCTGCGTCAGTGTTCGTGCATCATAGTATTATATATATAAGAGAGGAAAATTTTCTTAAGTAACTTTTATGGCTATTTTCTTTAGCAATGAAAAAAATGCTGTGTAATTTATTATCATGGTTAATCGGTGTATTTTTTATATAAATTTAAAATCTTTTATTTTATTTTAAATAACAAATTCCACGTTCAGATTTAAAAAATTCAAAGGTCATATTTTCATAGTGCACAAATTAAAACATTCGATTTGTAGTAAGATAAATTTTATTTCACTCTCAAACAAATTGTAGGGTTCAATTTGTATGTTTAAATTTTTTTCAATACTCAAATATAAATTTGACCCTCAGATTTATATTTTTACAAAACAAATTAAAAACCACAAATTCTCATATTTGTGACATGAAAAAAAATTAAAAATCATCTCAAATTTGTAGCATTTACACGAAAAAATATACTAACTCTCCACATTATTAAAAAACATCACTAAAATCCGAATACTAAAAATAAAAAGTGAACTTTTATTTATCGGGTAAAATATATTTGTTGTCTTTAAAATTTAGTAAAAATTTTAAAAATACCTCTAAATTTTATTAATTTTATCTCAAAAATTTTTGATTTGTATTAAATATGTCCTAGACAACTAAATTTTTTAAAAGTTTGGACTAATCCAACAATAATACATAATAAATATGTTTGATTTACTTGTATTAAATATTGTTCTTGTAAAGTATTCTTGAATTGATATTTTTTTAAAAAAAATTTATGGTTAGAAATAAATTTGATACAAATAAAAAAATTTCTAAGACAAAATTAAAACAAAATAAAATTTAATAATATTTTAAAAAATTTTAACAAATTTTAAAAATAAAAAATATATTTTATTTTTTTATTTATTTAAGAATAAAATTTTAAAAAAATGTTATCAGAATTTATTGTTTTTGTATCATTAACAAAATTATAAAGCATTCGTGACACAAGCAAATCGTCAAAATGTAAAAGATACTTTTTTATTCATAAAAGTACAATCTACCAAAAATGTATTATCAATTTATGAGAGCGTATTGTAAAAAAATTATTTTTTATTTGTACAAATACAATCCACGAGAGTGTATTATTTATCTATAGGAGCGTATTAAATATCATTCTATCCAATATGCATGTGTTTCACACAGTACTATACAATATCAAAATAAAAAAATACATAATAATCAATATATTAAGGTGAAAATTTAGATACAGTCGACTTTACGTAAGTTGATATCTGAGAATTATTAGATAATTTGACTAATTTGACTAAATTTTTATCTAATAACTTTCAGATATCAACTTTACGTAAAGTCGACTTTACTTAAATTTTCACCATATATTAAATCACCAACTCAACAAGTTACTTCTGGAGTTTAAGAACAAAAATTAACATTTTTCAAATGTTATTCTAAGCGAACAAAAATCGTTTAATCTTTAAAAATAAATAATCAAAAATTACTTTGTCATTTATTTTTAGTTAGAGCCTTAGAGGTTGTACTTCTTGTAAAAATATTAAGAAAGATAAAAGTTATTTACTTTTTTTTTTTAACTTCATAATAGTTGTTTGATTCTAGAAGAAACTGCAATCTTAAAACTCCAGATCATGGCTCATGAATTCATTAATTTTGTAATAATAATAATGCGCTAGACAAATAGATCTAACATTTTAAAATAATATTAGTCAATAAAATTATTTTTATTTTAAGAGACAAATTACATAATTTAAGTATATATATAAAAATATAAAATAAAATAAAATAAATAAAATTAATAACTAAAAAAAATAAAAAATAAAAATATATTTAAAAATTATATAATTGTAAATTTTGGTAACATTAATTATTTTTTATTTAATAAAAAATAAAATAAAATATTTTTTGGTTCAGTAAATCAGTCTGCCAAAATCTATAGGTTTAATAGTGTAAATTTGATAAAATTTTTTATTTGATAAATTTTAAATTTTAGTTTGGTCTGTCTTTTTTAGCAGATTCGCATGATAAATTAGTCTCACAAATTCAGTCTATTTTATCATTTTTAACCACACTAAATAAAAAAGAAGAATTAATGAAGATGAGAAAATGTAGTCGACAAAGAATAGATTTTTAAAAGAATTAATGAAGATGAGAAAATGTAGTTGACAAAGAATAGGCTTTTAAAAGCTATTATCAATTAAAGAGGCCTAATTTATTTAATTTAAGAAAACCAAAATTATTATGGTTCAAAAACCCAACCTAAATGACCAATTTAGATGGACTATGCTTATTTTTTAAAAGTTGTTAAAAACTATCATGGACATATTAATGTAAATCTATATATCATTATAAATGGATTAATATTTTTAAAATTATTAGTCAATTTAAATTGATCTAGTTAGTTTACTAATTTATTTAGATTAATAATAAATTTAATATTTTTGGATTGACTTAGTTATTAATGTTTTTTTTATTTCCACTTAGTTATTAACTATTCTAAAAATATCCTTCACACAATTACAACACTAATAACAAAAAAAATTTAAACAACTAAATAATTTTTTAACTAAATTCAATTAAATCACTCTGTACGTTTTTTTTTTTTTTTTACGTTCTTATATGCATTGTTATTGTTTTTTTTATTTTTTTTCTCCTTTTTTTTATTATTTTTATTTCTCGTTTAATTTTTCTCTTTTTTTTTTGTTTCTTTTCCTCTTTCATTATCATCATTATCATGGTTATCTTCTTCTTTTTCTTAGGTTTATCGATAACAAAAGTACATCATTTAATTGTAAATGATACAAGAAAATTTAATGAATAACAAAAAAAAATTTGGTAAATGACACCAAAAATTTTGATAAATGACACAAAAAAATCTCCAAATGACCACAAATCCAAAACCGACTCACTCAACAGACAAAATATATTTAGATGTGTTTTAGATTCAAAAGACACATCGAATTATTACAAATGATACATAAATAGCTAAATATTTTATATATTAATTCAATATCACACGGGTGATAGCAAAAACATATTATTTAGTTAGAAATGACCAAAAAATTTTGGTAAATAACATAAGAATTTTTTTAAAAAATTACAGGTTTAAAATCTAAATTCACTCAACCAACAAAATACATTTAAATGTATTTTAGAGCTAAAAGTACATCATTCAATACTACTTAACTAGTTCAAAAATAAAAAAAAATACATCATTTAGTTAGAAAAGACACAACAAAAAATTCTTGTATCACGATTAATTAAGAAATTTTGGTATCAAAATTAAAAAACTTCCTGTGTCGTGGCTAAAAAATTTCGGTGTTATTTTTTGATAAATTTACAGAATTTAAAACTCTCATTTTTCTTCTTCTTTTACATTCTCATCATTCTTATTTCACCCTCTTAACAAGAAGTTATGTCATGACTAAGAAATTTTGATGTCAAAAATAATAAATTTTTTGTGTCACGGTTAAAAAATTTTAGTGCTAATTCTTTTAATAAATTATGCACAATTCAAAACTCTTTCATCATCATCATCATCTCTTCTTTCACCTTTTCATAATTCTAAATTAATACTCAATTTGATACCTAAAATTTGAAGTAGGACTCAAATTGACTTCTAAAATTACAATTGACTCAATTTAGACCCCAAATACTATAAATGATTATTATAAAATGAGTATTAATGCATTTTTTTTCTCCTCCAAATAATTATTATAAAAATGATTATTTTTATTTCATTCTCTTAACAAAAAAAATTAAATAAAAAAATTTAAAATATGCTATAATAATTATTTGGAGGAGGAAAAAAATGCATTAATAATAGTAACAATAAAAAAATAACAATAAAAAAACACGCAAAAAAAACACAAAAAATTGTATAATTCATGTGCATATTGTGTAAATTATTTTCATTTAATTTGGATCAATTTAATTGAATTTGATTGATAAAAATGCTTAGATTATAATGAGACACAATAAATTCTCTAAAATTTTAGAATGATTAAAGGTTTACGTTATTAGAATAAGCCCAAAACAGAACAAATTAATAGAAAATGATGGAAAAAATTTAACTAATCCAAAAAATTAAACCAATTAAAAAAAGACACTACTCACCATCCACAAATACTAAACTATAGTTTCGTCAATCAAACATGTAAAAAAATAAGAACCGAAAGAAACTAACATAGTTTTCAAAGTTGGGATTTCGACACTTCAAAACTATTAGGACACTCTTCACGAATATATGTTGAGATTTCTACAATGTTGTTCTAATTTAGAATACTTTGTGAAGGTTTTATTACGACATATACAATAAGTTTATGGGAATAGCAGATTTCTAGTACTCCTCTGGTATTTCCTAGTATTCCTTGGTATTTTATTCGTAAAAGTTATATAGTCGTATTCTTACTACTTTATGTCCTTCAAATCAAATATTTTTTCAATCTTATTTTAAATAAGAGATATGTTTTTTGATTGACAGTTAAAATTAACTTAAATAAAATGAAGGCATGTAAATTTAATTTAACCTAAAATAATTTAGAGTTGAATTAATATGTATTCTAAAGGTACATATTAAAATTATTATAAATGAAGAAATTCGAATTATTTAATTATTTTAATAAATATAAAATAAATCTATTAAAAGTTAAATTTTTTTTATATTTTTATAATTTTCATTAATAATTTTAATATGTAGTCTTAAGGGCAAATGACCAAATTAAAATAAAGAAGAGAAAGGTTTACCAGATTACAACAATGGAGAAATTGATACCTGAATGTCTTGTTTCGTTATCTATGTAAATCGTGGGAGCCAACTACGGTTTCAAGCTACACATAAACCGTGGCTGGCAGGCAGGTTTTACATGGAAGAAAAGCACAACGTAAACTGTGGTAGATAGCCACGGTTTACTCTTTATGAATGAAAGTTAGAAACCGCTGGAAGTAGCCACGATTTATGAAGAAAGAAATGCATGAAACGTGGCCGGCAACCACGGTTTATGAAGGACTTCCAATGGGCATAAAACCCTGTAACCAAGAACGGTTTATGTAGACTGAAAATATATATATAGTTGAGTGAGATTCAAGCTGGTGAGAAGATCATTGTCACAATGTCAAGTGAGGAAGAGTGTGTTCTTGTCTTAGTGCATTGCTCTGGAAAAATAAAAAAAAAAGCAAAAAATATGGTGTGAAGTTCACTGACAGAGAACCGTTGAGTGTATTTGTTAGTTCATCAAACAGTTTGTCAGATGTGAAGAGCAGCATCTTGCAAAAACTTGGGGTTTTTGGGAGCAAGTTTGTGAAGAAGATTTTCTACAAGATTCCCATCGCTGTAGTCTCGAGCGGTGTCATGTATGATACGTTCGTGTTAGCGGCTGACAAAGATATTAGGGTTCTGTTTCATTGCGTAAGGAGTTTTCCGGAGGTCAGAATACATGAGCTGTATGCGAAGTTGGAGGTTGCTGTGGATAGTTCTGGGGCATCGGCTCCTGTTCACAGCTCGACTACCGCAGGTGGTGCGTCTTGCTCGGTGCCTGCGATCCGGCCATCTGTTCCGCAGGTTGTCTCACCTTTCTTTGCGGCTGATTTGGTACAAACGGAGGCAGTTCGTACTGTACGTTCCCCTAATCAAGGGGTCCGGCAGCAGGCATTTCAGGGGGAATCAGGTCGTGCCATAGATGATGAAGTTCAAGGCTTTGGGGAACCTGATCGAGTAGAAAATACAATGCGGGACGATGACTCTGAGCAGGAGCCTGTAAATATCTTTGGAGACAGCGATGATGACACCGGTGCTAAACCACATGCACAACAAGGTCCTTCAAGTTCTGGCACACAGCATTACCCTCCACACTTCTCCGCTATAAACTTGGAGGCTCTGGGTGAACACCCGGCGGGAATTGCTACAGTTGGCGGTTCGTCAACAGAATTTCAGATTAGGCAATCCTTCCAGAGTAAAGATGAAGCTGTTCTTAGTGTGAAGGACTATAGCATCCGTCGAGGTGTTGAGTACCGAGTGTTGGAATCGGACCATCTGAAGTATCATGGAAAGTGCAAGGATTTCGGCAAAAGTTGTAGTTGGCTGATTCGGATTTCGCTCCGTGCACGAAAGGGCACTTGGGAGGTTAGGAGGTACAACGGTCCCCACACTTGCTTAGCCACATCTATTTTCAGTGATCACCGTCAGCTTGATTACCACGTTATCTGTGCGAGGATTTTTCCGTTGGTTAGTGCGGATGCTGCAGTACCGATCAAGGTGTTGCAACAAGCAACTGAAGCTGATTACGGCTTCAAGCCCAGTTACCGGAAGGTTTGGAAAGCAAAACAGAAGGCAGTTGCACAAATATATGGAGATTGGGAAGAGTCTTATGCCGAGTTGCCACGTTGGATGCTAGGGGTGCAGTTGACGATGCCCGGGATAGTTACTGTGTTGCAGACCTCTCCTGTTCGAGTTATGGACCAGATTGATGAGTCAACAGTGTACTTTCATCGTCTATTCTGGACATTTCCACCTTGCGTTGAGGCCTTCCAGCATTGCAAGCTGCTTGTGAGTATTGATGGTACCCACTTGTACGGCAAATATGGAGGCACCTTACTGTTGGCGATTGCACAGGATGGGAACTCAAACATCCTCCCGATAGCATTCGCCCTTGTGGAGGGGGAAAATGTAGAGTCATGGTCTTTTTTCTTGTCCAACTTAAGAACGCATGTGACGCCACAAGAGGGTATCCTTGTTATCTCAGACAGGCATAACGGCATCAAGGCTGCACTTGAGAATCCCGTGAATGGTTGGCTGCCACCACGTGCTTATCGGGCGTACTGTATCCGTCATGTGGCAGCAAATTTCAGCCTTTCTTTTAAAGGTAAAGATGCCAGAAGGATGCTGGTTAATGCGGCGTATGCAAAAACTGAGGCAGAGTTCTATTACTAGTTTGACATCATGCGTACAGAGAATCCGGCCATGTGTGACTGGGCGAACCGGATGGAGTATGAGAAGTGGACCCAACACCAGGATAGCGGTAGACGGTTCGGGCACATGACGACGAACATCAGTGAATGTGTGAACTCCGTGTTAAAGGGAACTCGCAACCTCCTGGTCACTTCGCTGGTAAAGTCCACATACAGAAGGCTTGCTGAGCTATTCGTGCTCTGGGGACAAACAGCAGAGGCGCAAGTTGGGTCTGGACAAGAAATTTGTCAGGCTTTGGTCAAGGCTATTGAAAGGAACATAAGAGAGTCAAGGTGCTTCACCGTCACCTTGTACGACAGGCACCAGTCGGAGTACACGGTGACCGTGCACTCCCCAAAGGGCATGTGAAAGATGTGGGTCTCAGGACGCCACCTCTCAATGAATGCGCTAAGTAGAGGCTCATCAACCCAGAACCACTGACTATTCAGCCTAGCCAAGTGATATAAGCCCGCGGTCTCTAGATACGGTATGATACGCTCGTGTAAAGGCATATTCTGTTGTCTTCTCACACCGCTAATAACTCTAGTAGGCTGCAAAAAGATGGATAACGAACTCTCAACACACAACAATAGTAACAACTTACACTAATATCAATAAAAACCCTAACCATAACAAGAACAGCGCAAATAACACTAACAATATTACTAACACCTAAAACTAAAAAATTAATTCTACCAATAACAAAAATTAGAAATTTAATAAATATAAAAAACTCACATTCATGATAACAGCAAAAATTTCTATTATAACTGTTAAAATAATAATATAACATCTACCATTAATAATAACAACATTAAACAAAAAATAATAATAAAAAGGTGGTTTAACCAACCTCTTGGTCGATAAATCCAGCCACATGCGCGACGTCATTTAACCGGTACATCCGAGCCTCTTCTTCCATTGGTTCGCCACTCAACTGGTTCAAAATCTCAAACCAACTACTAAACCAAAAAACTATTTTTCTCTCTCACCCACCAACCTTCTCCAAATTTTTGAAACCTCACAAATGATCCGCCCTCACCAGCCACGGCTTCCTTATTTATACCTACACACTCATAAACCGTGGCTGCCTATAGGATTTTATGCACGAATCATTTTCTTCATAAACCGTGGCTGTCTACCACGGTTTATGTATAGCTCTCTCCTCACGTAAACCGTGGCTGCCTCCCACGGTTTACATTCAAACTCATTTCATCATAAAATCTGGCTATCAACCGCAGTTTATGTTGATTTCAAAACCGTGCTTAGTTCCCACGGTTTCTATATAAAATGAAACAAGACATAAAGATATGCAATTTCCAATTATTGTAATCTGGTAAACCTTTCTCTAGTTTATTTTAATTTGGTCATTTGCCCTAGTCTTAAATCACATGATAGTTAAATCTTAAATTCTATTTTTTTATTAAAATATTTTTTGTTACAAATGATGATGGTAAAAGATTAATGATAGTAATAAATAATACAAGTATATTTTACAATTTCAAAAAAAAATATTATCAAGAGCGGTTTAGTATACTTCGAGTTCAAAAAGCATTACAAAGATTTTTCAGCAAAGAAGTTAATGCCTATATCATCATGTTAAATAATCAAGATTTTAACATAGCTTGCTTGTTTATTTTTCTAACAATAACAACTTTAGTTAAAGAAACATGAAAAGAAGCCTATGGCCAAATGATATTATATCATAATGCTAATTAAATAATTAATAATAACAATTGCTCTCTTGCTTGGAGCCGTAGTAAAAAATAAGAATTTTATTAGATAGATAATGATTTTTATAAACACTAAATTTTAAAATTGATTCAATAAAATAAAAATATATTATATTTTTAAATAATTTAGTTAAATTTTAATATTAAAATAATTATTCGTATACCTAATAAATAAAATATCTAATATATATTATTCACTTTGTTTAATATTTTTATTTTTTACTTATACTTTTTTTAAAAAATAATAGTCCAATGGAAGAAGCACAAATCAAAACCGCCATCGTGATAATAAGAAGAAATTGCCACACAAGATCGCTACCTGATGAGTTGTATGTGGTAGGAGAAGGCTAGACCCTCTATAGCATTGCCAATGTGGCAGGGACCCATGTATCATAAAATCGAATCCTTTTATCCAAAATTCGAAGTTAATAATTTCTATAATCAATGAATATTAGCTAAGTTAATCCTTTTATCAATATTTCAAAGGATTTAACATTAGCCCATAATCCAGAGATAGCTAATGTTAACATGAGTTAGTCATACACACTTTATTATTGAGATGAAGATGATGACGCTAAGTAAAAGAACAATATCAAAAGTAAATCAATATTTTACATATGCTACAAATTGCTAAGTAATTATAATCATGTCTTTTTTTTTCTATTTTACACAAACTTGATATGAAGAAGAAGGAGAAGATTCAGAAGAAAAATAGGAAGAAGGTCAATTTTATAAAATAGTTTGATGTTGATTTAGTATATTATAAATTTAAAATATGAAATAATTAGTAAGAATATTATAAATAGTTTTGATGAAGAAATAATTTAGATGAATAATTTAAAAAAATTGATAATTATATTATTAATATATTAAGGAGAGAGTATAAAAGTTAGTAAAATTTAATATATTTGTAAGTTGAATATAATTTTTACAATAACTTATTTATAGACTTCATAAGTTGTTAGATTATAATTTTTAGATAATATTATTTTTTAGATATTTTTAGATATTAACCTAGATATTTTTAGATAGGAATCTTAGATATTTTTAATATTTGATTTATTTACTTAACTTCTAGACTTTTTTATTATAATATCTAAGATATTTATTTTTATAAAACAAGATTATGAGAATTCTAGAGAATTTCACAAAAATATAGTATAATTAATACTTCTTTTTTATGTACATTTGTGTAATTCCAAGCATCTTTCAAAATAGTTCGAACTTTAATATTGGTAGTGCCTTAATGAAGATGTCAGTTGGTTGCTCATTTGTGTTGCAATACTCAATTTTTATCTTTATCTCCAATATAGCTTGTCGTACAAAATGATACTTGATAGCTATATGCTTGGTTCTACTACGATGGACTGGATTATTTGCTATTGCTATTGTTAACTTGCTATCACAGAACATAGTTGTTGCTCTAACTTGTTGCTCTCCTATATCTTTGAATATTTTCTTTATCTATATTGCTTGACTAGTAGTATTTGCGGCAATAACATACTCGCCTTCTACGGATGATTGAGCCACAGTTTCTTGTTTTTTTTATGCCAAAGAGAATACTCCAAATCCTAACGTAAATGCATATCCAGAAGTACTTTTCATGTCATCAATTGACATGCCCAATCACTATTCGTATATCCAAATAATTTTGGATCTTCAGTAGATTTATAGCGAATGCCATAATCCTTTTTGTTTTATAGATATCAAAATCCTTCTTGCAGCTCCATAGTGCTTCTGACTTAGTTTTTGCATGAATCTTGATAATAGACTTATTGCATACATGATATCGGATCTTGTGCTAGTTAGATAAAGGAGGCTTCCAATAAGACTTTTATATTGTGAAGTATCTGCCTCTCCAGATTCATCTTTTTTTTTTTGTAATTTCTCATTATGGACTAGAGGAGTAGATACTGCTTTGTAATTATTTATCTTGAACTTTTGCAACAAATTTTGAGTATATTTCTTTTGTGAAATGAAAATTCTGTCTCCATTTTAGTTTACCTCAATGCCAAGAAAATAGTGCATCAATCCTAAGTCAATTATCTCAAATATTTGCTTCATTTTTTCTTTGAATTCTCTGATCATGGTCTCATTGTTTTCGCGTAGATAAGATCGTCCACGTACAAAAAAACTATAAAAATGTTTGAGTTACTGTATCTTGATGTAAAGTGTAAGCTCACTTTTGCACATCCAAAATTCATGATCAATGAAATATTTATTAATTCGACTATACTATGCTCGCGGAGCTTGCTTGAGTCCATAGAACGCTTTCTTTAGTCTTAGCACCTTGTATTCAAGTCCTTCTATAATGAATCTTTGTAGTTGATCAACGTATACTTCTACAATAAATTAATACAACTACTCCCAATCACACACTTCATTAAACAAATTTAACCACTGATTTAACGAAAACCGTAACAAAGTACTAAACTCACCAATAATCTGAAAAAATAAAATAACCATACCAACAATAAATCTGATGATAGTGGCTGCAAGGTCTCTTTACCAAGGTGGTGATAGAGGCGTCAGTAACAACGACATGAACAACAACCGCAATGGAGGATGCGGCAGGAATAACAACAGCAGTAGAATTACGTGCAGCAACGGCGACAGCAGGTACTCCAGGCAATGACGACGACGACGTGCTCCCGGTCGTAGCGACGATGACAGCTTCAATGGAAAGAGAGAGAAGACGAGAAGAGAGAGAGAGAGAGAGAGAGAGAGAGAGAGAGAGAGAGAGAGAGAGAATGTTCGTAAAAGTGAGAAGGAAGGGTTTAACATTTGAATTTTACCCCAATTTTACCGTTGTATTTATCGGCAGATTAATCTGATGGTAAATCACCAAAACAATGCATTTTACTAAACCATGATACTGACAGAAAATTTAACGATAAAATTGGCGCGGATGAGTTACGTTTTTGCTCCAATAATTACCATCGCCTTTAGCGACGAAAAATCTGTTCTGACGATAATCTTTTATAGTGACGAATTTCTCCTCTTTTCTATCAGAAAACCCGACGCTAAATTTGCTGGTACAGGTCGATGCTAAATCCGACAATAATTCTGACGGTATTTGGCATTTTTTCTTGTAGTGTGGTAGCTTTCCAAGCTCAACTTGTTGTACTTGAAAAATAATTGCCATGTTAGAGAGAAGAGTCTAAATTAAATAAAAATAAAACTAAGAGTTATTATGAATAATGATAATATGGTGAGCCCCCAAGCTTGACCTGTTTATTTTTAAGAGAAGCAGGTTGAGCTTTTATAAAAATCAAGTTACAACTCAGTAGGATATGAAAGAGATGCGGTTTGTGTTATAGTTCGGAGATATAAGGATTAGCCCCTAAAATTAACTTGATAATCTTGAAAATAAAGTTGATCAAGCTTGTTATTGGGAATGCTGTTGTTTATATTATTGTATTTTTGGACGAGCTCGTAGTTGATTGTTTGTTGGATTGACCCCGACTTTATACGTGTCAGCTTGCTTTGACTGATTCTGACTTATAAATATCGATTTTTTTAGTGATTTTGAATTATAATTGCCAATTTGTTTGAAATAATTCCAACTTATAGGTGTCGGCTTGTTTGGATTGATTCCGACTTATAATTGCTAGTCTATAGGAAGTGATTTTGACTTATAGGTATCGGTTTATATGGATTGATTCCGACTTATAACTATCAATTTGTTTTTGTATGCTAACTTTAATATTGATTTGTCGTAATATGTGTAGTGTGTAGAAAAAATAGTAGTTGAACTAAAAGCAGGAATAATAATTAAAAATAAAGAATGATGAAGTTAAAAACAATGTATTAGTTATTAAAGATTACCCTCTTAACATAGAAGGTACAGAACGGACTGCCTCATTAAAACCCCTCCAAACAAAACTCAGTGTGAGAAAAATCTTGTGAGTGAAAAAAAAGAGTACATTTTTGAGTCCTAACTTACAACTTAGATATGGTATTAGCTTCAGAGATGTTGCGTTCTAAGTACCAGGTAGTTCTTTGCCTAGTAGTATTTGAAGGTATAAGTCCCTTTGCTAATCACTTTGCTAATTCGAAAAGGTTCTTTTGGTCATCCTCTTTTGACTGAGTTTGTTTATTGATTTGCCAAACTTGTCTAAGTTCTTCAATTTTCATCTGTCCAACTGTTTTTTTTTTTTTGAAATTTTGCTAAAGTCTTCAGCTTGACAACATCAATAGTCTCCTAGAACTTGCCAAGACGAAGACCACTCTTAAGGGAATGGAGGTGGACATCGAGGTTGAGATTGGGATCCCCATTGCTATCTTATTGAACCTCATCATACAGTCATAGAGACTTTCGTGTTGACCTTGTTTGATTTTGCTAAGTTAGTCTGAATTATGGACATAGATCTTGGATGCTGCAAAATTGTTAGTGAAAAAGTCGGCTAGTTCCTGAAAATTAGAGAGAGAATCTGTAGGTAAAGATGAAAACCAGAGTAAAGCAGCACGATCTAAAAAAGTAAAAAAATAACAATATAATATTGGGTCAGAAGCGTCGTTAAGAAACATCACTGAATGAAACTTGGTGATGTGAATATTGGGGTCACCGATTCCATCATAGGGTTTCAGCGTTGTTGGCAGAGTAAATTTTTTGGTTATTTAAAAGCTCATAATCTCTTTTAAAAAAGGGGTTGGTTCATTTTACTGACGACTTTAGAGTAACTACCACCGTGGTCTTGACTTCCGAGGTATGGACGTATGCTCTCATTGATAGCCAATAGTTCGGTCTCAGTGGGAGAAGGAGGAGTGGATTAGTTTGCTCTTCCACCACCATTAATTACAACCAACAAAAGAGGGTAAAAAATCGAGCAGAGAAGATGATAGTATGGTTAGATTTAAACTCGTGGCCCACGGTGGGCGCCAAATTTTTCTGTGTAGTAAACTTGATGATAGGTATAACTCATCCTGTTTTTAAATAGTGTTTGAATTTGAACGTGCTATATTGTGGTTACCAAGTTGACCTATTATTACAGAGTTGTTAGGGATGTTAGCCTAATTTTATGGTAATCACTCCTAAAAAAATCATTAAAAGGGAGAAACCACATATCTTTGATTTAGCAAGTTTTATTTATATAGTTCCGATTTACAGGTAGTTCAGGTCGAGGCATTAGTAACGAATCACATATAAAAATTATCAATTGGAAAAAGTTTTTATAAAAAATATAAAAATTAAAATAATAAATTTAAATTTCGGCTAAAGAATTTTAATAGAAAAAAATAGTTGATTAATACCTGGAAATGGAGCTTTTTGGTGTATATACTAGTGGATGGACGTTCATCCATGCAACATGCACCCTGCGTGATTGCCATGTGGTGTCCATCCATGCAACATGCACCCTGTGTGATTACCATGTAGCGTACATCCATGCAACACGCACCCTACGTGTTTGACACGTGGCAGACGCTGGTTAGATGTCTTTGCAACACAAAACCTGCAAGGTGAGTCTTCTGCCTATAAAAATAGGAGCTCGTTACTATTTTATTGCATTGTAAGAGAGGTGTTTTCTCTGTTGTTGGTGTCATGGAGGGCACTGAAAATACAGTTGTTTACCACAACGGTGAGGTTATACATAATACATATGAGGGCATGAGCTTCGCTTGTGAGAGTACATTTTTGTTTGTAGTTCCGTGCACTACAACGTTTGTGAAACTACAGTACGAGCTCTGTCAGAGCATAGAGAGTAATATTTTAAAGAGGGTGAGCAACATTCTCTACCGGAGTTCGGTTGTGGTATTTGGTGGCCTGGTACAGTTTGTGGTTATGCCAATCGTTGACGAAACAAGTATTCAGCAGATGTTTTATATTCACCAGCAAACTCAAGTGCAACATCCATGGATTGAGTTGTATGTTGAGTTTGAACATATAAATGCGGATGAGTTTTAACATAACTCAGACGTGCAAGATGACAGAACTGAAGCATACGAAGAAATGGACAATGATAGCGACGAGGAGTTCGAAGCTACTTATGAAGCCGGTGACGATGACGAGGATGACGATGGGGGAGGTGAGACAGTCACGGAAATCTTAGTGGTTCCACCTGCAGTTAGTCAAATGATGGACATTCCACCTTTTATGCGTAACTTGGATCTTGACGCCATGCATGCACCGAAGTTTCCTGAATACGCGAACATAGGTACGGAGTAGTGGGTAGTATGTTTCCTTAATTTTGTTTTCATGGATCAATTAGCGACAATTTATTATTATTATAGGTGTTGCTGACCCTGAGGACGGAGAGTTCCGGATCAGAATGAAGTACGGTTTAGAAAATTAGTCATTGTAGCAATTCAGAGTTACACTATCTCTAAAGCAGTAGATTACATTATTTACGAATCCGAGCCAAAGATGTCCTATGCACAATGCAAGACTTATGGACGTGGGTGTGATTGCCTTATTCATAGGTTGTATTGATGACCAACTCCCTGTCCCTCTACTGGACCTGACCCACCTGCGGCTGCTGGAGCTGAAGGACCAGGGATATACTTGTCAACAACCTCCTGCTGTGTCGGCGCATTCAAGTCAAGACCGCTCGGAGCATCTATTGGCACATTAATACGACCTGCATCGATCTCAAGATGTGGATCGATGCAACCACTCACTTGACTATCGGGTGTGGGGTACGATGGCTTCGACGAGCCGATCCGTCCATTGATGCCCGGTTTGACTGCGGTGACTGCTGAGGTGGCGTTGCATCAAAGATATCCTCAAGAAAATGACAGATGATAATATCATATGTATATTGCTCAACCTGTGGTGATAATGCCAGAAAGTTCGCATACTCAAATCCCAGATGCACATGCTCGTTGTGAGGCAAATTGTGACGGCTGTGGTGGCTGTGATGTGTGTCCTGTCTATGATGACAGGGGTGTGGTGGCTGAGGTAATGGCGGGCGATGATAAGGAAATGGCTGAAACACTGCATATGGCTGCTGGGGTGGCTGCTGAGGAATGAACTCCGGCAATCTCAAGTACATCCAGAATGAATCAATGTACCAACGATAATAATCGGTATACCGGCTAAAGTTGGCGATTGGTTGCGAATTCCTATCTCGCGACCGACTGTTGCGGTGGTTCCCCTATTGCTGAATCCAATCATGGAGTATAATGCTCCAACCATGGTACTGTATTCCCCGAAGAGTGTAACAATGCTGGTCAAAAGGGATGTCCTGTGCCGGCAGAGGGAAGAATTGTGCATACCCATACTAGCGATGATGACATTCAACACACTCGAACGAAACCAACGGCCCTATCATGTCACACACATGAAGATGGTGCTGTAACTCGGCCGGGACGATGATGCCGAGAAATGGCCGAAACATAAACTGCAAAATGTTGAACGAGCTAAGTTAGATTATTCATATCGTAAATTATTTTTAATAAATTAATACCGATACTAACCTCTTCCATGTAGTCTATGTCGTGCCTAATAGACGCTGCTCGCTTCGACATCCACGTCTTAGTTCATGGATGATGACTCCACATGCAATACATAACGTTATAGCAGAGTTTAAATTTCGTCTTGCCAGTAAAACATAAATAAAATACAAGACAAACTCCAATAAACTATGTATTGTCACGGTATTACCTGCGTGCAACCGGTATCTTAGCAGTGCAAGCTGATGTCTCGGAATGGGCGCAAGAAAGGGCATTCGCTCCCCACCCAAACAAACAACAAATCAAGCGAGCCGTCTATCTCTTTGCAATTGTATAGCGATGCACGGCACAGTGCCCTGTAAAGATGTGCGAGAGTTGTTGACCTCCAACTGTAAGTGCCAATCTACTAAGAATTTTGGAGCATTGGTAGGTACTTTGCATGGGCAAATGCAGTCGATTTATCCGTGAAGAGGGTGGTTCCCAGCAGCCAGAAGATGTAACACCTAACGTATCACTGAACAGACTCCCAAGTGTCTAGAGGCTATGTGTCTTTGATATGGAGAGTCCCAGGACAACTTTCTGTAACTTTTAGATGAACTACTCAAGATGGGTTTGCTGCCAAAAATTGCCATGCTTTGGTTGACCAAGAAGTCCTAACTACTATCGGTCTAACCGGTCACAACCTCTCCATCAATCGGTAGGCCAAATATGTGTAATATGTCCTCCAGTGTCACTGTAACTTCACTGGCTGGTAATACGAAGGAATGAGTCTCTGGCCTCCACTTTTCCACAAGAGCAGATAGCAAATCGGAATGCCCTCTGATCTGTCTCACTCTTGATACATGGTAGAATCCCGTTGTTCGTAAAGCCTGCTTAATGCCAGGTGCCACTATTCCGGCAAATCTAGCTTATGGGGCAGAATATTCCTATTAGCATGGATACAGGACAATCGAAATACAAATTACAAATTATTAAAAATTAAAAAAACATACATATTACAACTAAATAAAAATAACATTACAACATAAAATAATAATATAAAATTCAAAAAATCATCTTAATATTATTAATTATATTACACATTCATATTAATAGAAATAACAAACTTACATAATTAGGATGTTCCAAATAGTTAATAATAGATCTTTCAGAGACGTATAATCACGTACTATTTTAAACGTATTAAAATCACTTTCAGTTAAAACCAACTTACTCACTCACTCTCCAAACCTAACCCTAAACACTTATACTCAACTCTCTCCAAATTCTCCGAAATCCTTGCACTCAACCCTTGTATAACTCATGCACCAACCCTCACTAATTCTCCAAAACCCTTTACCACCAACCCTTACTCACTCTCCAGAATCCTTCACTACCCAACCCTCACCTCACACACAAGTAAACCCCAACCCCCACTCGAACACAACAAAACACCACCTCCTAACCCTCATTCACACACAACCAAAACTCCAGCACCCTTTTATACACCCCTAAACTCACCAACCCTTCGCTAACTCTCGCACCCATTTACTCCTCTCACTTCCCGTTGCATGCGTTGTCTCCTGCATGGAGACACCTCGGGAAGAAGCAGTCAACACGCAATCTGCATGCTGTTAGGAGGCTGCCACGTGGCCTGGAGACGCTGCGCTGCACGGTCAACATGTGACCTTTATGCTGCTGGGGAACAACCACGTGGAATCACGCATCCTGCGTGTTGTTGCGATGCTGTCACGTGTCAAATTCCTGCTAAGAATCTCTACTAAAGTTGTCTCGAGAATCTGCGCGAAATTTCTGTAAAAAATTAAAAGTAACACGAAGAGTGTGTGTTGAACAATGGCTTGACACGTGGAGAATCTCTACTGTGAATTTCTGCTAAAACTGTTTCAAATTTCTGTTACAAGAAACACGCAAGTTGCGTATTGTAATGAATTTTTGACGCATCTACATTTCTGTAAAGCACCCCAAACACTAATATTTAACAAAAACACTCTTCCCTTTTTCATATCTAAACTAATTTCTGTAAAATTTCTATGAATAATAATTTTTAATATGTGCACGTGTTAACTTATAAAAAAAGACACAAATACTTTAAGAGGATTCACAAGAACTTGAAGAAATTAAGAATTCACTAAAACAATTCAACTCTATTTACATTGTGGAAAGCTAAGATGAATGAGATAATCAATATTAAAGATGAAAAAAAGAAAGAAAACAAAAACAAAAACACATTGGAAAAACACTTACTACTTTACTAGTTATTACGTTGACCTGGTGAGGCATTGGTAGCACAGAAACACAACCACAGAAAGAAGAACAATGCGCGCATTCCCATCGTCACACTCTTCTTCTTTCCTTTTCCCTCAACCACCTTCCTCTTCTTCTTCCTCTTCAACACCACCACCACCACCACACTCGCTCTCATTCTTTCTGTCTTTTCCCTTCCATTTCAACAATCTCTCCACTCCCAAACCACGCTCCCTCAACAACCACCCTCACTTCTTCTCATGCTCCGCTTCCAAATTCTCTTTGGATGTCGATCATGAAGACGAAGATGAAGATAATGATGTTGCTTCTTCTTCTGGTGATTTATTTCTGACAGACGATTATGATGATGATGATGATGATTATGATGATGATGGTGAAGTATCAGAAGAGTATTTGGCAGAGGATGGTGTGTACATAGAGGTGGTGAAGCTTGGCAAGAACTCACGAAGAATCGAATCCAGAATCTCCGTCAATGCTTCGCTTGATGCCGTTTGGAGCATCTTGACGGATTATGAGAGGTTGGCTGATTTCATTCCTGGCCTTGCCGTTAGCCAATTGCTCGAAAAGGGTGAAAATTATGCTCGTCTCTTGCAGGTTCCTCTCTCTAATTCTTGATTTTCTCCAAATAGAGTATTTCCTTTTCAATTCTTTTGTAGAAATTATTAGTTGTTTGGTCTTCTTTGCAGCATGTTAATTATTAGTTGAGTCAATCACATGGTCCTAGAGTATCGATAATTATTTGGTTCCACTTGACAAATCCATTCAATTTTTCAGCGAACCAAATATTTTCAGGGTCAAAATAGTGGTGGTTGACTTACTCATGCCTAGAATGAGACATCATCAATACTACTTTATTAGTGAGCTAAATTTTTCGGGAGTTATATTGGTAGTTTTCTTAGTTTGCTGACTTTCAAATAATGTGCTGGGTTTGGTTTGGGTTTGGTTTGGGTTACTCCCATTTCTGTAATGAATTCCATTATTTATTAATCACGGGATGGTATAGTGAGAAGATTGGACTAATTGCTGGGATGTTTTGCATGATGCCCTTATTAGATATTATTTTATTGAGTTTAGTCCTGAGAAATTTTGCTGAAGTTTGCTTCCATTGGACATGTCAAGTCCTACGGAAGCAAATGTCAAGGACCTCTTTGGTACTTTTCATTCTTTAAGGACGAATTTGTCCAACACAAAATTTCTCAGAAATTAAGTTGTCATTTTACTCTTTTATTTTTTTGTACTCGACAGGGTTGATGAGAAAATGGGTAACAAGATTAAAAGAACAGAAAAGTTTATTTTCCCTTTTTTTCCTGGAATAAGATACTGTGAGGTGAGGATAACTATAAAATGAGAAAGTAAATGATTAATTATTCTTGGATCAATTTTGTTGGATCCCATACACAATTTAATTTACTGATTAAAGGGTGGTTAGTACTTCACTTTTTTACTTTACAACTACCCTTACTTTACAGGATGAAAACCTTACTTCAATATTTGATGGTTTGAATTGGAAACAGGCATCAGCTTGCAAAGTGTTTATATTATTGACTATGATTCATATAACTGTTGCAAGTGATTGGGATTGATTAGAATTTAAAAGCCCGTTTTGATTATCTTTCCACAATGCTGCATTACAAACAGATAAATACCATACCAAAGTAAGAGTTATTTCTTGCATATTGAAAATTTATCTCTTTATAATGAACCTTCTGGTCTAGAGGCTTAAACAAAAGGCGCATTAGGTTAGAAGCTCTCAGAACTCAAGGATTATGGCCTCTTGGCCCTCCCAATCAATATGGTTGCAATTTGATCCTTCATTTCTTAACCCATGCTCCTAATATCAAAAAGTGTGCCCTTGAGGTGAAATCTTTGTCTGGACCAGGGTTCTTACCAAGAATAATACAAATGATTCAGATTCAGAAACACATAATAGACTAAGTTTCACCCATTACAAATTCAATGCCACAATATTTTTTGTTTTCCTATGACCTAAACTGTACACTGATGTCTTTTAGAGATTTTTACTTGTTTGTCTCTAATAATGTTAATTATTGTTCAATGTTCATAATATGCACAGATTGGACAGCAGAACTTGGCATTTGGAATTAAGTTTAATGCTAAAGTAGTTGTAGATTGTTATGAGAAAGAGCTGGAGACTCTTGTGTCTGGTATTAAGCGTGACATTGAATTCAAGATTATAGAAGGAGATTTTCAAGTCTTTGAAGGAAAATGGTCTATTTTGCAGGTATCAAACTTTTTCCTGTGCTCCTGTTGTGATCATTCTTCGGGATCCAGCATAAATATCATATGCATTTTGCATAAATCATAGTTTGAGGCACTCTGTGACATAAGTAGCCTCATTAAGAATTCTGAGATTTCATTAAGTTCATTGGTTTTCTTTTGAAACATTTTGATCAAATTTTGGAATGAATGGGAAAAGGAAGTGAAGTCTATAAATTTTGGAACCATATAGTAATCTGGGATGAGGTATAAAAATGAGTTCAATTTTGACATTGATAGTGTGTAAAAGTGCAATTCATTAATTATCTCTGTTTTGTTAATTAAAATGTCAATGCAAATTATTTAGGAAATACAGTGCTAAGTATTTAAGCTATGATGGCTTTGCAGCAGTTCAACAATGGAAGTTGTGAAGATTCTCAAGTCCAAGTTAACACGACACTCTCATATATCGTTGATATTAGGCCGAAGCTATGGTTGCCCGTGCATCTCATAGAGGGTAGACTTTGCAATGAGATAAAGAGGAATCTTGTAGCAGTTAGGGACGAATCTCATAAAGCTATTGACAGTACTATACATGCATGTTAATTCGAATTAAGTTGCTGTAACTTACATGAATCATATAAAGAAAAAAATGAGACAGCAATAGTTTATTCATTAATTCTCTTCTCACTTTTGGAGACTTGCAAGCTTGGGTAGTTTGAAACTCTTTCTAGTTTCTTTATGTTAGACCTTTTCCGATCACTGGATTGAAAAAAAAAAAAGACTAATTTTTTAATTAAAAGATCTTCAAGCTATCATAAAAAAAAAAGATCTTCAAGCTGGGCCCTATATCTCATCGATCAAGCTTATACAATGCAACCCCCACGCTTAACTTGTTTACTTTAAGCTGAAAATTGGTGGGTTCATGCAATGCAGTCAGGAACCTTAAGCTGTGGGGTTGGTATGATCTTTAAGATCAACTCTACATTGTTTTATGGTTACATGCATAATCAAGTCTTGACCTCATCCTCTTTTGCATTCCAAGGAACTTGAAGGAAGAGCTCCTTGGATGGGTAAGGCGCAGGAAGAGCTTCATGGTTAAAACCAGCAAGACAATGCTTATTTTCAATATGAAAAATGTTAGGAGCACTTTTTTAGTTTTTATATTAGTCAACAATTTGGATCATTTCCATTATGTATATATATCTGTCTTCCTCATTTGAGACTAAGTATAACAAGCCATATTTAGCCACGTTCACATAATGGCAGAACGCATCAATTTGATTCAAGATCAATTATATTACAATCCAGCTTTCAACTGTCTACTGTACAAGTAAAAAACATCCACCGATTTGTACTTGGGTATAACTGTTACATCTTTTTAAAGAGCAATGAAAACAAAATGTTCTGTAACAAAATTACTGTTTTTGGAACAAAGTTCCATGTAATCTTATAACAATCTGCAGAGGACAGTCAAGGAACTCATCGCGTTTAGTTACAATCACTGACTTGTGGATAGACCAAACCATCATCTAGATCTATGAGAAAGTATAGGGCGTACAGCATCTTTGAAGTCATCATAAAACCTCTGCTCAGAAAACCTCGTCGCTCGTCTCCTCGCAGCCGCAGCCATTGTAAGTCTCTCTGTCTCTGGCATCCCTATAACTCTCAAAATGGCATCAGCATATTCCTCAACGGTGCAGGCAAGAAATCCTGTTTGTTCTCCATCTTCATCTAACACAATGTCCATTTTTGGTCCAGCAGAATTATGAGCTGACACACAAACATCACAAAAATAATTAATGCATGTAAATGCACCCAACATAGAGGAAAATGAAATTTTAAGTATTTACGTAAAGGTAAAATTTCATACAACACCCACCAATTGGGATGGCACCAGCAGCCATATATTCCACAACACTAATACCAAAATGCTCGTCTGTCATGGAATGGATGCCTGCAACAGCGGCGCCTAGAAGTCCCACCAAATCTCTGCAGGTTATGGCAATAACAGCATTGAATATTAAGGTTCTACAAGCACAAACTAGAACAACCAATTAACTGTAAAAAGCGAGGTGATTACAATGATCATTTAATTTGGTTGAGAAACATTTCGAAATTTATCTGAATCTCAAATATTAATTGAAGCCATTGAAGTTTTTCTCTCTTTTATCGCAATCAGCTAGTCTGAGTTATACGTGTATCATGACTAATAGACTGCTCCATTTTCCAGTTGAACTCCCATCAACTCCATGACCTAAGTAATGACTAGGAACCATGCAGCCTGCCAGACTCACTATTAATCTTTATAATCTTTGGTAGAATAGCTGTGACTTAGAGGAACCATACCCCCTCATAGGTTGTTCGAGCAAAGCAACAAGATGAATAGGTCAACATACCAATCATGACATTCCAGCAAATAGTTAACAATTTAACCTTGAGAAATAGCTCTATAATAACTGCATTTTATGCTATATAAGTCTTTGATAGATGATTCAAATCACATATGATCAACTGAATGTCTAAAATATAGCACAAATTCTACAATCTGAAAACATGATCCTCAGCAAGATCCACTTCTGTGTCCTGAGTATACAGGGACTAGGGTATATGTTCTACTTTTACAAGAGCAAGGTGCAGCACTTTCAAGTTGAGAAGCAAGAGTATGGTATACTATATTAGTTCCTTAAGTCAAACTGACATGGAGTTTAAATCTTGTCTCATTAGATTCAATCTAAGGGGGAAAATAATTTTCTCCGAAATTGTGAAATATGCTTAAAACCAGTGAGACTGAGAATAACTCATTATTTTCTTATTCCAACCAACATATCAGAATATTTGCACCAATTATCCAATCGGGGGTTAAAAAGCATTCCTGTATCTGTGAATAGTTGTATTAGTACATTACGGATTTCTCCGTTTCTCTTCAAAATTATTTACATATACACTTTAGGATTCTTTTTTCCTTTAGAAATTTTTATGACAACCCTATTCTATAACTCCCCAAGATAACTAATGACAATACAGCAACCACATTGAAAGACCATCTAAATTGAATTCCAATAATGATGCACACACAATGCTGTCTTTATAGATATATACAATAACTGACGAACATTTCTTTTTTTTATTATTATATATATTTTATATACAAGAGAACAAACATTTAAACAAATAATAAATGGCAAAACAACATCCACGTGAAAATACTTCCCTACATAATTAAATGGCAGCAAGTTGAAAATCTTTTATATTTCATTGGAGTTCTTTAACATGGTATAATTTTGACTGCCAAAGTACCATGATTAGTGAAGACCAAATGATAAATTTCTAAATAGCACTCTGAAACCAAACTGAAAGAATTCATCTGCTCCAAACAGAGGAATTAGAAGTATGCCTTGTTCAGAACATTTTTTACAGAAGTTTTATTCTTCAGAGAAAGGACTTCTTAGGAGCTTTAGGTAAAACTGGAGAAGTAACAAGAAGAAAAACTTAATGGAAATCCAGTGTTACTGACCTATATGTTACATTCTTGTGAAATTCCACTTGCTCATTCACATTTAGCTCAATTGCCTTGTCTTTCAACATTTGAAGTCTTTCCTCATCTGATTTATTTCTACAGCTACCCACGAACTGTAGCCTAGGTTTAGGCAAGCTAGAATCTAATCTCTTAACAGCAACTGAAAAAGCCTCAAGTTGGAGACCGTGAGCCTACAATGAAAAGAAACATGTGAACTGGGTGTAATCAACAAAGGCCTAATGAAAATACCAAAAATGGTTGTACCTCCTGTTCACAAAACTGATAGGAGTATGCCCACCTTCTCTGGTCGAAATTGTGCAACTGATATTATCACGGGAATTTCAGCTGGTCTTTTCAATGGAAGAACCTGCCATATTGCTCATCTGTTAGAATCCGTCAGTGATTAGATTACCACAGTAGGTAAAGCTCATATGTGTATAGGTATAATATGTTAATAGAGGGAGGGAAAATGTAGGAAATTTAAAGAAAATAGCAGAAAAATCATTGTATTATTAAGGGAGTTCTTGAACAATGTAACCCAGGAACCCTTGAATCATCCGTTTATACTTGGGAATTCTGAGCGCTCCTCTATCTCGAGACTCACCAAATGACTGAACCATTTCTCCTTTCCCTCCAAATCCCATTTTTTTCCTGCTAGTCATCCTCACTACTTAATGAACCCTAAAACAAATAGATAGTTCTTTCGATTGTTATTGCTCTTAAATGGAGGATCTCATTCCCTCCATCTTGTATTATTATTCTCTCTGTCAAAAAGAAAAAATGAAAAAGGAAAAGAATTAGGCCTGCCAACCAATTGATCCTAGCCAGCTCTTATTCTTCCTAATATACAACTGTTGAATAACAGGTGCCCTAACTTAATACTGCATATTAATTCGTAAGATAAAGCTACTAAAAATATTCCCTCCACCTCTCAAGAAAATTTTCTTTCAAACAACAAACAAAAGGCTCTAACTAGAAATGTTTGTACATCGCCTCATGTGACAGTTATGATTCAACTGGCTTAATAACAAGTTGTGTGAAAGAGCTTCGAACCACAAATATTAGGGATAGGCAATAAACAACAGAATAACAAGAAAGTGTAGAAAGGAAATACAGAAATGCGGAAGAGAGTAGAAGGAAGAGTAGAAGAGAGATTCAAAAAGAAATAGAAGAGCTGTAGAGCTGGAAGATATCACGATGATATTCTCCAGTCCCTAGTTTATTCATGGAAAAGTAAAATACTAAAAGGTAGAGAACAGGGTAGCAGTAGAGCCTAAATCCTTCCTCATCATACTGATTCTTTTCAATCCTCTTATATACATTTTCAATCCTCTCTCCTATAAGAGAATTCATCCCTCACTCACTCACTCCCCACTAACTTTCGCAGCTGTCCTATGTTTACATCAGCTGGTTCCACTATTTTCATTTTCAACTCTTGTTTCTTTCATTTTTCAATTGTAAATAAAAGGCAAATGAGCTATTTTACCACTCTCTTCTCTGACTAACTTAACTGCCTCTTTCCCGTCATTATTCTTCTTGTTTTCTTCACTTGGGTACTTAACACTTCTTTTAGCAACTCAGTGCCATTCAATGGGGGAATACAGAGATTAAATTTAAGTTTAACAAGGGGAAACACAGGAAAAAAGAACAATGAGAACCTTCAATTATTGTAAAGCAACATGCAATACATGAGTTCCATTCCACCTAGCAAAAGCGACATGGGAGAGATGGACTTGTCTTTGTGGCAAAATTTTTCAAGCTAATAAAGAACAAATTGCAAACCTGGAGCCCTGAAGTATCACACGGAGGGTAGACCCGCTTAATACAATGTGAAACTCCCCAAAGCTTTTCAATATGTGATTTGGTCCAAGAAGAATTGACCATAGCTAGGTGTGTACAAGATCCTACAATCCCATACAACCAGCTGAAGAAGGTATAATAGATCATTTTGCACCGCGAAAGCCAAACACTACAAGAAAATTATTGTCGTATTCTTTAGATCAGGAATAGGTCAAATAAAGTGGTGCAAATTTATTATCATCAAAGATTAAAAATCAATAAAAGAAATATGATAAATTACCATATAAGTAATTTTCAGGGAAAGCATAAAAGATGGTCTAAATTTCTGAATCCCATAATCTGTTAAAAATTCTGTGTATTTTGTGCATATTAAAGAATAGATGCATGCATGAGTTGAAGAGAAAGGGAAAATGGGAAATATGACAAAGGAATCAGCCAGTAGAAAAAGTAAATTTCACCAGATGAAAACTTCAACTTCAACAATCATATGCCTAAATATTAAAATATCAGGAGAATAAAATGCAACTACTATTAGAGAATAGAGAATCTCCTATCTCATATCTCTTGGCCTCAATATAGTTCAGATATGCTATATGTTCAAACTTCAGATTTATGAAATACTGAAAAAAACAGGATTAATATCATCATTTTCCAAGTGAAGCTACAGAATGAGAAAAAATAATAAGTGTAACTCAGACCAGAAGAGGAAGACAAATATGCAAATCAAAATAAAAAATCAAACCTTTTTGCAATTGAGGCATCATTATTATACATCAGGCGGTGCTGACTAACACGAGAAAGCATATCTGTACTGATAGTTGGGTAGTGTGTATAGCAAATAACTTTACATCCAAACAACCTTGCAAGTGGATATGTAAATGCATATCCACTTGTGTCAAAATAATATAAAGGAGTGAACTTGCACAATGCTTCCCATGCAAGATACATAGAACCCAGACTTTGACCAATCATGGTAAAGTGTGGATAAGTGGTTTCTTCAATCCACTTTCTCTTGTACAAATGAACCACCTGACAATTAAGGATAGACAAAATTTAGTAAGGTTTTTATCAAATCAATTGCACTATTGCAAAATAACTTCTAAAAACGTGATATTTGCCACTGTAAGTAACAACAGTCAGCAACTCAGCATATTAGCAAATAAGGTGAAATTTGTTTTCTACTGTTGGCATAATCCTGTCAGTTCTAGAACCACATGGATCTATCGTGACTCCGTAACTTAAAAGAGAATTCAGTTGTTACACTCATAAATCATAACACATCTACCACCTCAAAATTGTACCCAAGAAAAAAACCCTATTGTTTCTTTTCCACTACTCAATATACTGGTGTATTAATAGGCAAATGTGCCTATTATTCCACTTTTTTATCGGTTGAATGTAGGTAATAATATTAGTCAAGATGATATACACTTCAAACTTTTAGATTCAAATCCTAGAAAGTACAAAATGTTTTTTTTTATGAATATATATAAAGAAAGACATTTTAGAAATAAAATTTTGCACCAAAATCTTTCCAATCCCCATTATATATTATATAGTAGAAGAGATAAGTAGATATATACTTGTGCCTTGTCAGGCAAGGAGTGCCCGTCAAGCTGCATTTTCATAATTAAAAAGTTGATACGTTAATTAAAATTAAAGTAAGCGAAAAATAGGGAAAGAAAAAAAAGAACTTGAAAAAAATTGTTTGAAAAAGAAGAAGAAAGTGTAAATGTGTATTTTATGGAAGTCGATGGGAGGAAAACAAAAACTGCTATACACACATTTTAGTAGCGAAGAGGGGCACGAAGAGGGGCACTAATAAAATACTTTTACCACTTTAACCATATTTGATAGCAAAATTAAAATTAAACAGCACATTAGGAAGAGGACTAGATTGAAAATAAAAATTGAATACCAAAAAAGAGTTATGTTTCCCTTTACTAACTATGGCTACTTTAGAAAAATATACTTAAAATTAATATTTGATCTCTTAAATCCCGTGCCTCATTCCTGTTTCTTTGCACAGTCCAAGTTGATCATAGGCACAATCATAACAATCTATAACAACTACGCTACTTGCTTAGCAAGCATCTGATCACATAAATGAGGACATTAAAAATGACCATCACCAATGGTTATCAACTAACATTCTAACATATTCCATCCTCAGTATCTATCTCCCAGCTCAATACTGCAATTTGGCACTAGAAAAAACGAATTTGGATCCTCTAAACTGAAAATATTGATGAAGTGATAAAGTGATAAACTGAGTGATTAATCGCCATTGAATTTGTAACTTTCATCGTATCTGAGTCCCAATATCTTAATTCAAGGGTGATTAAACCCTTACTTTCTCACTTTACTGGTGTCCTCACTTTAGGGGAGCTTGATCCAGAAAAACTACTTGCCACTTAGGTAATTTCTCACATAGTCGTAATCCCGCAAGTAAAATGTGTAATGTAAACTAAAAGGTAAAACTGATGCTTGATATGAATGAAAAGGATGAAATTAAAAACCTTGAAAGGGTTCTATCCTCCAAAAGCAAACTCAGAACATAACAAACGAAAAAGGGGATCGAATAGTACCTTTACAGGAGAGAGAAGCGTGACGCCGAAGCGGTCGACGGCACGAGCCGCCAAGCTCTGTGGCGTGGCATCGTGATCCCCGGTGTAGACAAGGCAGTCAAGGTCAGGGATCTCTTCTTGAATGGCTCTGACTGCGCACCACAGAACCCTCTCGCCGCCGCCGCCGTCGTTGGTGTAAGGATGGAAGAACCCAACCGCCCTCTTCCTGCTCTTCCTGCCGCCCATCGCGCGGAGAAGAAGTCCCAAAATGAACGCACAGAGTGCAGCCACCACCGCAGGGACGATGAACCATATTCCCATCGTCGTCGAGTGAGTGTGACTCCGAAAACAACTAGAATCAGCCACAGTCGAACTGCGATTCTTTGTTGGCTATTGAAAGAGTAGCAGGGTGTTTGGATCCCTCCGAATTCAATTGCAGTGAAACAAAAATAATTAAATTATTTTAGATGGAATTTAATTTTTTTTTAAATTAATTTCGATTTAAATATGTTGGATTTAGAATTCTATTTTATTAGGATTTTATTCCAAATTTAAAACATTTAAAATATTTTTATAATTTAATTTTTTTTAATTCTCTCAATGTTTTTCACGTTTTAATATACATTTTCTCTTTTATTTTTTCATCATTTTTTTTAACTCACTTAATATAATATATATTAATTTTTTTAAATATCTATTATATTAATTAAAAAAATTATTTACACATATAAATATGATGTGTTTAACTTAGATTAATAACATCAAGCATTTGTCAATACGTTTGAATATTTTAACTGAAATTATGTCAATCATGATACTAGTAAAAAGTAACATAATTTTATTCTATTTTAATAACATGAATTAGTTGCTATAATTTAGCGTTAATAATTATTTTTTTTACTTGTTATGTCATTAGACCACTTAACAAGTTGGTTCTTGATAATCTATGATGTATGGACATGATACAGACATGGACATGGACATGACACGATACGGGACACACCGACTAAGAGTGGCAAAGCGGCCGGCCTGTCTGTTTAGGCCTGTCTCATAAACAGGGCGGGCCAGTCCAACCCGCCAAGTAAGATGGGTTCAAAATGCTAATCCGCTCTATTTTATGGCGGGTCGGCGGACTAGTCTGCTTGACTCTTTTGTTTTTTTTTTTTAAATAAAATTCATTAAAATTAACCAAAAAATAATAATTAAAAAATCAAATACAAATAAAAAATAGTTAAATTATAATATACTTTTTTCATTATCTTTTTTTTTTAATTTTAAACTTCCATAAAATTGTTTAAAATAATATTTGTCAACAGAACTATCTTTATTTTAAAAAATAAGTCACATAATTTGAGCAAATATACGACATTGTAAAATAAAATAAATAAAGTTAATAACTAAAAGAAAAAAAACAAAAACAAAAAAAAGTGTTTGAAAATTCTATAATTATTAATTTTATAATAGTAATTACTCTTTTATTTAATAAAAAAAAGAAAAAAAATTTTCGGTCCGGCGGACCGGCTCGCCCCGCCCTGCCAAAATCCGCCAATTTGGCGGTGCGGGTTTGACGGATTTTTTTAATTTGGCGGACTCCAAATCCTAACCCGACCCGCCTTTTTTAACGGGTTTAGCGAGTTGGCCCGACAGGTTCAACCCGTTTTGCCACCCCTAGTCACTGACACACAAATTTTAAAATCTTGTAAGACACGAGGACATGCATATATATAAAATATAAATTATTTTTTAGATAAATTGTAATGATATTTTGATATTTTATTGATATTAAAATATAAATTAATTTTTTAATTATTTTTAATGTCTTATTTTAATTATATCAAGTATTTAAAATATTTTTGTTTTAATAAATAATAATATATACTATATCTAAATTCATTTCAAGAATGTATGTTAAGAATAAGACTGGACGCGCTGACATGTGATAGTATTTAGGTATGTCCAAACGTGTCTGAAAAAATATTTTATTTTTTATTAAGACGTGGTTGGACTCAATAGAGACGCGTGTCGAACGAGTGTCAGTGAGAATCGTGTCTAAAATGTATCCGTCACGTGGATACATCAACTCAACGAAATATCCGTATTTCATAGTTGATAGTTTGTTTGTTTTCTGTTATTGGTTTGTCGTTGAAATCAACTACGAAGAACCATTCAATTTTTAATTAATAATAATATTTTTTAAATTTAATATTTTTAGATTAATCTAATTTTTGTTTTTTTTAAAGAGATGAACAAATTTTAGTTTAGAAAAATTAGTTAAAAAATATCATTTTTAATTATTTTATATAATTTAATATATAAATATATTTATTATTTAAAAATAATGTTATATTAATAAAAAATAAAGTTGTCTATTATAAAACTTTAATTCATTTGATAAATATTTTAAACACTAAAATTCAATTCAATTCTATAATTTTACTAATTAATTTCAAAAATTAGAATTCAATTCAATTCTAATTGAAATTCAATTCTTGATAAAATTCAATTTAGTTTTATATTATTAAAAATTTTCAAACATATGGTAGATGTTAACGAGTTAATAGTGTCTTTGAATTGGCTTTTCAAAAAAAAATTTAAGAATTTTTAATTAAAAAAGTTATTTTATATTTGACATTAACTAATATTTAAGAAGGATAAATCACCAAAATGCACATAAATAATTTTGTCGCTAATAAAAATGCATTTAAATTTTATTATCGACAAAAATATTTTTAAAAAAAATTATTTTTTTAAGTGACAAACGACTTTTGTCTTTTGACAAATCGCTTATGCACTTGATACAAAATTTTATAAAAATATTTAAATAAATGTTTAAAAAATACACAAAAAATGAGATAAAAAGTTAATCTCTATATTTTTTGTTTTATTTTTTAAAAGTATTATTGTTTGTTGACAAAAAAATATATACTTAGCGAAAAATTACTAAATTTTAAAGATAAAAATATCTTATTTTTATAATCATGCTTGCAAAAAATCACATAAAATTTTAATCTTTAAAGTATTTTTTGATAATACATATTTAATATTGGGCATTTTATCATGTATTTAAAGTATTTGAGGACATTTGTGTCGATAATGTAATTCGAGTGTATTTTTATCAACAACAAAATTATTCAGGTGTATTTTTTGTGGTTTACCCATTTAAAAAACAAAACTACCCCTGTCTCGAATTATGAGAATGCTGATAAAAATAACCTTACTTTAATTAACGACAAAAATATTCCTCAAATATTTAGAAACACTACAAAAAAAATCTAACCGTGAAGAGAAGCCTTTTTCGTTAAGGTAGCGTTTATTTTGAGATACTAAGACGAAGACTTGGGGATTGAGACTCAATATTAGGTTTGTTGGTCCAGAAATTGGTACTAAAATTTCAGTCTCCGTCTCTAAAATTTGAGTATTTCAGTACCTCCAAAAAGTGGGGACACATGGGAATCAAATTTTAGAGATGGAGACTGAAATCTAAATAATATTTTCTGACCAAAATACCCTTGTTCTAATTAATTAATTCCAAGTTTACTTTTTGTGCAGATCAAATTAAGGTTACTTCTTTGCAGCTTCTCATTCATTCATCTTCTCATCGCCAAGACCACTGTTATGTCGTACTCTAGCAAGCGAATCTAAGCTTGAACAGGTCGCTGAAAATTAACATACAAAATTATCAATCCAACTATAATTAGGGTTTATGTAATCATCTAGACTAAAGATGCACCCCCAAATTCAGTGATATGTAACAAACAAAAGAAGAAATCAACGACGAAGCGAAAGAGAGGAGATCTGAGACATAACTCCAAAGTGAAGAGCAGACCTGATAAGGAACGGCGACAGTGGTGGCGAGGCAGATGCAGAGACAGTGAAGGACACCAAACAGACGACCCTGCGGAGTACTTGGTGGCACGATTGAGAAGTTTTGGAGACGATGTGGTGTGATAGGCTCGACGAGAGAGTCTTCTACGCCGCATAAGCGGCAGTGCCAGTAGAGGGGTTGACGGACGATTTATGTCCTCGCTCTCAGTTCTTCGAGCACAGGGGAGAAAAAGGGTGAAACTTCGTGAAATTTGACATAGGTTGAGAAAGGGATTATGTTTTATAATCTTAGAGGTATTTAAGTAATTTGTAATATTTCAGTCTTTAATTTTATTTCAAATCAAATAAGATACTGAGAAATAACTTAGTCATGTACACTTTTACACTATACACAATACTGAGACTCATTTCAGTCTTTATCTCTCAGCCTCTATCTCCCAGTCACAGTCTCAGTCTCTCTTCCAAACGCTACCTAATAGAATTGATTGAAGTGGCAAATAGTGATGCTAATATACCGTTATTATTCAATCCCTAAATTAAAAACTCTAATTTTCTAATTAATTGTTGTAAACTAAATTAACCTTCTCTCTATGAACCAACACCATAGCTCCCACATCCTCTTTTTCTTCTTCTCATTTCTCCTGAAACCTCCTTCGTATAAGGTTGTAAGTTTATAACTACCTTCTACCACCTCTCTTCTCCTATTCTATCAGCACCTCCACACACAAACCCAAAATTTTATTCCCATTAACCCCAAAATTTCCAAAACTTTGTCGATATTTAAGTGAAAAAAATAGAAATATGTGACATTATTCTTAAAATTACTTCTCATAACTGTTTCTTTTTTTTTCTACCTTCTTTATCACTGTTAGTCCTTTTTCACATCAATGTATTAACAACGAAACATAGAGCAAAAGAAAGTTAACTTGGTTGGAGAAGAAAAAATGCAACGATAGAAGAGAACGATGCTGCGACCGTCAATGAAACTGGCAAAGAGAGAAGAAAAGGAAGAACAGAATGAAGAAAGAGGGATACAACGAGCAAATGAGGGGGAAGTTGTTTCCGCCGTCATCGCTACTACAGTTGTTGTTATCATCGCCACCGCCAGAACGGGCTAAAGCCTCACCTTTGCTTCAGTTCTTCATCCACTTGAGCCTCAGCTTTCTATGCTCCACTGTCATTCCTGCTAGTGATGGTGATATAAATGGAATATGCTTGCAGAAGAAGTTTTTGTTGGAGCAATTAGTGAAGAAATGGTTCATAAAGAAAAAATGGTTACGCTGTTTGAGATAGATAGAGAGAGTGTGTGTGTATTTCAAATTACAAAAATTAGGGTTTAGATTTGGGGGATGATATTGGAAACCTAACAGAATTAAGTATGTAACGGATGTTACATTGGCATTTTTGTTTGCCACATTAGTCTATTTTGTTAATGGAGAAAGATATTTTTTATGGTTGGATATTTTTGTAGTGTTTTTAAATATTTAAAAAGCATTTTTATCGTTAACAAAAGTAGGAGTTATTTTTGTTAGTGTCTTAACAATTAAGGAGACAGAATTGATAATCTACTAAAAATATAAGAATTGATTCTGTGATAAAAATTTATTAAAGATTAAATTATTTAATTAAAATTTTTTTGGAGATTAAGAACTTGTTCGGATATGTTTTCAAAAGATTCTTCAAAAAAGTAAAAACATTTTTTTTTAAGTAAAAAAATATTTTAAAAATATGTAAATTATATTTTTTTTTAAAAGTTATATTTCTTATTTTTTTAATATTTTTATTTTTACTATTAAAATTTTGCTAAACATACTAAAAAATATTAAAAATATCTTTCTCTAATAATTTAATGGCACTTAAACAAGTTTGAATTTAAGGTATTTTGTATTTCGGTGATGCTACACGTACAAACGCTTTTATAACACAAAGTATAAATTTATCAATATAACATATAAATTTTTATACATAACACAAAATATTTTACCCATAGCACATAAATTTTTACAGTGAATATAATTAATTGGTTGGGTGAGTCAATTATATTCCTTTTGAAATTTTTGTGCTGTGCATCAAATTTTCTATACTGTGCATCAAAATATTATGTGTTGTGCACCAAAATTTGTATATTATATATATTTTGTTGATTGTGTGTCAATGTTTTTGACATGTAGTCCTTCAAAAAACTTGTGTTGTTCACCGAAATTTTTGTACTGCGCATCAAGAGTTTTTTGCTGTGAATCAAAATTTTTGTACTCTACTTTTCAGAACATGTATAAGAAAAGGAAATAAAGAAGACGACCACGATGAAAATGATAAGAAGGAAAAATAAGGAGGACAAGAAATCAAATAAAGAAAAAGAAAATAATCACGTTAAAAAAGAAGACGACGACCACCACCACGTTTAAAAAAAAATAGGTGTATCTGATTTAGTTGGGACTTGAAAAGTAAAATTGTTTGGATGTGTAGCTTTATTGTTTTCATTTTTATCATTACAATCATCTTTTATTTTTTTTTTGGTTATTTACGATATCTCCAAATCTAAGAGGTCAAAGATTAATCAGTTGAAAATAAAAAATTTATTTAAAATTTTATCATTAACTAATAAATTGATGCATGTGCAAAACAGAATTTAAATATCTAATATTTAATTAAACAAATAAATAAATTAATTATTCAACCAACTTAAATTGATTCTATTAGAAATATTCTTAAATTGCATAAGTGTATTTACATTGTTTGGGTCAATTTTTATTTTATAGTTGGGAATAGCAAAATAATTATATATTTGAGGTATGCCGAATGTTGGAGGTGTGTTATTGGTGAAGTGAAGTACATTCTTAAAATGTACTTTTGCTTTAAATTGAAATGATGATAAGCATGAGAAACCTTTTTAATTGGAACTATATTGAATGTTCATGCACTACAAAAAATAAAAAAATGCAGCTGTCTTTGAACTCTAAAGTTAGATTTGGTTGGAGAGAAATAAAAAGGACGGAAGAAAAGTTGTAAAACTTTCTTCATAAATTACAAATAAAAATGTGTACTTTCTTTTATATCTCTTTTAATTCTCCTATTTTTTTTCTTTAAGTAAATATATCTTAAAGTTTAAATTTTAAATTCGATTTAATTATTCTATTGATCTTTATAGTTTTACAAAGTTTACAATTAGATCATTATATTCTTTTTAATTGGTCTCTAAATTGCATTTAATTTTATAATTAGGTCTTTTTTGTATCAAAAATATTAAAATTAACAAAATATTCTTTTAAAAAATATGTGGTCAAAGATCTAAACTAGATTTCTAATTGTGAGTATCTTTAATTTACGAAAAATATTTCATGAATTCAAATATATTTTTTTGCATTGACAATGATTTAATTGCAAAATTAAAAGTAATATAATGACTCAATTGAATGAAAAAAATATAGAGACATTATAAATTTAGTCAAATTATAGAGACTAAAACAAAGTAATTTTTAAATTCTAAACTCATAAAAATTAAACCATAAATCTTAACTTCTAAAATTTAAATCTATTAATATAAAATATAATTAACGAAGATTAAATTTTTAATTAACAAAAATGCAATATTAGGAAGAGAAAAGCGTTACATCCATGTAAAAAATACATGGATGTTATCCAAGTCTTTTTGGCTATACGCGCCTCCTCCAATCTCCAAATCGTTTGTGATTCACGCGCTACGTATAACGTAAACTTTCTATGACCTTTGCTCAACTTTAACCTTTTACTGCAACTTAAACCTCCTTTTTATCTGCTTGCGTTATAGGCTTCACTGTTCTCCTCTACTCGCGTTTTCTTTCTTGTTCTTCTTCTTCTTCTTCTCTACTCGTATTCTTCGTTATAGATCTGGATTGACTTCAACCTAATTAGCTTCGTCATTCTTCTTCTTCTTCGTTTTCTTCTTCGATCTGGACTTCTGAATTGAAATAATGAATGAATCAACTTCAAATCAGTTGAATGAGCTTATTACGTTGAGACAGTTAGGAAATGATTGCTGCATGCTATCACAATAATCTTAAAATGAGGCCACCGAATCGAACAACATTCATCTGATGAATCAAAATCGCAAATGCCACCGAACGGAACAATGTTCATATGGTGAATAAATAGTGATCAACTTTCAATCAACAAGAAGAGTATTTCTCCTTCTCTTCCTCCTCCACCTTCTTCTTTCAAATTCGCGCACGTAGGTTCTTCTTCTGCTTCTTCTTCATAGCGCACGCAGATTCATCTTTTTCTTTTTTTTTCTTCTTTCATTATAATCATCACCTACAACACCAACATTATGCTCGGTTAAGTGGAGTTGCTCATTTTGATTCACTTGATTGTTAATGTGTTCAGTTGAGTCCTTGTGCATGCAGAAATGTTTTTCTTACTGATTGAATGCTTATCATGTAACACCCTAATTAGCCTAAGCTTTACCTCACGTCATAAAGTAAAGGTTAATCAAAGGTTACGACAGTTCTAAGCTCATACATATAATATATAGAAGAAATAATATAATCTAGATGTCCGATGAAGGATATAGCTCAAAAACAGGATTTAAAAAGCGCAAAACGTACTAACGAAGCTTCTAACTTAAAGCCCAAGAAACTAATAAAATATAACAAAAATATCATAGTACAATAGTGTAATATCATAAGAATCTAGCCACGGCTCGTGGGGTTTAAGCCGGCTAGCCATATAAACAGACAAAACAGAATATAAAGTTTAAAACAGCTTATACAAGTTTTTCTCTCTCAAATACAAGCCTTTAGGCAAAAACAAAATACAAAAGTGAGAGATTTATATATAAACAAAACAAATAAAAAAGACTCCAAGATCTTCCGCTTCTGTCACCATCCAAGCAACTCACTGAGGTGGGTTGCGACCAGCATCTGAAAAATAACAACAGAATATGGTATGAAAACCAGAGGTTCTTAGTATGGTATCAGTGCCCAGTGATGTAAGATATAAGACCCCGGGATGTCAAAGGCAATGCTAGACTTCATATCCATCACAAGATTCAATCTTAAGGCATACTAAAACAGTAAAGCATATCTTAAAACTTTAACATATTACAAGGTTTATCTAACTTAGGGATTTTCTAATCTAACAGATCACCGTTGTCCCACAGCCTTCACCAACCTATCCTCCATGCGATCCCATTGCCACTGCCTTCCGAACCTCCTCAATCCCAGTAGAAAGCACAATTAATTTCAATGCAAGTAAAACACAAGTATTGGCAAGTAAGGCTAGTAATTCAACTAGCAATTAGGCATGTTATACAATTAGGCAAGCAATTACAAGTCAACAAAGCAAACAAACAAGTAGAAGATGCACATGATGAATCCCTGTCCTACTGGCTGTGATATCACATTGTCGATTCAACTGCCAACCTAACACACCTCCATGGAGATGTCGCCCTTCGGAATCATCATTGGGAACCCCCGAGATATGGTGCTCGGATCACCTCCAGAATTTTGTGCCTGCACACTCTATTGATCTGAAGGGATGCGAGCGGGATACTCTTGCCTCAGACCTCACATCTCAACGTAAGCGGGATTAACCACCGTCCTTACGCCACCACTGCTACCTCGACAGGCGGGATTAACCACCGTCCCTGCCAAGCGCATAGCGTCTCATAATCTCAATATAAAACAGTAGTTCAGTGGTTTTTTCAGAAAACATTTTCAATTCATCAATGGATCATCATTGCACATTCGAGTCCTCGACTAATCTCAACCACTATCACATCAACATTTCCATTCCGAGTCCTCGACTTGTCTTAACTACTGTCAATTCACATTTCAGTTCCGAACTCAACAGTTCATCAGTTCTCATTTCATATACCAATCTACCTTCACACGCCATCAAACCATCCTCAGTACACCCGAAACCTAAACCTCTATTTTCTAATTTTTCATAATAATATCAACTAAAACTCTTAGGTTTCTTCCCATGTTTTCATACCCAAAATTAAGCCCAAGAGCCTTAAAATAGTGTCACATAAGCTTACAATCTTGTTGGAAAGGTGAAATAGTTGAAAACAAAATTTAAATTTGAGAGACAAGGCGTGTGTGTACGCACAGAAGTGTGCATGCGCACGCCCAAAGAATTTTTAAAACGTGTGCATACGCATAGAGGTGTGCGTACGCACAGGTACCAAATTCTTGCAATTCTATTTGCTCGCACAAGCTGTGCTAGCGCCCTCTACAGATTGCCCTTCCCAACGTGTGCGTGTGCACAGGGCTGTGCATGCACACAGGTTGTAAACGTTCATTGTGTATGTGTGCGCACAAGCTGTGCTAACGCTCTAAACAGATTGCTTGCCTCTGCGCGTGCGTACGCACAGGTTTGTGCGTGCGCACAGGTTTCAAATTTCATAGGAGTGTGCATGCGTACATACCAAAAATCACAAAATTCTGCAACTCTGCAGAATTTCAGATTTTTACACCAAATTTTGAATGATCATAACTCTCTCTACAAAAATCCAAATTTTACAAACTTTATATCGATTTGAAGAGTTTTCAATAAATTTCAATTCTATCTAAATTTCAACAATTTTTGAAAACTGAGGCATAAGTTATGATCAGACAAATTTCACCAAAATTCTCTTTTTACCAAATGCTCACAAGTACTCAATTATTCCAAATTCTCAAACCACCTCCAACCAAAACAATACCAAACGCCCATTTACAGCATAAACTACCCTCTTTGGTCAAAATTCACCATTTATACAATTTTTCCATCATATTTCACTATTATCAACCATCAACATCAAATGTATAATACCACAATCAATCCCCATTCAACTTTTCCAACCACATTACCACATCAACAACATCAATATCACATATATCGTACCAAGCCACTTCTCAACTTCACACAATCATTCATCATCATCATATCATAATCAATCATCATAATCAAACTCAAAAATCATCATTCCATCACAAATCATCATACATCATCATTCAACAACCCAACAACCATTTTAATTCAACCTATCCTATAGGTCACTAGCCTAAGTATCAATGAATAATATATACTATATAGAGGAAACTGAAACCATACCTTAGCTGATTCCCAATATGTACCAAAACCCAAAATTAAGCTCAACTCAAGCTTTCAACCACAAGCAAGCCTCCACATCCACTCCAACAAGCACCAACAAGTTCCAAAGGCTTCCAAACTCACAATAATCAAGCTATATATGCATAAATCATTACAAATCAACCTATGGCTCATCATAATCAAAATTTCACAAGGGTTTAAGAGTAACTCACCTTACCCAACAGTTTTGGAGGCCAAATCCCAATGCCAATCAAAGGCTAGAGTACACCTAAACATCCAAAATATGAGATTTCACTCAAAACCAAACCCAAAAATTCGAATTTCTCAAGGGCACAAAAACTGGGTAGGAAAATTCGAAAAGCTTACCACATTGGATAAAAGTGACGGGCTCGGTGAGAGCTTTGTGTAGCCGCTGACGACACGCGAATCGAAGCACCGTAGCTTGAAATATCACGGATTGAAGTGGTAGGTGAATAGTATTTTCTCTTCTCCTCTTCCTCTTTTCTTTTCAGCTGAGAGTGTTGTGTTATGAGAGTGTTATGGGCTGATTTGGCCTTTAAAGAGGATATATATGTTGGGCTTGGGCCCAACTTGGGCCCAATCCATCCCGTTAGTGTTTTTAGCCCGTTTAGCCCAACCTCGGGCTAAACCTTTAAAATTAACGCCCAGTTTTCGACTTCTAATATTTTTCTAAAGTTTTTTACTGTCTTTAGTTTTTCTCGCGCAGTACCGGGCAGACTTGAACCAGTTCAACTGTCGGTTCGCAGTTTTTTACGGGTTTTCGTAGAAAACACATTTTCTGACTCAGAAAAACCTACTGAGTCAAAAAATCATATTTAAATCCTCAAATTCTCACTCTAATTTTTCGGAATCTAATTTGGGCAATATTAATTACTTAATTAAACAATTAATTAAACTCGGTTCTTACATTCTCCCTACCAAATAAGAAATTTTGCCCTCAAAAAATTTAGTAACTACCTGAGAAAAGCTCGGGGTAATCTTTTCGCATCTCGGATTCCAATTCCCAAGTATGCTCTTCAACTCCTGCTCGCTTTCAAGCAACTTTAACCAACTGAACTTCCTTTCCTCATAGCTTCTTCACACTAGTGTCGTCGATACGCACCGGTGTTACTTGAAAAGTCAAGTTCTCCCTCAACTCGACCTACTCAGGCTCTAACAAATGAGCCACATCCGACATGTACTTACGGAGTTGTGACACGTGGAATACGTCATGCAAGTTGGACAGGTGAGGTGGCAAAGCTACTTGATACGCCACCGGCTCGAATCGCCTTAGAATCTCAAACGGTCCAATGAACCTCGGATTCAACTTCTTTGTTTTGATTGCTCTTCTAATCCAGTTGTTAGTGTAACTCTCAGAAATACATGTTCTCCCACTTCAATTTCCAACGGTTTCCTTCTCTGATCCGCATAGCTTTTCTGTCGACTCTGGGCAGTTAGAATTCTCTCCCGCATCTTTTTAATCTTCTCAATAGTCTCGGCTACCAAATCAAGACCGAAAATGCTTACTTCACCTGACTCAGACCAACAAAGTGGAGATTAACACTTCCGTCCATATAAGGCCTCATACGGAGCCATCCCAAAGCTCGCATGAAAGCTATTGTTGTACGCAAACTCCACCAATGGCATGTAACAGTCTCAATTTCCAGGTTGATCCAATACACATGCCCTCAGCATATCTTCCAACGTCTGAATAGTCCTTTCTGACTGTCCATCCGTTTGTGGATGATATGCGATACTGAGACATAGTTTCGTACCGAAAGCTATTTGGAAAGCTCCCCAAAACCTTGATGTGAATCGGGGATCACGGTCCGATACTATGCTCGATGGCACATGTGCAACCTTACTATCTCCTTGATATACAATCTCGCAAACTCCTCCATAGGACAGTTCACCCGAATAGGCAGAAAATGAGCGGATTTGGTTAAGCGATTTATGATCACCCAAACTGCGTCAAATCCCGACCTAGTCCTCGGTAAACCAGTCACAATGCTCATTGCAATTTCTTCCCACTTCCACTGAGGAATTTCAAGTGGCTGTAGCATTCTCGACGGTTTCTGATGCTCTATCTTTACCTTCTGACACGTCAGGCACTTTGATACGACTGTAGCTACATCACCTTTCATCCCAAGCCACTAGAACATCTTCTTTAAATCATAATACATCTTCGTGCTTCCAAGATGAATAGAAAATCCACTATTATGAGCTTCCGACAATAAGTCTTGTCTCAAACTCCCGACATTCGGTATGCAAAGTTTCCCCTTATATCTCCACAATCCATCACCATCCTTAGTGAATTCTCCACGCCTCTTATCACCAACTGGTTGAAACAATTGCTGAAGCTTTTGCTCATCCTGCTGAGCCCTCTGAATCTCTGTTTTAAACGTACTCAAAATCTGTAACTAATTCAAATAAGCTCTTCCGAAAACTTTACCAATATCTAGCTTAAGATCCACGAACTTATCCACTAGCTCCTCTTCCTTGATCCTCATCCAAGCTATGGTTAAAGATTTCTGACTCAATGCGTCTGCTACCACATTCATCTTTCCTGGGTGATAACTTAGTTCAAAATCATAATCCTTAAGCAACTCCATCCACCTCCTCTGACGCATATTAAGTTCTTTCTGATCAAAGATGTATTTGAGACTCTTATGATAAGAAAAGATGCTAAACTTCACTCCGTATAAGTGGTGTCTCCAAATCTTTAATGCAAACACAATCGCTGCTAATTCCAAATCACGAGTTGGGTAATTTACCTCATGCAGTCTCAGCTGATGCGATGCGTAAGCCACCACGTTTCGGTGTTGCATCAACACGCAACCCAAACCTTTCAGTGGCGCATCACAATACACTTCAAATAGTTCATGCAGTTCCGGCAAAATCAAAACAGGCGCTGAAGTTAACTTTTGCTTCAAAGTTTGAAAACTTTCTTCACACTCCGACGTCCACACAAACGGTACTTCCTTCCTTGTCAACTTAGTCATCGGTAGTGTAATCCGATAAAATCCTTCAATAAATCTCCGGTAATATCTGGCTAAGCCTAATAAACTTCTAACTTCCGTCACCGTTGTTGGTCTTTTCCATTCCATCACCGCCTCCACTTTCGAAGGATCCACCGCTATCCCCCCTTTTGCTCACCACGTGACCTAGGAATTTCACTTCCTCCTTCCAGAACTTGCACTTGGACAACTTAGCATACAATTTCCGCTCCTTTAAGATTTGTAGCACAATCCTCAAGTGTTCCTCATGCTCCTTTTCTGTCTTAGAATAAACTAAGATATCATCTATGAAAATCACCACGAATTTGTCCAAAAAGGGACGAAAGACTCTGTTTATGTAATCCATGAAAATAGCAGGTGCATTTGTTAACCAAAAGGACATAACTGCAAACTCGTAGTGTCCATAGCGTGTCCTAAACGTAGTCTTAGGGATATCATCCTCTTTCACCCTTATTTGATGGCAACTGGATCTCAAATCAATCTTGGAAAACACCCCAGCTCCTTGCAGTTGATCCATCAAGTCATCTATCCTTGGCAGCGGGTACTTGTTCTTCATAGTTACTTTGTTCAACTGCTGGTAATCCACACACAGTCGCATTCATCCATCCTTTTTTTTCACCAATAAAACTAGCGCTCCCCACGGTGATACACTCGGTCGAATGAACTTCTTGTTCAAAAGCTCTTCCAACTGAGTCTTTAATTTGGCCAGCTCTATCGGAGCCATTCTATATGGCACAATCGACACTGGTCCAGCTCCCAACACCAATTCAATCATAAATTCAATCTTTCTTTGAGGTGGAAACTCCGTAATATCTTTCGGGAACACATCTGGAAAGTCTTTAACCACCAGAATCTGATCTAAGTTATGATTATCACCTAATACATTCGCAGCCAACAGGATATAACCCTGACACTCTTCCTCACTATAGTGCACTATCACAGAGTTCAGGTAGTAGCCCTCAGCTATCACTGCTCCATGTTCTCCTTCCGACATAAATTGAATTGACCTCTCAAAGCAATCCAACAACACCCAATTATTCGACAACCAATCAAATCCCAAAATCGTCTCTAATCCAACCATTAGTAAACAAATCAAATCATGCACAAAGTCTCTACCGTCAAGTTTGAATCCTACTCGTCTACAACTTGACCTAGTCACCACCGTCTGATGCGGAGTATGTACATGCAATTCAAATGCTAACTCTGACACTTTCAGACCTAGTTCCTCAACTTTAGCAAACGAAATAAACGAATGCGAAGCTCCAGTATCATACAATGCAACTAAGGTTTTATCACCAATTAGACATATACCTCTCATCAACAGATCCGCCTTAGAAGCATCCTTGGCGTTTACAGCAAAAACTCGCCCTTGGTGCTGACTCTGACCCGCATTAGGGTTCTTCCCACGAGTTCAATCCCTCGCGATGTGACCAGGCAAACCACAGTTGAAGCAACCACCTAAACCAATCTTGCGAGTCATATGGATGAAAACGCCCACAACGCGCACAAGTCAAATTCGGAGAAATCTTACTCTAATTTCCTCTCCCTTTGGCATATTGAAACTGGTTCTCAGTGTTTTTTCTGAAGCCTCCTTGTCCTTGAGGCGCATATCCTCCTCTCATGAAACTCTGACCCCTCAGATGAAAATATTTGCCATGTCCCTTACTAGTGTTCCCTCCATGAGTGTCCTTGGACGAAGCTACTGTCTTGGCATACTCCTCAACCACCCTTGCTTTGTTCACCAAGTCGGAGAAGGTACGAATCTCCATAGGAGTCACATCAGTCATTATGTTGTCCTTCAAGCCCCTTTGGTACTTGATACACTTCCAGCTTCCATAGGTTTTTTGGGCATCCTGACACACCCTAGAAAACCTACAAAGCTCCTCAAACTTGCTAGTATAATCTGCCACAGACAAGGAACCTTGCTTAAGCTGCATAAGTTCCATCTCCTTTGCTTCCCTTGCAGACTCAGAAAAGTACTTCTTGTAGAAGGTCGTCTGGAATACGTCCCAAGGAACATCGGCATTCTGGAGCTGTAGCAAGCGACACTCGGTTTGCCACCAATGCTGGGCCTCTTCCGCAAGCTGATAAGCAGCAAATTCTACGTATTGGTTATTTGGGACGTGCTGTGCTTGTAAGGCACACTCCATGGCCTGAAACTAGTTGTCTACTTCGGTAGGGTTGGTTGATCCTCAGAAAATTGGCGGATGAACCTTGAAAAAAGTCGCCAAGGTCATCGGAGCAACTCACGTGTTATCGCCATTTCCCTTAGCATTGTCATTTGCATTTCCTTCACCATTTTCGTTTCCGTTTTCGACCAGTTTGCCTAATCTCTACACAGCTTGCAGAGTCGCAACAACATTAGCCTCCATGGTGTTTGCAAGGTTTGCCATTGCCGCCATGAATTCGGCATGGTTATCGGCCTGCTGCTCATTCCTACTCTCTCGTGAACGTGCTCGACTTCGTCTGCGAGTGGCCATTAAGGTTCTTGTCTACACCAAACAATCGATATCAAGGTGATCAGTATCAATATCAAAAGCCTAGTGTTTCCATCATCCCAAACAGGCACTCACAAACAAGCATGCTATGCAATATCAAGTAGATAACTTAATAGCATCAAAGAAAATATACACAGAGTATGCAATGAAGCACAATCGGTCCATCCCTCAGGCTCACGAGGACGAACCTCTCTAATACCACTAAATGTAACACCCTAATTAACCTAAGCTTTACCTCGCATCGTAAAGCAAAGGTTAATCAAAGGTTACGACAGTTCTAAGCTCATACATATAATATATAGAAGAAATAATATAATCTAGAAGCCCGATGAAGGATATAGCTCAAAAATAAGATTTAAAAAGTGCAAAATATAGTAACAAAGCTTTTAACTTAAAGCCCAAGAAACAAATACAATATAACAAAAATATCATAGTATAATAGTGTAATATCATAAGAATCTAGCCACGGCTCGCGGAGTTTAAGTTGGCTAGCCATATATACAGACAAAATAGAATCTGAAGTTTAAAACAGCTTATACAAGTTTTTCTCTCTTAAATACAAGCCTCTAGGCAAAAACAAAATACAAAAGTGAGAGACTTATATATAAACAAAACAAATAAAAAAGACTCCAAGAGTAACAGGATCTTCCGCTTCTATCACCATCCAAACAACTCAATGAGGTGCATTGCGACCTGCATCTAAAAAATAACAACAGAGAATGGTATGAGAACCGAAGGATCTCAGTATGGTAACAATGCCCAGTGATGTAAGATATAAGACTCCGGGACGCCAAAGGCAATCCTAGACTTCATATCCATCACAAGATTCAATCTTAAGGTATATTAAAACAGTAAAGCATATCTTAAAACTTTAACATATTACAAGGGTAATCTAAGGGATTTTCTAATCTAACAGATCACCGTTGTCCCACAACCTTCACCAACCTGTCCTCCATGCGATCCCATCGCCACTGCCTTCCGAACCTCCTCAATCCCAGTAGAAAGCACAATTAATTTCAATGCAAGTAAAACACAAGTATTGGCATGTAAGGCAAGTAATTCAACTAACAATTAGGCATGTTATATAATTAGGCAAGCAATTACAAGTCGACAAGGCAAACAAACAGGTAGAAGATGCACATGATGAATGCTTGTCCTACTGGCTGTGATATCATATTATCAGTTTAACTGCCAATCCGACACACCTCCACGGAGATGTCGCTCTTCGGAATCATCATTGGGAGCCCCCGAGATATGTTGCTTGGATCACCTCCAAGATTTTGTGCCTGCACACTCTATTAATCCGAAGGGATGCAAGCGGGATACTCTTGCCTTAGACCTCACATCTCATTGTAAGCGGGATTAACCACCATACTTATGCCGCCGCCGCTACCTCGACAGGCGAGATTAACCACCGTCCCTGCCGGACGCATAGCGTCTCATAATCTCAATAAAAAACAGTACTTCAGTGGTTTTTTCAGAAAACATTTTCAATACATCAATGGATCATCATTGCACATTCGAGTCCTCGACTCATCTCAACCACTGTCACATCAACATTTCCATTCCGAGTCCTCGACTCGTCTCAACTACTGTCAATTCACATTTCAGTTCCGAACTCAACAGTTCATCAGTTCTCATTTCATATACCAATCTACCTTCACACGCCATCAAACTATCCTCAGTACACCCGAAACCTAAACCTCCATTTTCTAATTTTTCATAATAATATCAACTAAAACTCTTAGGTTCCTTCCCATGTTCTCATACCCAAAATTAAGCCCAAGAGCCTTAAAATAGTGTCACAGAATCTTACAATCTTGTTGGGAAGGTGAAATAGTTGAAAACAAAATTTAAATTTGAGAAACATGGCGTGTGTGTACGCATAATGGTGTGCGTGCGCATGCCCAGAGAGTTTTTAAAACGTGTGTGTACGCATAGAGGTGTGCATACTGATGCGTGAGCATCTTATCTATCTTTTCATAGTGAATTTGCATCTAAATTGTTGAGTTTAATTTAGAATTAATTATATTTTAGCCACTATGGATGCTATTTTGAGTTTTGTGCAATTTTATTTATTTTAGGTAGCATTCGGAGGGATTTGATGAAGTTTTTGCAGAGAAAAAGAAGAAACTAAAAAGATGACCAGCGAAGACCGACGCGGACGCATGGCTCACGCGACCGCGCGGAATGGAGATATCGCAATGACGCGATCGCGTGCCTGACGCGAACGCGTGGACTGGAATCTGCACAAATGACGCGAACGCGTGGATGACGCTGACGCGTCACATGCGCGATCTGCAATAATTCAGAAAACGCTGGTTACGAATTTTGGGTTGTTTTGACCCACTTTCCAGCCCAAAAAACACAGATTAAAAGCTGCAGAATGGACAAATCAAGTGGTCCCCACCCATCAACTGAAAATCTGTTAATTAATTCCAATTTAAATTCAAATATTATCTTTGAGGAAAAGATATTATTTTTATTTTTAGATAATTAGATTTTAAATTAATTAGGATTAGTTATAAAAAGGGGAGACTTCTCTTCTATTAGGAGATTACATTAGAGGGATTCCATTAGGAAATTCTATACAAATTTTCTCTCTTTTCCATGAGCAACTAATCCTCCACTGTTAAGGTTAGAAGCTCTGTCTATTTGTATGGATTGATTTTATTACTTTTTCTATTTTAATTGATGTTTTGGATTTATATTTAAGAATTGTTTTCGTTCTTTATCTTATGAATTTGGGTGGAACGAAAGTATGACCCTCTTTCTATTTGAGTTCTTGTATAACTTGGAAAAGCTCTATACTTGAACAACAGCTTGAAAACATATTCTCCTAAATTTTAATTATTTGGATTTAAGGGGATACGTGACATATAATCCCCTTATTTTTGGATAATTAGAGTTTTTGTGGCATGAAAACTGAAAATTGATTTTTACCCTCTAATTGGAATTAATTGACCAAGGAATTGGCAGTTGATGAATTTTAGAGGAGATTAGAAAGGTCTAAGGAATTAGGGTCTAGTCACATTTAGTTTGCCATAAATTAAATCCTACATAATTAAAATAGTTAGTAAGAAAAGTTAATCCGGAAAAATAGATAACTCTAAAGCCTTAACTGTTTATCCATATTTTATTCCCAATTTATTTAATTGTCTATACTTTTGATATTTTAAATTCGAACTTAAACCTTTTGAACATCTCAAAACCAATTTTTGCTTGCCTAACTAATCCAATCAATCAATAACTGTTGCTTGATCCATCAATTCTCGTGGGATCGACCCTTACTCATGTAAGGTATTACTTGGTACGACCCGGTGCACTTGCCGGTTAGTAAGTATGGGTTATAAATTCCGCACCAAGTTTTTGGCGCCGTTGCCGGGGATTAATTATGATTAACAACTATTAGTTGTTTGATTGCTTAGATTAAGAATTTTATTTTTAATTTTATTAAAATTTAATTTTTTTTTAAAAAAATTTTTCAAAAAAACATTTGACGGTATTTTTCTTTTTTTTCTTTACGTTAATTTTTTTTCTTTTTTTTACTTTACGTTATTTTCTTTTTTTTTCTTTTCGTTTACTTCCCCTTTTTTTTTACACCGTACCTTTTTTCTTTCCTTTATTTTATTTATATATTTTTTTAAAAAAATTATATATATATATATTTAAAAAAAATATATTTTCAAAAAAGAAAAACATATTTATGTTCTTTCTTCTTTATATTTAAAAATTTTTTTTTTCAAAAAAATATATATTTATTTTGATTTATTTTATAAAAAAAAATTTTTTCCTCTTAATTTTTGAAATTAAGTTTGGTGTCTCCGTAGTAATTTTTCTCAAAATTTTTTTTTTCTGTTTTGTCTTCTTTGCTTTCCTGTTTACCACATGGTGCGTTTAATCCTTTTTGGTGTTTTGTGCTAAGGAAAAATAATGGAAAGAGATCACATGGGTTACTACTTACATCTAAGTAGTGATTCATACTATGGTGGATGGAGGAACTATCAAAATTTTGGTTGGCAAAGCCAAAACCAAAGAAACTTCAATGCTCCATGTTCTAACTACCAAGAATCATCATCTTTCTACCCATGTCAAGAGCCACCATCAGATATTGAGACTTCTCAGAAGAAGAGTGTTATGGAAGTAGAAACTCTTAATGCTATTCTTGCCCAGAACAAGCTTATGACTCAGCAATTAAGTCTACTTACTCAACAGATGAGTGGCATGCAAGTCCCAACTATCAACACCCAACACCCAAATTTTGAGTGGGGAGAGCAACCTCAGAGGCCACAAAGTTTTAATCATAGTTCTCAGGGTGTTTTTCAACAGAATAATTCTAATAACCACCAGTTTCAGTCTTCTCATTTCCAACAGAATAATGATTTGGAAGCAATCTTGAAAAGTTTTATGCAGGAAACCAGAGCCTCAATAAGAAACTTGGAAGTGCAAATGAGCCAAATAAGCAAGCAATTAGAAGAAGAGGAAGATGCACAACCTCCAATGTCCTTGGTAAGTAATGAAGAAGAGATTGCATTAGAAGAAAGCTACCAAGAGGAAGAAGTTGAAATTGAGGAAGCTTACAAAGAGGTGGAAGAATTCAAAGAAGAACACAAGGGAGTGGAGCTTGTAAGACCTCTTCCAAAGCCATCACCATCCAATACAACATTCAAGTGGGTAAAATTCCTACCCTTAACCTTTACTTTCTCACTTGAATATGGGCTACTGGAAACGGATGGTCAACTTAGAGCTCTTTGTGGCATTAAGAGAGGAAGATGGTTAGTGGTAAGAGTTGTCAAGCAAGGTTCAGTATGGTTGCATGCTCCAAATTAAAGTGCAAGGATTAGTGTAGAGCTCACTTAAATGGGACTAGAAGGTTATTTGGATGTCTCTGTGAGAATTCAGATTGCTTGCCACCAAGTGAAAATAATGGTGATCCACAAGAAGACGGACGTAAAAGCAAGATTTGGGACCATGGAATTCATTCCCACAATCAACTCTCTTGGGGCCTTGTCACTTGCTCCAATTTGCTCAAAGGTGTTATACGCCTAGTTTGGGATCCCGGTAGCCATTGGAATTACAAACATTGGTGGAGATTGCTGGACCAGTACAAGCATAAGCCACCATGACAAGGAGCTCACCACATGTCCAACTTAAGGACTTTAAACTAAAAGTGCTTGGTGGGAGACAACCCACCGTGGTATGATCGTTTCTTTTCATTCTTAGTTGTTTTTCGTAGTAGTAATTTTTGCATTTATTTTGTTTTTATTGAGTTCTTACTAATTTTCTGATCATGCAGCTATTTTATCACAGGAATTGAAAACCTCAAGCTAAAAAAAAAACGTGCACACGACGCGAAAGCATCGCTGACGCGTTCGCGTCAGGTGGATGTGTGTGCAAAATAAATTTGACAGAGAGTTGCGCGGGAATGGCGCAAGAATGGAGCCTTTCGCACAAACAAGCCCATGCGATCGCGTGCCCCACGCATTCGCGTCGCTTGTAATTTTTTGCCATCCACGCGGCCGCATCACTGACACGGACGCGTGACCTACGAAATCGACGTAAAAGAGTGTTTGGGCAGAGAGTTGTGTTGGCTTGGGGCAAGAGTTGTGCTAAACGCACGGAATTGGTCACGCGGACGCGTGACCGACGCGATCACGTCGATTGCACAAATGGCCATCCACGCGTTAGCATGAACGACGCGATCGCGTCGTATGAAAATAGGCATCCCAAGCCATGCGAACAGAAAGTTGCGCGGGCACGCTGCTGGCTTCACGCGAATCGCTTAAGACCCAGGGCACGCGGACGCGTGCCTGACGCTAACGCGTCATTAAGAACATTCGCGACCCACGCGTACGCGTGCTGCACACGTCTGCGTCGCTTGCGCCGCCCAGTTTTCTTTCTCTCTCTCTCTCCCAATCCTAATTCTCTCTTATTCTTTTCTCCTCTTATTTTTCTCTCCTCTTAATAATTGTTTCTTCTATTTTCAGTTCTTCTTTGCTTGAGGACAAGCAAACCTTTAAGTTTGGTGTTGACGCTGCGCTTATTGGTTTTTTGGCACAAAAGGGAGGCGAATCATCTTAATTGAGGAACACAACCTGAAGAATAAAGCGACCGCTAGGATAATTAAGGTGGTTGAGTTCCTTTCATTTTTATTCCTCCTTTCTTTTTCTATGTTATGTTCCAGTTTTCTGCTATTTTACTTTGTTTGTTACATGATCTTTTATTAGTTAGAATCCTAGGATTAGTTTTCTTTTAATTGCTTTAATCCTGAAAAGATGTTTCATGTACCACTCACTGAACTTGAATCTAAAAAGAAAAGAAAAAGAAGTAATGTAGTGCATGAGAAATTGAGTTTAATTCTAAGAATAGTCTTATTTACTTAAATGTGGTGGTATTTTCTGTGATTTTTGAATGCATGATATGAACAGTGCATATTTGAATTTGAATCAAGGGATGTTGATGTATAAGGAATAGGAATTTAGAGAATTATTATGCCTTCTCTGAAATAAATAAAAATTTAATCCTTGAAGCAAAAGAAACAGTGAAAAAATAAAATAAAATAAAATAAAATAAAAACAAGGTCCAAGGCTCTGAGCATCAATGACTAAGGAGGTCAGACATGATTAAAAGCTCAAAGAGTTGTTTCCCTAGTCATATGCTTGTGGTGTGATTGTGTCAAATAATCCTTGAGACAGAACACTTAGAGTCGAGATCAATTACATTTAACAGAGTATGCCAAAGGCTTTGAGCACCACTGTCTGGGAGTAATTAAAAGAAAAATCAGAACTCAAAGAAAGTTTCCCAGTTAAGTGCCTGTGGTGTTTCTATGTCAAGTAATCCTTGAGACAAAACATTTAAAGTCACGGCTAGGCTCAAGGTGCAAAGCACCAAAGAAAAATAAATTAAAGTAAATTTTGATGTGTTTAAGGATTAAACTGAAATGTAAAGATCAGAGAATTCATAATATCATCCGGATTCTAATTTTGAATGACAATAACATTCTTGATTCAAAGGAGAGTGAGATGCCAAACCTATTCAGGATTACAGTTATAAACCCCACTATAAAAAGAGACATGAGCTTAATCGAACTCTCATTCTCATGCAAATTCACATCATAAGCTTATAATAGTTTTGGTTGCTTGAGGGAAAGCAACAGTTTAAGTTTGGTGTTGTGATGCGTGAGCATCTTATCAATCTTTTCATAGTGAATTTGCATCTAAATTGTTGAGTTTAATTTAGAATTAATTATATTTTAGCCACTATGGATGCTATTTTGAGTTTTGTGCAATTTTATTTATTTTAGGTAGCATTCGGAGGGATTTGATGAAGTTTCTGTAGAGAAAAAGAAGAAACCAAAAAGATGACCAGCAAAGACCGACGCGGACGCATGGCTCACGCGACCGCACGGAATGGAGAAATCGCAATGACGCGATCGCGTGCCTGACGCAAACGCGTGAACTGGAATCTGTACAAATGACGCGAACGCGTGGATGACGCGGACGCGTCACATGCGCGATCTGCAATAATTCAGAAAATGCTGGTTACAAATTTTGGGTTGTTTTGACCCACTTTCCAGCCCAAAAAACACAGATTAAAAGCTGCAGAATGGACAAATCAAGTGGTCCCCACCTATCAACTGAAAATCTGTTAATTAATTCGAATTTAAATTCAAATCTTATCTTTGAGGAAAAGATATTATTTTTATTTTTAGATAATTGGATTTTAAATTAATTAGGATTAGTTATAAAAAGGGGAGACTTCTCTTCTATTAGGAGATTACATTAGAGGGATTCCATTAGGGAATTCTATACAAATTTTCTCTCTTTTCCATGAGCAACTAATCCTCCACTGTTAAGGTTAGGAGCTCTGTCTATTTGTATGGATTGATTTTATTACTTTTTCTATTTTAATTGATGTTTTGGATTTATATTTAAGAATTGTTTTCGTTCTTTATCTTATGAATTTGGGTGGAACGGAAGTATGACCCTCTTTCTATTTGAGTTCTTGTATAACTTGGAAAAGCTCTATACTTGAACAACAGCTTGAAAACATATTCTCCTAAATTTTAATTATTTGGATTTAAGGGGATACGTGACATATAATCCCCTTATTTTTGGGTAATTAGAGTTTTTGTGGCATGAAAACTGAAAATTGATTTTTACCATCTAATTGGAGTTAATTGACCAAGGAATTGGCAGTTGATGAATTTTAGAGGAGACTAGAAAGGTCTAAGGAATTAGGGTCTAGTCACATTTAGTTTGTCATAAATTAAATCCTACATAATTAAAATAGTTAGTAAGAAAAGTTAATCCGGAAAAATAGATAACTCTAAAGCCTTAACTGTTTATCCATATTTTATTCCCAGTTTATTTAATTGTCTATACTTTTGATATTTTGAATTCGAACTTAAACCTTTTGAACATCTCAAAACCAATTTTTGCTTGCCTAACTAATCCAATCAATCAGTAACTGTTGCTTGATCCATCAATCCTCGTGGGATCGACCCTTACTCACGTAAGGTATTACTTGGTACGACCCGGTGCACTTGCCGGTTAGTAAGTGTGGGTTATAAATTCCGCACCACATACGCATAGGTACCAAATTCTTGCAATGCTGTTCGCTCGCACAAGCTGTGCTAGCGCCCTCTACATATTGCCCTTCCTAACATGTGCGTGCGCACAGGGCTGTGCGTGCGTACTGGTTGTAAACGTTCATCGGGTATGTGCGCACACAAGCTGTGCTAACTCTCTAAACAGATTTTCAGATTTTGAATGATCATAACTCTCTCTACAAAAATCCAAATTTTATGAACTTTATATCGATTTGAAGAGTTTTCAATGAATTTTAATTCTAACCAAATTTCAACAATTTTTGAAAACTGAGGCATAAGTTATGATCAGACAAAGTTTACCAAAATCTCTCTTTTACCAAATGTTCACAAGTACTTAATTATTCCAAATTCTCAAACCACCTCCAACCAAAGTAATACCAAACGCCAATTTACAGTACAAACTACCCTTTTAGGTCAAAATTCACCATTTATGCAAATTTTCCATCACATTTCACTATTCTCAACCATCAACATCAAATGTGTAATACCATACTCAATCCCCATTTAACTTTTCCAACCACATTACCACATCAACAACATCAATATCACATATATCATACCAAGCCACTTCTCAACTTCACACAATCATTCATCATCATCATATCATAATCAATCATCATAATCAAACTCAAAAATCATCATTCCATCACAAATCATCATACATCATCATTCGTGCACAAAATTGTAAATCGCACTTTTCACAATTCGTACCACTAACCAGCAAGTGCACTGGGTCGTCCAAGTAATACCTTACGTGAGTAAAGGGTCGAATCCGACGGAGATTGTTGGCTTGAAGCAAGCTATGGTTATCTTGTAACTCTTAGTCAGGATAATAATAAATCTCAGTTTTGATTGGTAGTAAATAAAAAGCATGGATTAAATAATACTTGTTATGCAGTAATAGAGAATATGTTGGAGTTTTGGAGATACTTTGTCTTCTGAATCTCTACTTTCCTACTGTCTTCTTTTTCACGCACGCAAGGTTCCTCCTATGGTAAGCTGTGTGTTGGTGGATCACCGTTGTCAATGGCTACCATCCGTCCTCTCAGTGAAAATGGACCAGGTGTGCTGTCACCGCATGGCTAATCATCTGTCGGTTCTCACTCACGCTAGAATAGGATCCATTGATCCTTTTGCATCTGTCACTACGCCCAACCCTTGTGAGTTTGAAGTTTGTCACAATCATTCAATCCCTAAATCCTACTCGGAATACCACAGACAAAGTTTAGACTTTTCGGATTCTCAAGAATGCTGCCAATGGATTCTAGCTTATACCACGAAGATTCTGATTAAGGAATCCAAGAGATACTCATTCAATCGAAGGTAGAACGGAAGTGGTTGTCAGGCACGCGTTCATAGGTTGAGAATGTTGATGAGTGTCACGGATCATCACCTTCTTCATATTGAAGTGCGAATGAATATCTTAGATAGAAACAAGCGTGTTTGAATAGAAAACATAAATAATTACATTAATTCATCGAGACACAGCAGAGCTCCTCACCCCCAACAATGGAGTTTAGGGACTCATGCTATCAAAGAGTACAAATTTCAGATCTAAAATATCATGAGGTACAAAATAAATCTCTAAAAGTTGTTTAAATACTAAACTAGTAACCTCGGTTTATAGAAAATGAGTAAACTGAGATAGATAGTGCAGAAATCTACTTCTGAGGCCTACTTGGTGTGTGCTAGGGCTGAGACTTGAGCTTTTCATGTGCCTAGGCTATTTTTGGAGTTAAACATCAGGTTGTAACCTGTTTTGGGCGTTTAACTCCAATTTGCAACCTGTTTCTGGCGTTTAACGCAAGAATGGAACATGGAACTGGCGTTAAACGCCAGTTTACATCATTTATCTTCGAGCAAAGTATGAACTATTATATATTGCTGGAAAGCCCTAGATGTCTACTTTCCAATCCAATTGAGAGCGCGCCAATTGGACTCTTGTAGCTCCAAAAAATCCGTTCCGAGTACAGGGAGGTCAGAATCCAACAACATTAGCACTCCTTTTTTAGCCTGAATCAGATTTTTGCTCAGCTCCCTCAATTTCAGCCAGAAAATACCTGAAATCATAGAAAAACACACAAACTCATAGTAAAGTCCAGAAATATGAATTTTGCCTAAAAACTAATAAAAATATACTAAAAACTAACTAAAACATACTACTACATGAAATTACCCCCAAAAAGCGTATAAAATATCCGCTCATCACAACACCAAACTTAAACTGTTGCTTGTCCCCAAGCAACTAGATAAATAAAATAGGATAAAAAGAAATCAAGAAGCAATAATATCTCAGAGTTTTAAGTGAAGCTCAGATTCTAATTAGATGAGCGGGACTAGTAGCTTTTTTCCTCTGAACAGTTTTGGCATCTCACTTTATCCTTTGAAATTCAGAATGATTGGCATCCATAGGAACTCAAAATTCAGATAGTGTTATTGGTTCTCCTATTTCAGTATGTTGATTCTTGAACACAGTTACTTATAAGTCTTGGCTGTGACCCTAAGCATTTTGTTTTCCAGTATTACCACCAGATACATAAATGCCACAGACACATAACTGGGTGAACTTTTTCAGATTGTGACTCAGCTTTGCTAAAGTCCCCAGTTAAAGGTGTCCAGAGTTTTTAAGCACACTCTTTTGCTGTGGATCACGACTTTAACCACTTAGTCTCAAGCTCTTCTCCTGGACCTTCATGACATAAGCACATGGTTAGGGATAGTTTGATTTAGCCGTTTAGGCCAGGATTTTATTCCTTTAGGCCCTCCTTTCCATTGATGCTCAAAGCCTTTGATCTTTTTTTTTACCCTTGCCTTTTGGTTTAAAGGGCTATTGGCTTTTTCTGCTGCTCCTTCTTTTTTTTCTTTTTTTTCCCTGCTTTTTCTTGCTTCAAGAATCAATTTCATGATTTTTCAGATCATCAATAACACTTCTCTTGTTCATCATTCTTTCAAGAGCCAACAATTTTAACATTCATAAAATTCAATACAAAAAATATGCACTGTACAGGCATTCATTCAGAAGACAAAAAGTATTGCCACCACATATAAATAATTAGAATTTTCCTTATTAAAAACTCGAAAAAAAATATTGCCTCCTTATTTTAAAAATCTGCTATTTTATTTATGTTTGATGATGATGAAAAAATAAATTATATCTTAATTGGAGATAAAATCAATATAAAGATACTAATTACTACTACTCATATATAACTTCTAAGGTAAATTCCTAATAAGAACAATTATCACAGAGTTAAGGCAAAGATTAGGACTCAACAACCTTTATTTTGGGAGGTGGATGCTCCTTTAGTTTGTGGGGTGCTTGGCCCTTCAAGAGATAGCTTCTGACGCTTCAGTTGCTTCAGTTCATGCCCTTTCTCTTCTTGTACCCTAAGCAGTTTGCAAAGCAAGCTAATTTGATTTTGTTGTTCTTCCTTTAGTTGGTCCATAGCTTCTTGCAACTTGGCAACAGATGCTTCAAGATGCTCCCAGTATTCAATTTGAGGGATTTCTGGGAGGAACTCCTGTGCTTTCCTCTTGATGGGGTCGTTCTGCACTTGTTGTCCTTCCATTGACTTTTTGGTGATTGGTTACTCAACTGAGATATACTCATTTACTCCCATCTTTACCCCAGCATCTTTACATAGCATAGAGATTAAGCTTGGATAAGCCAATTTGGCATCTTTGGAGTTCTTGTTTGTAATTGTGTAAAGTTCACAAGAGATCAGCTGATGAACTTCCACTTCTTTTTCTAGCATAATGCAATGGATCATCACTGCTCTTTTGATGGTGACTTCAGAGCGGTTGCTAGTGGGCAGTATAAAACGCCCAATGAAGTCTAGCCAACCTCGGGCAACTGGTTTGAGATCTCCTCTCTTGAGTTGGTTTGGGACACCCTTTGTGTTAGTTGTCCACTTGGTTCCAGGAAGGCATATGTCCTCTAGAATTTCGTCCAAGCCCTTATTTGTTCTCATCATTCTCCTATTAAAGGAGTCTGGGTCATCTTGCAGTTGAGGCAGCTTGAAGATCTCTCTTATTTTGTGATGAGCGGATAATTTATATGCTTTTTGGCATTGTTTTTAGTATGTTTTTAGTTTGTTTTAGTTAGTTTTTATTATATTTTTATTAGTTTTTAGTTAAAATTCACTTTTCTGGACTTTACTATGAGTTTGTGTATTTTTCTGTGATTTCAGGTATTTTCTGGCTGAAATTGAGGGACCTGAGCAAAAATTTGATTCAGAGGCTGAAAAGGACTACAGATGCTGTTGGATTCTGACCTCCCTGCACTCGAAGTAGATTTTCTGGAGTTACAGAAGCCCAATTGGCGCGCTCTCAATTGCATTGGAAAGTAGACATCCTGGGCTTTCCAGCAATGTATAATAGTCCATACTTTGCTCGAGATTTGATGGACTAAACAGGCGTTCCAAGTCAGCTCAAGAATTCTGGCGTAAAACGCCGGAACTGGCACAAGAATGGGAGTTAAACGCCCAAACTGGCACAAAAGCTGGCGTTTAACTCCAAGAGAAGTCTCTACACGAAAATGCTTCAATGCTCAGCCCAATCACACACCAAGTGGGCCCGGAAGTGGATTTTTATGTCATTTACTCATTTTTGTAAACCCTAAGCTACTAGTTCTCTACAAATAGGACCTTTTACTATTGTATTCTCATCTGGGTTGCTATCCTTGAGTAGTCTTATGCTATCTTAGATCATTGGGAGGCTGGCCTCACGGCCATGCCTATACCTTGTTCTTATGTATTTTCAACGGTGGAGTTTCTACACACCATAGATTAAGGTGTGGAGCTCTGCTGTACCTCGAGTATTAATGCAATTACTATTGTTCTTCTATTCAATTCGGCTTATTCTTGTTCTAAGATATCACTTGTTCTTCAACTTGATGAATGTGATGATCCGTGACACTCATCATCATTCTCACCTATGAACGTGTGCTTGACAACCACCTCCGTTCTACCTTAGATTGAGTGGATATCTCTTGGATTCCTTAATCAGAATCTTCGTGGTATAAGCTAGAATTGATGGCGGCATTCAAGAGAATCCGGAAGGTCTAAACCTTGTCTATGGTATTCTGAGTAGGATTCAATGATTGAATGACTGTGACGAGCTTCAAACTCTTGAAGGCTGGGCGTTAGTGACAGACGCAAAAGAATCACTGGATTCTATTCCAACCTGATTGAGAACCGACAGATGATTAGCCGTACTGTGACAGAGCGCGTTGAACATTTTCACTGAGAGGACGGGACTGTAGCCACTGACAACGGTGATGCCCAACATACAGCTTGCCATGGAAAGGAGTAAGAAGGATTGGATGAAGACAGTAGGAAAGCAAAGAGACGGAAGGGACAAAGCACCTCCATACGCTTATCTTAAATTCTCACCAATGAATTACATAAGTATCTCTATCTTTATTCTATACGTTATTCATAAATCATCTATAACCATTTGAATCTGCCTGACTGAGATTTACAAGATGACCATAACTTGCTTCATACCAACAATCTCCATGGGATCGACCCTTACTCGCGTAAGGTTTATTACTTGGACGACCCAGTGCACTTGCTGGTTAGTTGTGCAAAGTTGTGATAAAGAGTTGAGATTGCAATTGAGCGTACCATGTTGATGGCGCCATTGATGATCACAATTTCGTGCACCAAGTTTTTGGCGCCGTTGTCGGGGATTGTTTGAGTTTGGACAACTGACGGTTCATCTTGTTGCTTAGATTAGGTATTTTTCTTCAGAGTTTTTAAGAATGAATTCTAGTGTTTCAAGGTGATGTTATTATCATCACCAAAGCTGATTGATTCTCATCAATTTAGCTCTTGAATGTAATGTCCTGCTGAAGCTTGGCTAGCCATGTCTAATCTCTTTAGACTGAAGCTTTAGACTAACATTGCATGATTCCTGGAATTCTCATTAAGAATTTTGATATCCTTATTTTCTTTCAATTTTCGAAAAAATAAAAAAAATTACAAAATCATAAAAACCAAAAATATTTTATGTTTCTTGTTGAGTCTAGTGTCTCATTTTAAGTTTGGTGTCAATTGCATGTTTATGTTCTTTTTGCATTTTTCGAATTCATTCATGTGTCTTAATTGATCTTCAAGTTGTTCTTGATGATTTTCTTACTTTGATCTTTAAATTCTCTTGTCTTGAGTGTTTTGTTGTTTCTCATATGCATTCTCATTTTGTTAGTATCAATAGTATACAAACTGCTAAGTTTGGTATCTTGCATGCATTGTTATTTGATTTTAGTTGCATTTTGATTATTCCTCATTATTAAAAATCCAAAAAAAATTTTAATTTGTGTCTTTTCAAGTCAATAATACAGAGAATTGAAGATTCAGAACATTCAGCAAAGGAATTACACAGAAAAAGATGGGCGTTCAAAACGCCCAGTGAGGAAGGAAAACTGGCGTTTAAACGCCAGCCAGGGTGCCTGGCTGGGCGTTTAACGCCCAAAAGGGGTGAGTTTTGGGCGTTAAACGCCAGAATGTATACCATTCTGGGCGTTTAACGCCAGGATGGTACAAGAGGGAAGATTTTGTTTTTAATTCAAATTTTTTTTCAAGTTTTCAAAATTTTTCAAAATCAAATCTTTTTCAAATCATATCTTTTCAATCATATATTTTCAAAATCAATTTCTTTCCATTTTCAAAAATACTTGCTAACAATTAATGATTTGATTCAACATTTCAAGTATGTTGCCTTTTCTGTTGAGAAAGGTTTAATGTCTAAATCATATCTTTCTTGTTAGGCAGGTTATTAATTTTTAAAATCAAATTTTTTTAAATTGTTTTTCAAATCATATCTTCTCAATCATATCTTTTAATCACATCTTTTTCAAAATAGCTTTTAATCATATCTTTTTGATTTCTGATTTCAAAATCTTTTTCAAAAATCACTTTATTTCTTTCCCAATCACTTTTTTCGAAAATCATTCTTCAAATTTTCAAAATGTTTTTAAAATCTTTTTAATTTATTTTCGAAAATTTCTTCCCCTCTTCTCACATCCTTCTATTTATGGACTAACACTCCTCCTCAATGCACAATTCGAACTCCATCTTTCTTGATAAGTTCGAATTTTTCTACCTCTTCCTTCTATTTTTCTTTTCCTCTGACACCTCAAGGAATCTCTATACTGTGACATAGAGGATTCCATATTTTCTTGTTCTCTTCTCTTTCATATGAGCAGGAGCAAAGACAAAGGCATTCTTGTGGAGGCTGACCCTGAACCTGAAAGGACCTTGAAGCGAAAGCTAAGAGAAGCTAAAGCACAACTCTCTGTTGAGGACCTAACAGAATTCTTCAAAGAAGAAGACATGGCAGCCGAAAATAACAACAATGCCAACAATGCAAGGAAGGTGCTGGGTGACTTTACTGCACCTACTCCCAACTTCTATGGGAGAAGCATCTCTATCCCTGCCATTGGAGCAAACAACTTTTAGCTTAAGCCTCAATTAGTTTCTCTAAAGTAACAGAATTGCAAGTTCCATGGACTTCCATTGGAAGATCCTCATCAGTTTTTAGCTGAATTCTTGCAAATCTGTGACACTGTCAAGACTAATGGGGTTGACCCTGAGGTCTACAGACTTATGCTATTCCCTTTTGCTGTAAGAGACAGAGCTAGAATATGGTTGGACTCACAACCTAAAGAAAGCCTGAACTCTTGGGAAAAGCTAGTCAATGCCTTCTTGGCAAAGTTCTTTCCACCTCAAAAATTGAGTAAGCTTAGAGTGGAAGTCCAAACCTTCAGACAGAAGGAAGGAGAATCCCTCTATGAAGCTTGGGAAAGATACAAACAATTGATCAGAAAGTGTCCCTCTGACATGCTTTCTGAATGGAGAATCATAGGAATTTTCTATGATGGTCTGTCTGAACTATCCAAGATGTCTTTGGATAGCTCTGCTGGAGGATCTCTTCATCTGAAGAAGACGCCTACAGAAGCTCAAGAGCTCATTGAAATGGTTGTAAATAACCAATTCATGTACACTTCTGAAAGGAATCCTGTGAACAATGGGACAAATCAGAAGAAATGAGTTCTTGAGATTGATACTCTAAATGCCATATTGGCTCAGAACAAGATATTGACTCAGCAAGTCAACTTGATTTCTCAAAGTCTGACTGGAATGCAAGCTGCACTAGGCAGTACTAAGGATGCTTCATCTGAAGAAGAAGCTTATGATCCTGAGAACCCTTCAATGGAAGAGGTGAACTACATGGGAGAACCCTATGGAAACACCTATAATCCTTCATGGAGAAATCATCCAAATCTCTCATGGAAGGATCAACAGAGACCTCAACAAAGTTTCAACAACAATAATGGTGGAAGAAACAGGTTTAGCAATGGCAAGCCTTTTCCATCATCTTCTCAGCAATAGACAGAGAATTCTAAGCAGAGCCACTCTGACTTAGCAACCATGGTCTCTGATCTAATCAAAACCACTCAAAGTTTCATGACTGAAACAAGGTCCTCCATCAGAAACTTGGAGGCACAAGTGGGATAGCTGAGCAAGAAAATTACTGAACTCCCTCCTAGTACTCTTCCAAGCAATACAGAAAAGAATCCTAAAGGAGAATGCAAGGCCATTAACATGACCCACATGGCCGAACTAGGAGAGGAGGGAGAGGCAGTGAATGCCACTGAGGAAGACCTCATTGGACGTCCACTGGCCTCCAATGAGTTCCCTAATGAGGAACCATGGGAATCTAAGGCTCACACTGAGACCATAGAGATTCCATTGGATTTACTTCCGCCTTTCATGAGCTCTGATGAGTATTCCTCCTCTGAAGAGGATGAGTATGTCACTGAAGAGCAAGTTGCTAAATACCTTGGAGCAATCATGAAGCTAAATGACAAGTTATTTGGTAATGAGACTTGGGAGGATGAACCCCCTTTGCTCACCAAAGAACTGGATGACTTGACTAGGCAGAGATTACCTCAAAAGAGACAGGATCCTGAGAAGTTTTCAATACCTTGTACCATAGGCACCATGACCTTTAATAAGGCTCTGTGTGACTTAGGGTCAAGTGTAAACCTCATGCCTCTCTCTGTAATGGAAAAGCTAGGGATCTTTGAGGTGCAAGCTGCAAGAATCTCACTAGAGATGGCAGACAATTCAAGAAAATAAGCTTATGGACTTGTAGAGGATGTTTTGGTAAAGATTGAAGACCATTACATCCCTGTTGATTTCATAGTCCTAGAGACTGGGAAGTGCATGGATGAATCCATCATCCTTGGCAGACCCTTCCTAGTCACAGCAAAGGCTGTGATTGATGTTGACAGAGGAGAATTGATCATTCAAGTGAATGAAGAATCCTTTGTGTTTAAGGCTCAAGGATACCCCTCTGTTACCATGGAGAGGAAGCATGAAGAGCTTCTCTCAAAACAGAGCCAAACAGAGCCCTCACAGTCAAACTCTAAGTTTAGTGTTGGGAGGCCACAACCAACTTCTAAGTTTGGTGTTAGGAGGTTCCAACATTGCTCTGATTATCTGTGAGGCTCCATGAAAGCCCACTATCAAGCTACTGACATTAAAGAAGCGCTTGTTGGGAGGCAACCCAATGTTATATTTATCTATTTTCCTTTGTTATTTTATGTTTTCTATAGGTTAATGATCATGGGAAGTCACAAAATCAATTGAAAAAGTAAAAACAGAATGAAAAACAGAAAGAAAAACAGCACACCCTGGAGGAAAACCTTGCTGGCGTTTAAACGCCAGTAAGGGCAGCAAATGGGCGTTTAACGCCCAGTTTGGCACCATTCTGGGCGTTTAACGCCAGAAATGGACACCAGACTGGCGTTTAACGCCAGGAAAGGGCAAGAAGCTAGCGTTAAACACCAGAAATGGGCACCAGCCCGGCGTTTAACGCCAGAATTGGCATAAAGAGCATTTTTGCTCGCCACTTGGTGCAGGGATGAATTTTCCTTGACACTTCAGGATCTGTGGACCCCACAGGATCCCCACCTACCCCACCACTCTCTCTCTTCTTCACCCATTCACCAATCACCTCAACACCTCTTCCCCAAAAATCCCTCACCTATCAAATCCCACTATTCTCTTCACCACTCACATCCATCATTCATAAAACCCCACCTACCTCACCATTCAAATTCAAACCACTTTTCCTCCCAAACCCACCCATACATGACCGAACCCTACCCCTCTTTCCACCCCTATATAAACCCGTCTTCACTCCTTCATTTTCACACAACCTAAACACTACTTCTCCCCCTTGGCCGAACCACAAACTCTCCTCCATCTCCTCCATTTCTTTCTCTTCTACTATCTTCTTTCTTCTTTTGCTTGAGGACGAGCAAACCTTCTAAGTTTGGTGTGGTAAAAGCGTTGCTTTTTGTTTTTCCATAACCATTTATGGCACCTAAGGCCGGAGAAACCTCTAGAAAGGGGAAAGGGAAGGCAAAAGCTTCTACCTCCGAGTCATGGGAGATGAAGAGATTCATCTCAAGGGTGCATCAAGACCACCTCTATAAAGTTGTGGCTAAGAAGAAGGTGATCCCCGAGGTCCCTTTCAAACTCAAAAAGGGTCAACTTTGATCAAAGGTTGGACCAAGTCCTCATGGATACCACTAAGAAAAGGATGGAGCAAACAAGAGATCCCACTCATGGACATGAGGAGGTTCCTCATCATGAAATCCCTGAGATGCCTCAAGGGATGCACTTTCCTCCACAAAACTATTGGGAGCAAATCAACACGTCCCTAGGAGAATTGAGTTCCAACATGGGACAACTAAGGGTGGAGCACCAAGAACATTCCATCCTCCTCCATGAAATTAGAGAAGATCAAAGAATCATGAGAGAGGAGCAACAAAGGTAAGGAAGAGACATTGAGGAGCTCAAACACTCCATAAGATCTTCAAGAGGAAGAACAAGCCGCCATCACTAAGGTGGACCCGTTCTTTAATTTCCTTGTTCTTTATTTTCCTATTTTTCGAATTTTCATGCTTATGTTTATCTATGTTTGTGTCTTATGATCATTAGTGTCTTAGTGTCTATGCCTTAAAGTTATGAATGTCCTATGAATCCATCACCTTTCTTAAATGAAAAATGTTCTTAATTGAAAAAGAGAAGAATTGCATGAATTTTGAATTTTATAACAGATTAATTATTTTGATGTGGTGACAATATTTTGGTTTCTGAATGTATGCTTGAACAGTGCATATGTCTTTTGAATTTGTTGTTCATGAATGATTGGCTCTTGAAAGAATGATGAAAAAGGAGACATGTTACTGAGGATCTGAAAAATCATAAAAATGATTCTTGAAGCAAGAAAAAGCAGTGAATACAAAAAAAAAACGAGAAAAAAAAGAAAGGGGAAAAAGAAAAAAGAAAAAAAAATAATAAAGTCATGATCCAAGGCAAAAAGAGTGTGCTTAAGAACCCTGGACACCTCTAATTGGGGACTCTAGCAAAGCTGAGTCACAATCTGAAAAGGTTCACCCAATTATGTGTCTGTGGCATGTATGTATCCGGTGGTAATACTAGAAGACAGAGTGCTTTGGGCCACGGCCAAGACTCATAAAGTAGCTGTGTTCAAGAATCATCACACTTAACTAGGAGAATCAATAACACTATCAGAATTTTGAGTTCCTATAGAAGCCAATCATTCTGAATTTCAAAGGATAGAGTGAGATGCCAAAACTATCCAGAGGCAAAAAGCTAAAAGCCCCGCTCATCTAATTAATACTGATCTTCATAGATGTTTTTGGAATTCATTGCATATTCTCTTCTTTTTATCTTATTTGATTTTTAGTTGCTTGGGGACAAGCAACAATTTAAGTTTGGTGTTGTGATGAGCGGATAATTTATATGCTTTTTGGCATTATTTTTAGTATGTTTTTAGTTTGTTTTTGTTAGTTTTTATTATATTTTTATTAGTTTTTAGTTAAAATTCACTTTTCTGGACTTTACTATGAGTTTGTGTGTTTTTCTGTGATTTCAAGTATTTTATGGCTGAAATTGAGGGACCTGAGCAAAAAACTGATTCAGAGGCTGAAAAGGACTGCAGATGCTGTTGGATTCTGACCTCCCTGCACTCAAAGTGAATTTTCTGGAGCTACAGAAGCCCAATTGGCGCGCTCTGAATTGTGTTGGAAAGTAGACATCCTGGGCTTTCCAGCAATGTATAATAGTTTATACTTTGCCCGAGATTTGATGGCCCAAACAGGCGTTCCAAGTCAGCTTAAGAATTCTAGCGTAAAACGCTGGAACTGGCACAAGAATGGGAGTTAAACGCCCAAACTGACACAAAAGCTGGCGTTTAACTCCAAGAGAAGTCTCTACACGAAAATGCTTCAATGCTCAGCCCAAGCACACACCAAGTGGGCCCAGAAGTGGATTTTTATGTCATTTACTCATTTTTGTAAACCCTAAGCTACTAGTTCTCTACAAATAGGACCTTTTACTATTGTATTCTCATCTGGGTAGCTATCTTTGAGTAGTCTTATGCTATCTTAGATCATTGGGAGGCTGGCCTCACGGCCATGCCTAGACCTTGTTCTTATGTATTTTCAACGGTGGAGTTTCTACACACCATAGATTAAGGTGTGGAGCTCTGCTGTACCTCGAGTATTAATGCAATTACTATTGTTCTTCTATTCAATTCGGCTTATTCTTGTTCTAAGATATCACTTGTTCTTCAACTTGATGAATGTGATGATCCGTGACACTCATCATCATTCTCACCTATGAACGTGTGCCTGACAACCACCTCCGTTCTACCTTAGATTGAGTGGATATCTCTTGGATTCCTTAATCAGAATCTTCGGGTATAAGCTAGAATTGATGGCGGCATTCAAGAGAATCCGGAAGGTCTAAACCTTGTCTGTGGTATTCTAAGTAGGATTCAATGATTGAATGACTGTGACGAGCTTCAAACTCCTGAAGGCTGGGCGTTAGTGACAGACGCAAAAGAATCACTGGATTCTATTCCAACCTGATTGAGAAACGACAGATGATTAGCGGTGCTGTGACAGAGCGCGTTGAACATTTTCACTGAGAGGACAGGACTGTAGCCACTGACAACGGTGATGCCCAACAGATAGCTTGCCATGGAAAGGAGTAAGAAGGATTGGATGAAGACAGTAGGAAAGCAGAGAGACGGAAGGGACAAAGCACCTCCATACGCTTATCTAAAATTCTCACCAATGAATTACATAAGTATCTATATCTTTATTCTATGCGTTATTCATAAATCATCTATAACCATTTGAATCTGCCTGACTGAGATTTACAAGATGACCATAGCTTGCTTCATACCAACAATCTCCGTGGGATCGACCCTTACTCGCGTAAGGTTTATTACTTGGACGACCCAGTGCACTTGCTGGTTAGTTGTGCGAAGTTGTGATAAAGAGTTGAGATTGCAATTGAGTGTACCATGTTGATGGCGCCATTGATGATCACAATTTTGTGCACCATTTTGTCAGGGTGGAGGTGAACAATCTTCCCTCTGACCAGAGTTCGATAATCATAGAAGGCAGTTCCAGTTATTCTCTGCCTGTCTGTTTGCCACAGATTAGAATAGAATTCCTGAACCATGTTTCTTCCCACCTTTGTTTCAGGATTAGCTAGGATTTCCCAGCTCCTGTTTCAAATTTGCTCTTGGATCTCCAGATATTCGTCTTCTTTCAGATCGAATTTAACTTCCGAGATCACTGACCTTAGACCCATTATTTTGTAGTAATGGTCTGAATGTTCTTTGGTTAAGAACTTCTCTTGATTCCAAAGTGGTTTTGGAATATTCTCTTTCTTGCCTCTTGGAGTGGTTTATTTTCCCTTAGGAGCCATGATCTTAGTGGATATTGGTTTAGTGATCACGGATAAACACACCAAACTTAGAGGTTTGCTTGTCCTCAAGCAAAAGAAAGAAAATGAGAGGGATAGAGGGAGAGCCAAGTTTAAATTGTGGAGGAGAGGAGGGAGGCCGAACGTGGATTTAAAGGGAAGGGGGTGGGTTTTCGAAAATTTTTGAAGAAGATAGGATAGAAGATATGATTTGTAAAAGATAAGTATGATAGGAAAAAGATGTAATTTAAAATTGAAAAGATATGAAAGATATTTGAAAAAGATAAATCTGAATTTTGAAAAGAAGATATGATGAGTGTAAAAAGATTTGAGAAGAATTTAAAAAGATTTGAAAAGAATTCAAAAAGATAAATGAGTTTTGAAAAAGGTTTGAAAAAAAATATTGAAGAAAAATTAAGAAATATGTTTAGGTTAAAAATTTTTGAAATTGAAGTTGAAAGATGAGAGTTTGTAACATGTTTATGCAAGAAATCATGAATTGAAACATGAAAAATGGAAAAAATTTGAAGTGAAAATGAAGTTACCTTCTCCCCACAATCTTGGCGTTAAACGCCCAACTGCTGCATGTTTTGGGCATTTAACGCCCATTTGTTGCTTCTCCTGGGCATTTAACGCCCAGCTGTAGCATCTGGCTGGCGTTAAACGCCAGAAAATCCTTTATCACTGGGCGTTTTTCTGAGCGCCCAGAATGCTGCAAATCTGGCGTTAAACGCCCAAATGGCTATCCCTACTGGCGTTAAACGCCCAGTAGATGCTTCTTTTAGACGTTTAACGCCCAAAACAGCTTTTACTGGCGTTTTCGCACCAGTGAGCTTCTTTTTGCTGTTTTATCCTCTGAATCCTTCTGTAACTCTGTGAACTCATGCAGTTGCTCTTTTACCTTGAAGATAATTAATATGAACTTGTAAAATTATCATTTAATTAACAAATAAGCTTTGTTAATGGCTGGGTTGCCTCCCAGCAAGTGCTTCTTTATTGTCTTTAGCTGGACTATTACTGAGCTTTAATCAAGTCTCAGTTTTGAGCATTCTTGCTCAAAATTGCGTTCAAGATAATGTTTGACTCTCTGTCCATTAACAATGAATTTTTTGTTAGAGTCATTATCCTGAAGCTCTACATATCCATATGGTGACACACCTGTAATCACATATGGTCCTCTCCACCGGGATTTCAACTTTCCGGGGAATAATCTAAGCCTAGAGTTAAACAACAGAACTTTCTACCCTGGCTCAAAGGCTCTGGATGACAGCTTCTTATCATGCCATCTTTTTACTTTTTCTTTGTAAATTTTCGCATTTTCGAAAGCTTTGAGTCTGAATTCCTCTAGCTCATTTAACTAGAGCAATCATTTTTCTCCAGCTAACTTGGCATCAAGGTTTAGGAATCTGGTTGCCCAGTAGGCCTTGTGTTCCAGCTCCACTGGCAAGTGACAGGCCTTTCCATATATAAGCTGGTATGGGGAGGTCCCTATAGGAGTCTTGAATGCTGTTCTGTATGCCCACAGATCATCCAAGCTTCTTGCCCAATCCCTTATACGGTTAATCACAGTCCGTTCCAGGATTCTTTTAAGTTCTCTATTAGAGACTTCAGCTTGCCCATTTGTCTGTGGATGATATGGAATTGCCACCCTGTGGCTAACTCCATATCGAACCATAGCAGAGTAAAGCTGTTTATTGCAGAAATAAGCGCCCCCATCACTAATTAGTACTTTAGGGACACCAAATCTACTGCAGATGTATTTCTGGAGGAATTTCAGCACTGTCTTAGTATCATTAGTGGGTGTTGCAATAGCCTCCACCCATTTGGATACATAATTCACTGCCACCAGAATATAAGTGTTTGAGTATAATGGTGGGAAAGGCCCCATGAAGTCAATACTCCATACATCAAACAACTCAATCTCCAAGATCCCTTATTGAGGCATGGCATAACCGTAAGACAGATTGCCAGATCTTTGGCAACTGTCACAATTACGTACAAACTCTCGGGAGTCTTTATAGATAGTAGGCCTGTAGAAGCCACATTGGAGGTGGCTGTTCGCTCACTTCTAAAATGTCCTCCATACTGTGATCCATGGCAATGCCAGAGGATCTTCTATGATTCTTCTTTAGGCACACATCTACGGATTACTCCGTCTGCACATCTCTTGAAGAGATATGGTTTATCCCAAAGATAGTACTTTGCATCCGAGATCAGCTTCTTTGATTACTGCCTACTATACTCTTTGGGTATGAATTTCACAGCCTTGTAGTTTGCAATGTCTACAAACCATGGTACTTCCTGGATGGCAAAGAGTTGCTCATCCAGAAAGTTTTTAGAGATCTCAGTAAGAGGGAGGGACGCCCCTTCTACTGGTTCTATTCAGGACAGGTGATCTGCTACTTGGTTCTCTATCCCTTTTCTGTCTCTTATTTCTATATCAAACTCTTGCAGAAGCAACACCCATCTTATGAGTCTGGGTTTTAAATCCTGCTTTGTGAGTAGATATTTAAGAGCAGCATGGTCAGTGTACACAATCACTTTTGATCCTACTAAATAAGATCTGAACTTGTCAATGGCGTAAACCACTGCAAGTAATTCTTTTTCTGTGGTTGTGTAGTTCTTCTGTGCGTCATTTAAAACATGACTGGCATAATAAATGACGTGTAGAAGCTTGTTATGCCTTTGTCTCATCATTGTACCAATGGCATGGTCACTGGCATCACACATTAGTTCAAATGGTAATGTCCAGTCTAGTACAGAGATGACGGGTGCTATGACCAGCTTAGCTTTCAGAGTCTCAAACACCTGCAGACACTCCTTATTAAAGATAAATGGCGTGTCAGCAACTAGCAGATTACTCAAAGGTTTTGCAATTTTTGAAAAATCTTTTATAAATCTCCTATAGAATCCTGCATGCCCCAGAAAGCTTCTGATTGCCTTAACATTAGCAGGTGGTGGTAATTTTTCAATTACCTCTACCTTAGCTTGATCCACCTCTATTCCTTTGTTCGAAATTTTGTGCCCAAGGACAATTCCTTCAGTCACCATAAAGTGACATTTCTCCCAGTTTAAAACCAGGTTAGTCTCTTGGCACCTCTTTAGAACAAGTGCTAGATGGTCAAGACAAGAGCTAAATGAGTCTCCAAATACTGAAAAGTCATCCATGAAGACTTCCAGAAATTTTTCCACCATATCAGAGAAAATATAGAGCATGCACCTTTGAAAGGTTGCAGGTGCATTGCACAGACCAAATAGCATCCTTCTGTATGCAAATACTCCAGATGGACATGTGAATGCTGTTTTCTCTTGATCTTGGGGATCTACTACAATTTGATTATAACCTGAAGATCCATCCAGAAAGCAGTAGTAATCATGACCTGCTAGTCTTTCTAGCATCTGGTCTATGAATGGTAAAGGAAAATGATCCTTTCTGGTAGCTGTATTGAGCCTTCTGTAATCAATACACATACGCCACCCTGTAACTGTTCTTGTAGGAACCAATTCATTTTTTTCATTATGAACCACTGTCATGCCACCCTTCTTAGGGACGACTTGGACAGGGCTCACCCAGGGGCTATCAGAAATAGGATAAATAATCCCAGCCTCTAGTAATTTAGTGACCTCCTTCTGCACCACCTCCTTCATGGCTGGATTCAGTCGCCTCTGTGGTTGAACCACTGGCTTAGCGTCATCCTCTAATAGGATCTTGTGCATGTATCTAGCTGGGCTAATGCCCTTAAGATCACTGATGGACCACCCAAGAGCTGTCTTGTGTGTCCTCAGCACTTGAATTAGTGCTTCCTCTTCCTGTGGCTCTAAGGTAGAGCTTATGATTACAGGAAAAGTGTCACCTTCCCCCAGAAATGCATATTTCAGGGATTGTGGTAATGGTTTGAGCTCGGATTTAGGAAGTTTCTCCTCTTCCTGAGGGATTTTCAGAGGTTCTATTATTCTCTCTGGTTCCTCCAGATCAGGCTGAACATCTTTAAAGATATCCTTTAGCTCTGATTCGAGACTCTCAGTCATATTGATCTCTTCCACTAGAGAGTCAATGATATCAATGCTCATGCAGTCGTTTGGGTTGTCTGGATGCTGCATAGCTTTGACAACATTCAACTTAAACTCATCCTCATTGACTCTCAGGGTTAATTCCCCTTTTTGGACATCAATGAGGGTTCATCCAGTTGCTAGAAAAGGTCTTCCTAGAATGAGAGTTGCACTCTTGTGCTCCTCCATTTCCAGCATCACAAAGTCAGTGGGAAAGGCAAATGGCCCAACCTTGACAATCATGTCTTCAATCACGCCTGATGGGTATTTAATGGAGCCATAAGCAAGTTGGAGACATATCCAGGTTGGTTTGACTTATTTAGTCAAACCAAGATTTTTGATAGTGGATGCATGTATTAGGTTGATACTTGCTCCAAGATCACATAGAGCTTTCTTGGTACAAGTACCCTCTAATGTGCATGGTATCATGAAGCTTCCGGGATCTTTAAGCTTTTCTGGTAAGCTTTTCAGAATGACTACACTGCATTCTTCAGTGAGGTAAACTTTTTCAGTTTCTCTCCAATCCTTCTTATGACTTAAGATCTCTATCATGAACTTAGCATAAGAGGGTATTTGCTCAAGTGCCTCTGCAAACAGAATCTTTATTTCAAGAGTCCTGAGATAGTCTGCAAAGCGAGCAAATTGCTTATCCTGTTCCGCTTGGCGGAGTTTCTAAGGATAAGGCATCTTGGCTTTGTATTCCTCAACCTTAGTTGCTGCAGGTTTATTTCCTACAGAGGTGGTTGGGAAAGCCTTCTTAGAGGGGTTGCTATCAGCACTTGTATGTGTCTGATCCCTCACTGGCGTTTGAATGCCAGGGTTGGAAGCTGTATTGGCGTTGGACGCCAACTCCTTACTTGTTTCTGGTATTTGAACGCCAGAACTGAGCTTCCCTTGGGCGTTTAACGCCACTTCATTGCCTGTTTGTGGCATTTGAACGCCAGAACAGAGCATGGGTTGGGCATTTAATGTCAGCTCTTCACCCTTTTCTGGCGTTTGAATGCCAGAATTATTCCTCTCTGGGCTCTTACTGTCCTCAGAGGGATTTTGGGTAGCAGTTTGTTCATTTCTTGGCTTCCTGCTGCCTTAAAGTGAGGTATTTAATGTCTTCCCACTTCTTAATTGAACTGCTTGGCACTCCTTTATTATTTGTTTTGATAACTGCTGTTCTGTTTGCTTCAACTGTACTTCCATGTTCATATTAGCCATTCTTGTGTCTTGTAACATCTCCTTGAATTCGGCTAGCTGTTTTGTTAGAAAATCTAATTGCTGATTGAATTTAGTAACTTGTTCTGCAGGACTGAGTTCAGCAGTTACTGTTTTAGCCTCTTCTTTCATGGAAGGTTCACTACTTAGGTACAGATGCTGATTTCTGGCAACTGTCTCAATGAGCTCTTGAGCTTCTTCAATTGTCTTTCTTATGTGTATAGATCCACCAGCTGAGTGGTCCAAAGACATCTGAGCTTTCTCTGTAAGCCCATAATAGAAGATGTCTAACTGCACCCACTCTAAAAACATTTCAGAGGGGCATTTCCTTAGCATCTCTCTGTATCTCTCCCAGGCATCATAAAGAGATTCATTATCTTCTTATTTAAAGCCTTGGATGTTCAGCCTTAGCTGTGTCATCCGTTTTGGGGGGAAATATTGATTCAGGAATTTTTCTGACAGCTGTTTCTATGTCCTTATGCTAGCCTTAGGTTGGTTATTTAACCACCTCTTAGCTTGGTCTTTTACAGCAAATGGAAACAGTAATAATCTGTAGACATTCTGATCTACTTCCTTATCATGTACTGTGTCAGCAATTTGTAAAAACTGTGCCAGAAACTCTGTAGGTTCTTCTTGTAGAAGACCGGAATACTGGCAACTTTGCTGCACCATGATAATGAGCTGATGATTCAACTCAAAACTACTAACTTCGATGGAGGGTATACAGATACTACTCCCATATAAAGCAGTAGTGGGGTTAGAATATGACCCTAGAGTCCTTCTGGACTATTCATTTCCACTTAGGTCCATGATGGAGTAAGGGAGATGATATAGATAAGAATTTTATTTTATAAAAAAATTTCAAAATAATAAAATAAAAACTAAAATAAAAATAAAAAAAATTGAAAATATTTTATGAAGATTTTCGCAAAAGTGAAGAGAGAAAGTGGTTAGGATATTTTTGAAAAATATATGATTTTAAAAAATCTTAAAAGGATAAGATTTAAAAAATTTTGAAATTGAAATCTGAATTTTTATGAAAAAAAAAATTTCAAAATAATTGCTTAAAAATAGTTAGAAAATATATTTTTTATTTTTGAATTTTATTATGAAAGAAAAAAACACACAAAAGACACAAGACTTAAAATTTTTAAATCCAATGCTCCTTGTTTTCGAAAATTTTGGAGGAAAAACACCAAGGCACACCAAACTTAAAAATTTTAAGATCAAAACACAAAGAAGACTTAAGAACACCTTGAAGACTCACAAGAACAACAAGAACAAAAGAAAGAACACCAAACTTAAAATTTTTAGAAAACCAAAATTAAATTTTCGAAAACTAAAGAAAAATTAACAAGGGAACACCAAACTTAAAGTTTGGCACAAGATTTAATCAAAGAAAATTTATTTTTGAAAAAGTTTTAAAAGGAAGATACCCAATTACTAAGAACACAAACACAATGCTCTAGCCAATTGAGCTATAAATGTAACGTGTTTTAAAAAGGTATTTTTAATAAATAAATTTTTTTTGAAAACTGATATTTTGAAAAAGCACAAGAAAAATAAGAAAAGACGCAAAACAAGACAAACTAAAGTCAAGCTAGGAAAATAGACAAGAACAACTTGAAGGTCAAAGATGAACAAAGAACATGCAATTCGAAAATTGAAAGACAAAGAAAAACATGTAATTGACACCAAACTTACAACATGACACTAAACTCACATAAAAACTAAAAATTAATAAAGAAAAATAATATTTTTGAAAAATTTTTGAAAAGAAAATAAAAGACTCTGACCCAAAAGACACAATTTTCCTAATCTAAGCAACAAGATTCACCGTCAGTTGTTCAAACTCAAACAATCCCCGGCAACGGCGCCAAAAACTTGGTGCACGAAATTGTAAATCACACTTTTCACAATTCGTACCACTAACCAGCAAGTGCACTGGGTCGTCCAAGTAATACCTTACGTGAGTAAGGGTCGAATCCCACGGAGATTGTTGGCTTGAAGCAAGCTATGGTTATCTTGTAACTCTTAGTCAGGATAATAATAAATCTCAGTTTTGATTGGTAGTAAATAAAAAGCATGGATTAAATAATACTTGTTATGCAGTAATAGAGAATATGTTAGAGTTTTGGAGATGCTTTGTCTTCTGAATCTCTGCTTTCCTACTGTCTTCTTCTTCACGCACGCAAGGTTCCTCCTATGGCAAGTTGTGTATTGGTGGATCACCGTTGTCAATGGCTACCATCCGTCCTCTTAGTGAAAATGGTCCAGGTGCGTTGTCACCGCACGGCTAATCATCTGTCGGTTCTCACTCATGCTGGAATAGGATCCATTGATCTTTTTGCGTCTGTCACTACGCCCAACCCTTGTGAGTTTGAAGCTCGTCACAGTCATTCAATCCCTGAATCCTACTCGAAATACCACAGATAAGGTTTAGACTTTCCGGATTCTCAAGAATGCTGCCAATGGATTCTAGCTTATACGACGAAGATTCTGATTAAGGAATCCAAGAGATACTCATTCAATCGAAGGTAGAACGGAAGTGGTTGTCAGGCACGCGTTCATAGGTTGAGAATGGTGATGAGTGTCACGTATCATCACCTTTTTCATATTGAAGTGTGAATGAATATCTTAGATAGAAACAAGCGTGTTTGAATAGAAAACAGAAATAATTGCATTAATTCATCGAGACACTTGGTGCACGAAATTGTGATCAATACTTTTCACAACTCAAATAACCCCCGGTAATGAATCCAAAAACTTGGCGTTCAATACCATGGCATAAACACAACTTCGCACAACTAACCAGCAAGTGCACTGGGTCGTCCAAGTAATAAACCTTACGCGAGTAAGGGTCGATCCCACGGAGATTGTTGGTATGAAGCAAGCTATGTTCACCTTGTAAATCTTAGTCAGGCAGACTCAAATGGTTATGGATGATATATGAATAAAACATAAAGATAAAGGATAGAGATACTTATGCAATTCATTGGTGAGAACTTCAGATAAGCGTATGGAGATGCTTTGTCCCTTCCGTCTCTCTGCTTTCCTACTGTCTTCATCCAATCCTTCTTACTCCTTTCCATGGCAAGCTGTAAGTTGGGCATCACCGTTGTCAGTGGCTACAGTCCCGTCCTCTTAGTGAAAATGTTCAACGCACCCTGTCACGGCACGGCTATTCAGCTGTCGGTTCTCGATCATGTCGGAATAGAATCCAGTGATTCTTTTGCGTCTGTCACTAACGCCCCACAATCGCGAGTTTGAAGCTCGTCACAGTCATTCAATTATTGAATCCTACTCAGAATACCACAGACAAGGTTTAGACCTTCCGGATTCTCTTGAATGCCGCCATCAATTCTAGCTTATACCACGAAGATTCCGATTAAAGAATCCAAGAGATATCCACCCAATCTAAGGTAGAACGGAGGTGGTTGTCAAGCACACGTTCATAGGTGAGAATGATGATGAGTGTCACGGATCATCACATTCATCAAGTTGAAGAACAAGTGATATCTTAGAACAAGAACAAGCTGAATTGAATAGAAGAACAATAGTAATTGCATTAATACTCGAGGTACAGCAGAGCTCCACACCTTAATCTATGGTGTGTAGAAACTCTACCGTTGAAAATACATAAGAACAAAAGTGATCATTGGCTTCGGCCCCAGAGAGGGAACCAGAAAAACCAAGATCTGATCTAAGAACTAGATGTCCGAAGATGAAAATACAATAGTAAAAGGTCTTATTTATAAAGAACTAGTAGCCTAGGGTTTACAAAGATGAGTAAATGACATAAAAATCCATTTCCGGGCCCACTTGGTGTGTGCTTGGGCTGAGCATTGAAGCATTTTCGTGTAGAGACTCTTCTTGGAGTTAAACGCCAGCTTTTGTGCCAGTTTGGGCGTTTAACTCCCATTCTTGTGCCAGTTCCGGCGTTTAACGCCGGGCATTCTTGAGCTGATTTGGAACGCCGATTTGGGCCATCAAATCTCGGGCAAAGTATGAACTATTATACATTGCTGGAAAGCCCAGGATGTCTACTTTCCAACGCCGTTGAGAGCGCGCCAATTGGGCTTTTGTAGCTCCAGAAAATTCACTTCGAGTGCAGGGAGGTCAGAATCCAACAGCATATGCAGTCCTTTTCAGCCTCTGAATCAGATTTTTGCTCAGGTCCCTCAATTTCAGCCAGAAAATACCTGAAATCACAGAAAAATACACAAACTCATAGTAAAGTCCAGAAAAGTGAATTTTAACTAAAAACTAATAAAAATATACTAAAAACTAACTAAAACATACTAAAAATAATGCCAAAAAACGTACAAATTATCCGCTCATCACAACACCAAACTTAAATTGTTGCTTGTCCCCAAGCAACTGAAAATCAAATAAGATAAAAAGAAGAGAATATGCAATGAATTCCAAAAACATCTATGAAGATCAGTATTAATTAGATGAGCGGGGCTTTTAGCTTTTTGCCTCTGAACAGTTTTGGCATCTCACTCTATCCTTTGAAATTTAGAATGATTGGCTTCTATAGGAACTCAGAATCCAGATAGTGTTATTGATTCTCCTAGTTAAGTATGATGATTCTTGAACACAGCTACTTTATGAGTCTTGGCCGTGGCCCAAAGCACTCTGTCTTCCAGTATTACCACCGGATACATACATGCCACAGACACATAATTGGGTGAACCTTTTCAGATTGTGACTCAGCTTTGCTAGAGTCCCCAATTAGAGGTGTCCAGAGTTCTTAAGCACACTCTTTTTGCCTTGGATCACAACTTTATTTCTTTCTTTTTCTTTCTTTTTCTCTTTCTCCCCTTTTTTTTTCTTTTTTTTTCTCGTTTTTTTTTCCTTTTTTTTTCTTGAATTCACTGCTTTTTCTTGCTTCAAGAATCATTTTTATGATTTTTCAGATCCTCAGTAACATTTCTCCTTTTTCATCATTCTTTCAAGAGCCAACCAATCATGAACAACAAATTCAAAAGACATATGCACTGTTTAAGCATACATTCAGAAAACAAAAGTATTGCCACCACATCAAAATAATTAATCTGTTATAAAATTTAAAATTCATGCAATTCTTCTCTTTTTCAATTAAGAACATTTTTCATTCAAGAAAGGTGATGGATTCATAGGACATTCATAACTTTAAGGCATAGACACTAAGACACTAATGATCACAAGACACAAACATAGATAAACATAAGCATGATTTTTCGAAAAACAGAAAAATAAAGAACAAGGAGATTAAAGAACGGGTCCACCTTAGTGATGGCGGCTTGTTCTTCCTCTTGAAGATCTTATGGAGTGCTTGAGCTCCTCAATGCCTCTTCCTTGCCTTTGTTGCTCATCTCTCATGATTCTTTGATCTTCTCTAATTTCATGGAGGAGGATGGAATGTTCTTGGTGCTCCACCCTTAGTTGTCCCATGTTGGAACTCAATTCTCCTAGGGAGTTGTTGATTTGCTCCCAATAGTTTTGTGGAGGAAAGTGCATCCCTTGAGGCATCTCAGGAATTTCATGATGAGTGGGATCTCTTGTTTGCTCCATCCTTTTCTTAGTGATGGGCTTGTCCTCATCAATGGGGATGTCTCCCTCTATGTCAACTCCAACTGAATAACAGAGGTGACAAATAAGATGAGAAAAGGCTAACCTTGCCAAGGTAGAGGACTTGTCCGCCACCTTATAAAGTTCTTGGGCTATAACCTCATGAACTTCTACTTCTTCTCCAATCATGATGCTATGAATCATGATGGCCCGGTCTAGAGTAACTTCGGACCGGTTGCTAGTGGGAATGATTGAGCGTTGGATAAACTCCAACCATCCCCTAGCCACGGGCTTGAGGTCATGCCTTCTCAGTTGAACCGGCTTCCCTCTTGAATCTCTCTTCCATTGGGCGCCCTCTTCACAAATGACTGTGAGGACTTGGTCCAACCTTTGATCAAAGTTGACCCTTTTTGAGCTTGAAGGGGACCTCGGGGATCACCTTCTTCATGGCCACAACTTCATAGAAGTGGTCTTGATGTACCCTTGAGATGAATCTCTCCATCTCCCATGACTCGGAGGTGAAAGCTTTTGCCTTCCCTTTCCTCTTTCTAGAGGTTTCTCCGGCCTTGGATGCCATAAATGGTTATGGAAAAACAAAAAGCAATGCTTTTACCACACCAAACTTAAAAGATTTGCTCGTCCTCGAGCAAAAGAAGAAAGAAGAGAGTAGAAGAAGAAGAAATAGAGGAGATGGAGATGGCTTTGTGGTTCGGCCAAAGGGGGAGAAGTAGTGTTTAGGTTGTGTGAAAATGAAGGAGTGAAGATGGGTTTATAAAGGGTGAAGAGAGGGATGGGGTTCGGCTATGGGAGGGTGGGTTTGGGAGAGAAAGTGGTTTAAATTTGAATGGTGAGGTAGGTGAGGTTTTATGAAGGATGGATGTGAGATGGGATTTGATAGGTGAGGTGTTTTTGGGGAAGAGGTGTTGAGGTGATTGGTGAATGGGTGAAGAAGAAGAGAGAGGGTGGTAGGGTAGGTGGGGATCTTGTGGGGTCCACAGATCCTGAGGTGTCAAGGAAAACTAGTAGGGCCGTCAAAATGGGCCAAGCCCATTGGGCTGGCCCGTTTACCTGTTTAAATAGGCGGGCTTTTGCCTCTAATTCAGGCCCATTTAAATTGCGGGCTAATCGGGCTGAGCCCGATTAACCCGTAAAAAATTGCGGGTTAAATGGGCTAGCCCGCGGGCTAAATGGGGCCCGCATAAAATTTAGTTTTTTTTTTAAATTGAAATTTCAAATTTTGGCCCAGCATCATTGGAAAAAAAAAACCCGACCCGTACAAAAATAACAAAAAGACCAATAGTCCAATATTATATATTATGCAAGATAAAAAAAATCCTTAAACCCAGCCCAAAATATAACCCAACCCATATACAATATAACATTAAGAGTACAAAAAAAAAAACTCTCTCTAACACTCACTAAAAATTGTAACGTACAAACTACAAAGGAAAGGATGAAAGGAAAAGGAAAAATCACTTTAGAGTAGCCATAAGCCCATAAGTTATGGCATTTTAAAAAAAAAAAAAAAGTAACGTTCGCGTCTTCGCGACACAGCCGACACTAACCCTAATCTGATAACCCCCCCTTTCTTTCCCCTTTCTTCCCCAGTTCCCTTTCCCGGTTTCCCCACAGCGTCCATAGCCACACACAGCGCGCCGCGTCCATAGCCACCCACAGCCATCAAGGCCACCATACCCGAGCCCGCGACCACCACCGGCCGAGCCTGCCTTCTCGTCGCCACCCACAACCATCGAGAGCAACAGGACTCCTCGTCGCCACCCACAACCATCGAGAGCAACAGGGACCACCACCGGCCGAGCCGGCCTCCTCGTCGCCACCCACAACCATCGACAGCAACAGCGACCACCACCGGCCGAGCACGCCTCCTCGTCGCCACCCACAACCATCGACAGCAGCCGACGACCACCGGCCGAGCCCGCCTCCTTCTGAATTTGGTAAGACTCTCTTCTTTCACCTATGCTTCTTGATTTTGATTTTCTGAGGTTCTGAGGTTCTGCTTCTGGTAGCTGCTAGGGTTTTTTTGCATTGTTGCTTCTGTGACCTTGTTACCTGCTTCTGTGACCTTGTTACATGCTGCTGTTCTGTTTTGATTTTGGATTCCTTGTTACATGCTTCTGTGACCTTGTTACATTCTGGGACCTAGGCTTGCTGCTTCTGTTACCGCCTGTTCAATGATTGATTTTGGATTTTGATTTTCTGAGGCCCCCTTGATTTTCAGGATTGATTTTTTTGATTTTGATTTTTGAATATGTTTAGCATTGCTGCTTCTGTTAGCTCACTGCTTCATGAATCAAATCATGATGAATATTTTTTTTCTGCTTCTGGTAGCTGCTTCTTTTTTGCATTGTTGCTTCTGTGACCTTGATAGCTGCTTTGAATATTTTTTGCATTGCTGCTTCTGTTAGCTCACTGCTTCATGAATCAAATCATGATGAATATTTTTTTCTGCTTCTGGTAGCTGCTTCTTTTTTGCATTGTTGCTTCTGTGACCTTGTTAGCTGCTTCTGTTCTGTTCTGCTTTTGTTAGCTCACTGCCTCATGAATCAAATCATGATGAATATTTTGATTATTTTCTGTTCTGTTCTGTTCTGCTGCTGTTCTGTTTTGCATTTTCTGTTCTCATTGCTTCTGTTCTGGGTTTGTCGTTATGTACTTTTATTTTTTGTTTACTTATAAACTTTGTGTTTTTATTTTTTGGTAGTGATTTAATTTGGAGTTATGGACGACTATGCAAGAGATATTGTTGATCCAAATGCTAAGGTAGAACAAATTTTTTTGGACTCAGACTCAGACTCTGATGATGACTTTGATGATGTTGTTGATGACGAAGTCTCGCCGGAAGTAACTCAAGCGACACCTCTTGTAAGTATTCCACCTGCTGCTATTGATGGGTCAAATGCTAAAAAGAGAAAACGGTTAACTACATCTAATGTCTGGGATAGCTTTACAAAAATAGTTGGGGAAGATGGAAAAACAAGGTGCAAATGTAAAGGGTGTGGAAAAGAATACAAAGGTGGGGATAGTGCTCATGGTACCTCTACATTGAGACGACATATCCCTGTGTGTCGTGAACTTCCCAAATTTCATGATTTGGGAAAAATGATGCTTGATGAAGCTGGGAGGTTAAGAGCTAGACAAGTTGATCCTATGGTTTTTCGTGAAAAAATTGCACTAGCAATCATAGAACATGATTTGCCTTTCTCATTTGTTGAGTATAGAAGAATTAGGGATGTTTTTAAGTACTTGAATCCTGATGCTAAGATGTTTTCTCGAAACACTGCTGTAGCTGATATTTTTAAATTTTATATTGCTGAAAAAGAAAAGTTAAAATGTCAGTTAGGGAAACTTCGAAGTAGGATATGTTTAACTACTGATCTTTGGACTTCATGCACAACAGAGGGTTATATGACTTTGACTGCCCATTATGTTGATTCACGATGGAAATTAAATTCTAAGATACTCTCATTTTCTCACTTGCCCCCTCCACATACAGGACATCAATTAGCAAATAAAGTGCTTGAGTTGTTATCTGAATGGGGAATAGAAAAGAAAATATTTTCAATAACCTTAGACAATGCTTCATCTAATGATAGCATGCAAACTTTACTCAAGCGAAACCTCCTTTTAAGTGATGGGTTATTGTGTAATGGGGACTTTTTCATGTGAGGTGTTGTGCTCATATCTTAAACTTGATAGTTCAAGATGGGTTGAAGGTTGCTAGTTCTACTTTTCATAATATCAGAGAGAGTATCAAGTATGTGAGAGCATCGGAGGCAAGGGCTATCCAATTTAGAGATGTTCTTAAGTCACTTGGAATTTCTGACATTAGAGTGAACTTAGATGTGCCTACTAGATGGAATTCTACTTTCTTGATGTTGGAGAGTGCTTTGAGATGCGAGCGTGGTTTTGTTAGACTCTCTTTGAAGGATAACAATTTCAGAGATTGTCCATCGGAAGAAGAGTGGAAAAGAGGAAGAGAAATCTGTAAATTTCTAAATCCATTTTATAAAATTACTACCTTGATGTCTGGTCAATCTTATCCTACTTCAAATTTATATTTTATGCAAATTTGGAGGATTGAATGTTTGCTGAAAGAATTTTCCATTAGTGAGGATGAGGTCATAAGAAAAATGGTGCAACCAATGAAAGCTAAATTTGATAAGTATTGGAGCGATTATTCCATAATTCTCTCTCTAGGGGCTATTCTTGATCCTCGAATGAAATTTCATGTTTTGGAATATTGTTTGAATAAAGTGGATCCATGTACTGCTAATGAGAAATTGACCACCATCAAGAAAAAGCTGTATTTGTTGTTTGAAGCATATTCAGAAACTTTGTCACATAATGCCTCTTCTAATGCTTCTGGTGGTCAAATAAGAATTTCTACTTCTAGAGAAGATGATTCACTTTCATTTGATGTGCCTGATGTAAGTTTTATCTCTGTTGTGCATTATGTTAATATAATTTTCTTTTATATGTTTCTGTCAATATGTTACTTTCTTAATTGTTTTATTATTATTTTTTGAATATTGTAGGAGTTGAGAAATATAAATTTTCAAACTAATGCTTCACAAAGAAAGTCTTCTTTAGATATCTATTTGGAAGAGTCAACTCTTGATATGAACTCTAAAATAGATGTCTTGCAATATTGGAGGTCTCAAGTCCATCGCTTTTCTGATTTAGCTTCCATGGCTTGTGATGTGCTTAGTATTCCAATAACTACAGTAGCTTCAGAATCGGCCTTTTCCATTGGTGCACATGTCCTAAATAAGTATAGAAATTCTATTTTGGATAAGAATGTGCAAGCTTTTATTTGTGCTCGTAATTGGATACATGGATTTGAAGATGATGGTAATTCACTTTTTAATATTTATTTTGTTAACTTCTATTGGCAATAAATAATGAATAACTTGCATATTGTATTTATTTAGTTTTCTACTAACTAACTTTAAATTGTAGATGCTGAATTTGAGTGTCAAAATGAAAGTGACAAAGAACATTATAAAGATAAAGTGGATTCAATTAATATGATGCCTGGTATTTTATTAGTATTGTGTAGTTGTTTCAAACCATGCATTTTTTAATTCAATTCTATGAAAATTCATTTTCTGCCACTAAGTCACTAACTTTTATTTGATAATTTATTTTTCTTTCTATTGCAGGTGTTGACTAATTTGGTGGATTGGATAAAAGATTTTTGGGGATTACATTGCTTGCTACTTTTGTAAAATATTTGCATGCCATGTAATCTGTTAAATACTTTTTTTTTACCTTTGTGTGGCTTTTTGGTAGAATTATGATGTTGCTATGTTGATTTGTAATACTCTATTAATTATATGAGGGGAATTACAAATACCCCTTTAATTAGAAATATTAGAATTAGAAATATGGAATCACTAATTGGATGTGAATGTGGTTCTGTTTTGAGTTAAAACAACAAATTTAGAACATAATAGTTACTCAAATCAAATGTATTTAGTTGTTTACTAGAACTTTGCTTTTATTTGTGCCAAACAGGATTTTTTTGTCCAAATATATACACTAGTTTTTCTCCTCAAAATTGGACTTTTTTAGCTTTTTTTCAAAAAAATTTCAAAAAAAAAAATTTCAACAGATAAACGGGCCAGCCCATTTAACCCGTTGGGCTGGCCATAAATGGTCCGGGCTATAAAATTTAGGCCCGTGAACAAAGTGGGCTTAAATGGGCTAGCCCGTTTAACCCGTGGGTTAATCGGTCTGGGCTTAAATGGGCAGGGCTGGCCCATTTGACAGCCCTAAGGAAAAGTCATCCCTGCACTAAAATGGCGAGCAAAATTGCTCTTCATGCCAATTCTGGCGTTAAACGCCGGGTTGGTGCCCATTTCTGGCGTTTAACGCCAACTTCTTGCCCTTTCCTGGCGTTTAACGCCAGTCTGGTGCCCCTTTCTGGCGTTAAACGCCCATAATGGTGCCAGACTGGGCGTTAAACGCCCATTTGCTACCCTTACTGGCGTTTAAACGCCAGCAGGATCTTCCTCCAGGGTGTGCTATTTTTCTTTCTGTTTTTCATTCTGTTTTTGCTTTTTCAATTGATTTTGTGACTTCTTATGATCATCAACCTACAGAAAACATAAAATAACAAAGGAAAATAGATAAAATATAACATTGGGTTGCCTCCCAACAAGCGCTTCTTTAATGTCAGTAGCTTGACAGAGGGATCTCAATGAGCCTCACAGATACTCAGAGAAATGTTGGAACCTCCCAACACCAAACTTAGAGTTTGAATGTGGGGTTTCAACACCAAACTTAGAATTTAGTTGTGCCTCCCAACACCAAACTTAGAGTTTGACTGTGGGGGCTCTGTTTTGAGAGAAGCTCTTCATGCTTCCTCTCCATGGTGACAGAAGGATATCCTTGAGCCTTAAACACAAAGGATTCTTCATTCACTTGAATGATCAATTCTCCTCTGTCCACATCAATCACAGCCTTTGCTGTGGCTAGGAAGGGTCTGCCAAGGATGATGGATTCATCTATGCACTTCCCAGTCTCTAGGACTATGAAATCTGCAGGGATGTAATGGTCTTCAATTTTTACCAGAACATCCTCTACAAGTCCATAAGCTTGTTTTCTTGATTTGTCTGCCATCTCTAGTGAGATTCTTGCAGCTTGCACCTCAAAGATCCCTAGCTTCTCCATTACAGAGAGAGGCATGAGGTTCACACTTGACCCTAGGTCACACAGAGCCTTCTTGAAGGTCATGGTGCCTATGGTGCAAGGTATTGAAAACTTCCCAGGATCTTGTCTCTTTTGAGGTAATTTCTGCCTAGACAAGTCATCCAGTTCTTTGGTGAGCAAAGGGGGTTCATCCTCCCAAGTCTCATTACCAAATAACTTGTCATTTAGCTTCATGATTGCTCCAAGGTATTTAGCAACTTGCTCTTCAGTGACATACTCATCCTCTTCAGAGGAAGAATACTCATCAGAGCTCATGAATGGCAGAAGTAAATCCATTGGAATCTCTATGGTCTCAATGTGAGCCTCAGATTCCCATGGTTCCTCCTTGGGGAACTCATTGGAGGCCAGTGGACGTCCATTGAGGTCTTCCTCAGTGGCGTTCACTGCCTCTTCCTCCTCTCCCAGTTCGGCCATGTTGATGGCCTTGCACTCTCCTTTTGGATTTTCTTCTGTATTGCTTGGAAGAGTGCTAGGAGGGAGTTCAGTAACTTTCTTACTCAGCTGACCCACTTGTGCCTCCAAATTCCTAATGGAAGACCTTGTTTCAGTCATGAAACTTTGAGTGGTTTTGATTAGATCAGAGACCATGGTTGCTAAGTCAGAGTGGTTCTGCTTAGAATTCTCTGTCTGTTGCTGAGAAGATGATGGAAAAGGCTTGCCATTGCTAAACCTGTTTCTTCCACCATTATTGTTGTTGAAACCTTGTTGAGGTCTCTGTTGATCCTTCCATAAGAGATTTGGATGATTTCTCCATGAAGAATTATAGGTGTTTCCATAGGGTTCTCCCATGTAATTCACCTCTTCCATTGAAGGGTTCTCAGGATCATAAGCTTCTTCTTCAGATGAAGCATCCTTAGTACTGCCTGGTGCAGCTTGCATTCCAGTCAGACTTTGAGAAATCAAGTTGACTTGCTGAGTCAATATCTTGTTCTGAGCCAATATGGCATTTAGAGTATCAATCTCAAGAACTCCTTTCTTCTGATTTGTCCCATTGTTCACAGGATTTCTTTCAGAAGTGTACATGAATTGGTTATTTGCAACCATTTCAATGAGCTCTTGAGCTTCTGTAGGCATCTTCTTCAGATGAAGAGATCCTCCAGCAGAGCTATCCAAAGACATCTTGGATAGTTCAGACAGACCATCATAGAAAATTGCTATGATGCTCCAATCAGAAAGCATGTCAGAGGGACACTTTCTGATCAATTGTTTGTAGAGGGATTCTCCTTCCTTCTGTCTGAAGGTTTGGACTTCCACTCTAAGCTTACTCAATTTTTGAGGTGGAAAAAATTTTGCCAAGAAGGCATTGACTAGCTTTTCCCAAGAGTTCAGGCTTTCTTTAGGTTGTGAGTCCAACCATATTCTAGCTCTGTCTCTTACAGCAAAAGGGAATAGCATAAGTCTGTAGACCTCAGGGTCAACCCCATTAGTCTTGACAGTGTCACAGATTTGCAAGAATTCAGCTAAAAACTGATGAGGATCTTCCAATGAAAGTCCATGAAACTTGCAATTCTGTTGCATTAGAGAAACTAATTGAGGCTTAAGCTCAAAGTTGTTTGCTCCAATGGCAGGGATAGAGATGCTTCTCCTATAGAAGTCGAGAGTAGGTGCAGTAAAGTCACCCAGCACCTTCCTTGCATTGTTGGCATTGTTGTTGTTTTCGGCTGCCATGGGTTCTTCTTCTTTGAAGATTTCTGTTAGGTCCTCTACAGAGAGTTGTGCCTTAGCTTCTCTTAGCTTTTGCTTCAAGGTCCTTTCAGGTTCAGGGTCAGCCTCAACAAGAATGCTTTTGTCTTTGCTCCTGCTCATATGAAAGAGAAGAGAACAAGAAAGTATGGAATCCTCTATGTCACAGTATAGAGATTCCTTGAGGTGTCAGAGGAAAAGAAAAATAGAAGGAAGAAGTAGAGAATTCGAACTTATCAAGAAAGATGGAGTTCGAATTGTGCATTAAGGAATAGTGTTAGTCCATAAATAGAAGGATGTGAGAAGAATGGAAGAAATTTTCGAAAATTAAGTAAAAGATTTTAAAAACATTTTGAAAAACACTAATTGATTTTCGAAAACTAAGAGTGGAAAAGAAATCAAGTGATTTTTGAAAAAGATTTTAGAAATTAGAAATAAAAAAGATATGATTGAAAACTATTTTGAAAAAGATGTGATTAAAAAGATATGATTGAAAAACAAATTTAAAAAAGATTTGATTTTAAAAATTAATGACTTGGCTAACAAGAAAAGATATGATTCAAACATTAAACCTTTCTCAACAGAAAAGGCAACATACTTGAAATGTTGAATCAAATCATTAATTGATAGCAAGTATTTTTGAAAATGGAAAGAAATTGATTTTGAAAAAGATTTGATTGGAAAGATATGATTCGAAAAAGATTTGATTTTGAAAAATTTTGAAAACTTGAAAAAAAAATTGAATTGAAAACAGAATCTTCCCTCTTGTGCCATCCTAGCGTTAAACGCCCAGAATGGTGCACATTCTGGCGTTTAACGCCCAAAGCACTACCCTTTTGGGCGTTAAACACCCAGCCAGGCACCCTGGCTGGCGTTTAAACGCCAGTTTGCCTTCTTCACTGGGCGTTTTGAACGCCCAGCCTTTTTCTGTGTAATTCCTCTGCTGTATGTTCTGAATCTTTAATTCTCTGTATTATTGACTTGAAAAGATACAAATTAAAAATTTTTTGGATTTTTAATAATGAGGAATAATCAAAATGCAACTAAAATCAAATGACAATGCATGCAAGACACCAAACTTAGCAGTTTGTACACTACTGACACTAACAAAATGAGAATGCATATGAGAAAACAACAAAACACTCAAGTCAATAGAATTCAAAGATCAAAACAAGGAAATCATCAAGAACAACTTGAAGATTAATGAAGACACATGAATGAATGCAAGAAGAACAGAAACATACAATTGACACTAAACATAACATGAGACACTAGACTCAACAAGAAACATACAATATTTTTTTATTTTTATGATTTTGTAATTTTTTTGGATTTTTCGAAAATTAAGTGGAAAAAGAAAATAAAGATATCAAAATTCTTAATGAGAATTCCAGGAATCATGCAATGTTAGTCTAAAGGAATTAGACATGGCTAGCCAAGCTTCAGCAGGACATTGCATTCAAGAGCTAAATTGATTAGAATCAATCAGCTTTGGTGATGATAAGAACATCACCTTGAAACACTAGAATTCATTCTTAAGAACTCTGAAGAAAAATACCTAATCTAAGCAACAGGATGAACCGTCAGTTGTCCATACTCGAAACAATCCCCGGCAACGGCGCCAAAAACTTGGTGCACGAAATTGTGATCAATACTTTTCACAACTCAAATAACCCCCGGTAATGAATCCAAAAACTTGGCGTTCAATACCATGGCATAAACACAACTTCGCACAACTAACCAGCAAGTGCACTGGGTCGTCCAAGTAATAAACCTTACGCGAGTAAGGGGTCGATCCCACGGAGATTGTTGGTATGAAGCAAGCTATGGTCACCTTGTAAATCTTAGTCAGGCAGACTCAAATGGTTATGGATGATATATGAATAAAGCATAAAGATAAAGGATAGAGATACTTATGCAATTCATTGGTGAGAACTTCAGATAAGCGTATGGAGATGCTTTGTCCCTTCCATCTCTCTGCTTTCCTACTGTCTTCATCCAATCCTTCTTACTCCTTTCCATGGCAAGCTGTAAGTTGGGCATCACCGTTGTCAGTGGCTACAGTTCCGTCCTCTCAGTGAAAATGTTCAACGCACCCTGTCACGGCACGGCTATTCAGCTGTCGGTTCTCGATCATGTCGGAATAGAATCCAGTGATTCTTTTGCGTCTGTCACTAACGCCCCCACAATCGCGAGTTTGAAGCTCGTCACAGTCATTCAATCATTGAATCCTACTCAGAATACCACAGACAAGGTTTAGACCTTCCGGATTCTCTTGAATGCCGCCATCAATTCTAGCTTATACCACGAAGATTCCGATTAAAGAATCCAAGAGATATCCACCCAATCTAAGGTAGAACGGAGGTGGTTGTCAAGCACACGTTCATAGGTGAGAATGATGATGAGTGTCACGGATCATCACATTCATCAAGTTGAAGAACAAGTGATATCTTAGAACAAGAACAAGCTGAATTGAATAGAAGAACAATAGTAATTGCATTAATACTCGAGGTACAGCAGAGCTCCACACCTTAATCTATGGTGTGTAGAAACTCCACCGTTGAAAATACATAAGAACAAAAGTGATCATTGGCTTCGGCCCCAGAGAGGGAATCAGAAAAACCAAGATCTGATCTAAGAACTAGATGTCCGAAGATGAAAATACAATAGTAAAAGGTCTTATTTATAAAGAACTAGTAGCCTAGGGTTTACAAAGATGAGTAAATGACATAAAAATCTACTTCCGGGCCCACTTGGTGTGTGCTTGGGCTGAGCATTGAAGCATTTTCGTGTTGAGACTCTTCTTGGAGTTAAACGCCAGCTTTTGTGCCAGTTTGGGCGTTTAACTCCTATTCTTGTGCCAGTTCCGGCGTTTAATGCCGGGCATTCTTGAGCTGATTTGGAACGCCAGTTTGGGCCATCAAATCTCAGGCAAAGTATGGACTATTATATATTTCTGGAAAGCCCAGGATGTCTACTTTCCAACGCCATTGAGAGCGCGCCAATTGGGCTTCTGTAGCTCCGGAAAATCCACTTCGAGTGCAGGGAGGTCAGAATCCAACAGCATTTGCAGTCCTTTTCAGCCTCTGAATCAGATTTTTGCTCAGGTCCCTCAATTTCAGCCAGAAAATACCTGAAATCACAGAAAAACACACAAACTCATAGTAAAGTCCAAAAAAGTGAATTTTAACTAAAAACTAATAAAAATATACTAAAAACTAACTAAAACATACTAAAAACATACTAAAAACAATGCCAAAAAGCGTACAAATTATCCGCTCATCAACACAGCAGAGCTCCTCACCCCCATCAATGGAGTTTAGGGACTCATGTCGTCAAAGAGTACAAAGTTCAGATCTAAAATGTCATGAGGTACAAAATAAATCTCTAAAAGTTGTTTAAATACTAAACTAGTAACCTAGGTTTACAGAAAATGAGTAAACTGAGATAGATAGTGCAGAAATCCACTTCTGGGGCCCACTTGCTATGTGCTGGGGCTGAGACTTGAGCTTTTCACGTGCCTGGGCTGTTTCTGGAGTTAAACGTCAGGTTGTAACCTGTTTTGGGCGTTTAACTCTAATTTGCAACCTGTTTCTGGTGTTTAACGCCAGAATGGAACATGGAACTGGCGTTAAACGCCAGTTTACGTCATTTATCTTCGAGCAAAGTATGGACTATTATATATTACTGGAAAGCCCTGAATGTCTACTTTCCAACCCATTTGAGAGCGTGCCAATTGGACTTCTGTAGCTCTAAACAATCCGTTCCGAATGCAGGGAGGTCAGAATCCAACAGCATCAGCAGTCCTTTTTCAGCCTGAATCAGATTTTTACTCAGCTCCCTCAATTTCAGCCAGAAAATACCTGAAATCACAAAAAAACACACAAACTCATAGTAAAGTCCAGAAATATGAATTTTGCCTAAAAACTAATAAAAATATACTAAAAACTAACTAAAACATACTAAAAACTACATGAAATTACCCCCAAAAAGCGTATAAAATATCTGCTTATCAATCATTCAACAACCCATCAATAATTTTAATTAAACCTATCCTATGGGTCACTAGCGCAAGTGTCCATGAATATTATATACTACATAGAGGAAACCAAAACCATACCTTGGCCGATTCCCAATATGCACCAAAACCCAAAATTAAGCTCAACTCAAGCTTTCAACCACAAGCAAGCCTCCACTTCCACTCCAACAAGCACCAACAAGTTCCAAAGGCTTTCAAACTCATAATAATCAAGCTATATATACATAAATCATTACAAATCAACCTAGGGTTAATCATAATCAAAATTTTACAAGGGTTTAAGAGTAACTCACTTTACCCAATAGTTTTGGATGCCAAATCCAATGCTAATCAAAGGCTAGAGTGCACCTAAATATCCAAAACACAAGATTTTACTCAAAACCAATCCCCAAAATTTGAATTTCTCAAGGGCACGAAAACTAGGCAGAAAATTTCAAAAAGCTTACCACAAAGCTTAGATAGAAGTGACGGGCTCGGCAAGAGCTTCGCGTAGCTGCTGATGGCACACAAATCAGAGCACCGTAACTTGAGATATCACGGATTGAAGCGGTAGGTGAATAGTATTTTCTCTTCTCCTCTCCCTCTTTTCTTTTCAGCTGAGTATGTTGTGTTATGAGAGTGTTATGGGCTGATTTGGCCTTTAAAGAGTATATATATATATATATATATATATATATATATATATATATATATATATATATATATATATATGTTATGCTTGGGCCCAACTTGGACCTGGTCTAACCCGTTAGCATTTTTAGCCCGTTTGGCCCAACCTCGGGCTAAACCTTTAAAATTAACTCCCGGTTTTTTAATTCTAATATTTTTCTAAAGTTTTTTACTGTCTTCACTTTTTCTTGCACAGTACCGGACAGACTTGAATCGGTTTAGCCGGTTCAATTTCCGGTTCGCAGTTTTTCGCATAAATCACATTTTCTGACTCAGAAAAACCTACTGAGTCCAAAAATCATATTTAAATATTCAAATTATCACTCTAATTTTTCGGAACCTAATTTGGATAATATTAATTACTTAATTAAATGATTAATTAAGCTCGGTTCTTACATATCACATTTATTCAGCACATGATTGGTATTCGGTTCAGTGGTGTTGACCATTTCGGTTCACCTGATTGTACTCAGTGAATGAAACATAATCCATTATATAAAATCAAATTCGAAACACCTCTGTCTACAATTTAGATATTATCAATTTAATTCAGATTCAGAACACCTGCGTCCATTCAATTTAATTTAACAATTGCATTCCATTCAATTCGATTGAAAAAATAATCCATTAGCAAAATGTTGGTGTTGTTGGTGATGACGATAACAAAAGAGAAGAAGAAGAAGAAGAAGAAGAAGAAGAAGAAGAAGAAGAAGAAGAAGAAGAAGAAGAACAGAAGGAGGAGGAAGTATACGTGAATTTGAAAGAAGAGGAAGATGACGTATGCATATATTTGAAAGAAGAAGAAGAAGAAGAAAAAGAAGAAGAAGAAGCGCAGGGGAGAAGAAGAAGAAGATAAAGCGCGTGTTTTCCTCGTCATTAATGCGCGTGATTCTATTTGGGCTTGGGCCAACTTAGTTACATGGTTACATGGATGTGTAGCGCGCCCCTATCAGAAAAGAGCGGAGGTAAGCCCCACTTTGATCCCTAAGATTGATGAGTCGCAATGATTTAATCCTCGAGATCCCAATGATTAGTCCCTCAAATTCAAAAAAATACACTACATTAGTCCCTCAAATTCAAAAAAATACACTACATTAGTCCCTCCTCATTTTTCGTCGCTAGAGCACTAACGTCGTGAGTGTCATGGCCAATTCTTGCCACGTTGGACATAGAGAAGTGGCGTCGTTTGTGTTTTGGCACTAAACACGCCTTAAAACGACGTTGTTTGCCTCTAAAAGATAAATAAAATGTTACCCCTCTTTTGTTATCACTCTTCGTCTTCAACTTTTCCATGATAATTACAGAGAAAAAAATTTCTCTCTTCCATGAGTGACAGAAATTAGTGAATGTTAGCTGCGTTAGGATTTCTGGAAATCATTGGAACACCACGTAGTTTGTATAGTCATTTAGAGAGTTCGTTTGTCACTGCAAGGGTCTTTTGTTTCGTGACAGAGGTTAGTGAGGAGGACAAAAATATATTTTTTCGAATTTTATTGATCATGGTTGATTGTTTTGTATATTGTTAGTCCACCTTTTTTGAAGCAGAGTTTGTGTTAGGATTTTATTTTGATGCTTTGTGCGATTATGTTAAGGTTTTATTTTTATACTCTTATCCAACGGTAGAACAATGAGTGTCTTTTTATGATGGATTAGGGGTGGCCTAGTGATTTGTACAGGTATTTTTGTGTCAACTATGAATATTATTGATGAATTTTGTCTCAATGTAATTAGTGTGTGTGTGTGTGTAATTGGTGTGCTAATGATAAATTTTTTTCAACCATGCAAATGGATGTACACTTGGATATTATATTCTACCATGGGAGAAAGTTTCAGAAAGATTAAGAAGGATAACTATTTATTCCACTAATAAAAAAACATGTATTGGTGACCTTGATGAATATACTTTGGATGTATTCTGAATGAGAAATTATTATAAAGAATTGGGATATGACAAGATAAAAGAATGTTGGTGACATGTCCCTATGAAAAGTTTAGACAATGATTTAAGAACACTGAATTTTAATAATGAATTAAGGGAGATGTGCTTTATGCCTCATAAGAATGATGGATTAGTTGATGTTTTTTTTTTAGCATGGAGTGTCATCACCAGAAATTTTTTAACGAAGGAGATTGTTGTTTATGCTGATGATAAAGATAAAGAGCTCAGAGTGATTGGTGAGTCTAATGCCAATGTGAAGAACAAACCCAACTAAAACTTATCTAACAACATGAAGAAGATTAAGAAACTCAATAAAGATGTATGAAATTTATCTAAACAAGTGGCTTAGAGAGTCATGGACAAAGTCAGCCTTTAATTATAGCCCAATGTAACACTCTAATATTTAAATCCTTATGCTTGAGTCATAAGTCAATGATAATAAGGTGATACGACTCTCAAGGTGAATTTATAGTATATATATATAATTGAAAGAAAATATTAAACGAGAAGTCTGAAAATGTGTAAAATAAAATCGCGAGCGTACGCACACGTATCGCAAAGCAAAGCATTCGATAAACAGAATAGAAATAAAACATAAAGGTAGAATAGAGTAGAAACAGAATGTATATAATATATGTACATATATATAGCTACTAGTCATGACCTGTGAAGTTTAGATCGGCTAGAGTTACAGCAATTAAACACAGTTGATTATGATTACTCTCTCCCAGAATATACAATATAATCTCTATAGACAAGTTTTCAAAAGAATATACATATATACATCATGAAAGTTTTCCAAAATAAAGGGGGAGATTCTAAACAAAACACAAAATAGAGTCAAGGTAAACTTCGCCATCTTCCAGATGAACTCCAATCAACTATGGAGCACCAGGACCTGCATTTGAAAAACCATAGATATTTACGGAATGAGAATCTCTAACCCATGGATTCTCAGTATAGCAAAAATGCCAAATAAATACAATATAAGGTAACAGAAAATGCAACGAAGCAATCCTAAACTCCATATATCAACATTTCCATTCTTAAGTTCTCATTAATCTATAATCGAGCAACTACCTTAAAGGATTCTAATCTACCATACTTATCTAATTAATTTCCACAATTCTCCACTACCTTCCAACATCCAAACAGAACCAGCCCTCAGCTAATTTGACTCAATGATTTTATATCAATACCTCATATCTCCACCTGGAGCAAGTGGAATCACTCCACTGTATCTACCCAGGGAGCTTGACGTGGCGAAAATTGGCGAGTTAAGAAATTATTATAAGAGATACATTGCAAGTACAGTCCTTAACCAGCCGAAAATCCGCTTATCAATTTAGAAGGGTTGTCACAATATTGAAATTAAAATACTGGGAGTATGAATCCCAGATCGTCTCCCAACGAGTTGCAAAAAGATGTGCTATTTTATTAATCAGGTGTTTTCAAAAATGGTTGAGTTGATAAACAGGAAATTAAATCAGAGAATTTAGATAATTTAAATAAAAGTCTTGACTGGGAGTAGATTAGTTGGAAGCCCTATTCTTGTTGAAGTACTCTCAAGATTAATTAATAATTGAAGGTTGCTCTGCTTAGTTATCCCTTACTAGGTAAAGGAAAGTCAAGCAAGTTGGAAAGCTATTTCTAGTCACAAGTCCTAATCCTTTCCCTTGGGAAGGACTAGTGTCAAAGACTAGAGGGTGATCCAATAATAAACCCAATTACAATTTTTCTCTTGAGTAATCCAACTCAAGGTTTCTTTTCAATCATCTCCCAATCAAGTTATGGAACTACTCACTCATCATAATTATAGACTTCACAGAATCAATGGGGAAAATAAAAGAAGACATAATAAATAATAATAAAAGGGATTAATTAAAAATAAAAATAGTTCTGTATTAATAACTTGTGAAAATAATCCAATGTCAACTCTGGAGGAATTAAGAATATGGAAGAATAAATGAAAAATAAATAACAAACTATAGTGACTAGTACTGAAGGTAGACTCTTCTCAAAAGCTAAAGCCAAAATATTCAAAATCCTAATTATGAATGTTCAAGTGAAAAACCTAGGGGAGGAGTAAATTCAGATCTAAAAAACTAAAAATTATGCGAAATGAATGTTGTTTCTTATCTCTGCATGTTCCTTGACTCTAATCTGTGTTTCTGGGCCAAAAGCTGGGTTGAAATGCGGCCCAAAAACTCTGCCAGCGACTTCTGAAATTTTGCAGATCGCGCATGTCACGTGGCCGCGTCGTCCATGCGTTCGCGTCACTCAGCGTTTCTCATACCACGCGTGCGCGTCGTCCATGCATTCGCGTCGTTCGTGCAGCTTCCAATCCGCGCGGTTACGTCAGGCACGCGAGCGCGTCACTGTGAATTCTTCTGTTTCGCGCGGTCGCGTCAGCCATGCGACCGCGTGACTTCTCGCTGGTCATCTCCTCAATTATTTGTGTTCCTTCCATTTTTGCACGCTTCCTCTTCATTCCTTACGCCATTCCTGCCCTATGAAGCTTGAAACACTTAACACACAGATCACGACATCGAATGGTACAAAAGAAGATAAAAATATATAACTAAAAGATCTTAGGAAGCAAGTTTTTAATCATAGGATATTTTTAGGAAGGAATTGTAAATACCAAGGTTGCGAAAACCGGACCGGTCAATAAACCGGTGAGGTCACTGGTTCAATGGTTCATTGGTTTGACCGGGGTTCAACCGGGGTTCAACCGGTTTAATTAAATATTAAATAAAATTATTAAACTTAATAAAATTCAATAATTTATAACTTAATAAAATTTAATATTTCACATAATAATCAGAAAATCAAAGACAAGAAATCAACTTCATGCAGCTTGACAGTCACAGAAATCAACTGAGAATATTCATGAACCAGCAAACAGAAGCAACAAAACTGGATTGAAAAACAGATTCATGAAGCAGCAAAAAGAAGCAACAAAACTGGATTAAAAACAATGGCCATAATATGAAAAAGATCAAAAACAAAAGCCAGAGTGCAAAAAGCTCCATGAAGAAAATAAAAGTAAGCCACATAGCCACAAATTCTATTATACCACAAAGCCAGCCAGCTAGGGAAACTTGAAAGGCAAAAGCACATGAATAATGAATCAAAGAAAAATATCCCCCAACCATAAAAATTGTAAACTCTTGAACAAAACCAAATTATTTTGAAAATTAATGCAAAAAAAATAAAAAATAAAAAATCTGTTGCGGCAGAATCTGAAAAACCTTGAATGAGCTGCATAATTTCCATTCGAAAAGCATCAGATCGGCAGATCCAAATCAAACACCAAAGGCAAGAAGCAATAAGAATAAAGTGGCAAGAAAATAGAAGCAAACAATGGATGAATCATGAATTACCTCTATACTCGTCACTGAAGTAAACAGAAGCAACAAAACCCTATTTCTAAACAGATTCATGAAGCAGCAAAATTGAAGCAGCAAAAAGTAAAAATATTCTCAAAGCCACAGAAATTTTGAGATACCATTCAGTACATTATTACAAAAATTGTCAAACTAATAGATAACAATCTAACAACTATTGGCTATTGATTACAAACACACACAGTAACAAGAAACAACTCTATAAATATTAATAAGCACACATAAACACACAGAGAAAAGAAGGATGACAAATTCCCCAGCTGCCTTCAACGCCCCAGCCTCAATTTGCTTGCAATGATCATCATTCAATCCCAAGTCACCAAGAAACGCATCATAATAGAAAGCCAAAAACAGATTGAAGATTCATGAAGCAGCAAACAGAAGCAGCAAAAACAGATTGAAGATTCATGAAGCAGCAAAAACAGAGGAACTAGGAAGCATGTTCAAACAGAATAGGAGAGCTCAGAAAATCAGTCTTACCGGCGAATGAGAGGCGGGCTCGGCGAGCTGGGCAAGGTTCGGCGACGAGGAGGCGGCCTCAACGTGGTGGTGGTCGCGACTGCTGTACAGTAGTTTCGGTGGCTAATGACGAGCGCTACTGGGTGGTGAGTGGCGACTGACGAGCGCTGCTGGGTGGCGACTGAGGAGCGCTCTGGAATCTGGTCTCTAGAGCTTGGTCGGTGGTGGCGTTGCTGGCCTTGGTGAATGGTGGGTGAGGGGGGAAGAAAGGGGAGGCTGGGTGCTGGGAGCTTGGAGTTGCTGAGTGAGTGAGTGTCGAGTGATTAGGGTTAGGTTAGGTCTTCCGCCAGTTTCTATTTTTTTTAAAAAAAAATAGCCAAAACGACGTCGATTTGCTTTTGAATTTTGGTGCACGAAATTGTGATCATCAATGGCGCCATCAACATGGTACGCTCAATTGCAATCTCAATTCTTATTCACAACTTCGCACAACAAACCAGCAAGTGCACTGGGTCGTCCAAGTAATAAACCTTACGCGAGTAAGGGTCGATCCCACGGAGATTGTTGGTATGAAGCAAGCTATGGTCACCTTGTAAATCTCAGTCAGGCAGATTCAAATGGTTATGGATGATATACGAATAAAGCATAAAGATAGAGATACTTATGTAATTCATTGGTGAGAATTTCATATAAGCGTATGGAGATGCTTTGTCCCTTCCGTCTCTCTGCTTTCCTACTGTCTTCATCCAATCCTTCTTACTCCTTTCCATGGCAAGCTGTATGTTGGGCATCACCGTTGTCAGTGGCTACAGTCCCGTCCTCTCAGTGAAAATGTTAAACGCACCCTGTCACGGCACGGCTAATCATCTGTCGGTTCTCAATCAGGTTGGAATAGAATCTAGTGATTCTTTTGCGTCTGTCACTAATGCCCAGCCTTCAGGAGTTTGAAGCTCGTCACAGTCATTCAATCATTGAATCCTACTCAGAATACCACAGACAAGGTTTAAACCTTCTAGATTCTCTTGAATGCCGCCATCAATTCTAGCTTATACCACGAAGATTCCGATTAAGGAATCCAAGAGATATCCACTCAATCTAAGGTAGAACAGAGGTGGTTGTCAGGCACACGTTCATAGGTGAGAATGATGATGAGTGTCACGGATCATCACATTCATCAAGTTGAGGAACAAGTGATATCCTAGAACAAGAACAAGCTGAATTGAATAGAAGAACAATAGTAATTGCATTAACACTCGAGGTACAGCAGAGCTCCACACCTTAATCTATGGTGTGTAGAAACTCCACCGTTGAAAATACATAAGAACAAGGTCTAGGCATGGCCGAATGGCCAGCCTCCCAAAGAGGGTTCAATCATAAAAACATGATCAAAAGATGATCTAGAGATCTAAAGTGATCAAAAGATCCAAAGATGATCAAAAGATCTAAAATGATCTAAAGATGTCAAATACAATAGCAAAAGGTCCTATTTGTAGAGAACTAGTAGCCTAGGGTTTACAGAAATGAGTAAATGACATAAAAATCCATGGGTTCTTCTTCTTTGAAGATTTCTGTTAGGTCCTCTACAGAGAGTTGTGCCTTAGCTTCTCTTAGCTTTCGCTTCAAGGTCCTTTCAGGTTCAGGGTCAGCCTCAACAAGAATGCTTTTGTCTTTGCTCCTGCTCATATGAAAGAGAAAAGAACAAGAAAATATGGAATCCTCTATGTCACAGTATAGAGATTCCTTGAGGTGTCAGAGGAAAAGAAAAATAGAAGGAAGAGGTAGAAGAATTCGAACTTAGTGAGATAGAGTTCGAATTATGCATTGAGGAGGAGTGGTACTCCATAAATAGAAGGATGTGAGAAGAGGGGAAGAGATTTTCGAAAATTAGTTAAAAAGATTTTAAAATCATTTTGAAAAAGATTTTGAAGAAGATATGATTTGAAAAACTTTTTTTTTTTTTGAAAAAGATATGATTGAAAAGTTATGGTTAAAAAAAATGTGATTGAGAAGATATGATTTGAAAAACAATTTAAAAAGATTTGATTTTAAAAATTAATGACTTGGCTAACAAGAAAAGATATGATTCAGACATTAAACCTTTCTCAACAGAAAAGGCAACATACTTGAAATGTTGAATCAAATCATTAATTGATAGTAAGTATCTTTGAAAAAGGAAAGAAATTGATTTGAAAAAGATTTGATTGAAAAGATATGATTTGAAAAAGATTTGATTTTGAAAAACTTTGAAAACTTGAAAAAAATTTGCATTAAAAACAAAATCTTCCCTCTTGTGCCATCCTGGCGTTAAACGCCCAGAATGGTATCCATTCTGGCGTTTAACGCCCAAAATGCTACCTTTTTGGGCGTTAAACGCCCAGCCAGGTATCCTGGCTGGCGTTTAAACGCCAGTTTTTCCTTCTTCACTGGGCGTTTTGAACGCCCAGCTTTTTCTGTATAATTCCTCTGCTGCATGTACTGAATCTTCAGTTCCTTGTATTATTGACTTGAAAATAGAACCAAGATCAAATAAACAATGCATGCAAGACACCAAACTTAAAATGAGACACTGGACTCAAACGAGAAACATAAAATATTTTTGGTTTTTATGATTTTGTAGTTTTTTTGGTTTTTTCAAAAATTAAGTGGAAAAGATAGTAAAGGTATCAAAATTCTTAATGAGAATCCCAGGAATCATTGCAATGTTAGTCTAAGACTTCGGTCCAGGAATTAGACATGGCTTCACAGCCAGCCAAGCTTTCAAAGAAAGCTTCGGTCCAAAACACTAGACATGGCCAATGGCCAGCCAAGCCTTAGCAGATCATTGCTCCAATAGCAAGATTGATAGAAATCAACAAGCTCTTGTGATGATGAGTTGAAACCTCGGTCCAATAAGATTAGACATGGCTTCACAGCCAGCCAGACTTCAACAGATCATCATGAAACTCTAGAACTCATTCTTAAGAATTCTGAAAAATACCTAATCTAAGCAACAAGATGAACCGTCAGTTGTCCATACTCGAAACAATCCCCGGCAACGGCGCCAAAAACTTGGTATGCGAAATTGTGATCACTACTTTTCACAACTCAAATAATCCCTAGTAATGGCCCCAAAGACTTGGTGCTCAATACCATGGCATAAACACAACTTCGCACAACTAACCAGCAAGTGCACTGGGTCGTCCAAGTAATAAACCTTACGTGAGTAAGGGTCGATCCCACGGAGATTGTTGGTATGAAGCAAGCTATGGTCACCTTGTAAATCTCAGTCAGGCAGACTCAAATGGTTATGGATGATATATGAATAAAACATAAAGATAAAGATAGAGATACTTATGTAATTCATTGGTGAGAACTTCAGATAAGCGAATGAAGATGCTTTGTCCCTTCCGTCTCTCTGCTTTCCTACTGTCTTCATCCAATCCTTCTTACTCCTTTCCATGGCAAGCTGTATGTTGGACATCACCGTTATCAATGGCTACAGTCCCGTCCTCTCAGTGGAAATGTTCAACGCACCCTGTCACGGCACGGCTATCCAGCTATCGGTTCTCGATCATGTCGGAATAGAATCCAGTGATTCTTTTGCGTCTGTCACTAACGCCCCACAATCGCGAGTTTGAAGCTCGTCACAGTCATTCAATCATTGAATCCTACTCAGAATACCACAGACAAGGTTTAGACCTTCCGGATTCTCTTGAATGCCGCCATCAATTCTAGCTTATACCACGAAGACTCTGATCTCATGGAATGGCTGGCTCGGTTGTCAGGCGAGCACTCGGTTGTCAGGCGAGCAGCAACCATGCGTCGTGTATCAGGAATCCAAGAGATATCCACCCAATCTAAGGTAGAACGGAGGTGGTTGTCAATCACACGTTCATAGGTGAGAATGATGATGAGTGTCACGGATCATCACATTCATCAAGTTGAAGAACAAGTGATATCTTGGAACAAGAACAAGCTGAATTGAATAGAAGAACAATAGTAATTGCATTAATACTCGAGGTACAGCAGAGCTCCACACCTTAATCTATGGTGTGTAGAAACTCCACCGTTGAAAATACATAAGAAAAGGTCTAGGCATGGCCGAATGGCCAGCCTCCCAATGATCTAAGAACTAGATGTCCAAAGATGATCTAGAGATCTGAAGTGATCAAAAGATTCAAAATACAATAGTAAAAGGTCCTACTTATAGGGAACTAGTAGCTTAAGAATTACGAAGATGAGTAAATGACATAAAAATCCACTTCCGGGCCTACTTGGTGTGTGCTTGGGCTGAGCATTGAAGCATTTTCGTGTAGAGACTCTTCTTGGAGTTAAACGCCAGCTTTTGTGCCAGTTTGGGCGTTTAACTCCCATTCTTGTGCTAGTTCCGGCGTTTAACGCCGGGCAGTTTTGAGCTGATTTGAAACGCCGGTTTGGGCCATCAGATCTCGAGCAAAGTATGGACTATTATACATTGCTGGAAAGCCAGGATGTCTACTTTCCAACGCCGTTGAGAGCGCGCCAATTGGGCTTCTGTAGCTTAAGAAAATCCACTTCGAGTGCAGGGAGGTCAGAATCCAACAGCATCTACAGTCCTTTTCAGCCTCTGAATCAGATTTTTGCTCAGGTCCTTCAATTTCAGCCAGAAAATACCTGAAATCACAGAAAAACACACAAACTCATAGTAAAGTCCAGAAAAGATAATTTTAACTAAAAACTAATAAAAATATACTAAAAACTAACTAAAACATACTAAAAACATACTAAAAACAATGCTAAAAAGCGTATAAATTATCCGCTCATCAAATTTCCAAACCACTGAACTGCCAAAAAACCAAACGGTTCTTCCGGTTTGCCGGTTAACCGCCGGTTCGACCTATTTTTTAACCGGTTCTTTGCCATCCGGTTTTTTAGGTTACCCGGACCGGCTAGGTAACCAGTTCCTGGTTTTTCCGGTTGAACCGGCCGGTCCTGTCCGGTTTTCAGAACCATGGTAAATACATGCAAATCATATGAATAAGTGGGCAAAGACTTGATAAAATCACACAATTAAACACAATATGAATCACAAAATAGTGGTTTATCAGAGCTCAAATTATCTCTTTCAATATTCATCATTTTTAATCAATCATTTCTCATTTCATCTCAACACGGACAGCTCTCAGCATCAACCAACACCAGCATGAGGGACCTCTCAGTTATGCAGACATAAACAAGGCAAACAAGTAATACACAATTAATTCAAATATATAGCAGATAGCACATAAACACTTAATATACACAATTAGGAAACATAAAGACAATTATAGCAAACCTAAACAATTCAAACAAATGCAATATGATGTATGCCTGCCCTATGGCCAATGAGCTCATTTGTCGATTGTACAGCCAAACTCGACATGTTCAGTAGCTAACCCAGATATTGTCTCTCAACACGAAGAGAATCCTCAACTTTCTAAGAGGGAATCCTTAACCTCCCATTCAGAGAGGAGCTATGATGTAACAATAGGGAATTCTCAACCTAACTCATTCACACCACATCCAGGAATCAAATCAAAGAAAATCCTGAACCTTCTCCATTTAATTTTTTGATGTAGCAAGAGAGGAAATCATAAACTCCATTTGCCCACCATAACAAGAAAGAAAATCCTCGACCTCATCTTGTTTATCACAGCAAAAGAGAGAATCCTTAATCTCAACTTACCTATCCGTGAGCGGGATCCAACCACCATTCTCATTATTTCAATTCAAAACTCATTTTAATTCAACACAACCAACATACCCAACATTCAAATTAATAATTACAAAACTAAACTGAAGGGAATTCTCGACCTTTTGTCCAACTCTCTGGTGTGACAAGTGAGGGAATCCTTAACCTCAAGCTCGTCCACCGCAACAAGAGAGGGAATCCTCGATCTCAACTTGTTTATCACAGTAAGTGAGAGAATCCTCAATCTCAACTTGTCTTTACATGAACGAGATATACCACCGCCCTCACAACATAAATCTTATTGCCTCTCCAATCATAATCACAACATGAGAGAGAGAATCCTCTACCTCAACTTGCCTATTCATCAATTTCCTCAATCAATTTCATATTAAATTAGTTCACTACTCATAAGCCATCATTATTAATTCAGTTTCTCACGTACTCCTCAATATCCTTCAATATCAATATCAGTCTCTCCATATATTTGTACTCATTTCAAAACCTAGCACGAGAGAGGAAATCTTCTACCTCAATTCGTCTAGTCATCTCAAGATATAGTGTCCGTCACACTTTACAATCATCATCTTGTCCAAATCTTCACTCATGTATATATCATATAACTCGGAGGGTATCCTCATCATCATTCACCAATTATCAATAACTTAAACCCATCGTTCATTTTACTCATCATCATTATCATCCTCATCATACTTACTCGTAATCAATCTCCATCATCTCTCATTATTACAACCCTTCTCATCTTACTTAATCATAGTCAATGCATCATCATCTCTCCTTATCAAAATCATTCTCATCATTCGCAATTAAATCAATCATCATTGCTATCTCTCATTATCATACTCATCCTAATCAATACTAAAGCCTCATTTCTAACTTCTCTACTCTTTATTTCACCAGCTGTAGACTCATAACAGAAGTTGCAGAAGTTTGGAAGGCTAGAAAAATGGTTGAAATTTTCAAAAACACAATTTCAGCAAAACTGGGGGTCATGCGTACGCATGCATGAGTGTTAAAACTGGCATTGTCGCATACGAGGACTATAGTCGGGTATGCACGAGTGTAAAATTTTCCAAAGTCACATATGCAACCCTCGTCCACGTACACATGTTTATCAGTTTTAAGAAAGATTATATGCTACAGAAATTCAGTTTTTCACCCCAAACTTTGAAATCTCATCCACAAAATTCATTTTTCAACCATTCTTGAACCATTGAAAAGATCGTTGGATAAACTTTTATAAAAATCTATTTTCATTAAATTTCCAACTCCAAAGACCGAGTTTCGACCCATTGAAGTTGGCTAAAAATCTGTTTTTACCAAAAATTCTGCACTTTCAATTTTATACTAATTCTCAATCCCCTTGTAATTGACACCCAAAACCACTATCTTTATTTCCATACCATACTCAAATCAACCCATATCTAATCCACACAACACCATATCATCCATTAATTGTCTTTCTTGACAATTTTCCAATTCAAACACCCCTCAAACATTGAACACTAATTTTCAAATATTAATCACTCTATATTCACTGTCACCATAAAATCATAATCACACCATTCATAATCATATCAATTCACTTATTTTATTTTATCAAAACTTACCCGAACTTACCTTTCACAGCCTCCGGCCCAAGATTGATGGCCTCCGGCCCAACATTCATCAATTCATAAATTTATAAATTTTAATTTAATGACCTCATAATATCAATCACATCTCAATACATCAATACAATTCAAAGGATCAACTAAACAACTAACCACCATATAAAAGTCAAATCCAACAATTCATTACTTACGATAATTTAGTTCCATCCATTCATACATTTTAATCCTATTTCGAGGGCATCTAACCTAGGACTTCATGTCATATTACATGGTACTTAAATGAAACTTAAACCGTACCTTAATGACAACAAAACCAAACTCTCAAACTTGAAGTCCACCAAGTCTAAGTTCCAAATTTACATTCGCCAAGTTCAAACACTACCAACGCTCAATTCAATGCCTCAAGCATTCAATCTATACTAATTAGACATAGCATACACAATACTCAAACTCTAGAGTTTCATAAAACTTCATAAACAAATGAGAGAAGTAGATCTTACATTTATCCACTGAAATTGGTGATAATATCTGGTTAGAACTCAAGCTAGAGCTCCTCCTAAACACAAGAATCACTAAATTCTATGAATACACAAGCTAAAAATGTGATTTTCACACCAAAATCAAAATTGAAGATTGGTGAGGGAGAGGCTTACCAAATTTCTTAGAGAGAACTGAAGAGCTCGACGAGAGCTTCGTGTAGTCGCAAACAGCTTGTTAATCAAAGCTTTGGAGAGAAAGTTACAGTGGATTGAAGATTAAATAAGGTTAGGGTTTCACACTCTCTTCTCTCCTTCTCTTCTCTTTAGCATGGAGCACTCAATAATTGGGAATAGATCCTCTCAATTGTTAAAAAATATTAAGGGAGTAAAGTGTGATCTATAACCCTTTATTGCTTTCTTTCTCATATTTTTTCTTGGTCCCACTTAAAAAATTAATGGTGAGAGATCATACTTTACTCTCTCAATTGTTAAAAAAAATTGAGAGGATCCATATATGCTGAAATGCATTAATGTGAAAGCTTATATATGTGAGCTTGGGCCCACTTGGGGCCAGTTTACTCAATTTATCCCGTTGGTCCAACTTTAGGCCAAAACCTTTAAGATTAATATTTTAATTCGCATTTTAATTATTTTTACTTTCCCAAATCATCAATTCTACTTAATCTCTCAAGCTCATAATTTATTTTCTCACTCATAGTACCAGATAGTCTAAATCGGTACTGCCGGTTAAATTTTCAATACGCGTCCTTATGCATTTTTCGCAGAAAAGTATATTTTTTCACTCGAAAAAATCTTTCGGATCCAAATATAATATTTAAATTTTTAAATTATGATTTTAGATTTTTTTCGCTCCCGACTGCCACTATTTCATTAATTATTTATTTAATTTTCGTCTAATCGGGATTTTATACCCAAAACTTGACAACATCTGCAATAATGCATGCAAGATATTTAATGCACGAATTAAAAAAGCAAGGGGCCAAGCCTATCATCTCTCTACGTGAGGGGGTTAGAATGTTCGTGATAAGAACGATAGCTAAAAATAAGATTAAGCTTATCAACCATGTGGCGAAGCTACCACCAGTGGTTCAAAGTAGATTCGAGACTAATGGAAAGGATTCTAAAAATTGAATGCCATTCTGGACTGAAAATGATGCTCATGAGAAGTTCGAAGTACATGGATATGTACAAACATGGCGGTGAATTTGGGCTAGCGAATGTGCACATGTACATGATAGTTTTGGATATTAAGTTATTAACAGATAATTATTCAATATTCAGAGCCTGTTTCTTTCTAATAATTAAATAATTCAATCTTATTTATGTTTGTTAAATTCTTTAAAAATGACTTGTATGCATCCTTATGTGGCTCTTGCAAGGGTGAATAAGAGGCCTGAATGTTTTTGTCACAAGTGGCTACCTGACTAGCTATAGACTCTTACAGAGACACTTATATCCATTACAAAAATTCTTTTTTTGGACAAAATCTTTGGGAGAAATCTGAGTACAGCAGGACACAAGCACCAAAGACCAAGAGAAAATCTGGACCACCCATAAAGAAAAGGAGAAAGGATGTGGATACTGCATATAGAAGAAGACAACTTGATCTCTTCACTTGCAAATACTGCCTATAGAAAAAGAACACAAAGAAGGACTGTCCAAAAAAGAGAGTAGCTAATGTTGGAGCTACTCTTGCTAATGCAGCTGTTACTGCCAAGTTAAAATTTAATCAACAAAAAAATGCTGCACTAGGATCTGTTGTTGATCCCAATTCTGTTGCACCAGAAGTTGTTGTTGTTCCTCCTCCAAGTAGTGATTAACATACAACTGCTCAAGCTACTTCAAATGCTACATCTCAACCCACTGATGTCTAGAAAATTGAGATCGAACTTTGTCAACCAAGCTATTCAGATGCACAAGAGTTTCAAGAGGTTGTTGCATTTCTGTTAAGAAACCACATTTGGAGTCTAATTGCACAATCAACCTAAATTTGTGTATTATTTATATGGAATAGGAACTACCTACAAGGTCAATAAGCTGTAGATTAGAAGAAAGTCCTCACTACCACCAGGATCGATCACTGTGGATTTATTGTAAGAAGCAAGCTCAGTCACAACTTTTAAACTGTCCAATTTCATGAAATTCGTCTTAACACCTAGTTTCAAGTCACTAAAAAATATATAAGAAGTAAAGATGTAGTAGGATTGTGGATCTTTTTGTGATGATAGTATTATTTTGTGGTTTAAGTTTATGGCAATAGATCTTTTATTTTGTTGGATACATTACGGCTTAGTTTGGTAAAGTTTTTATTTTTAGAAAGTAGTTTATGAAAACTGTCTTTTAAAAGATAACTTTTTAAAAGTTGCAGCACTTGCGTTTGGTAAAATCAAATTAAAAATAGCTTTCAATAAGCACAAACACCACAATCATATTTGGTAAAACAACTTTTAAAAATAAAAAAAGACCATAATAGACATATCAATAATAAAAAAAACATGTAATTACCTGCATCTACCAAATAGTATTTACCTGTAATTCAAATGGAAGAAAACATGATAAGAAATCAAATCTAATTCGTAGTATATAATTTATTCTTAAAGATAATCAAGTATACCAAGTGGAGGCTTTAGAAAGTTCAACTCAGGTGTATCGATTGTGTATAAAAATACTCTTGTGTCATGAGCTGTCCCTTTTCAATCCGCTAAAGTAAAAATAAATTTCATATCAAAATTACGTGCAACCATAACATTTTGGGTTGGAATTTTCTTTCTACCAATAAATTGAATTTGGTCTTTAGCAGACACAATCACTGACACGTGAGTTTCATCTATATCACTATCACCTATTGCATTCTATAATTAACATAATCGGAGAATTAATTTTATCAATAATATGAAGTAAATCTATTACTAACACATATCAATGATAGATAATAATTTTTTTAGAAATTATTTTGTATATTTTTCAAAGCAAATAATATATAAATAAATTATTTTAAAGTGAGGCTAATATCTATCGTCATTTCTTAAATAAATTACCTTAAAATGAGGCTAATATCAGCATTTTAAAATCACAATCCTTTGATTATATGATTTCTATGGCTATTTTGCACATAGTTTATATACTTCTTCAATTTTTTGTCTTATTGTTTTACCAGAATGTTAAAACCGTTTTTTAGTTGGAAAATTATTAGCATTTCTGTAGCACTTATTTTATTTTTGAGACATATAAACTATAGTTTGTTTTCAAATCATAGCATAGTCTTTTGAAATTTTCTTTTTCCATCCTAAACATGTTGCAACAATAATTATCATTTCCTTATAATATCTCTTTAAGCCATTTATTTTTTATTTGTGTAGAAATCATGCATAATATTTACAAATATATTTATCATAATATTGTCAAACATGCCATGGAAGTTAAAACTCAATAAAATATTTTACCTCTTGATCATAATCAATTTTCATATTTCAATACATTATATAATAATTATATTAAAAAAAAGAATGACAGGATTAAAACAAAGTAGAATAATATATTAAGAAATGAAAGTACTTTAATTTTTATTCACAATAAAAAAGACCAATAAAAAGATCCAAGAAAATGAATGCAATAGAATGAGCAATTCATTATCTATAAAATATATAATACAATTTAAAAAAAAACTTTGTAAATAAATTGTTCTCCTTATCCTTGCTCAAAAAAAGTATAGTTGCAAACATATAAATTTTACTAAATAAATTTATAACCAATATAACATTAAATTCTTCTATTGATTGAGTTATATTAGGTCCCAAAGTAACATTTTTATTGGAGCTCCTACGTTCCACAGCTTCACAAAGTTTATCAATTTAGCGCGATAGTTTGTGAGCATCTCTAACTTTCTTTACTTTCTTGTTAGTATTAGTATTAGTCAAGTTTTTTTTTTTTTTATAATGTTTGTAACTCTAATCTCAAGCTCTTTATCAAAATCCTCACAATCTTCAAATTGTGTATTTTTTTCAATTGAAAAAGGAACTAATCTAAAAAATGGAGTTCAAACATCTTCTCCTGTTACAACTATTTTTTGAAATATTCTATCCTATGTAGCCTCAAAATCTAAATCAATTCTTTTTTTTTCTAAATTTTGTAGCCTTTAAAATAACTTACGTAAAATATTAATAATTAATCATATATATATATATATATATATATATATATATATATATGCTATTATACTTACTAACACTAAGGATACTGGATACTAACTGCTAACTTTTTAGCTCACCATTACCCACTTGCATCAATTATTTTCTTAGCAGAATTTCATCCAAGTCTATTCTCATTCCTTTTCAATTGCTTTCGGTCAGGGTTTTGAGAATTGAACCGAACTGATTAGTTCAATCGAGTTAACCAAATCAATTCTCTAGCCATTAATTCGGTTGAAGTAAAAAACCATTTGACAAAAAAAATAGTCACACTAGCAACTAACTGATGAACCGTTTGAATTGGATTATTTTTTTACGGTTTTTGGTTTAACCCTATAAAAATAATAGATTTTCCTCTCTTTCTCTCTCAACCCTATAATAACCCTAAACCTATCTAACCTCAGAAACTTCAATAGTAGCAGCCAGCCGGAGCGTCGGAGCGTCCATCATTCCCGTCGTTGCTGAACTCTTCTCCTCGGCCAAAGGGTATCGTCGTTACATCCGGAAGTCAGCCCTCTTCTCCTCGACCTCCTATCTTTTACGTTGTGCGATGGACTGATTGGAGGTCTTGGCGTCACCATCGCAAATAGCTGTTCGGCCTCAAATAGTTGCTAGTCGGCTCTATTTTGGTCGGTCGCGAATGGTTATTCGATCCTCTTCAACCGCGTCCTCTCTCTTCGTGGAATCTCTTCTCGAAGCCTTGCCGTCGGGATTTTTTTCTAAAATAAAATAAAAAATTTATTATTTTCCTAAACACGATTTTTGGACTTTAATTCTCCAAATACGATTTTTTTGTATTTGGGCAAGTTCGCTGAACCCCGACGAACTCTATAAAAATTAGCAAGTGTGCTTTCCCTCGGCGAACTCTATAAAAATTATAGGGTTCGCCTTACCCTGCCCCTTAAAATATTTAAAATACATGTTTTTAATCCATATCATCATCTCCAAAAGAGTATATAGATCTACAAACAGCATATAGGAGTACACAAAAATATACAAACAACAAGCATGGTTTTTTCAAGGATTTTTTTAATTATAAATTAAGAAAAACAAGCCATATTTAACAATGGCAACTGCTATTATCGTCTCCAAAAATATACAGTATACCAGAATAAGCCATATTTAACAAGAATTTTTTTAATTATAAATTAAAAAAATTATTTTCCAAAAATAAAATACGACTTATTCATATGTATTCTTGTGTACTCTTATGTATTTTATTTTTGGTACATAAGAGTTCATAAGAGTATATAGGAATAAGTCGTATTTTATTTTTAGGAAATAGTTATTTTTTAATTTATAATTAAAAAAACATCGTTAAATATGGCTTATTACGATGTACCCTTGTATTTTTAGAGATGATAATAATGGTTGCCATTGTTAAATATGGCTTTTTTTTAATTTATAATTAAAAAAATCTTGAAAGAAGCCATGCTTATTATCTGTGTTTTTTGTGTACTCCTATTTACTATTTGTAGATCTATATACTCTTTTGGAGATGATGATATGGATTAAAAACGTGTATGGGTAAGGAGAACTTGCTAATTTTTATAGAGTTCGTCGGGGTCCGACGAACTTGCTCAAATACAAAAAATCGTATTTGGGGAATTAAAGTCCAAAAATCGTATTTGGAAAAATAATGAATTTTTTATTTTATTTAAAAAAAAAGCCTTTGCCGTCACGAACTGATCTTCTTCCGAGCTCACTCTCTATTCAAGCTCACTCTATCACTGTAACACCTTACCACACAGAGTCTTATGCTTAAGTCATAAAACAGAGGTGGTGGAGTATTACGACCTCTAAAAGTAAAATTATATATATTATAGTTGAAAAAGATTTATAGCTAAGAGCCTTTTTTAAAGAAGGTTTAAAACAAAGCATAAGCAGAACAGCATGTCTCTTGCATAAGCGTTAATGTAATAAAGTAAGATAAGAGAGTTTCAAGATACAGATAACAAGGCTCCTGACCCGGTGCGCGAAGTTAGAACGGGACAGAGCATATAAACATAAACATATATATGTGTGTGTGTGTGTGTGTGTGTGTGTGTGTGTGTGTGTGTGTGTGTGAATCTCAAAATGACCCAAAATAGAAAAATGACAACATGTTTCTCTGAGTCAACCTCTAAGAGGGACAACTTAAAATACAAGGTGGAGAATCTATATACATACATAAATATAAATAAAGATACGACCCTGAGTCTCAAGAGTTCTTTTCTTCATCAGCGTCTCCAGAATACGGAGTGGTGCTTCTCAACCTGCATATGAAAAAGAACAATATTGTATGGGATGAGAACCGGGGGTTCTCAGTATGGTTAAGGTGTCCATATATATAATAAATAAGATCTTGGGAATGCCAGAGGCAATCCTAGAACATTGACACTCAGATTGTAAAACTTAAGGAACTAAAATAGAAATCATGAATCAGGGAGGTTCTTTAGACTTTCTAAACTTAACCAAGTCCTTAAATCTAACTAAAACTTAACTAGAACCCTAAATCTCTCCGCCTTTCCTCCGTTCCTCTATCTATAGTGAAGTTACAAAGACAAACAAGCAGACAAATATGAGTAGCATATTATAACCACTTAGGCAGTCCCAGTTAATGCACAATCAAACAAATCACACATATGCATATGATGAATGTCTATCCTACTGGCCGTGAGCTCACGTGTTGGTTATATCGCCAGAACCTGACACATCTTGTAGCTAACCCAGACATTTGTCTCTAGGTTGCGCATCTCCAGGATGATCATAAACGAAAGAAAGTGCCTTTCTACATCGAAGGAATGTGCCTTCCCACCTTCTCCTAGAGGAGATACGAAGGAGAGTGTCTTTTCACATCGAAGAAGCGTGCCTTTCCACCTTGCAACCAGAGAAGAATGTGGGAAAAGAATACGAAAGAGAGTACCTTTCCACCTTTCCAACAACCACATCACGACAAGAGAGGGAATCCTCTTTCCTCAACTTGCCATCTGAATAGATTTTCACAAAGTTTATAAACCTCTATTTTCACCAATCTCATATCGCAATACTAAAACTTTAAACCTTTTTGACAATATCTAACCTTACCAAGTCACATTAATATCCAATTCATGTCCTAAAACATCCCTAATCAATTCTCATTGTCAACTCTCTTAACCTTCTTCAACTCAAGCCACACATAAATCATCATTCATACAAGCATCATTCTTATAAATTCAATATCATAATTATCATCACTTATACAAGCATCATTTACCTTTCTTACCTTCTTCTGGCCTCCGGCCCCAATTCATAGCCTCCGGCCCAACATTTATCAATTTATTAACATTCATAAGTTTACGTTCAAAATCCTCATCCATTAGCATCAAAATCTTCATACAGTATCCTATTTTCATCATATAACAATATTCACCAATTCATACTCAACCTAAATCAACAATCATCATCAAGAATACTAAACCTTTAATAGAATCATGCATTCCAACCTACCTTATGGTCATCTAGCCTAAGTTTTCACAAAACATTATATATTATATACGAGAAACCAAAATCATACATTGGCCGATTCCTCCCTAAGCCCGGAACACCTCAATTATTCACTGTTCTTCAAGTTCCAAAGCTCCAACTCCTCACCAATTGAATTTCCAGCCTCCAAAGCTAATCCTCTAGCTTCCAATTTCTCAAATCAACTCTAACCGATAACCAATTTCAATCTAACATCATAATTATCACTATAATCAATATTGAGCTTACTAAATCACCAATTCACAAGGGTTAGGAAATTTTCTTACTGTTACTCATGAGTCAAATGGACAAAATCCGATGATTATCCACCGCTAGAGTACCTCTAAACCATCAAAATCACAAAATCTCTCAATTACCAAAACCTAAAATCGCGAACTGAAAATAGTAGAATTGGGTGAGAAAACATGAGTAGAGAATTTTGAGACAAACGCGTGGCCGCTGATGGCTTGTCAACTGAAGCTCTGGATCAAAAGTTATATGAGATTGAAATCTAGCCAAGGGTTTTGGAGTTTCATCACTTCTTCCCCCTTCCTATTAGCTCTACGTGTTTTGTGTTTGATTCTGGGAAGGAAGGGCTGTTGCCCTTCATTAAGGTATCATAGAATTGGGCCTTGGACCCATTTTGGGTCCGGTTCGACCGGTTTAGCCTGTTCGGCTCAATCTATTGACTAATTATTTATTAATTTCTCGAATTTTATATCCTACCTGCCTAACAGAAATTTTCGTCCTCAAAAATTTGCCGTCAATTCTCCATATACGCTCCCTCAAATTCAACCGATCTCTTACCATTCATTTTGTCATTCTCTGACATCAATGTAATATCCTATTCCGAATTCAAGCCTAAGCCAAACCCGTTTGTCTCACTCTTAGCTTCGTTTAACTCTCTTAACGAGTACACACTTCCCCATCCTTCAAGGGTTCTCTCTAAATGAAATCAATCTCAATTCTTTCTCAACAGTCTTAATCACTAAACAGTTCATTAATCTCTTATTCTGAGTCAATCTGTTATAACCTAAGCCACACATTCTCACTCTTCATTCCTCGATCCTATACCAATCCTCAAACCATTTTCATATCCGAAGGCTTCTTCTTCACGTCCCTACAGTTTTGGAGTCACCAAAATCACAGTGCTTCCACAACGTCACTCTGATTATAAACCACTAAGAACTTAATCATGCTCCTACTCTGCCAGATCACTCCTTGAATTCCTTCATCTCTTTTTACTACATGGCATCGACCTTTACTCCAGCTGTACGAGTTCTAATCCTTGTCTTTCTCCACCACCTAATCTATTACCGTCTGCATCACAATCCCTAGGTTATTTGCTCCATCCCTTCAGCAGTAGCTTGCACAGCAACAACTACAAATTCAGCCGTATCACCTCACTCGCGTCCACGAGAAGCCCTTTGGGGTCATGTCCACACCAAACAATTGATATTAAGGTTATCAGTCTTAATATCTAAAGTCTAGTGCTTCGAATCTCCAAAAGTAATGCTCATAAACATTTATGCTATATATGTCAGGTAGACATCCTAAATAGCATGTACACACAGCCAGACTATGCTCAGAAGCATAGTCAGTCCATTCCCTAGGCTCTACGGGAACGAACTGCTCTGATACCATAATGTAACACCCTACCACACAGAGTCTTATGCTTAAGTCATAAAATAGAGGGGGTGGGGTATTACGACTTCTAAAAGTAAAATTATATATATTATAGTTGAAAAATATTTATATCTAGGAGCCTTTTTAAAGAAGATTTAAAACAAAGCATAAGCAAAACATCATGTCTCTCGTATAAGCATTAATGAAACGAAGTAAGATAAGAGAGTTTCAAGATACAGATAACAAGGCTCCTGACTCGGCTCGCGAAGTTAGAACCAAACAGAGCATATAAACACACACACATACACACACACACACACACACACACACACACACACACACACACACATAAACGTGAGAATCCCAAAATGACCCAAAATAGAAAAATGACAACCTGTTTCTCCGAGTCAACCTCTAAGAGGGACAACTTAAAATACAAGGTGGAGAATCTATATACATACATAAATATAAACAAAGATATGGCCCTGAGTCCCAAGAGTTCTTTGCTTCATCAGCGTCTCCAGAATACATAGTGGTGCTTCTCAACCTGCATCTGAAAAAGAACAATATTGTATGGGATGAGAATCAGGATTCTCATTATGGTTAAGGTGCCCACATATATAATAAATAAGGTCTTGGGAATACCAGAGGCAATTTTACAATGCCGACACTCAGATTGTGAAACTTAAAGAACTAAAACAGAAACCATGAATCAAGGAGGTTCTTTAGACTTTCTAAACTTAACCAAGTCCTTAAATCTAACTAAAACTTAACTAGAACCCTAAATCTCTCCACTTTTCCTCCATTCCTCTATCTCCGGTGAAGTTAGAAAGACAAACAGGCAGACAATAACAAACAAAGGTAGAATATAAGTAATACAGATAGCAAATACAATGAATAGCATATTATAACCACTTAGGCAATCCCAATTAATGCATAATCAAACAAAGCACACATATGCATATGATGAATGTCTATCCTATTGGTCGTGAGCTCACGTGTCGGTTATATCGCCAAAACCTGACACATCTAGTAGCTAACCCAGACATTTGTCTCTAGGTTGCGCATCTCTAGGAGGATCATAAACAATGGAGTGTGTCTTTCCACCTTCTCCTGGAGCAGATACGAAGAAAAGTGACTTTCCACATCGAAGGAGCATGCCTTTCCACCTTGCAACCAGAGAAGAATGTGGGAAAATAATATGAAAGACAGTGCCTTTCCACCTTTCCCACATCCACATCACGATAAGTGAGAGAATCCTCTTTCCTCAACTTGCCATCCGAATAGATTTTCACAAAGCTTATCGAACCTCTATTTTCACCAATCTCATATCGCAATACTAAAACTCTAAGCCTTTTTGACAATATCTAACCTTACCAAGTCACATTTCAATATCTAACTCATGTCCCAAAACATCCCTAATTAATTCTCATTGTCAACTCTTTTAACCCTCTTCAACTCAAGCCACACATAAATCATCATTCATACAAGCATCATTCTTATAAATTCAATATCATAATTATCATCGCTTATACAAGCATCATTTACTTTTCTTACCTTCTTCTGGCTTCCGGCCCAATTTCACGACCTCCGGCCCAACATTTATCAATTTAGCCAATTCACGGCTCGTCAATCAGAACTTTGGATCAAAAGTTACATGAGATTGAAATCTAGCCAATGGTTTTGGAGTTTCATCACTTCTTTCCCCTTCCTATGAGCTCTACGTGTTTTATGTTTGATTCTGGGAAGAAAGGACTGTTGCCCTTCATTAAGGTATCATAGAATTGGGCCTTGGGCCCAATTTGGTCCGGTTCGATCGGTTTAGCCCGTTCGCCCCAATTTTGGGCTAAATTCTTTAAAATTAGTGTCAAAATTCTTGTTTTAATTAGCTCTTTAACATTAAATTATAAAATTTTATTTTTTAATTTCTTAAATTAATAATTAATTTATTTACTAATTTCTCAGGTTTTACAATCACCGTCCTTTCACAACTTCTTCGGTTACAATTCCTAAGATTCTGAGCTGAGTTCGTGTATTAGATTCTGAGTTGGGATTGTATTTTGAGTTGGGTTGTTGGATGTTGAATTTGGATTCTTTGTTTAGTTTCTCTGTTTTTGGATTCTGAATTTTTTATTGCTAAATATTTAATCTGAAGTCTTTGTTAAAATTTGTTGTGATTTTAATTTGTTGTTGATGGTTTGAGTTTTTGTATAAATTTCTATTTTTCAGGTTTAAGTTTATTGTTTTTCATTAATGTAAAATTAATCTCTATATATAAGTTTTGTATAAGTTTATTAATAGAAGATATTGTTGAAAATTTATTGATTTTGATGTTTTGTTGTTACTATAAGGAAAAGTATAAGGTACCAACATATTATCTGCCAATGTATTGCCAACAATGATTAATTATTATATTTTAAACACATATATAAAGAAACACATCTAAAAAATATATCTATAAAGACATTTCTATTAAACACAGCTATAACAAATACATTTTTATTAGACACATCCACAAAGACACTTCTATTAAACACAGTTATAGATAAGAGTTGGCAGATGTTGGCAGAAATGCTATTGGTAACGTAGCGGGATTGTTACTATAATGAGTATTAATGTATTATTGTTGATTGCTTTATTAGAACTTTGGAGTTAATTAAAAAATTTTATTTTGTAAAATTTTAATGATAAATTATGAAGAAATTATTACGTAAAATTGTAAAATTTTAAATAAAGAGTGCTAGGGAGTCAGCAAAATTTGTGATGTGTAGCCATTAATTAGTCATTATCAATATTTTTAATGGTGTGAGATGACATCTAATGGTGTAGGATTTCTCATTTTTCTTTTGATGGTTAAGTGTTGGCCAAATTTTAATAAAATTACTGACCCCTAAACTTTCTCATTTTAAATTATATTAGTTTAAAAATAGTTAAATTTATATATCTAAAATTATATATTGAATTTTTAATAATTTTATTGTATATTTAAATAAACCGATTTAATTTTGATTGGACTATTGAACCAATTACTCTACCGGTTTAATATTCAGTTCGATTCTCGCAATCTTACTTCCCGTTCTTCCAATCTACTCTCAATTGATCACATTTGTTTCTTAATTGTTTTCTATTATATTTTTTTTTCGTAACTTTTGTAAATTCAACTATCAATTATTTTTAGTGTTTGGTATCAAAATGTGTGTCCAATCTGATACTTTTTATACACAAAGCACAAAATATATCTATTAGATTTTTGTTTTATTATGCAATTTTTTTTCATTATTTTTTTCTTCAGTTGTCATAAAATTTATTGTTGTATCTATCAAAGCTTATCATTGATAAAAAAAAACTATTTCATAAGTTTATACAAGAATTGAAAGATTAAAAATAAAATGCATCATAAATTTTTATGTCAAGTATGCTTAAATACTCATTTTGTATTATTTAATAATAGACTTTATAAAACACTATTATTATTACTGATAAATATAAAACATTATTCTAGTAGGTTAATTACAGTACAGGAACTAAATATATAAGGATAAATGAGCAATAGAATAAATTAATTAACATCACTTGTAAAAAAAATATGAAAAACAATGAATAATTTCTCAATTGCAAAATGTGATTTCAATATTAACCGAATGTTTATCTTATATTTTAGGGTTAAGTACGATTTTCGTCCTCAACGTAGAGATCGAAAATTGATTTTGTCCCCGACATTTTTTTTGTTACAAAATGGTCCCCAAAATTTTAGTTTGTTTTAAAATCGTCCTTTTTATCAATTTTATATTTTTATTACCAATTTACTCTTCATTAAAAAATTATAAAAAAAAAGGCATCAGAGGGACTGAGGGAGAAAGAGAATCAGGGGAGGGGGGAGCGAGAAAGAGAAGGGGGAAGAAAGAGAATCCGGGGGAGAGGGGAGGGAAGGCCGCATCGCCGCCTGTGATCGGAAGGGAAAACAGAGAGCAAGAGAGGAGAAAGCTAAGGGAGAAGAGAGAGATCGGAAGGGAGAAAGCTAAAGGCCACCGCCGCTGCTCCTCGCCATCGCCGCCGCCGCTCCGGCTCCTCGTCGTTCAGTCCTCGCCGCTGGATCTCACCGTGCGCTGCTAGCCGTTTCTGCTCCTCCTCCTCGTCGTCGTGTCGCCGCACCTCCTCCTCGCCGTCGTACCTCGTCTCGTCGTTTGTTTTGGTAATTATATTTATGGATTTTTTGTTTTTGTAATTGAAGATGAAATTGGAAATTTTTTGAGTTTTGGATTCTGATGATGACGACGATGATGATGATGATTTTTTGAGTTTTGGGATCTTATTTTTTTGAGTATGAGTTCTGGGTTTGTTTTTCTGAGTTTGAGTTCTGGATCCTGAGTTATGGGTTCTGATGATGATGACGATGATGATGATGATTTTCTGAGTTCTTGTTTTTTTTTAGTTTGAGTTCTGGATTTGTTTTTCTGAGTTTGAGCTATGGATTCAAAGTTCTTGATTCTGATGATGATGATGATTTTCTGAGTTCTGGTTGGTATGATGCAGATGGTGATAGAGTGGCCGTGTGTGGGAGGTGGTGGTGGTGGGTTCTGATTCTGAGTTCTTATGATTCTATTATCCATTATTCTTATGGTGGTGGTGGTGGTGGTGGTGGTGGTTTTGGTTCAGCTTCGTTTTTGGTTAATTTTGAAGAAAAAGGGGGAAGGGTATAAATGTCCGAAGGACGATTTTAAAATTACGTTAAACCTTAGGGACCATTTTGTAACGAAAAAAAAATCGGAGACGAAATCGATTTTCGATTTCTACGTTGGTACCAAAATCGTATTTAACCCTATATTTTAAAATTAAATTTAAAATTCTGAAAGAAGAATAAATCTTTATCTATTAGCTCAAGCATGAGAGAGAAATTAATCCCTTCTTTTGTATTTAATTTCTTTAAAATTTTTAGACTTCTCCAAAGCTTTCTTGGTTCATTACGGGTCGCAACATTAGTTTGATTTAACGCCAAAAATATATAAAAAAAGATAAGAGAAAAAAAATGATTCCATAGTATAAGTGGAGATGGCCAGGACCAAGATAGGTTTACTTTTGTGGAGGAACAAAAGATTTCAATTTTTTCAATTCTTAAAAGATTGACAAAGAACAACAAAAAGTAGCTCAAAAATTCACTAGAAAAATACAAAAAAAAAAGAGAGAAGAAGATAGAAGTCATAAGTGATGAGATGTGTCCTTTTCAAAATTTGTAAAGGTTAGGGTGAGAAATTAGAAATATATGAAAATTCTAGTGGTGGAAAGTGTGTGCGGAAAAATAAACAAAAGAGTAAAGTATTGTTTTTGTCCTCAACGTTTGGGGTAAGTTTTATTTGTATCCCTAACGTTTAAATCGTCCTATTTATATCCCTAACGTTTGTAAAAGTGATTCAATATTATCCTATCGTCAATTACACATCATGAGTTTTAGTTTGAGTTCTAAAAATCTCATATTGAAGTTAGAATACAAATGTCTGGACCGAACTAATGATCCACTCCGGATAATAGCTCATCAAAAGTTAAAACTAATCCCTGCAATTCACTTTTTTAGGGACATAATTGAACCTGAACACAAATAGTGGGTACAATATTGAAATCGAACACATCCAAGTGAGACGGAATTGAGAATGAATACATTCAAGTGAAAATAATTAAAAAATACAATCTAATCTGTTCGTATAATTGACGGTAGGATAACATTGAATCACTTTTATAAATGTTAGGGATACAAATAAAACGATTTAAACGTTAGGGACACAAATAGGACTTACTCCAAATATTGGGGACGAAAACGATCCTTTACTCTAAACAAAATTTGGTGTTAATAATTAATAAGAATAATTTTAAATATTTATTATTATTTTGGGTTATATTATACTTTTTAATTTTGATAAGCACAAACTAATTTTAAAAATTTTTTTCTGAGGTGCTTTCAAAAAAACTCCTAACTTTTAAAAACTGCAAGTATAAACACACATCTTTTTAATTTACCAAATATAAAATAAAATGCTTTGTGTTTTTGAAAAATACAAATACCTCTTCAAAAAAGTTTTATCAAACCAAACTTACCTACTTTGATAGTATTTTCTATCTCTGTTATTGATATATTTTAGATTTAGAATAGATCTTTAAATTTGTGAAAAAGTTATCACTGATACAGTGATATGACAATGTTTTGTTTTATTGAAAAAATTTTTTTTTTTTTCAAAATTCATTATTATAGTAATCTATTATTAATTTATTGTTATGACATTCTTGTATAACTTTAATTATGCTACTCTGGAGTTCTTTTATGTAATAATTTTTCCATAATTTTTTAGATGGCAAAAAAATAACTTACTTTATGTTTATAATAAGGATAATTAACTTGAACATTTAACAATGATATTTTTTTTTCTTACACCAGACATCGACTCTAACATATTAAAATAAAATATCCTCAAACCTTAAAAATCAACATCAAACCAGCAACAAATATTACAAACACAACCAACAGCATGTACAATTCTTTTGTTTTAACTTCATTTTCTAACTTCCTATTTTTTTAGCCAAAATTGACCATTGCTTAGTCAACATCTTTTATAGAAGTTACTGTTTCACCGACATCTTCTTGTCTAATATCAATTTACAAGAACAAATCGTACTACCTCTTTCTAATAATATTATAGTTAGAACATCAAAAGAATAGTTTGTTAGAGTTGGACTTTATTGTAGATCACCAAAAAAAAGAACACAACCACACTCATATTACTCTAAAATTTTTGATGTTCTATTTTGATTAGAGTATTTGTGGTTGACCACATGAAATTCTAGCACCCACTTGTAATTATGATATCGTAATCAAAATGATGTATAACAAGAAAGAAAAAAAAAAGGAAAAAAATAGGTAAAAAAGAGTGACATAAATTTTATTTAAGTTATAAATGAGAAAACAATCCAGCTATACATCTAAATATTTTTAGCAATTAAGTTCAATTAAGTTGGTCAAAATTTAACAAAATCACTTTTATTACACTAACGTGTACGCACACGCTTCAATAACGCAAACATATCGTTCTTCATCTTCGCGTTCCTTTGTCTTTGCGTTCTTCTTTGTTCTTCTTCGTTTTCCTCCTTATTTGTCTTCGTATTCCTCCTTCTTTGTCTTTGTGTTCTTCCTTCTTCTTCTTCTTCGCCTTTCTCCTTCTTCTTCTTCGCATTCTTTCTTCATTTTAACATGTTTTCTCTCGATCGTCATTCTTTTATTGCTGCTGTTGTTGCTGTGTTTTTCCTTTTTCTCCTTTTAATTGAGGTTCATTTGGATCAAGAAATGAATTGGAAGAGTTTTTCTTGATGATTGAGCCTTTTTGACTCCTTGTTCAAAACTGAACTAATTTTAGTTCATTTGTATGTTAATTGAGATTCACCTGATGCTGCTAAAAAATATTGACCAAATTTTTTATTCCTTAAGTAATTTCGGTTCATTTCTTAGTTTATTTGATATTCATTTGGATCCAAAAATGAATTGGATGTGCTTTTATTGATGATTGAGTCTTTTTGAATGCTTGTTAAAAACTGAACTAATTTCGGTCTATTTATGAATTAATTGAGGTTCACTTAATGTTGCTGTTAAGTATTGACCAAGTTTTTTATTTCTTAAGTAATTTCAGTTCATTTATTAGTTTATTTGAGGTTCATTTGGATCCGAAAATGAATTCGATGTGTTTTTGTTGATGATTGAGGTCCAGTTTAGGAAAACAACTTAATTAAGCTATTTTTGAAAAAATAACTTAAGCAATAAATGACTATATTAAAAGTAACTTATAAATAAGTTATTTTGTGTTTGGATTTTTAGTTTTAAAAGTGCTTATTTTATAAAATGTGATAAAAGGTAGTAGTATTATGAGAGAAGTCATTTTTTTTAACTTCTCTATAAGCTCCTAAATAGCTTCTTAGAAAGTTGTAATTTGGTTTTAAAAATTGCACCAGACATTAATACTACTACTTTCATAAGTCAAAAGCTCAAAAAAGTTACTTTTAAAGCTTCCCAAACGGGTCCTGCGTCTTTTTGACTACTTGTTCAAAATGAACTAATTGAACGGAATGAAGTAGAATCTAATGCAATTGAATAAAGTAATAATGAATAATTTCATTCTTCTTTGCTAAAAGATTTTGTCATTACTTATCAGCAGCATCAAGGAAACCTCAGTTAGCACACAAATAAACCGAAATTAGTTCAGATTTGAACAAACAATAAAAAGACTCAATAATTAACAAAAAAATACATCGAATTTATACCGAAATTACTTAAAGCATAAAAAATTTGGTCAATATTTATCAGTAGTATCAAGTGAACCTCAATTAACACATAACTGAACTAAAGTTACTTAGAAGAAAGAGGAGGAAGAGAAGGAGGAGGGGGAGAAGGAAGAGGGAAGAAGAAGAACTTGCTTGTGCAAATTTGGAAGAAGAAGAAGAAGAAGAAGAAGAAGAAGAAGAAGAAGAAAAGGAGAAAGAGGAAGAGGAGGAAAAGGAAATAGAAACAGAAGAAAATGGAGACGGAGATAGAGAAAGAAAAGGAGAAGTCGCGTGATTTAAATAATTGTTATAACAACTTAGTTAAATTTGATTAAATATTTTGTTTAAATATAAAATTTTAATTACAAAAAAATAACTAAATTAGAGTAACTCTACTTTTGTGCCATATCATCTAATCGATATTATGTCCAACATGATGAGAATTAGCCACGTCATTCATAATATTAGTGTTCTCACAACCGAAAATGCGAGAGGAACTAGCGTGGTGCAGAGCAATTAAGAAAAAATCAATGTTCTGAAAATCGGACCAGACTGACCGGTCGAACCAGTTTAACCAGAAATTGGTATAAAAGCGGTCTGGTTCTTTGACATAAACCGCTGAACCGGCCGGTTGGTTTGAATTGGGAACCGACCAATTCATATGAAATGACGTCGTTTTCATTTTGTTAAAAAAAACCCACCCACCCCACGCGGTACCCCCACCCCTCCGAAAGACAAACATAGAGCTCAGCAAGCCCTAGCTCCTTCCTAACCCAAAAATCCAGCTTTCTGGACAGAATCGCCGTCGCTGTTTGTTTGTGTCGGTGTCTCTGCGGCCTCCTCCTTCTTCCTTCTCCGCGGCGTCTCCCCCTTCTAGGTCGGCACGTCGTCCTCTCCCAGGTGAAATCGCTGCTCGAGGCCTCCAGCTGGTGCGCTGTGGTGTCTCCGTCGTCTGGCCATCGTGTCTTTGTCGTCTCACCGTCGTTTTCCTGCTGTCAGTGGAAGGTTAGTGAAAGTGTGATTTACTAATTTCTGTTGATTTACTGGTTTGTGGTTGAATTTGTGAATTGTGATTTCTGTTAATTATTTGTAATGCTGCTGTTGTTCTTACTTGTTATGCTGCTTAGTGGAATTTGTGATTAGTGACTTGTTAAGTTGTTACTGTTGTTATGCACTTATACTGCTGTTTTATTATGATTTGGGTTTCAAATTTGGAATTTGAGTAAATGGAGTATGCTATTTTTGAATTTTAATGGATAGATTTATTGATTTCTGGTAATGGATAATTTTTTATTGAATTTATCCTTTGAGAACTACTGTTAGTGTGTGTTGCCTTATTAGGTTATTTTGTTAACTTGTTTTGATTATTAGGTTGTTGTGTTGTTTTTGAGATTTTGATAACTTATAAATTGATTAGCTCTGGCTGCTCTGTTCTACTGTTGTTTTGTGTTTTATGATATGATGTTGGTGATGTGCTGCATTGTGTTTCTCAAGGTTCTGAAAATCGGTTCGAACCGACCGATCGAACTGATCGAACCGTGAACCACTGCCAATTACGGTTCGGACAGAAACTAAAACCGTCAGATTGAAAAACCATCATTGAATCGCCGAACCGGCCAGAAATCGGTTGGTCGAACCGAACCGTAACCCGGCCGGTTTATAAATTGTGTCAAAAATGACTGCGTTTTAATTGCTGAACCCTAACTCCTTATCTTCCCTAACCATTACCCTCTCATCTCCAGTTTCCAGAACGCGAAGCAGCACTCACCTGGACGGCTGGACCTCGAGCTTCTGGTGCAACTTCCGTCCAGCCACCGTCGCCGTCGCAACTTGCGTCTAGCCAACATCAGCCAGCTCTGTTCGTGCAGCCAGTTTCCATCGCGCAGGCAGTTCTGTTGATCTTCGAAAACCGAAACCACCACCAGCACCACTTTCGGTCGCGCAGCCACTTCCCGCAGTGCCAGCTCTGTACCATACTTCCACCCCGTCAGTCACTATCTTGTCTCTTGCCAGCCACTATCCCTGCCAGCTCTGCTTTTTTCCAGGCTTCTAGCTTCTAGCCCTAGGTATTTATTTTTTTCTTCGTAATAATAATTGTTGAATAATTGATTGCGATAAGGATCACTGCCAAAAATGAGCCTTTTCCCTTGTCTCCCGAACACAAAGCCAATTGAGATGAAAGCTTATATTTGCTCCTTTACTTTTGTTGTCGGCATACTGGTCTTGGCCTTTATTGATTAGTGATTAGCTCTGGTTCATTACTGATTTTGTGTGTTGTGTTTTACTGTTTTGTTTTGTGACTTAATTGTACCTAGATTGTGACTCGGTTGATTATTTGATGGCAATTATTGCACTGTTTCTGATTGATTAGTTATTAGCTTAGTGCTCAATTGTTCATTTGTTCTTCACTTGTTCATCATTTTTTGTTTTTTTACGCTCTATTTCTGTCTTTCGAAGGTTTGGTTGACTGGTTGTGTTGTTAATTTTTGTTGAACGATTATTTGACTGTTGGTTTACTCTGGTTCTGTTGCTTTTTATTGATTATTGATTATTTCGAAGCTCTGTGCTGCTATTTTTTTATTGTGATTTTAATTTACTAATGATTGATTTTGAATGTCTTGTGATTGTTAATTAGTGATGTGTTGCTGACTTGTATTTGTTTGACTGTTTTGTGATTTACATGTGCTTGGATTGTGACTGCTTTGTTGATTTATTGAGTAACATGATGAAGGAACATTAAAGTGTCAAGTTTAGCTCTGGGTTATTGTGAAATCCTTTTGCTTTTCATGATTTGTTTTGAGTATCTTCAAGTGAATACAATTTCTCTGTGAGAACAAAGACACCTCTCTTGATTAGAAATTTGTGGTATGTTAGGTAGCAGGTTAGAATTAGGTGACAATAGCTTTGAGTCTGTAGCTATAGAAGAATGAGGTTTCTGAACTTCTAGTTTGTGTTAAATGATATGGAGTGTATAGGTACTACTTCGAGGAACCTTCATTCTTTTTTTTTGGTGAAGAAACCTTGATTCTTTTTCTTTGTTGCTTGGACAAATTTAAACCAAAGTTGGAAATGGTTTAATATTTTTTGGTATTTTTTTGGATGTAATCGCTGATAAGCGGATAATTTATACGCTTTTTGGCATTATTTTTAAGTAGTTTTTAGTATGATTTAGTTAGTTTTTAGTATATAATTATTAGTTTTTATGCAAAAATCACATTTCTGAACTTTACTATGAGTTTGTGTTTTTCCGTAATTTCAGGTATTTTCTAGCTGAAATTGAGGGACCTGAGCAAAAATCTGATTCAGAGGCTGAAAAAGGACTGAAGATTCTGTTGGATTCTGACCTCCCTGCACTCGAAGTAAATTTTCTAGAGCTACAGAAGCCCAATTGGCGCGATCTCAATTGCGTTGGAAAGTAGACATCTTGGGCTTTCCAAAAATGTATAATAGTCCATACTTTGCCCGAGATTTGATGACCCAAACTGGTGTTCCAAGTCAGCATAAAAATTTTGGCATAAAACGCCCAAACTGGCATAAAAGCTGGAGTTAAACGCCCAAACGGGCACCAGAGCTGGCGTTTAGCTCCAAGAGAAGCCTATGCACGTGAAAGCTTCAATGCTCAGCCCAAGCACATACCAAGTGGGCCCCGAAAGTGGATTTCTTCATCATTTACTTATTTCTGTAAACCCTAGGTTACTAGTTGGCTATAAATAGGACCTTTTACTATTGTATTTTCATCTTTTTGATCATATGTGATCTTTTGATCATCTTTGATCTTGGGATCAGGTCTTTGAACCCTTTTTCCTTTGTTTCATGCTATTTAGGAGGGCCATGCCTAGACCTTGTTCTTGTGTATTTTCAACGGTGGAGTTTCTACACACCATAGATTAAGGTGTGGAGCTCTGCTGTTCCTCATGAATTAATGCAAAGTACTATTGTTCTTCTATCCAATTTACGCTTATTCTTGTTCTAAGATATTCACTTGTTCTTCAACCTGATGGATGTGATGATTCGTGACACTCATTACCATCCTCCCTTATGAATGCGTGCTTGACAACCACCTCCGTTCTATCTGCGAGAGCTTGAGTGTGTATCTCTTGGCCTCCTGGTTCACGACGCATGGTTGCCTCTCCTGACAACAGAGCTTCCATTCCGTGCAATCAGAGTTTTCGTGGTATAAGCTAGAATCAAATGGGCAGCATTCTTGAGATCCGAAAAGTCTAAACCTTGTCTGTAATATTTCGAGTAGGATCTGGGATGGGATGACTGTGACGAGCTTCAAACTCATGACTGTGGGGTGCAGTGACAGTGCGCAAAAGGATCAATGGATCTTATTCCGACACGATCGAGAACCGACAGCTGATTAGCCATGCGGGAAACCATAGAGGACCTTTTTCATTGAGAGGATGGATGATAGCCATTGACAACGGTGATCCACCTACATACAGCTTGCCATGGAAAGGTGTATAAATGATTGGATGAAGGCAATAGGAAAGCAAAGGCTCAGAGGGAACAAAGCATCTTCATACGCTTATCTGAAATTCCCACCAATGAATTGCATAAGTATTTCTATCCTATTTTTTGTTTTATTTATCTTTTAGTTATCAAAACCCCATAATCATTTGAATCTGCCTGACTGAGATTTACAAGATGACCATAGCTTGCTTCAAGCTGACAATCTCCGTGGGATCGACCCTTACTCACGTAAGGTATTACTTGGACGACCCAGTGCACTTGCTGGTCAGCTGCACGAAGTTGTGTATCACGATTTTGTGTACCAATCACTTTATTGATCAATGTCATCACAGCAAACATTTATAGGATGAAGAAAGGATTTTGGTTTCTCTTATAGCAAACTTTGAAAGCAAAAGTTTAAGTTCATTAAAATATTTAAGTTTGTACTTTATCTAAAGGTCTTAAACCGATGATATTTTATGTAGTGCTTTAAATTTAGAAAATATTTTAAAGTTTATATTAGATTATAATTATGTTTTAGAGTGTTTATTTATAATTTATTTATTATTTTAATATAAAACGATTTTTTCGGCTAGACCACGGTTGAACCGATTGAACCACTAAATCAGTGAACTAGTAACTAAAACGGTTTGATGATCGATTCGGTTTTTAGAACCTTGATTTTTCTCTTTTGTGACTTAGTTATTTCTAGATTGTGACTGCTCTGTTTTTGTTGTCATTTGAATGCTGGAAATAGACTGCTTCTGCCTGGGTTGCGAAAATTAGAGCTTTTATTCTAGGATTTTTAATGGTGTTGTGTTTGGAATATGAAGGATGAGCTTAAGAAGAAGTTTGCTAGAAACTATGATGTTAAGGACTCCAACACTGCGTTTGTGTTCAAGTTTCACACCCATTTCAGAGGGGGCAAATTCACTAGTTTTAGTGTGATTTATAACTGTTGAGAATGCTAAGAAGTATGAGTCTAAGTACAGACTTATAAGATAACTCCTTTTTTTGTTCTTCGGATGTGGTTTTTGTTCATAAGCGTAATTGCTATGGAATGAAAAACACTTTCATCCAATTAGGATGTATCTCTTTTAGTCTTTGTAAATTGTAAGACTGGTATGTTAGTGCATACTAATTTTAATCGTTGTTGGTATGTTAGTGCATACTAATTTTAATCGTTGTTGGATGAACTCTGTATAATAATATAGTACTTCTTCAATTCTTATCAGTGCTATTTTTAATATAATAATAATATGTGTACTCCTTCATATTTGGAGTTTATATATTTTTTAAAGATCTTTAAGATTTTAGTTGATGATAATTTATGTATTCTTTAAATTTAGAAGATATTTTAAAGTTCATATTACTATAATTATGTTTTAAAGAGTTTATTTATAATTTATTTATTATTTTATTATAAATAATTTTTTTGGTTGGACCACAGTTGAACTGGTTAAACTAATAAACTAGTAAATCAATGACTAGAACGGTTCGATAATCGGTTCGGTTTTCAGAATTTTGGAAAAAACCACCCGGCAAGAAATCGGTCTTGGGATTTATATTCCTAAAACGACGTGGTTTTAACTTTTGTCTTTTTTCTAAATAAAAAACAGTGTCTCTCAGCTTCTCTTAACCAGTTAACCCTAAAGGCCTCCCCAGTTCCGCGATTCATCAACCATCGTCACCACTCATCAGCCAGTCACCACCAGCTGCAGTAGGCAGCAGCTCTTACCATCGCTGAACTCCTCTCCTCGGTCAGAGCTCACCGTCGCCACCGGAATTGTGACTGACAGAGGGTGCCATCGCCGAACGTCTCTGCCACTCACCCTCTTCTCCTCGCCGTGGAATCTCTGCTCAGAGCTCTTCTCGTCGCCGTCGCGAACTGCTCCTGATCGGCTGTCGTCTCCTCGCCGTAACGAGCTCTGTTCCCGGCGTCTCTCTCTTCAAGCTCTCTCTATCTCTACGAGGCCACTGTCAGCGCCGTGTTCCTCCGAGCTCACTCTGTCACCGCCGTTCCTCCCTCGGCGTCTCACCGGTAGGCCACTTCTTCTTCAGTTTCATCTTTATTTTCTAGTTAATTTTTAAGATTCTGAGCTGAGTTTGTGTTCTGAAATTGGATTCTGAAATAATTTGATTCAGATTGTTTAGGGTTTGGATTCTTTGCTGATGTGAATTCTCGAGTAAAAGCAATAAAAATTTTCCATTTTGGGATATGCTTGAATGGCTTTATTCTTTGTGAATTCTCGAGTAAAAGCAAAAGATAAGGCTAATCAATTATTTTTTATGAGCACGAAGTAGATGTTAAAAAATTGGTTAGTTTCATTCACAATTTGAAAGCAATAATGTTATATATTCGTGTGCTTTTTTAAGTCTACATTTTTTTTAATGAGAAATTTCGACTTTTGGACTAAGAATGCACTGATGGAGAAATTGGAATTGAAACCGGCAAAGGTGAGGTGCTAGGTATGCGTCCCCGAATCCCCATTAATCCATTTACCCCAATTGTTCTTCTTCTGCTTGGTTGCTTGCTGCTCACTTCGTCACCCGCTACCACCACCCTCCTCTGCCCTTTGCCATCTTCACTGCTTCGTGCTGCTTGCTGCTCACCCACCACCACCACTACGACCACGACGCAGCCACTCTTCCTCACAGCCTCAGTGCCTCTGTCCTCTTCCATCCGCTTCTTCGCCGTGCTTACCCACAACCGCACCCCATTCTTCTATTCACTTATCTTCCAATACCCACTACTCAAAATCCCTAATCTTCTCCCAAAATCCCCAGTGACTCACTCTGTTACACACACTCCCTCCCTCCCTCTAAGCATTTGAACCTCTTTCTCAAGCGTTCAAACGACGGCAACTACTTTCTCCAGCATTACTCCCATCCTTTCACTGCGGCTGCTGTGCTCTCTACTCCCCCAGTCTCGGTAGCTGCCTCTATTTCTTATTCGTTGATTATTGATTATTGATGACTCGATCTATTAACAATATGGATTAGTTCAGTTTTTTTTTTTTAAATTTGTTTGTTCATCGATCTATTTTATTAGATTAGTTCTGGTTTTGCCTCTTTATGAGATGAAAATACGGTGTGTGATTGAACTGATTAAATTAAACGGTAGCTCTTTAATCTTTGTGCTTTGTTCTGCCCAAATAGAACCTTAATTTTCTTGTTTGTGATTAAACCTTGTTAGTAATAATGAACTAATTAACATTCTGGAGTCTTAATTTGTTCTGTTTTGCTTGTCTTTTGAGTGTAACTAAAAGACAAATGGAAGGAGGAAGGCCTTAGTCTGCTTCTGTTTTGCTTGTCATTTAGGTTCACTGATCCATCTTCATTAGACATAATGTAATGTTATTGATTTATCTTTTGATCCTTTTTGTATCTTGGACATACAACATTTAAAATTCCTAACAACTTATAATATGTGCATGCATCTTTATAGGCTATTTCCCTTGAAATTGCCTGCTTTCCTTTGATCAGCTGTTATACTAAATCTGGACCTTGATAACATAACTCAGAATTGTCATTATATGAAGAAAATTGTCAGGTCTTATAGTTGTGGCCCGAAAATGATAAGATTTCGTCAGGTTTAAGGCCGGGTTTTGTTCTCAAAAAATTAATCCGGTTAATATTTACTGTTGGGTCTGGGTCAGAACAAACCCGGTTTTCACCCAGTTCATGGACAGCCCTACTGGCTTCTACCTATGGTGGTTGCTGCATATTTGTTGATCCATAAGACCATAATAAGGGTAGGGTAGGGCAAGAGTAGGGCAAGAGTAAAGACATAAATGAACCAAACAATTTAAAGCAAGGGTAGGGCAAGAGTGAAGACATAAATGAACCAAACAATTTAAAAGAAGAAAATATTATTATAAGAAGCTGCCAAAATTGATTATATCATTGTTGATAGGAGCTAACAGCAAGTCCAAGAACACTATTTTAGGGACCAACATTACTGTAATACTCTGAGCATTGGAAATGAGAGAAGAAAAATAGTAGTCCTGTTAATTTTAGTTTCCTTGATCAATATGCTTGGGCTTGGCTGAGAATTATTGTTGATAACATCATTTAAAGTAAAAGTTATATTGTATTATCTGCTCTTAAGGTATGATTTGCTTTATTAAGTAACTGTATCCTATGACTATCTTAATTCTTCTTAAGTGTGAAAATTTTATGCCTACTTTTTTTTTCCAGATTTATGTTGGGTAGCCTCTGATAAAAGTGTACTTGTCTAATGGATGAGAAAGTTAAGAAGTCAAAGACTGAAGAAATCAGTTTGGAGCCAAATGACAGGAAGAAGGATAAGCACATGAAGAAAAAGAAAAAACACCGAAATGATAAAGCACTCAATTCAGATAAAATTCTTGAGGGAAATTGTATTGATGATGATGCTGAGAGACAGGCTTGTTCCAATGATAAATTTACGAGGAATAAGGAAGAGGATGGGAACATTAGTAAGAAGTTGAAGAAAAAAAGGATAAAGGACACTGAAGTGTTACATGATGCAATTGTTGATGATAAAATATTGCAGGTAATGGATGACAACCAAAAAAGCAAGAGGAAGAAGAGAAACATTTGCAGTGATTCATTAACTGCAATCCAAGAAATAGGTTCTTCAAAACCAAACAAAAGAGGGAAAGTTGTTGGGGATTACGACTTCAAGGACCATGAGGGTGATCCTCCTTTGGCCAGAATCAGCACTGGAGATGCTAATGCACATTCACTTGTCAATGAAGTGGATGATCAAGGTAAGAAGACGGAGAAGAATAAGAAGGAACTGAGAGAAAAGGGTGATTATTTTGTCGTTCCTAGTGACCGGCAAGACAAAGAGACAGAGAAGGTAATTATTAATAAAGTGAAATGGATTGAAGAAGAAGACTGCAAAACCAATAAAGGTGAAGATCGTCAAGGCAAGAAGATGAAGAAGAAGAAGAAACTGAGAAATAAAAACAAAAGTAAGTTTGAAAGCACTGAAGATGATCAACATTGTGCTGAAGCCAATGAAGGTGATGACAATAACCAAGGCAGGCAAAGGAAGAAGAAATTGAGCAATAAACGAAAAAGTAAGGATAAAAGTGAGTTTAAAAGCAGCAAAGATGATCAACATTGTGCCAACGACAATGAAGGTGATGATGATAACCTGGGCAAGAAGAAGAAGAAGGGTAAACAGAGTGAAGAAAGCAAAAGTAATGAGAGCAATGAAGTTAATGATCAAGGAAAGAAGACGAAGATAAACAAGAAAACTAAGGAAGGCACCACATCCAAACGCAAACGAGTAACATTTTCTGATCAGGTGGAGGTCTGTGGTGATGGCTTAATACGGGGGCAAAGGTATACGAATGAAGAAGATGAAAAAATTAAACAGGCTGTTTTCGACTATATAGAGACTCACAAATTGGGGGATGAAGGTCTTGATATGGTTCTTTATTCTAGATATCACCCTCAACTTAAAAATTGTTGGAAGGAAATTGGAGTAGCCTTGCCCCATAGGCCTTACATGAGTGTATATTATCGTGCTCACATTTTGTTTACAAGGGATGAGAAACACACTTGGACAGCTGAAGAGATCGAGTTTTTAAAGAAGACAGTCGAACAACATGGATCTGATTTTAAATCAATAGCCGAGGCAATGGGTAAAAATCGACTTCATGTAAAGGATCAATGGCGTAGAATAAAAATGACCAGAAAGAGAGGAGCATGGTCTCAGGAGGAGTATCAAAAGGTATTTGATTTGGTAAGCGTTGACCTACGTGCAAGGGCTTTAGAAGACACTAGGAATAAAAAGCATGGTATGTTGCGAGATAATATTGGTTGGGAGGCAATTAGTGACAAATTGGGAACTAGATGGAATGGAGGAATTTGCCAAAAGTGGTATTCTCAACTAACATCTCCTATGGTTGATCAAGGTATTTGGAGTGATACTGATGACTACCGCTTGGTAGATGCCTTATTTAGCTTGGATGCTTGCAGCATGGAGGAGGTAGACTGGGACAATTTGCTTGAGCACAGGGATGGTGAGTTATGCAGAAAACGATGGAATCAAATGGTTCGATATATTGGAGAGCATGGGAGAAAGTCATTCACTGAGCAGGTGGAAATTCTTGCAAAAAGATATTGCCCTGATTTATTGGAAGCAAGAGAAGCCTTTGATAGCAAACCCATCATTTGTGGACGTTCTTGCGAAAATATATTACCCTGATTTATTGGAAGCAAGATAAGCCTTTGATAGCTAACCTGTCGTTTGTGGACGTTGTTATTTTGTCAGGTGATTTTCCTGGGGTTAACTGACTTTTTCTAAAACTGAAATGTAATAGATGGCAGTTATAATGCTTTTGTGGGATCATTATAGCCTTTATTCTGCATATCAAGAGCTTTATTTTCTATTGGAGTGAATGATAGTATTGTTTTCTTGTGTAAAATATTTCTGCTCTTCTGAGAATCTTTCTTTTGATTAAAGAACATTGATGTATGTTTTGTTGCACTTTGAAATTCATCTGATGAGGGGGAAACCTCGAAAAAAAAAGAATGATTTTCTGCTTTCTGTAGCGAATGCTGGAAGTCACTCGCATGATGAGAATAGTTGATTGCATTCTTTGATGATTGTTCAGAGCATATGCATTTTGGTAGATGTATGACTTAACAAGCATGCAAATTATTTTCATTAGAATGGGAATTTATGCTCAATCAGTGATGTTTAGTAAAAGTTATATGTTGAGTTTTGTTCAACTAGATATTGTTCTGCGAGAACCAAGAATAGGTTTCATCGTCATAGTGTTAAGAAATCTTTTAGGAAAGATTGAATGCTCCAATTACCATTTGACTATTACAACATTGCCTTCTGTTCAATTCCTCCCACTCTTAAGAATCTTCAGCATCCAAGTTCCTTGAAAGTTCACCCTCTTTTTAGAAAATGTTTTAGGTCTGTCACTCCCTTATATGTTTTACAAATCATACTCACTCTTTTGTTATTCTATCTTGCTGTCTAATTTCTGCAGAATTCTGGTTTTCAAATTTGTTATTGCATTGACCTTCTTTGGTTAGTTGTTTGATACCTTTTTTCAGGTTTATGGTTTGAAACTTCTTGATCTTTGGTTCGCCTGATTTATTGAACCACGTTGTATTGTGCACTTGTTTCTATTTTCTATATTCTGCCGTATTGCAAGGTTTATACTGTGATGTGCAATGTTATTTAACTGTTAATGTAACAAAATCTTCAGCATTATTACGAAGTTGCTTTTCTAAAGCATAATGTTTCTTGATTAGGAACCAAAGTTGCTGCCACAAGCAATGTTCATTGTTCTTCTTTCAGCCATGTGTATTTTTGTTTATTTAATTTTAAAATTAAAGTAATTGAGTATATTGTCTTGCTGCTAAAGGGCATGCCTGGTGCTCTGTGAAAGTTACTATCTCGTCTCCCCATCTTCATGAAGAACTAGAAATTGCTTTTCGAGAGGGGAATAGGATTGAATTTAAGTGTTTAAAAATGTGATGAATTAAAATGTATAAATAATATTATGCTACTTATATATATAAGAAAGCAATGGTATAATTATACATTATTTCTCTCAACAAACCTCACCTACTGTATGAGATCGTGTTTGAAGATTATAAGATACTAGATTGTTCTCATGTCAGCCTGTCACATTTTCATTGTTTTCAGTTTATATTTCATTTATTTTAGAAATATCATTTTCTTAAAACATACATTCTCATTGTTTTGTTGTATTTTCAACAATAATTTAGAAAATATATAAAATCTCAGACTAGACAGGATATACATCATTAAAAGTAACAATCGAACTGAAGCGGTGGTGTCACTACTTGATTGTTCAGATAGTCAGATTTGGTAGTTGATGTCAACCATTAGGAGTCACCCTAATTCTCATTTAGAGAAAAATTCTACAATCAAACAAAATAATTAGTCAAGTTCAACCAAGTTATTAACTTGTTTTATATTCCACACGCACCCTCTTTTACTTTTTTTTTTTCTTTGTATGCTGCTGCTTCTTCTTACATACATCATTCTTGCTTTGGTTACTTTTTTTTCTTCTTTTCTTCTTTTTTTTTCATCTTTTTCTTTTGTTATTGTTGTCGCTGTCACCACCAGTACCATCTCTTCTTCCTCATTTTTAATTTGAATTCTTCTTTTTCTCCTCCACCTCTTCCATCTTCATCATCATCATTATTATCGATATTAACGTTATCGTTGTCTTCTTCTTATACGTAAATAACATTGTTCATTTTTTTTTTATTTTTGCACCTGTTCTGCTTACTTTCACTACTTATCTACAAGTTTTTTCATTTTTTTTTTCTATCAAAATTTGTGAATCTGCAAATAAAATCTTCATGAGATAAATTCTTAGCTCTATCACATTATTTAGTTGAAAATTTCAGTGTTAGAATGAAGATATTTAAGTGTTATTTTTTAAAAATTTATATATTAATTTATATGTTAGATATATATCTTCTTATATGTAATTTTACTGTTCATTATTTTTCAAAGTTTTTTGCTTGTTCTTCAAAATTTTTTGCTTGTTCTGCTTAATTTTGCTGCGTTATGGACAAAATTTTTTTCACTTATTCTCTTTTTCTATTAAAATTTGTAAATTTGTAGCCCAAGTTTTCATGAAATAAGTTTAGTTCTATCACATTATTTAGTTGAAATTTCGGTATTAAAGTGAAGACATTTCGGTATTAGAATGAAGACATTTCGGTGTTATTTTTTAGAAATTTATGTGTTATTTTATATATCAGATACGTTATCTTTTTCTTATACGTAAATGACATTGTTCATTCTCTTTCGAATTTTTACACTTGTTCTGCTTAATTTCGCTGTGTTATATAGTAAATTTCTATGCTATTTTTGTTTCTAGCAAGAATTTAATCCAATAAGTGTGAACCTGTATTCATCAACTAAATAAGATTGCAAAACAATATAGACCTGTTCATTCAAATCTAATATAAGAAATAATTTATCTAAAAGAAGAACTAAGAGCAACAGAAAAAAAGAAAGAAAGAAGAATAAGAAGTAAACATATTTCTGTGTTTTGTAGCAAACTTTCGGTGTCAAAATTAAGTAATTTCTGTGTTATTGTTAAGAAATTTCGGTGTTATTTTTCTGATAACTTTTCTGATTCAAAATTTTTCCTCTTTCTCCTTATGACATATTCTGCTTCTTCTTTTTCAATATTTTTTTCTCATTTTCTTCTTATTTCATTTTCTCATAATTCTTCTTGTTTTACTCTTTTAAAAGAAATAAAATTAAGAAAAAGAAAAAAAAATCAAACAAAAAAAAAGAAATGACTATAATAATGCATGAAGAAGAGGATACAAAGAAATAAAAATAAAAAAGCAGCAAAAATAACACTAATAAAAGAAGGAGCAGACGACAGAAATAATGTTAAAAAAATACACCAAAAAAGAAGGCGGTATAAATAATACGTGAAAAAAAAAGAAATATAAAGAAAAAAAAGAATGCACTAATTGTGTGAGTGAATTTTGTTAGATTTGTATCAATTTAATTAGATTTAATTATTAAAAAGACTTGAATATATAGTGAGAGATTTTATTTATTTCATCGATGAGTCATTATCTTTTTTTTAAGTAATATCTATGATGCATCGCAGGCTAAAAATTTTCATTGTGGATAAAGATAACGATTCAATTATATTGATTTTGCATATGTTATTTTTTTAAGTATGAAACTATGTAATTGGACGGTCTGATTATTTTATAAGAAAATTGTTAATATTAAATTAAAAGGTCTTTTGTTTCTTATAATTTTTTTATTTTAAAGTTCATAAATGGATGGTCCAACTTTTATTTTTTAAAAAATTAAAAAGTCCGATTTTTGTTCTTTATAAATTTGGTAGATCTAATTTTTATCCTTATTTCAATATAAAAAATAAGTGTTAAGTACGATTTTGATTCTTAAGGTATAAATCAAAAAAATTTTTGTCTCTAATTTTTTTTGGCATACAAAATCGTCCTTAAAGTTTAACTTGATTTTAAAATCGTCCTTACCTTAGGGACCAAAATTGTACGGAAGTGGCGGAAGAAACGGAGGTAGAGGTGGATCGTGTACAACTTCTTCTTCTTCTTCCCTTCTTGCTTCTTCTTCTTTCCTTCTCCCTTCACAAGAGTAGAAACATTTTCTCTCTCTATTTTTTTTTATTTTTTTATTTTATAATTTTTTATTATGGATAATTTGGTCTATCATTTTAATATTAAAGTAAAAAGAATAATTTTAAATTTTGGTTTTAAACTTTAGGGATAATTTGTATGCAAAAAAAGATTAGGGACGAAAAAAAAATTTGGCCTATGACTAAAGGACCAAAATCATACTTAATTCTAAAAAATAATTTGCGGCATGGAAACAACATGACACGGGACACACAAATTTAAAATTCTTATGAGATACAGAAACATGAGATATATATAAAATATAAAGTATTTTTTAGATAAATTATAATTATATTTTAGTATTTTATTGATATGAAAATATAAATTAATTTTTAATTGTTTTTAATTATATAAAATATTTAAAATATTTTTTATTGTAACAATTAAGAATATATATTATTTCTAAACTCATTTCAAGAATATATGTCAAGAATAAGACTAGATACGCTGACACGTGATGATATTTAGGTGTGTCCAAGCGTATCCAGAGAAGAATTTTTTTTTTATTAAGATATGATTGAACACAAAAAACATCCGTGTTAAATGAGTATCGTGTCTGAAATGCGTTTGACACGCGGTATAACAAATCAGAAAAATATCTGTACTTCATAGATAATAATTGAACTTGATCATTCATGCAAATAGATTCTCTCATTTTTTTTTAATTAAGGGTGTAAAGTATAATTTTTAATTTTTTAATATTTTTTTCATATTATTTTAGTCTATCTTATAAAAATATATAATGAAAAATAATATTTTATATCCTTAGTGAAAAAAAATTAAGAGAATCTGATTTTCTAATTCATCCTTCTATTATTAAATGATTCTATTATTGATCTCCAAACAACAAAACCAAGAAAAAAAATTGATTTTTTTATTAAATGATTTGCTATTTTTTCTCCCTGAAATCGGTAAGAATAAAGTTCATTCATTTATAACATAAAATGAATTATTCAATAATTTCTTTTCCACTAACCTGTTCTTAATGATTTTTTGTACCCATTTGAATGTTTTTATTTCTAAAAAGATTAAAACAATGTTTTTTTTTAAGAATTCTTTGAAGAAGTAAACATTATTTATGTTTAAATGTGAAAATTATTTGAGTTGCGTCTAAAACATATTCTTTTATTCTTAAATTTTGTTTACGATACAACGTGTTTTAGAAAAGCCAATAACTTATCTTTTCCAAAAAATGCTATAATTCTAGAAAAAAAAAATATCAAAAACATACTAAAAGTTAAAAGAATGAATAATTGACCATTTGTACCCATGAGAGTTTAGAATACTGATATTTGTACCTATTGTAGATGGAAACTGATTTTGTAACCATGAGAGATGGGCTCCGTGTGACAAAAATAGCCTGGTTTGGGTTGGCACTTGCTTCGGGTTTGTAGCGTTCTATGTGGCTCTCCGAACCTCCCAAAACCCAATCCACGTAGATCTTAACCTTTCTATATGAAGGTAATGCTTGAAATGAAAACCCTAGCAACTTGTCCTGCCCAAATTGAACTCGTAACCCCAGCAATGTCAGCACGCAGACTTAACTCTGATGCAACTCCAGGAAGTCGCAGCAGTTCCTCAAGTTCGAAGAAGATGAAGGAGAAGAAGCTCGACGACAAATGTTTCTGTGGGAGGGATATTGTGTTGATGGAGTCTGGAACGATGACGAACCCTAACAGATGGTTCATCAAATGTCCTGTATGGGCGGTAAGGGCCAGATGCTGTTCTTGTTGAGGTGAGACAACTAGTTCTGAGTTTTAGTTGACAATGAGGGGCATTTTTTTGTTTCTCAGACAAGAGATTGCAGATACTTTGTTTGGGTGGATGAACTCGAACAAGGATGGGAGGGTCTGGCAAGATGCTTAGCGAAGAGAAAGTTCGAGCATTGTTATGCAACCCCTGATGATGGATTGACTCTCACTACAGGGGGGAAAATCAGCAAGCATCCTCAATGATGGCTAGGAAGATTGACAAATTTAGGGTTGAAATTAGGGGTGAAATTAGGGGAATTAGAGTGTTGATTACAACCGTTGTACTGGGGGTAGCATTTTGTTTGTTTTGTAAGTTGTATTTGGTGATGAAATCGTAAGACTTGTAAAATTGGAGATCTTTGTTCGTGATAGTTATATTTTCGAATGAAATTGGCATGATATGGATTGTTTCTAATCTATACTGGTTTGCTTTACATGTGATACATTGATGTAGATACACAGGGTTTGAACATGTTGCTGCAATCTGAAATGATTCTGATAACGTTTAAAAGTAGACATTAATGTTGAAAATGGACATGAATGTCTATCTTATCTCCTTAAGGATCAAACAATAAGTTGGAATGTAGTAACTTGATTGTTTTGCTATTCAATATATGAGTTCTAACCAAATTGGATACACAAAATGCTGTAACAATAGTGATAACAGAAAAAGGCAGAAGAAGGCAAGTATCTAAAATCTGTAACAAGACTTTGTTCCTTATATAAATAAAGATGCTGCAGGTTCCAAAACTTATGAAGTAAGACAAACTGCTCTGTACTGGCAACTAAAATTACACCCTCCATAAAAGCATTACTAAGTCATATCTAAGCAAAAGCATGAAAATGCATAACAAAACACAAGAGTTATGTTTCTCACTGGTGTAAACTAAAAACAACAAAAAACAACCATAAATAGTCTACGATATTGGGGTCGAGTTACTGCTCCCACTTGATAGGCAATTTTTTCCTCCGCTTGATCCACGTATCCTGCCTTGACCTCTCCATGTGTCAGATGTGCCTCGACCTCTAGAAGTTGGAGTCACAACTCCAGGTGTGGGCATGAACTGCATGAACCGGGTGCTTGTTCCTACACTAGCACCTTGCATTGGATGAGGCGTAGTTTGAGAGTTGTGTGTGGATGGAGTTGTAGCTGGCTGGTTGGCAGGTGGTGTCGTTGGCTGCTGTCTTTGTCCGGTCGGAGGCAATCATTTAACACTTCTCTTTCTAACTTGTTTTCTGGTTGTTGCGTTGTTTGTTGGTGGTTGTGGTCGTGTAGTTGGTGGGGGAGGCATTGGGTGAGGCTGCTGCAATCCACAGAACAACGTAGTCATTATGACAAAAGGTTTACAAGGCAGCTTAGTGAAGTGATTAAAACAATGCACTTACTTGCGGAGTGTGGGTTGGTGTGGTTCTGTTTCCCTCTTCAGTGGCCTCTTGTTCAGCCTCTGCAGTCTCTAATGTCTCCTCATAGTACATTTCAGCCAGCATATCCTCATCCTCCTCATCTGCTGGTGCTTGAGGTGCAGAACTCCCTTTTAGCACAACGCTTTACTCTCATCTTTGATGGAGTCATGTTGTTCTCCTCAACAAACACGGGTTCATCCACCAGATGCTCTGTATATACATTTATTCTGTTACTGTTCTTCACAGCTGCCTCATACATCCTAACTATATCCATGTCAACCCTGAGGTTTTTCAACCCATCATCAAGCTCTTTTCCAGGTTCCAGCCAAAAAAAATTACTAACAGATGTATATCCTATGTCCTTCACCAAATTAGATACGAAAAAACCATTCAAGGTATCAACATTAACCCTCTCTATTTTTGTGACTTCACCACCAACGTAACTAAGCTTCCCACACGGCCCTCTCTCAAACCGTCCTCTATGATTAATACACAGTGTTATATGGATGTTGGCCATTCCTGAAAGTGAAATAAACCAACACATTCTAAGAAAACAATGCATGTTACTGCACCTAACACAAACCATAAATCAACTACTTAAGCACCTAACACAAACCCTAAATCAACTAATCAACTAATTTAGCAATTCTCAACCACGATTTGATATGGTAATGTAATCTGTCTAACTAGTCTCAATGACATTTGAAATTAATTAACATTGGCAACGACATACCTCAGCTCTCTGCCGACCAAAGGGGGTGACCTCTACACCGTCGGTGACAAAATCTCTGGGTTCGAGCTCTGCTGCCTATTCCTTGCAAGTTCCTCTTTCACGTTCTCATTTTGATGGCTCTGTTCTGCTCTGAATGCCTTTTTCGACTTGGGAATGACAGCGTTGAAAGCCGTAGCTTCAGGGTGATGGCTTGGGAGTGTTCCAGACGTCTTCTCCGGCTTGAAAACAAAACGACGATCTCTGCTAGGGCATCAGCAAAGTCCCGCGAAATTCTCTTCAATGTTAAATTGTTTAATGTTAAATTCCACGTGGATTGGGTTTTGGGAGGTTTGGAGAGCCACATAGGACGCTACAAACTCGAAGCAAGTGCCAACCCAAGCCAGGCTATTTTTGTCACACGAAGTCCATCTCTCATGGTTACAAAGTGAGTTTCCATCTACTATGAGTACAAATGTCAGCGTACAAATGGTCAATTATTCTAAAAAGAATTCAAAGCTCTTTTTTTTTAATTATCAAAATAATTAATGACACTCTAACAAGCACTTGTATAGAGCTTTCAAACTAAAAGTAACTTGGCCAAACTTAAGAAAATAGAAGATATTACAAAAAAAAAAATATTCTCTAAAGGAGTGGAGTAAATAAATAAAGAAAACTTAGATTTTTTAAAGTAAAAAATTGATAAAACAATAAAATGAGAAATTAATCACTATCAGTTCTGTAATTTTATCATATATGAGTTCCATTATCTTAATTTAAGAATAATTAACTTTTTATTTTATTAATTTATTAAATTTTTTTTTTCGAGAAACTTGATAAAAAAAAAGGAATTGTTGGCTATCTCTTTGGTCAGTCTCATTGAAGATGTATATATCATGTTATGGTCCACCTATCAATCTATCATCTTCAATCTTCCACCAACCATACCTTTCTTCATTGGACAGTTAATAATGTTTCCAACTTCCCATCAATCAACAAACTAATCTCCGCTTTGATGTGCATTTAATGACCATTTTCCCTTTTTTAGTAAAGGGTAAAGACTCAAAAAAAAAAAAAAAAGTACAAAGAAGAAAACAAAATGCAAATTAATACTAATACAAATTGAATTCCCATGAGACCTACTTGTTTCTTCTTCCTTTTCTACAATTGCTTTGAATTTAAGTTGAAGGATTTGTTCCTAATGCTTTAGTATCATATCAGTTCCCATCTACTCTGCCCATAACCATTGCTTGATTACAAATAATTATGCTTATATAAGGAGCACAATGGCCCATTTTTTACCATCCAATTCAAACCTCTAATTTTCCATTCATCATTACAATTAACAATTATATATCTTCCAAAATCATGTCTACTACAAAAGTTGTCTTAATCTTTGTCATTCTAACCGGTGCCATTTTTTTCGCCTTGGCTTCTGATCCTGAGCCACTGCAAGACCTTTGTGTTGCTCTTCCCAATTCAGGTAATGCACGTTATCAAGTTCATTTCTCTTCTTTCTCTCTATTCTACCATTTGATTTTCTCTTTGTGGCAGCAACTAAATTATGTCTATAAAATTTGTGTATAAGAATGTGCAGCTGTTAATTTAGGTAACATACATCATCAAATGTAAGAATGATGAATCATTCTTGTGAGTGCATAAATACTTCAATTTTTGTCACACAACATGCTATATATATATATATATGCCTCAGACACTACTAACTAATTGTCATATTATGAAAATTCTTAGGTATTGCGAGAGCAAGTCATTTCTCTTATTCTAATCCATTAATTGCCATCTTCTACAGTATTATGGTTCCATTATTATTTTTAATTTAAATGTTATAAAATTAATAAAATAGAAACTAACTTTAACCTAACTCACATTGCTGAGATAGAATAAAATGAATGGTGTAAAGCAAGAACATTCATTTACTCTCAAGAAATTATTGTCATTATTATTATGTATACCACTTGGAAAAGTCCACTTAGTGATAGATATTAAGGTTTTGTTTGATAAATCTTTTTAAAGAGATGTAGGTATTTTTTAAAGTATAAATATTTTATTTTATATTTAATAAATAAAAAAATTATGTATTTATACTTATAATTTTTAAATATTAGAAATGTTTTTAGAAGTATTTTAAAAAAAGTTTTTAAAGTTGATTCATTTATTAAATTTAAAAAGTTTAATATAATTTTATATTTTAATATGAGAAATGTTCAAGAGCCAATAATTTTAGTTTATATTGATTAGCATTTTTAGTCTACAGTCCGAAATGTTTAGCCCAATAATTTAATATCATATTTTTAACTAATACTTTAAAAATATTATTAGCTAACTGATGGCTAAAATAAAAAAAATTGTGTTGATTTTTTAATATTATTCTTTTAATAAATATCTAAATTTACTTCTATATTTATGTTTGTTATAATATTTTTTTAAAAAAATTATTTTATTAAATAAAATTATTATTATTTTTATTTATTAAAATTTATTTTTAATTTAATTTATCAAATATATACACCTTTCTAGAAGATTAAGTTTCAATAAATTATTTAAAAAATACTAAATAATTATATTTGCATCATTGCAATAAAGTGTGTGAATAATGAAATGTTAGAAGGTCATCAAAATTTATTATTTTTTGTTATTATTTAACCAGTAATAATTTATGTCCATATTTGCAGGTATTTACAAACAAGAATCAATATAAATTATACTTGTACATATAAATAAATATAATTTATACCCATATTTTATAGAGTTTGCACATATAATTTTGGACCAGCATTTAACGATAATAATTTGCACTCATATTTATAAGTATTTACACACAAAAAACATATAATTTGCACACATAAATCAATACAATTTACACTTATATTTTTATTTACACACATAAATACTAATTTAATATTTGTGATGGTTAAATGATAATTTCGCTAGGTAACCAAAAAGGGTCCAATTCTTGCCAATTTTATTGGGCTGGACTCCAAAACCTATTTCAAAAAAAAAAAAAAACGCATGTCCAGTCATTTATGGTAAACCTAATTCACCTCCAATTACCACTAATAAACATAATTAACTTTATCTATGATGCACGGACACAGATACGGGACACGACACGACACGGGACATGTCAACACACAAATTTTAAAATCTTATAAGACACGGAAACACGCATACATATAAAATATAAAGTATTTTTTAGATAAATCGTAATAATATTTTGATATTTTATTGATATTAAAATATAAATTAATTTTTTTAAATTATTTTTAATGTCCTGTTTTAATTATATCAAAATTTTAAAATATTTTTTGTTTTAATAAATAATAATATATACTATATCTAAATTTATTTCAGGAATATATGTAAAGAATAAGATTAGACACGCTGATACATGATGATATTTAGGTGTGTCTAAACGTGTCCGGAAAAGAATTTTTTACTTTTTATTAAGACACAGTTGGACACAACAGACACGCGTATCGAACGAGTATCGACGAGTGTCGTGTCCGAAATGTGTCCAACACACGAACATAGCAACTCAGCGAAGTGTCCGTACTTCATAGATCTTTTACCGTTCAAGTAGTCCAGTCTCATCCTCCAACCTCAACGGTTGCCCCTTATCGACCGCCCTCCTCCATCTTTGGACGCGTTTCCATCGCCGGCATCAGCAGTGGTCAGTGCCGCCCGCACTTTCATCGGCAAACAATCACTGATCTTCGGAAGTGTATCTGAGTGTTGTCATTACTGTAAAAGACACCTCTTGTACAAGACACATGTATAAAAAGACACATCCTGTACAAGACACATTCGCAAAAGATACCTCTGTTTAAAAGACACATCCACAAAAGATACATCCATTAGAAGACACATGTATAAAAAGACATTTCCTAAAAGCAGATGCATAAAAAGACACCTCCATTAAAAGAACATTCATAACCCACATCAATGGATGATGCATTCGTTCCTTCTTCTCCAAATATACATTCCATCGACGAAGCCGTCAGAGGATGCGGGATTTTTGTTTGCGGCTTCAGGACGATGTCGAGAGATACGCGTTCGATGATAATCGGGTGATGAAACACGCACGAGTTTTCGGTGCATTGCGGCGGCAAATCGGTACCTGGCAAGGAAGATGACCGCAACCCACATAATAAAAGCTTCTGCCGGAGCAAAACGGCCGCACACCAAAGAGCCGGTGACATGGTGGTTGTGCAGCTGTGACGGAAACACGCTGCAGCGGCAGCGAAGCGGCGCTGTTGGCGAGAAAAAAGATGCTGCGATGATAGGAGGAAGACGGATGCTGATCACAGTGACCTTGTGGGTGGTTACTCAACACAATCATTTTTTTTTGAAGTAAATGAGCTCAACACAATAAAGTTGAACAATTATAAACGATAACCAAACTAAACTAGCAACATCTAGAAATGAACACAATTAAAGGATCTTCCCATGTCATCTCTAGCATAGCCATCAACAACACGAAGAGAGTACGCCTTCCCACTCCTTGTAAGTAATCAGGGTCATATTGATGATTTCGTCTACACCTTTGCTTGTATTTTGAAATATCCTCCTATTCCTTTCCATCTAAATGTGCCATATGACCGCACAGAAGCACATCAGCCGCAGTTTTCGATCCTCCTTCCTACGCGGCTCTTCTGTCCAACTTAGGAAGTGGTCCTTCAACAATCCTGAAAAAGACCATACTCTGCCAAACACAGATATTCAAGCAATCCACACCTGTCAAGCAAAATCACAACCAAGAAACAAGTGATTGACCTGTTCAATATCTCTGTTACATAAAACACACCGTTTATCATTCTGATTGATTATCCCAAACCGTCTTAGCCTATCTTTAGTATTCACCCTACCTATCAAGATAAACCAAGCAAACAACTCCACTTTTAGCAGAATTAAACACAATCCTTATTATTCAAATTTTTCATTAATGTCATTCTTTGAAATTTAAATTTATTAAAATAATTTAAAATTATTAATTATTAATTGAGTTGTCAAAATTTGGCAAATTGACTCTTGGTACCCAATATTTTTCCTAACCTAAATTATAAAAAATTCATAGAGTTTCTGTTTAATTTAATGTGCAGGTGTGAGGGTGAATGGATTTGCATGCAAGGCAGAGTCAAATGTAACAGAATCTGATTTCTTCTTTAGTGGCATAGGGAAGCCTGGTGTGATCAACAACACAGTGGGGTCTCTAGTTACCACAGCTAATGTAGACAAGATTCCAGGCCTCAACACATTGGGTGTGTCTCTTGCAAGAATAGACTACAAGCCTGGCGGTATTAACCCGCCGCACACGCACCCACGCGCCACCGAGGTTGTGTTTGTTTTGGAAGGTGAGTTAGATGTGGCTTTCATCACCACATCAAACAAACTCATCTCAAAGAAAATAAAGAAAGGTGAAGTGTTTGTGTTCCCAATTGGGCTGGTTCACTACCAGAAGAACAATGGGGACACGCTTGCGTCCGTGATCGCCGCATTTAACAGCCAACTACCTGGCGCATTGTCTGTTGCTTCCGCCCTCTTCTCGTCAAAACCAGCTGTGCCTGATGAAGTTCTTGCAAACACTTTTCAGATGGATGCCACGGTGGCTGAAACAATTAAGACTAAGTTTGCTCCTAAGAAGGGTTAAAAATTCAAAATAATTTGAGTATAGCCGAATGATATATTACATATTAATACTATAAGAGAAAGAAGATTATTTTGGATTTTTTAACTTCTTCTCACGGTTATGAACTTATGATCAATGTTATTGCTTATGATGATGTTGAATTTTGATTCTTGTTTTCAAATAATTGTGTTTCGAATCAGAATTGTAGTACTTGTTTGGAAATAAAGCACAAAGTTAATTGTATTTTACACTCCTAAACTTTAGGTCATGTGAACTTTAATTTTTAAACTTTCATAAATATGCAATAAAAAATGTTATTTGTACAAAATAATTGTTTCACCAAATTAAAAATTATAATTTGTATATAAATATATATAATATTTAATTTATTTTTAATATATATTTTATATTTTAATATATATCTTATACGAAATATTGATTTGATAATTGATTTTTGGTATTCACGTAATCTGTATAATTGTATGTATTATAAAAAAAAATGAAAATTCAGGTGTAATCAATTTTATATAAAGTTAATAGTTGAGAGCCGTTAGATAAAAATTTAGTTAAATTAGTTAAATTATTTAACGACTCTCAATTATCAACTTCATATAAAGTTAACTGCACCTTAATTTTTACCTTATAAAAATAGGTTTGCATGCCGTTGTCTTGTATGAGATCTAAACTATACATTTATATCAACATTTGAGAACTTTGAAAATCTATATGGAGAATGAAAACTATATAAACTCCTCTGAACATCAACATCAGACTAATAATTATTATGGGGAGCGAAATGAGTTGTAAATAATGAGTTTGAAAAATTAAATATAACATGTATGTCGGTCGATATTATTAACAAAAAAAATGTGTTTTGACAATCTAAATTTTGATAAATTTTAGGTTATTTTTGCTAATAATTGATTAAAAAAAAGTTTAATGGATCAATATGCACATTTGAAAGATTAAGGGATCAATTTATACATTTTTGAAGGTCGAAAGCTATAATAAACATGGCATAGAAGAAGTAAATTACAATTAACGCTTTTTTTTTTCCGATTAGTTCTAGCAACTTTCGACCACCAAATAGTGGGAGAAAAACAAGATCAAAATCTTACTACAAACCGTGACAACCAATAAACACCTAAAAGTCATTAAATTAAGATGAAAATTCAGGTACTGTTAATTTAATGTGAAGTTAATAGCTAATAGTCATTAGATGACAATTTAGTCAAAACTGTTAAATTATTTAACGACTCTCAATTATCAACTTCACATAAAGTTAACTGCACTTGAGTTTTAACCTTAAATAAAACATCCCCTAATCACTGAACATTGGCGCAAAACCAGCCACTCCCCTTAGAAATTTCTATCAAGGAGCCACTAAATTTTGCCAAAAAGAAATATAAGAGCACCAATGGACATATCCAGCAAATTAAACCCAAAGAACTCTATTACAATTGTCCCTGTTGCAAGAAGTTTTTCATTCTATTCCTTTCAAAATTTGGTCTCTAGGTTGAGCCTCCATCTCCCTTTGTCCAGTCTAAAAAGCACTAGTCATTGGTAATAAACACCACCTGTTCTAATGGAATTGGACAGCAACTTCAACGCCTTTCACTAGAGCTCCCGTTCTTGAACCTACATTCATCAGCTCACACAAAAGCATCACTAACATATTGTTTTTACTGTACATACTCAACACAAATCCACCAAGATCTTTTCTTATGGATCGATGTAGTTGGGATATAATTATTGGCAGCCCCACACACTAGACATATTGAACAAATGGTTTCCCAAGCTTCCTCCACATGAGTCTTTTTATGTTCAAAAGTTTTTTGGTTTCTAATTTTCCAAGTTGCCCAAATAATTGCAAACCAAATATTCAACCACCTTCTTCTACCACACCTCATATCCTCTTGCAATCTATACAGAGTACGAAGCTTTCACTAGCACCTTTTGTGTGTTGTTCTATTCTTGGTCATGTGGTTCATAAGTAGTGTATGTTAAAAACAAGAGATTAAATTGGAGAAAGGATTTGTATATGAGCAATGTTAGGGGGACAACAACTTTTGTGATTGTTAGCCATCAACTAACCATCAATGATGATTTGATGGTGTGAGATTGGTGTGAGATTTTATCCAATAGTTCACCTTTCTCTGCTGGTTACATGCTGGCCAAAATTCAATAGAATTGCTGCCCTCTAGACTTTTCCTTTGTATATTATTAAGTTAATTCAAATTATCTTGAATGATATAACATAAAAAGATATTTATGAGTGCTAAGAGAATAGTAATAATAAAAATATAATATCCTATAATAAATATTCACGTATACTAAATAATACTAATTAATGCTAATTATATTCTAGTATCTCCTCAAAACTCCCATTGCACTTTCTCTTTCATGTTGGTAAGTTGTTAAATCAGTATGGTGAGATGAAGATATCTTAAACTTGGAGGGTCCATCATTATGGTAACTGGTGTCTGGTAAGCAAAAGAGAGCTATAATTGGAGGCCATCAATCATTTGGTGGAAAATGTGTTTGATTATTAAAGTCCATATCAATGTCAAAAGAGCATTTAGTTGATGGCTTTAGATAGAAAAGAATATTCGGGCACAATAATAAGTAGATAATTTTAATAAAAAAATAAAAAAATAAATAATTTTTTTCAAACAAATGAGTGAAATATATATTATCATATAAAACAAAATACATAATTGAGAGATGGACAGAGTTGGAAGACAAAGCCCGTGGCAAAAACGAGATTACTAAACCTAACCCACTTTATTATTTGGATTTGGAACCTATCCCATTTAATCCGTGGACTTGGACGGATTGTCCTAGCGAGCCAATATCATTGTTACATTTTTTGTTTATGCCAAAAACCTCTTTTCTTGAATAAAAAAAGCATTCGTATTATAAATTCGTAAACCAAACAGAATTTCTAACCTTTAATAGTGGAGGTTTAGTGACTTATGATAATAAAAAAAAATCCTCCTCCAAATACATTTTTCTTATGAATTTTATTCACTTATTATATCCAAAGTTTTATCTAAAATTAAAATTTAAAAATTTAATCTAATATTATCTTTTGAAAAAAAAGATGGCTACTACCTACTTTAAATTCAAATCAAAACAATAATTTAAATCTAATCTAGAAACAAATTTTAATAACAAAATCTTTAACTTTCTAGAAGGAATTAATGATAACTAATCTCCTAAATCTTGAATCTTTAGATAAGATTAATAAAGCTTCTTATGATTTGTATAACTGAATTCGGCTTTAACAAATGTTGCATCCAGAGAGTTGAGGTTTAGGAACACTGGGCGTACTTCTCTAAATTTGGGCATTGGCCCAATTTGGCCTTCCAGGTGATGTGGCCGCCAGGCTTGGAAAGTGACTATCGGACGTGTGTGCCAAGATGAGGAAGGCCGCGGGCATCCATGCTGGCTGCCGGGATTGTGTGTGTGAGTGCCAGGCATCCATGTTGAAGGCTGGGTGTCCAGATTTTGATGCTGTGGGCCTTGGTTGGGCATTTCTTGTACCGTTTTTATGTTTTTTTGTTAAAAAGGCTTTAGTTTTTAATTATTTTGGGATAAAAATATTTGAAAATACAATAATGCTATTACAACTCCAAATACTTGATTAGTTTTAAAATTTCACTAGAAAATATAAAAAATTTGATTAAAATTTAATAACACAAATGAAAAAAAACTAAAAAATACTAAAAATGCCTAGACATCATTGGCTGAACTAAAATGGTATGTAGTTTATAAAAAAATATTTAACTGCACAAACAAAACATTACTAGCCTATCAACCCACTAACATGCCAAGAAGTAGGAAAAAGTGGTGTTTTACTTTTGAGGTTTTTTTTTTTTGACAGGAAATTTTGAGTTTATATTACAATCATGATATAATCTTTTTTTTTCTCAAGCAAGATAGGATTTATAACAGTTTTGACAAGACAACATTAGTAGAATCATATGGATCAAATTCGATAGGTTAATACGCAAGGTTGCGAGAATCGAATCGGTCAATAAACCAGTAGGATAACTGATTCAATGGTTCAAAAGTTTAATCGGAATTCAACCGATTTAATTAAATATATAATAAAAATATAAAAAATTTAATATATAATTTTAAATATTTGAATTTAATAATTTTACAATTTTTCATAATTTATGATTAAAAATTCACAAATAATCAACAATATATATATATATATATATATATATATATATATATATATATATATATAGCAAAAACAAAAATTTCAGCATAAACACAATGCAGCATAGTCAAACCATAAGCATCTCAAAATCAGGAAAATTTTAGCAATTCAGCACAATGCAATGAAGCATGCACCATAGGACCATCAACAATTTAGAATCAGACAATCGCAATCACAGTCACCAATCCAAAATCAGAACAAATCCGCATAAACAACTCAATGTAGAATTGTGGCAATGTTTCTATTTTGAATCAATAACAGCAAAACATCAATTCACCAAAATAACAAGTACAACAGATTGGATTCAAAAATCAATCTCAGCAAAATTAATAAATTAAACAATTGAATTTATAACTCATCAACGACAGAATTTATCAAATTTCAGAATCATCAATAATATCTCAAAACTCAGAGAAGCAGAGAAGCAGAAACGTAAAAGAGACATGGAGATAAACTGCGAGACATCACACCTAAAAGAGAAGCAGAGAAGCAGAAACGACGTCGACGAGGAACGGAGAAGCAGAAACGATGAGGAGGGGAGAAGCAAAAACGACGTAGGGGAGGAAGGGAGAAGCAGTGATGACCCACGGCGAGGAGCAGAGAAGCGGTGATGACGACCCACGGTGAGGAGTAGAGAAGCGGCGACCACAACCCACGACGAGGAGTAGCGAAGCAGCGACAGAGAGACAAAGAGCGCGACAGAGAGAAGGGTTCAGCGATGACAAACAATGCGGGGCTCTGGGGGCTGTGGTGGCTACGGGCTGAGTGAATATGGGTGGCTAGGGTTCTTCCTCTTCTTTCAATCTCAAGCTTTCTTCAGTTTGAGAGAGGAGACGCCGAGAAGGGTGAGAGTGGGAGTGGGTTGGGGGTCCTGAGGTCTTGGGTAGCCATTTAGGGTTTTTTTAAAATAAAGTATAAAACGGCACCATTTGGATGGAGTACTGATAAAACACTATTTTATGATTTATCTTGTGCTCAATTGAGTGATTTTTATCAATTCTTTACACACTTATTCATATAATTTGCATGAGTTTACATTTTTCCTTCCTGATTTTGTACTATGATTGAAACCATGCTTCTTTGGCCTTATATTTGCTAATATTAATCCTCTCTTATTACCATTCGATGCCGTGATATATGTGTTAAGTGATTTCAGGGATTACAGGGCAGGAATGACTCAGAGGATGGAAAGGAAGCATGCAAAAGTGGAAGAAATACAAGAAACTGAAGGAATTGCCAAAGCTGTTAGCCTGACCTCTTCGCACTCAAATGGTCATAAATTGAGCTACAGAGGTCCAAATGATGCGGTTCTAGTTGCATTGGAAAGCTAACGTCCGGGACTTCGATTTGATATATAATTTGCTATAGTGTCCGTACAGCTAGGTGACGGGAACGCGTACTCCACACGGACGTGTTGCAGTGACGAAAATAAGCGTGTTTGATTTCATAACCAGCGAATTCTGTGCTGTTTTTGACCAAGTTATCGGCCCAAAAAACACATATTAGAGGCTATAAAGTGGGGGAATGCGTCCATTCAAAAGGAAACAATTCATACACAACATTAAAATTCATAATTTTAGGATTAGATGTAGTTTTTAGAGAGAGAGGCTCTCTTCTCTCTCTTAGGATCTAGGATTAGGATTAGGATTTCTTATTATTTCAACTTCCAATTTCTTCTGAGTTCCAAGTTCAATGTTCCTTTACTCAATTCTCTTATACTCTTTATGTTAGATTTGATTCTCTATTTAAATGCAATTTGAGATATTTCATATTTATGATTGCTTTCTTCAATTTATGTTATGATATGGTGTAATGGCATTCGTGTTAATAGAGTAGGTTTCCAACTTGGCTTTGAAATTGATTAATATTAGGAGACCCTTGAGTTGGAATACTCAAGAGTTCAATTGTAATTGGTTCGTTGTTGGTTGGCTTGTTAGTAACTAACTCTAATTCTTCCCAAGGGAAGGATTAGGACTTGTAAATAGAAGTTGACTTTTAACTTGACTTTCCTTCATTCATTGAGGGTTAACTAAGTAGAAACAACTACTAATTATTAATTGATCTTGAGAAAATTCCAACAAGGATAGAACTTCCGATTAATCTTCTCCTACTCAAGGCTTTTTATCGTTATTATTTTATGTTCTCTACAATTCACTCTTCTTATTTCTTAATCCAAAACCCCAATTTACACAAACTCATAACCAATAATAAGAACACCTCCCTGCAATTCCTTGAGAAGACGACCCGAGGTTTAAATACTTCGATTATCAATTTATTTAGGAGTTTGTTACTTGTGACAACCAAACATTTGTACAAAAGGATTTTCTGTTGGTTTAGAAGCTGTACTTACAACGCGATTATATATTTTTATATTTCTTTACCGATAGAGAAATCCGATCGTCAAAATGGTGCCGTTGCCGGGGAATTGCAAACGTGTGCCTTATTATTGGTTATTGTAAATATTTGCTTTTTAATTGATTTTTTTCAAAAATTACAAAAAAATAATAATTTCAGATTTTTATTTTAAAATTTTTATCTTATCTTATCTTATTTCAAAAATCAAATTTCAAATTTCAAACTTTTTAAAAAAAATCATATCTTTTTCAAAATCTTATCTTATCTTATTTCAAAATCTTATCTTATCTTATCTTATCTTATTGTAAATATTTTCTTTTTATTAGTTTTTGTTTTTATTTTCTCCTACTACTATGAACTCTCACCCCTTTGGCCATGAGTCTGGTTATAATTATGTTGCAGGAAGAAGAGATTACAATGAGAACATGCATCAAGGATGGAACAATCAAAGATAGGAGGAGCCAAAAGGATTTGATCAACCCTCATGGCAACAACCACCTCCAATGGACTATCAACAACCATTCTGTGATGCATATCAAGGCAATGGCTATGGTGAGCACTCTTTTGATTATCAACAACCACCACCATATGCCTATGAACCCCCTCCTTAACATGACTTTGGACCACCATACTCACAAGCCCCTTTCCACCATTCACCTCCATATGACCCTCATCCGTATCCACCATACCAACCACCTTATGAGCCAAATGAACCATACATAGAACCACCCCCATTCCAACACAATTACTCTCATGAACCACCACCTCAATATACACCATCTCCTTATCATTATCAAGATGAACCACCTTCCTACCATGAACCCTTTCTCCAAAATAATGAACCCTCCTATCCACCCTAAACCTCCATGGAGAACACACTTACCTCTCTCATTGGTCTCACCTCTAAACTCCAAAATCTTATATCCCGCATGGACCAACACTCTACCTCCAATATTCAACCCTCAAGCTCTAGTGCACTTCCTTTTCAACCACATAATGATCCACCCATCCCATCACCACCCTCCATGGAAGAGCACCCACATCCATCAATCCAAGAGCAACATGATCCCAATGATGCTATTGACATGGAACAAGAGAGAAGGGATCATCTTCGTGAATCCATACTTCATAAGGAGCTAGAGAAGGCACTAAGGGTAAAGGTAGAAGAGACCTTTGCAGATAAAGGAGTAGTTGAAGGGAGTTGTCATAAAAAAGAAATCATCAAGGAGGAGTACAATTTTATACTTAAACAATTGGACAAAGCAGCAATTATTGAAAAGGAAAAAGTGGTTGCAGACTTAGGAGATGCTGAACCTCCATGGGAAGGTCAAGTCATAGAGCCTCCTTCCAAGGTGTTTGATGTTGATGTTGAGGAAGGTGTACAACCTCCAAGGCATATCATGGTTGAAGACTTGGAAGAGGTTGATCAAGAGACGGAGACTAAAGAAGCAGAAGCACAGCCTCCCATGCCCTTGGTAAGCAATGAAGAAGAGATTAAATTGGAAGAAAGCTACCAAGAGGAAGAGGTTGATATTAAAGAAGCTTGCAAAGAGGTAGAAGTTGTCAGAGAAGAGCACAAGGGAGTGGAGCTTGCAAATTCATTAGAAATACCTCTCCCAAGGCCATTACCATCCAACACAATGTTCAAGTGGGTAAAATTCCTATCCTTATCCTTTACTTTCCCACTTGAATATAGGCTACTGGAGACAGATGGTCAACTTAGAGCTCTTTGTGGCATTAAGAGTGAGAGGAAGATGGTTAGTGGTTGGAGTTATCAGGCAAGGTTCATTCAGGTTCCGCATTTCGCACTGGAGTACAAGTGTTGGTGCAGAGCTCAATTGAATGGGTCTAGGATGTTGTTTGGCCGCTTCAGTGAGAATTCAAATTGATTGCCACCTGGCTGGAACAATGATGATCAACTTGAAGACGGGTGTAGAAACAAGATTTGAGATCCGGAAATATATGAGGATCAATTTTGGGAGCTCAAAGCTTGTGAAGAACTCCATCAAAGCTTGAGGAATTTACTTGGTATTGATAGAGCTTATTGGAAGTCCAAGCATTGGTGGAAGTTTCAAGATGAGTTCAAGCACAACCCACCATGACAAAGAGCTCGCCAAATGTCCAACTTAAGGACTATAACTAAAAGTGCTAGGTGGGAGACAACCCACCATGGTATGATCGTCCCTTTTTCAGTTTTAATTCTAGTCTGTTTTGTTTGTTTTTGAGTTTTGATTGGACCTGGAATCATGCATAACATTCATATTAGCATTGCATTCTGCATACTGCATTATTATTAAAAAAATCGCACGCGATACGACCGCGTCGCCGACGCGTCCGCGTCATATGTGCGTTGGGAAGAAAACAAAATTGAATAGAGAGTCACGCGAAAGCGTGGCTGGAGGCGTGCCTTTGGCACAATTTGATCCACGTGACCGCGTCGTTGACGCGTCCGCGTCATGTGGAAAAAAAGCCTCCCACACGTCCGCGTCACCCACGCGAACGCGTGACCTAAAAATCGACGTAAAAAAGGGTGTATGACAGCAAGTTGTGATGGAGTGGGGCTGAAACCATGCTAGGAGCACAAGCCCTACCACACGAACGCGTGCCCTACGCGTTCGCGTTATTTTTCAAAATAGGCCATCCACGCGATTGTGTCACCCACGTGACCGCGTCACCCTAGATTTTGGCAAAATGAGTTTGAAACAGAAAGTTGCGCGAACGCGAGGCTGCCCTCGCGCCACCAACACAAATCACGTCACACGAACGCGTGCCCTACGCGTCCCGTCACTTCAAAAACGCGCTAACCACGCGAACACGTGCTCCACGCGTCTGCGTCACAAGCGGCGCACAGCTTATCCAAGATCAGCCAAATATCTTATCTTTTCTTCCCCTTCTTATTTCTTTCTTCCTCCTTTCTTACTTTCTTTTTCTTTTTCTATTGGTGTTAAAATTCTCTTCTTCAACTATTGCATCTTTTCTTGAATTATTCTGGTACTTCATGACTTGTTTTATTCTGATTGGGTATATTATTATTCATAAGTCAATGCTAATTTTTATAATACTGATATCCCTTTTGTATTGATACGCACTTACACTATCTTGCATTACCCACACTCTCTTCCCCATTGTTGCAACTTTTGCACTATTGACATGCCATTTGCTTCCACTATTTTCTCGCTTGCATGTTGTAGCTACCATGTAATTGAGACCTTTATTATTTGGCATTAACACACATTTTTTATTTATGTTCTTATCTTTATTTCTGGGTTACTTTCCTTCTTTTCCTCTTCTTTCAGGATGGCCACCGAGGAAGGAAAAGGGAAAGCTTCTAACTGGGGAGACAAACAAGTCAATTTGCACAATCTATAGAAAAAGGCATCAGTTGGAGCAGCCCGTCCACTTGTACATCTTAGCATGCACCGAGGACGGTGTAATCTTTAAGTGTGGGGAGGTCGATACCGATCTCTATAGGTTAGTTATTCTCTTCTCAAACACCAATGTCTTATTTTCTTTATTAGTTCATTGTTGCATTGCATAATAGATTGCATGTGTAGTTGATTGTTTGCATTTAAATACTACTTGGTTGAAAAATAATAAGTTTCTTTTTAAGACCCTATTTTTGAATAATTTTACTAATTTAAATTAAAAACTAAAATTTTTCATGTGTTAAATTTGTTTGAAGTTGTATTTGGAACATGGTTTTTTGAGCCAAATAACACATAACCTGTGAGATTTTAAGCTTATTTATATGGTTACATTATTTAACCATAAATTTTTATTCTTGTGTGTTTTCTTCTCTATAATTGCAATCTTTGCTTTGTTCCATTCTATATGTCCATTATTTAGTGTATTTACATGCTTGCATATGATTGAGGCCATTACTTATTTTTGCTTACTTATCCCAAATAAGCTTACCCTTTTATGTCACCCTTGTTAGCCACTTTGAGCTTTTTAATCCCCTTCTGTTCTATAACCACATCACTAGCCTTAAGCAGAAAAACAAATTAATTATCTCAGATTGAATCTTTGGTTAGCTTAAGATAGAGATTGTACATCAACTAAGTGTGGGAAAACTGTGGGAACATGGGTCAATAAGGGAATGTATCATGTTTCTAATTTATTTGAATATTAAAAATTTGGGAACCTACTCATGAAAAAACCAAAATAGAAAAATAATGAAAAATCCATGTGCATTGATAAGTTATGATTATTTTTCTATTAAAAGAAAAAAAAGGAGAAAAATCCAAAAATATTCAATAAATAAGTAAATAAATAAGGGGACAAAAATACTCCAATGTTAAGCTTTAATAGAAAGATCAATGCACATGTGATAAAGAAATATAAAAAATTTGGTACATGAGTATGTGATACAAAAGTGGGAATTATGGGTAGCTAGGCATGATTTTAGAAGTTATATAGAATGTATGTATGTTAGGTGATAGCTCAGGTTACTCAAAGATTCAATTTATAGCTCACTTAGCCATACATATATCCTCACCCTTGCCTTGGCCTCATTACAACCTTGAAAAGACCTCATGATGTGTACATTGGTACATTAAATATTTGTCGATTGGTTAGATGAAGAACAAAGTTTAGAAAGCATGACTAGAGAAGAGTAGAGTGGATTACCCTAGACACTTGAGAAAGCAGAGTGATATACACTACCAGTGAGGGTTCAATGCTTGATTCTATGTTCCCTGCTTTCATGAGCTATCTTCTTACAAGTTTAATTGTCTTTTATTGTATAATTTGAATTAGTGGAATTTGATTCATATTTGTCTTGGTGAACTTATTTACTTTTAACTAAGTAGGTAGAAATATTTTGCATGTAGTTGCATTCACATAGATAGGTTGCATTGCATACTCTCTATCATTCCTCTTCACTCATTTATAGCTTCTCTTGAGCTTAGCATGAGGACATGCTAATGTTTAAGTGTGGGGAGGTTGATAAACCACTATTTTATAGTTTATCTTGTGCTTAATTAAGTAGTTTTTATCAATTCTTTACATACTTATTCATATAATTTGCATGAGTTTACATTTTTCCTTCCTGATTTTGTGCTATGATTGAAACCATGCTTCTTTGGCCTTATATTTGCTAATATTAATCCTCTCTTATTACTATTCGATGTCGTGATATGTGTGTTAAGTGATTTCAGGGATTACAGGGCAGGAATGGCTAAGAGGATGGAAAGGAAGCATGCAAAAGTGGAAGAAATACAAGAAACTGAAGGAATTGCCAAAAATTGTCAGCCTGACCTCTTCGCACTCAAACATTCATAACTTGAGCTACAGAGGTCCAAATGATGCGGTTCCAGTTGCATTAAAAAGCTAACGTCTGGGGCTTCGATTTGATATATAATTTACTATAGTGGCCGTACAGATAGGCAACACGAACACGTGCTCCACACTGACGCGTGGCAGTGACGAAAATCAGCGTGTTTGATTTCATAACCAGCGAATTCTGGGCTATTTTTGACCCAGTTCTCGGCCCAAAAAACACATATTAGAGGCTATAAAGTGGGAAAATACATCTATTCAGAAGGAAACAATTCATACACAACATTAAAATTCATAATTTTAGGATTAGATGTAGTTTTTAGAGAGAGAGGCTCTTTCCTCTCTCTTATGATCTCGGATTAGGATTAGGATTTCTTATTATTTCAACTTCCAATTTCTTCTGAGTTCCAGGTTCAATGTTTCTTTACTCAATTCTCTTATACTCTTCATGTTAGATTTGATTCTCTATTTAAATGCAATTTGAGATATTTCATATTTATGATTGCTTTCTTCAATTTATGTTATGATATGGTGTAATGGCATTCATGTTAATAGAGTAGGTTTCCAACTTGGCTTTGGAATTGATTAATATTAGGAGACCCTTGAGTTGGGATACTCAAGAGTTCAATTGTAATTGGTTCGTTGTTGGTTGGCTTGTTAGTAACTAACTCTAATTCTTCCCAAGGGATGGATTAGGACTTGTGAATAGAAGTTGACTTTTAACTTGACTTTCCTTCATTCGTTGAGGGTTAACTAAGTAGAAACAACTACTAATTATTAATTGATCTTGAGAAAATTCTAACAAGGATAGAACTTCCGATTAATCTTCTCCTAGTCAAGGCTTTTTATCGTTATTATTTTATTTTCTATGCAATTCACTCTTCTTATTTCTTAATCCAAAACTCCAATTTACACAAACTTATAACCAATAATAAGAACATCTCCCTGCAATTCCTTGAGAAGACGACCCGAGGTTTAAATACTTTGGTTATCAATTTATTTAGGAGTTTGTTACTTGTGACAAACAAACGTTTGTACGAAAGGATTTTCTGTTGGTTTAGAAGCTGTACTTATAACACAATTATATATTTTTGTATTTCTTACCGATAGAGAAATCCGATCATCAAGTACCTGAACCAGAAATCTTTTAAAAGACCGGCCGATTCTGGCAGTTCACCGATTAACTGCTGATTCGACCGGTTCTTTGACCGATTTTTTGTTAAGCGGTTTATGAAGCTAACTGAATCGGTCTGATGACTGGTTCCTGGTTAACCCGATTGAAATGACCAATCTGGTTCAGTTTTTATAACTATGTTCAAGCATTTTAAATGGGAGATTTTTTTTTGCTGATGCACGTGTACTAGTAGGTTAGTGGCAAATATATTTGTGTTTCACATGTACTACTTACTTTAGTGGTACAACGATGTAGCAGGTATGGTAAAGTTGGTTGTTAAGAATTTATGGTGTAGTGATTGGAACAATTCCTGAAATATCTTTGGTTACATAGTAAAATCACAAAAATGGCACTGAACATAGAGTCATTGTGTCCTACAGTGTTGAAGTTAATACAAAGCCAACGTGAGCATGCCATTAAAGGTTTGTTTGTGAAGCGGCACAAACGACCCATAATTGATGAGTCATAGTAAATGGAATTGGATGGCTGAATAGTAATAGGACTATGGTGGAGTTTTTCTTTTCGTTGGTTATAAAAAATGCGTTTTCTGAGAATTAGAATGCTGTATGGAGAATGATGAGCGGATAATTTGTACGCTTTTTGGCATTGTTTTTAGTATGTTTTTAGTATGTTTTAGTTAGTTTTTAGTATGTTTTTATTAGTTTTTAGTTAAAATTCACTTTTCTGGACTTTACTATGAGTTTGTGTGTTTTTCTGTGATTTCAGGTATTTTCTGGCTGAAATTGAGGGACCTGAGCAAAAATCTGATTCAGAGACTGAAAAGGACTGCAGATGCTGTTGGATTCTGACCTCCCTGCACTCGAAGTGGATTTTCTGGAGCTACATAAGCCCAATTGGCGCGCTCTCAACGGCGTTGGAAAGTAGACATCCTGGGCTTTCCAGCAATGTATAATAGTCCATACTTTTCCCAAGATTTAATGGCCCAAACTGGCGTCCCAAATCAGCTCAAGAATGCCCAGTGTTAAACGCCGGAACTGGCACAAGAATGGGAGTTAAACGCCCAAACTAGCACAAAAGCTGGCGTTTAACTCCAAGAAGAGTCTCTACACGAAAATGTTTCAATGCTCAGCCCAAGCACACACCAAGTGGGCCCGGAAGTGGATTTTTATGTCATTTACTCATCTTTGTAAACCTTAGGCTACTAGTTCTCTATAAGTAGGACCTTTTGCTATTGTATTTTTCATCTTTTGATCACTTTAGATCTCTAGATCATCTTTTGATCATGTTTTTATGATTGAACCCTCTTTAGGAGGCTAGCCATTCGGCCATGCCTAGACCTTGTTCTTATGTATTTTCAATGGTGGAGTTTCTACACACCATAGATTAAGGTGTGGAGCTCTGCTGTAGCTCGAGTATTAATGCAATTACTATTGTTCTTCTATTCAATTCAGCTTGTTCTTGTTCCAAGATATCACTTATTCTTCAACTTGATGAATGTGATGATCCGTGACACTCATCATCATTCTCCCCTATGAATGTGTGACTGTCAATCACCTCCGTTCTACCTTAGATTGGGTGGATATCTCTTGGATTCTTTAATCGGAATATTCGTGGTATAAGCTAGAATTGATGGCGGCATTCAAGAGAATCCGGAAGGTCTAAACCTTGTCTGTGGTATTCTGAGTAGGATTCAATGATTGAATGACTGTGACGAGCTTCAAACTCCTGAAGGCTGGGCGTTAGTGACAGACGCAAAAGAATCAATGGATTCTACTCCAACCTGATTGAGGACTGACAGATGAATAGCCGTGCCGTGACAGGGTGCGTTGAACATTTTCACTGAGAGGACGGGATTGTAGCCACTGACAACGGTGATGCCCAACATACAGCTTGAATGCCCATCTGTTTTTGGATTCATTACCGGGGATTATTTGAGTTGTGAAAAGTAGTGATCACAATTTCGTGCACCAAGTTTTTGGCGCCGTTGCCGGGGATTGTTTTGAGTATGGACAACTGACGGTTCATCTTGTTGCTTAGATTAGGTATTTATCTTCAGAGTTCTTGAGAATGAATTCTAGTGTTTCAAGGTGATGTTCTTATCATCACCAAAGCTGATTGATTCTCATCAATTTAGCTCTCGAATGCAATGTCCTGCTGAAGCTTGGCTATCCATGTCTAATTCCTTTAGACTAAAGCTTTAGACTAACATTGCATGATTCCTGGAATTCTCATTAAGAATTTTGATACCTTTATTTTCTTTTCCACTTAATTTTCGAAAAAACCAAAAAAAAATTACAAAATCATAAAAAACCAAAAATATTTTATGTTTCTTGTTGAGTCTAGTGTCTCATTTTAAGTTTGGTGTCTTGCATGCAATGTTTATTTGATCTTGGTTCTGTTTTCAAGTCAATAATACAGGGAACTGAAGATTCAGTACATGCAGCAGAGGAATTATACAGAAAAAGCTGGGCGTTCAAAACGCCCAGTGAAGAAGGAAAAACTGGCGTTTAAACGCCAGCCAGGGTGCCTGGCTGGGCGTTTAACGCCCAAAAGGGTAGAGCTTTGGGCGTTAAACGCCAGAATGTGCACCATTCTGGGCGTTTAACGCCAGGATGGCACAAGAGGGAAGATTTTGTTTTTAATGCAATTTTTTTCAAGTTTTCAAAGTTTTTCAAAATCAAATCTTTTTCAAATCATATCTTTTCAATCAAATCTTTTTCAAAATCAATTTCTTTCCTTTTTCAAAGATACTTGCTAACAATTAATGATTTGATTGAACATTTCAAGTATGTTGCCTTTTCTGTTGAGAAATGTTTAATGTTTGAATCATATCTTTTCTTGTTAGGCAAGTCATTATTTTTTTTAAAAATCAAATCTTTTTTTAAATTGTTTTTCAAATCATATCTTCTCAATCACATCTTTTTAAAACCGTAACTTTTAAATCACATCTTTTTCAAAAAAGTTTTCAATCATATCTTCTTCAAAATCTTTTTCAAAAGGTTTTTTAAAATCTTTTACTTAATTTTCGAAAAATCTCTTCCCCTCTTCTCACATCCTTCTATTTATGGAGTACCACTCCTCCTCAATGCACAATTCGAACTCTATCTCACTAAGTTCGAATTCTTCTACCTCTTCCTTCTATTTTTCTGTCCCTCTGACACCTCAAGGAATCTCTATACTGTGACATAGAGGATTCCATATTTTTTTGTTCTCTTCTCTTTCATATGAGCAGGAGCAAGGACAAAAGCATTCTTATTGAGGCTGACCCTGAACCTGAAAGGACCTTGAAGCGAAAGCTAAGAGAAGCTAAGGCACAACTCTCTGTAGAGGACCTAACAGAAATCTTCAAAGAAGAAGAACCCATGGCAGCCGAAAACAACAACAATGCCAACAATGCAAGGAGGGTGCTGGGTGACTTTACTGCACCTACTACCGACTTCTACGGGAGAAGCATCTCTATCCCTGCCATTGGAGCAAACAACTTTGAGCTTAAGCCTCAATTAGTTTCTCTAATGCAACAGAATTGCAAGTTCCATGGACTTCCATTGGAAGATCCTCATCAGTTTTTAGCTGAATTCTTGCAAATCTGTGACACTGTCAAGACTAATGGGGTTGACCCTGAGGTCTACAGACTTATGCTATTCCCTTTTGCTGTCAGAGACAGAGCTAGAATATGGTTGGACTTACAACCTAAAGACAGCCTGAACTCTTGGGAAAAGCTAGTCAATGCCTTCTTGGCAAAGTTCTTTTCACCTCAAAAATTGAGTAAGCTTAGAGTGGAAGTCCAAACCTTCAGACAGAAGGAAGGTGAATCCCTCTATGAAGCTTGGGAAAGATACAAACAATTGATCAGAAAGCGTCCCTCTGACATGCTTTCTGAATGGAGCATCATAGATATTTTCTATGATGGTCTGTCTGAACTGTCCAAGATGTCTTTGGATAGCTCTGCTGGAGGATCTCTTCATCTGAAGAAGACGCCTACAGAAGCTCAAGAACTAATTGAAATGGTTGTAAATAACCAATTCATGTACACTTCTGAAAGGAATCCTGTGAACAATGGGACAAATCAGAAGAAAGGAGTTCTTGAGATTGATACTCTGAATGCCATATTGGCTCAGAATAAAATATTGACTCAGCAAGTCAATTTGATTTCTCAAAGTCTGTCTGAAATGCAAGCTGCACCAGGCAGTACTAAGGATGCTTCATCTGAAGAAGAAGCTTATGATCCTGAGAACCCTTCAATAGAATAGGTGAATTACATGGGAGAACCCTATGGAAACACCTATAATTTTTTATGGAGAAATCATCCAAATTTCTCATGGAAGGATCAACAGAGACATCAACAAGGTTTCAACAACAATAATGGTGGAAGAAACAGGTTTAGCAATGGCAAGCCTTTTCCATCATCTTCTCAGCAACAGACAGAGAATTCTAAGCAGAGCCACTCTGACTTAGCAACCATGGTCTCTAATCTAATCAAAACCACTCAAAGTTTCATGACTGAAACAAGGTCCTCCATTAGGAACTTGGAGGCACAAGTGGGACAGCTGAGCAAGAAAATTACTGTACTCCCTCCTAGTACTCTTCCAAGTAATACAGAAGAGAATCCAAAAGGAGAATGCAAGGCCATTAACATGATCAACATGGCCGAACTTGGAGAGGAGGAAAAGGCAGTGAACGCCACTGAGAAAGACCTCAATGGGCATCCACTGGCCTCCAATGATTCCCTAATGAGGAACTATGGGAATCTGAGGCTCAAAATGAGACCATAGAGATTCTATTGGATTTACTTCTGCCATTCATGAGCTCTGATGAGTATTCTTCCTCTGAAGAGGATGAGTATGTCACTGAAGAGCAAGTTGCTAAATACCTTGGAGCAATCATGAAGCTAAATGACAAGTTATTTGGTAATGAGACTTGGGAGAACGAACCTCCTTTGCTCACCAAAGAACTAGATGACTTGTCAAGACAGAGATTACCTCAAAAGAGACAAGATCCTGGAAAGTTCTCAATACCTTGCGCCATAGGCACCATGACCTTCAAGAAGGCTCTGTGTGACTTAGGGTCAAGTGTAAACCTCATGCCTCTCTCTGTAATGGAGAAGCTAGGGATCTTTGAGGTACAAGCTGTAAGAATCTCACTAGAGATGGCAGAAACCTCAAGAAAACAAGCTTATGGACTTGTAGAGGATGTTTTGGTGAAAGTTAAAAACCATTACATCCCTGCTGATTTCATAGTCCTAGAGACTGGGAAGTGCATGGATGAATCCATCATCCTTGGCAGACCCTTCCTAGCCACAGCAAAGGCTGTGATTGATGTGGACAGAGGAGAACTGATCATTCAAGTGAATGAAGAATCCTTTGTGTTTAAGGCTCAAGGATATCCCTCTGTCACCATGGAGAGGAAGCATGAAGAGCTTCTCTCAAAACAGAGTCAAACAGAGCCCCCACAGTCAAACTCTAAATTTGGTGTTGGGAGGCCACAACCAAACTCTAAGTTTGGTGTTGAACCCCCACATTCAAACTCTAAGTTTGGTGTTGGGAGGTTCCAACATTGCTCTAAGCACTTGTGAGGCTCCATGAGAGCCCACTGTCAAGCTACTGACATTAAAGAAGCGCTTGTTGGGAGGCAACCCAATGTTATATTTTATCTATTTTCCTTTGTTATTTTATGTTTTCTGTAGGTTGATGATCATGAGAAGTCACAAAATCAATTGAAAAAGCAAAAACAAAATGAAAAATAGGAAGAAAAACAGCACACCCTGGAGGAAGAACCTACTGGCGTTTAAACGCCAGTAAGGCTAGCAGATGGGCGTTTAACGCCCAGTCTGGCACCATTCTGGGCGTTTAACGCCAGAAAGGGGCACCAGACTGGCGTTAAACGCCAGAAAAGGGCAAGCACTTGGCATTAAACGCCAGAAATGGGCACCAGCCCGGCGTTTAACGCCAGAATTGGCTCAAAACGCATTTTTGCATGCCATTTGGTGCAGGGATGACTTTTCCTTGACACCCCAGGATCTGTGGACCCCACAGGATCCCCACCAACCCCACCACCCTCTTTCTTCTTCACCCATTCACCAATCACCTCAATACCTCTTCCCCAAAAAACCTTTCACCTATCCAATCCCATCTTTCTCTTCACCACTCACATCCATCCTTCATAAAACCCTACCTACCTCACCATTCAAATTTAAACCACTTTCCCTCCCAAACCCACCCATAATGGCCGAACCCTACCCCTCCCCTCACCCCTATATAAACCCATCTTCACTCCTTCATTTTCCCACACCCTTAACACTACTTCTCCCCCCTTTGGCCGAAAAATAGGCCTCCTCCATTTTCTTCTTCTTCTACTCTATTCTTTCTTCTTTTGCTCGAGGACGAGCAAACCTTTTAAGTTTGGTGTGGTAAAAGCATTGCTTTTTGTTTTTCCATAACCATTTATGGCATCCAAGGCCGGAGAAACCTCTAGAAAGAGGAAAGGGAAGGCAAAAGCTTCCACCTCCGAGTCATGGGAGATGGAGAGATTCATCTCAAGGGTGCATCAAGACCACTTCTATGAAGTTGTGGCCTTGAAGAAGGTGATCCCCGAGGTCCCTTTCAAACTCAAAAAGAGTGAATATCCGGAGATCCGACATGAGATTCGAAGAAGAGGTTGGGAAGTTCTTACCAACCCCATTCAACAAGTCGGAATCTTAATGGTTCAAGAGTTCTATGCCAATGCATGGATCACCAAGAACCATGATCAAAGTGTGAACCCAGACCCAAAGAATTGGCTTACAATGGTTCGGGGGAAATACTTAGATTTTAGTCCGGAAAATGTGAGGTTGGCATTCAACTTGCCCATGATGCAAGGAGATGAACACCCTTACACTAGAAGGGTCAACTTTGATCAAAGGTTGGACCAAGTCCTCACTGACATTTGTGAAGAGGGCGCCCAATGGAAGAGAGATTCAAGAGGGAAGCCGGTTCAATTGAGAAGGCATGACCTCAAGCCCGTGGCTAGGGGATGGTTGGAGTTTATCCAACGCTCAATCATTCCCACTAGCAACCGGTCTGAAGTTACTCTAGACCGGGCCATCATGATTCATAGCATCATGATTGGAGAAGAAGTAGAAGTTCATGAGGTTATAGCCCAAGAACTCTATAAGGTGGCGGACAAGTCCTCTACCTTGGCAAGGTTAGCCTTTCCTCATCTCATTTGTCACCTCTGTTACTCAGTTGGAGTTGACATAGAAGGAGACATCCTCATTGATGAGGACAAGCCCATCACTAAGAAAAGGATGGAGCAAACAAGAGATCTCACTCACCATGAAATCCCTGAGATACCTCAAGGGATGCACTTTCCTCCACAAGACTATTGGGAGCAAATCAACACCTCCCTAGGAGAATTGAGTTCCAACATGGGACAACTAAGGGTGGAGCACCAAGAACATTCCATCCTCCTCCATGAAATTAGAGAAGATCAAAGAATCATGAGAGAGGAGCAACAAAGACAAGAAAGAGACATTGAGGAGCTCAAGCACTCCATAAGACCTTCAAGAGGAAGAACAAGCCGCCATCACTAAGGTGGACCCGTTCTTTAATCTCCTTGTTCTTTATTTTCTTGTTTTTCGAATTTTCATGCTTATGTTTATCCATGTTTGTGTCTTATGATCATGAGTATCTTAGTGTTTATGCCTTAAAGTTATGAATGTCCTATGAATCCATCACCTTTCTTAAAATGAAAAATGTTCTTAATTGAAAAAGAGAAGAATTGCATGAATTTCAGATTTTATAACAGATTAATTATATTGATGTGGTGGCAATACTTTTGTTTTCTGAATGTATGCTTAAACAGTGCATATATCTTTTGAATTTGTGGTTCATGAATGTTAAAGTTGTTGGCTCTTGAAAGAATGATGAAAAAGGAGACATGTTACTGAGGATCTGAAAAATCACAAAATTGATTCTTGAAGCAAGAAAAAGCAGTGAATAAAAAAAAAAAAAAGAGAAGGAGAAAAACGAAAAAAATAGAAGAGAAAAAGAAGTAAGCAGAAAAAGCCAATAGCCCTTTAAACCAAAAGGCAAGGGTAATAAAAAGGATCCAAGGCTTTGAGCATCAGTGGATAGGAGGGCCTACAGGAATAACATCCTGGCCTAAGCGGCTAAACCAAGCTGTCCCTAACCATGTGCTTGTGGCGTGAAGGTGTCAAGTGAAAACTTGAGACTGAGCGGTTAAAGTCGTGATCCAAGGTAAAAAGAGTGTGCTTAAGAACCCTGGACACCTCTAATTGGGGACTCTAGCAAAGCTGAGTCACAATCTGAAAAGGTTCACCCAATCATGTGTCTGTGGCATGTATGTATCCAGTGGTAATACTGGAAGACAGAGTGCTTTGGGCCACGGCCAAGACTCATAAAGTAGCTGTGTTCAAGAATCATCATACTTAACTAGGAGAATCAATAACACTATCTGGATTCTGAGTTCCTAAAGAAGCCAATCATTTTGAATTTCAAAGGATAAAGTGAGATGCCAAAACTATTCAGAGGCAAAAAGCTAAAAGCCCCGCTCATCTAATTAATACTGATCTTCATAGATGTTTTTGGAGTTCATTGCATATTCTCTTCTTTTTATCTTATTTGATTTTCAGTTGCTTGGGGACAAGCAACAATTTAAGTTTGGTGTTGTGATGAGCGGATAATTTGTACGCTTTTTGGCATTGTTTTTAGTATGTTTTTAGTATATTTAGTTGATTTTTTAGTATATTTTTATTAGTTTTTAGTTAAAATACACTTTTCTGGACTTTACTATGAGTTTGTGTGTTTTTCTGTGATTTCAGGTATTTTCTGGCTGAAATTGAGGGACCTGAGCAAAAATCTGATTCAGAGACTGAAAAGGACTGCAGATGCTGTTGGATTCTGACCTCCCTGCACTCGAAGTGCATTTTCTGGAGCTACAGAAGCCCAATTGGCGCACTCTCAACGGCGTTGGAAAGTAGACATCTTGGGCTTTCCAGCAATATATGATAGTCCATACTTTGCCCAAGATTTGATGGCCCAAACCGGCGTTCAAAGTCACCTTCAGAATTCCCAGCGTTAAACGCCGGAACTGGCACCAAAGTGGGAGTTAAACGCCCAAACTGGCACAAAAGCTGGCGTTTAACTCCAAGAAGAGTCTCTACACAAAAATGCTTCAATGCTCAGCCCAAGCACACACCAAGTGGGCCCGGAAGTGGATTTTTATGTCATTTACCCATCTTTGTAATTCTTAAGCTACTAGTTTCCTATAAATATGACCTTTTACTATTGTATTTTCATCTTTTGATCACTTTAGATCTCTAGATCATCTTTGGACATCTAGTTCTTAGATCGTTTGGGGGCTGGCCTCACGGCCATGCCTAGACCTTGTTCTTATGTATTTTCAACAGTGGAGTTTCTACACACCATAGATTAAGGTGTGGAGCTCTGCTGTACCTCGAGTATTAATGCAATTACTATTGTTCTTCTATTCAATTCAGCTTGTTCTTATTCCAAGATATTCATTCACACTCAAGAACTTGATGAATGTGATGATTATGTGACGCTCATCATCATTCTCACTCATGAACAAGTGATTGACAACCACTGTCGTTCTACAAGCAACAAGGCTCTAATGTTTATCTCTTGGATTCCTGATACACGATGCATGGTTGATCACCTGACAACCGAGCACTCGCCTGACAACCGAGGCAGCCATTCCGTGAGATCAGAGTCTTCGTGGTATAGGCTAGAACTGATGGCGGCATTCAAGAGAATCCGGAAGGTCTAACCTTGTCTGTGGTATTCTGAGTAGGATTCAATGATTGAATGACTGTGACGTGCTTCAAACTCTCGATTGTGTGGCGTTAGTGACAGACGCAAAAGAATCACTGGATTCTATTCCGACATGATCGAGAACCGACAGCTGGATAGCCGTGCCGTGACAGGGTGCGTTGAACATTTCCACTGAGAGGATGGGAGGTAGCCACTGACAACGATGAAACCCTTGCATAATGCTTGCCATGGAAAGGAGTAAGAAGGATTGGATGAAGATAGTAGGAAAGCAGAGAGACGGAAGGGACAAAGCATCTCCATTCGCTTATCTGAAATTCTCACCAATGGAATACATAAGTATCTCTATCCTTATCTTTATGTTTTATTCATATATCATCCATAACCATTTGAGTCTGCCTGACTGAGATTTACAAGGTGACCATAGCTTGCTTCATACCAACAATCTCCGTGGGATCGACCCTTACTCGCGTAAGGTTTATTACTTGGACGACCCAGTGCACTTGCTGGTTAGTTGTGCGAAGTTGTGTTTATGCCATGGTATTGAGCACCAAGTCTTTGGGGCCATTACTAGGGATTATTTGAGTTGTGAAAAGAAGTGATCACAATTTCGTGCACCAAGGACAAGCAACAATTTAAGTTTGGTGTTGTGATGAGCGGATAATTTGTACGCTTTTTGGCATTGTTTTTAGTATGTTTTTAGTATGTTTTAGTTAGTTTTTAGTATGTTTTTATTTGTTTTTAGTTAAAATTCACTTTTTCTGGACTTTACTATGAGTTTGTGTGTTTTTTTGTGATTTCAGGTATTTTCTGGCTGAAATTGAGGGACCTGAGCGAAAATCTGATTCAGAGACTGAAAAGGACTGCAGATGTTGTTGGATTCTGACCTCCCTGCACTCGAAGTGACTTTTCTGGAGCTACAGAAGTCCAATTGGCGCGCTCTCAACGGCGTTGGAAAGTAGACATCCTGGGCTTTCCAACAATGTATAATAGTCCATACTTTGCCCAAGATTTGATGGCCCAAACTGGCGTCCCAAATCATCTCAAGAATGCCCAGCGTTAAACGCCGGAACTGGCACAAGAATGGGAGTTAAACGCCCAAACTGGCACAAAAGCTGGCGTTTAACTCCAAGAAGAGTCTCTACACGAAAATGCTTCAATGCTCAGCCCAAGCACACACCAAGTGGGCCCGAAAGTGGATTTTTATGTCATTTACTCATCTTTGTAAACCTTAGGCTACTAGTTCTCTATAAGTAGGACCTTTTGCTATTGTATTTTTCATCTTTTGATCACTTTAGATCTCTAGATCATCTTTTGATCATGTTTTTATGATTGAACCCTCTTTGGGAGGCTGGCCATTCGGCCATGCCTAGACCTTGTTCTTATGTATTTTCAACGGTGGAGTTTCTACACACCATAGATTAAGGTGTGGAGCTCTGCTGTACCTCGAGTATTAATGTAATTACTATTGTTCTTCTATTCAATTCAGCTTGTTCTTGTTCCAAGATATCACTTGTTCTTCAACTTGATGAATGTGATGATCCGTGACACTCATCATCATTCTCCCCTATGAACGTGTGACTGTCAATCACCTCCGTTCTACCTTAGATTGGGTGGATATCTCTTGGATTCTTTAATCGGAATCTTCGTGGTATAAGCTAGAATTGATGGCGGCATTCAAGAGAATCCGGAAGGTCTAAACCTTGTCTGTGGTATTCTGAGTAAGATTCAATGATTGAATGACTGTGACGAGCTTCAAACTCCTGAAGGCTGGGCGTTAGTGACAGGCACAAAAGAATCAATGGATTCTACTCCAACCTGATTGAGGACAGACACAAAAGAATCAATGGATTCTACTCCAACCTGATTGAGGACCGACAGATGAATAGCCGTGCTGTGACAGGGTGCGTTGAAAATTTTCACTGAGAGGACGGGATTGTAGCCACTGACAACGGTGATGCCCAACATACAGCTTGCCATGGAAAGGAGTAAGAAGGATTGGATGAAGACAGTAGGAAAGCAGAGAGACGGAAGGGACAAAGCATCTCCATTCGCTTATCTGAAGTTCTCACCAATGAATTACATAAGTATCTCTATCTTTATCTTTATGTTTTATTCATATATCATCCATAACCATTTGAGTCTGCCTGACTAAGATTTACAAGGTGACCATAGCTTGCTTCATACCAACAATCTCCGTGGGATCGACCCTTACTCGCGTAAGGTTTATTACTTGGACGACCCAGTGCACTTGCTGGTTAGTTGTGCGAAGTTGTGTTTATGCCATGGTATTGAACACCAAGTTTTTGGATTCATTACCGGGGATTATTTGAGTTGTGAAAAGTATTGATCACAATTTCGTGCACCAGAGAAAATAACCAAAAAATAAAGTTATCTCCCTATAAAAAGAAAGTAATATACATCTGAAATACTAATATTTTTTTATAGGGAGGAATAGGGTATCGAAGAAGGTATTCGATTTGGGGAGAAATTGACACCTGCTTGAATAGTTATGTGGGTGGGGAATTTTTTTTGTAAGTAAGAAATGACGAGAAATTAAATCTTGTGATTTAATATTGCCTAATTCAATTTATGGGGACGATGAATGGTGCCGTTGGTTAGTACTTGTTTATGTAGTGGTGGGAAGTAGATGCTTCGATCGCGGCTGACGAGAAAGGATTGGGCAATTGAACATAAAGACTGGATCTCGGCCTGGACAAATAATTTTGCATGCGTTCTAACTGGTCAACGTGTTGAGAGCTATGAACCATCCAATCAGTACATAGACTAGTACATTTCCACATTTGGTGATCACCTATGGCTCTCCGATCATGTGGGGCAGCTACCCCCACACCAACAGCAACAACAACAACAAAAATAACAACAACCACCATTACCACCACATCAATAGCCACAACAACAACGTGTGTGTCGTATACTTGTACTAGTGGTTTGCAGCTTTTAAATACTTTAATGTAATGATAGAAAACCCAAAAGGCTCGCGTCAGAATTCAAATATCCTTAACCAACTCATTCCTTTAGTAGGCATATGTAGTTTCGTATTCAACGGTTGTTGATGATTCTTTTGCTACCATTACTTCAAATCATGTGGGTAAAGTTTCATAAGAAGTTTTTCATCCACCAAATATTTTTTCAATTGCCTTTTATTTAGCCAATCATGCATTGCAATAACTTATCGTATAATTGAACTTTGACTGTACTTCAGCAATTACAGATTTCACCTTTAAAGATAAGTCATCTTCAACCAATGACTTTATCACCTCTGTAATTGTCTCTAAGTCCAATTTAGCATGATCTTAGGAAATGGCTGCTCTGATGTATGTGTGGCTATTGCTGTATCTTCTTATACCCTAACAATATTGTCTTTTGATAAGACTAACTCTGATAAGCCAATTACAGGTTATTCCGTATTGTACACATTTTGTACAGAATGTCGTAGGTTCTAATTCAAACACCTTGTAATCGACACCTCTACAAATAGTATACGCTTTAATTGCTGCAACCACAGTCTCTCTTGAGTTAAACTCCATTCCAATGATGAATTCATTGTCTGCGACAATGGGTGGGGCTGCACCAATAAGAATATGAAATAAATCATAGAATGCTAAACTTATATTGACTAAAATAATTAATTATCTCTATAATAACAATTAAAATAATAATAACAAAACTAATAATTGACTAAAATAATCAACTATATCTAAATTTCTAATTAACACGATTACTAAGATCATAATTAAAAATATGCTACCACTAGTAATTACTTGCATTGACATACTCATAAAATTTTGGTGTATGCATGACATCAACATTCAAAATATGCATAAAAGATGACTTTTCGGATGGATGCCAACCCGCTAGTACATTTGTAAAATCTGTCACATCTTTGTCAACCATTATATCTTTTTCATCTCCATCTTTAGTTGGACCAAGACTTTGGTTATTACCTTCAAACTCTACTTCACTTTCACTGTTATACCCTGTCTAGTCTATGTTAGGCTCCAGTAAATCAATCTTAATGATTTCTTCGAACTCAACATAAAACTCGATAATTGAGACTTGTGCTCTAGTTTGATAATAGATCGAAAATATTTTTTGCATACTTGTTTCATCAACCACATGCATTATTTGAAATTGAATAAAACCACCCAATGTCAACACAGATTATCTGTACAAAATATTTGTACTCTCTTTAATACTAGGGGTGGCAACACTACCCGAACCTGCGGGTACCCACCCCACCCCTACCCGTTCGGGCGGGCAATTACCCGCCCTTGCACTGGGGCGGGTTTTAACGGGACGGGTTCTTGGACGGGGCGTGTCGGGGTCGGGTTTAGGTTAAACCCGCCCCTACCCGCCCTGGTATATATAAGAGATATATAAATATATATATTTAATATATAATATATGTAATATATATAAAATAATTAGTAAAAGATTAATAATATTGTATCATATTTAAATTTTTTACTTTAATTTATGTTATGTATGTACATAATGGTTATATAATTTTTAAAATTTAATTTAATTTTTTGAATTTAATAATTATAGGGGTGGGTAGGAGCGGAGCGGGTACTCGCAGGGGCAGGTTAGGGTTTAACATTTTACTATTCGCAGGTAGAGGCGGGGCGGGTTCGATTCGAGTTTTTGTTGAGCGGGGCAGGATTGGGTAGAGCAAAAACCTGCCCCATTGCCACCCCTATTTAATACTTAGTAATTTATACTTTGACAAAGTATATTCTTAAGTGCTTCATATGATATTCCAAGAGGAACAACAATAACACATGAATTCTCACATACAAAACTTTACACCCTCATGTATTTGAGGTAAAATCTGACCATTATAGTATATTTTTAAATTAACGTAACCCTCCATTCTATACATTTAAACATTTTGTTCTCACTCAAAATATAGAACTTAAGAAATAGACAAAATACATAACGTAGGAAGAAGGCAAGAAGAATACCTTTTACCATCACTAAACCACTAAACCTAACTTCGAATGCAACAATGCTAACGTGGCCACCGTATTTTAGTGACTTGGAAAACCACCCCCAAACTATAATCCCTCCCTCCCTAACACATACTCCCATTCCTTCTCCCTCTCCATCGCAGCCCTCCCCCTACCCAATACACACTCCATCCCCATCGCAACCCACTTTCCTCTCCTTCCCCATCGCAGCCTTCTCCCTAACGCACACTGTTGAGTTAAGATATTAACTAAAATAATTAATGATGACAAACATTATTTTTGGGCAAAATAAATAATTAGTGTTAAGTATTAATAAGTATATATTGCTAATTATTTATTTCATGTTGCAGGCCAAATTCATTTTATGCAGCCCAAATGGTATAATAATAATTTAGCAAGGCTGATGGGTAAATAAACAAACTCAGCCCAAAAGAAACAAAGCCAAAGGATCTGATGGGCCAACCGGGTTGCTTAATGGAAATTCAATCCAAACCCGTATCCATCTCACAAAGCTTCTTTTGTAAGATTGAAGTCTTCTCTCTCTTGAAGTGCAACGTTCCTCTACTCTCTGACCAAGTCAAATCAACTTCAGAAAAAGTAAGAAAGAGAGAGAGCTTTTTCACTAAGCTAGAAACCAAAGAAGCAAGAGAGAGAAAGCTTAAGCTTGAAGCACAGAAGCTAAAACAGAAAATCTAATCCAAATCAATCTTAGGATAAAGGTAATCCATCTCATCTTGCATGCATCAGATCTTCCTCTCTTCTTTCTATCTCTCTACTCTATCCGAAAATGGCATTCAAGGGAAAAGTTGATCTCTGTTCTTCACTGCTAGAAATCCACGGTCACAAGAGATTCTTGGGGACCAAGTTGCATCTCTATGGTTCAGATTTGGTTGACCATTGGAAGATAATTTCGGTTACTCCTTCATGGCTTTCAGTCAAGTTGGAAAAGTCAGAAGCAAAGGTCCTAATTTGATGTTTGAGAAGAAAAAGTGAGCTTGGGGGTTGGTAAAGCTCAGTGCTCAAGGAGTTGACCTAGGAAGATGAACCCATCAACATGCTAGGAGATAAAAGAGGTTTGCTGTTCATTCAGAAACCAAGGAGAGAAAACCAGAGTTTGTGAGTTGTGTTCTGTAAAAAGTTCCTCTACTTGGATAATGCTCTCTTTCAAAAAAGCATTCGGCCAACACTGAAGAACTGCATCTGAGGTTTGCGAATCTGGTTTTGCACATAGCAAAGAGGCTGCTGATGAAGTCAATCTTCTTCATGTTTTAACTGATTGTAATGTACTTTTCCAAGTTTATCTTTCTGTAATTTCTTGTGAGAAAATGCATTGTGAGAAAGCTCAAGTAAAAGCCATGAGTGAAAAAAGGCTGAGTGATACACTTGAGAGAAAAGCCTAGAGTTATTTTTCTGATTTCTTTAGGTTAGCTAAGTGTCTTGTATCTTGTACCTGTTTGGTATCCCTTTCTTAGTTGGTTTAGCACTAAGAGTGAATAATTAGGAGTTAGTATAGCCAATGTCAAGTTAGGATAGAACTTGAGTGTGAAATTGGTGTATGTAATTCTGTTAACTATAGTGAAATTCTTCCATTATTGTGGAGGAGACTGGATGTAGGTTGCATAACACAAGGCAACCGAACCAGGAAACATGCTGGTGTTCGCTTTTCTCTTCTCTGCTAAGTTCTGTTTTCTGATATTCATGAGACAAAAATAAATTGTCTCATAAATTTCTGCTGTTGAGTTCAAACAGAATCAGAATTGTAATTTTGTTTAAAAAGGTCATAACAGCAACCTAAAAGGAAGGCATAGATTCAACCCCCCTTCTCTAAGCCTACCACAACCTTCACACACTCTCCCCTTCTCTCTCCATCCCAATTGCAGCAATAGAAGCAACAATAACAGTAGAAACAACACCATCAAAATCTCAAACAGAACTAACAGAAGAATTTACACATTCAGAACCTAACGTTGCTTGTTCTTCCTTCTCTCCTTTTCCTCCTTCCTTCCTTTTCTTCTCGAAAGAGGACCATAATAATAATAATAATAATAATAATAATAATAATAATAATAATAATAATAATAATAATAATAATAATAATAATAATAATAATAATATCCATTCACACACTCACAAACATTTACACAAATACGTAACTTGCATATATAAATATAAAGAGAGAAAGAGAGAAAGACTGAGGGACTGAGGGGATGCAACTATTTCAGGCCTTATTGTGGCTCTGATGGTGGTGGCGGTGGTCCTTGATGGTGCTCTTGCTGTTGAGATTGTTGTTGTTGAGGTTGTTGCTGCGATAGAGAGGGAGAGGAAAATGTGCGTTGGAGTTACTGTTGTTGTTATTGCTTACTGTTGTTGTTGATGTTGAGGTGGTTGTTATTGCGAGTGATGATTTTGAGGTAGGGAAGGGGGAGTGTATGTTGGGAAGGGGCTGTGATGGGGAGGGAGAAGGAGGGGGAAGGTGCATTGGGGAGGGGGGGCTGTGATGGGGAGGGAGAAGGAAGGGGGATGCGATGGGAAGGGAGAGGGATGAAGGAGCGTGCATTAGGTAGCGGGGAGGGAGAGGGAGGGGGAGTATGTGTTAGGGATGGAGGGATTAGGGTTTGGGAGTAGTTTACCAAGTCACCAAAACATGGTGGCCACGTTAGCATTGTGCTCGCCAGAGATTTACTCCGGTGAGCTCGGAGACACGCTTGTCAAATTTTAAAATCTTTTAGGGACTTTTTGTCAATAGCAAAAATCAGATACTATTTTATCATACCATTTTGGTATTTACCTCTAATTTTTTAATACACATAGTACAAAATAGCACTGACATACTGAGAATATGTCACTCACGTAATGCTAAAACGGTACTGCCATTTTACAGTTTTCGAAATTTTTATTTATTTTATACAACAATTCGACATTACCGAATGGATTTTGAATGAACTAAATTTTTTCCTAAAATTTCTAAAATACAAATTGGCATTGCCGAAATCATTTTTAGTGAATTGAAAAAATTTTGAAAATAACAATTTGGCAATTATCTTTAATAAATTTCACTTTTAAAAACCCACATACATGTATAACACAACAATTATAAAATAAGATGGAAAGACACACAAATAATCTCAATAACAAAAAGAATTGAGCCGATATTTATAATATGCATTGGAAATTAGTTCGTTTTAACTTTCACAAAAAAAAAAGAAAAAAAAGGAAAAAAGGAAGAGGTTGAACTGTCGAAGAGATAAAGCCTAAAAACGCAAAACAGTGCATTTTGTCAAATGCTTTACACAACGCATTTCTCTTCAACAAAGATCGTGTTGCCACTCAAAATAGAAACTAAGAAGGGAGAGTAACAGCAGCGAAAAAAGAATTATCGAAAGAGGAGTGCTCCAATAAAAAAAGAATATCCTTTACCATCACTAAACCACTAAACCTAACTTCGATTTTAATAAGCATCTCTCTTTTTTCTATTTTATAGTTACGTTAATAATTTTTTAGTATACATAGTGCAAAATGATACCATAGTTATTAAAACTAAACCGGACCGGATCGGTTGGTTCAACCAAAAAATTAGTGAACCAGATCTAATACCAGTCCGATCTTATATTTGGACCGCACAATATTAAGAATCAGAACAAACCGGTCAAATTCGAAATAAACCGGTGAATACCGGTCCGATTGAATCGCTTGAAATTAAAATTTCAAGAAATGTGTGAGATAGGGTTCGTGATGGGGAGGGAGAGGGAAGGGGGGATGCGATGGGGAGGGAGAGGGAGGAAGGAGTGTGCATTAGGTAGGGGGAGGGAGAGGGAGGGGGAGTATGTGTTAGGGATGGAGGGATTAGAGTTTGGGAGTACTTTACCAAGTCACCAAAATACGGTGGCCACGTTAGCATTGTGCTTGCCAGAGATTTGCTCCGGTGAGCTCGGGAACACGCTTGTCAAATTTTAAAATTTTTAGGTACTTTTTATCAATAGTAAAAATCAGATACTATTTTATCAGTGTCAGAATCTTTCGGATACCAATTTGATATTTACCTCTAATTTTTTAATACACATAGTACAAAATAGCACTGACATACTGAGAATATGTCACTCGCATAATGCTAAAACGGTATTGCAGTTTTACAGTTTTCAAAATTTTATTTATTTTATACAACAATTCAACATTGCTGAATGAATTTTGAATGAACTAAATTTTTTTCTAAAATTTCTAAAATCCAAATTGGCATTGCCGAAATCATTTTTAGTGAATTGAAAAATTTTTGAAAATAACAATTCGGTAATTATCTTTAATAAATTTCACTTTTTAAAATTCACGTACATGTATAACACAACAATTAGAAAATAAGATGGAAAGACACACAAATAATCTCAATAACAAAAAGAATTGAGCCGATATTTATAATATGCATTGGAAATTAGTTCGTTTTAACTTTTACAAAAAAAAAAAAGAAAAAAAAAGGAAAAAAAGAAAGAGGTTGAACTGTCGAAAAGATAAAGCCTAAAAACGCAAAACAGTGCATTTTGTCGAAGGCTTTACACAACACATTTCTCTTCAACAAAGATCGTGTTGCTACTCAAGAATAGAAACTAAGAAGGGAGAGTAACAGCAGCGAAAAAAGAATTATCGAAAAAGGAGTGCTCCAATAAAAAAAGAATTCCTTTACCATCACTAAACCACTAAACCTAACTTCGATTGTAATAAGCATCTCTCTTTTTTCTATTTTATAGTTAGGTTAATAATTTTTTAGTATACATAGTGCAAAATGATACCATAGTTATTAAAACTGGACCGGATCGGATCGATTGGTTCAACCAAAAAATTAGTGAACCAGATCCAATACCGATTCGGTCCGATATTTGGACCGCACAATATTAAGAATCAGAACAAACCGGTCAAATTCGAAATAAACCGGTAAATACCGATCCGATCGAATTGCTTGAAATTAAAATTTTAAGAAATGTGTGAGATGGGATTCGAACCCTATCTTTTTAGGAAAAAAAATGTCCTTTATAGCCGTTAAGCTGTCTTACATCTTATTAATATATATGCAAATTATAATACATATAGGTATCTTTCATCAAATAGTTTACTTCTATTTAATTCTTTTAATTTTAGTTATAAATTTACTTATTTTTTATAATTATATATTATTTATTAATACTATTTTTTAATAAATACTTGTAATATATAATAGTATAAGGCTTTTTTATATAAATAACTATTCAAAAAATATTAATTATGGAAATACGCACCGCAGCAAATTGTTCCACAAATGCACAGGCCCAATTCTTGGAGGGCGCTTACAAAATAAGATTGCAGTTCAATTTATGGGAGGCGGCAACGAAATGGAGCTGACATTGGCAGGCATCACCATTTCGTGGCTGGCATCCACGAAATGCCTCATTCTAGGCTTAGCGCGCACGAAATGGAGCACCTCAAGGGCAGCGGCAACGAAATGCTTCATTACGCAGGCTGCGGCCACGAATTGGGAATTTTCGTGCGTGGTGCCCACGAAGTGGGTGGTCAAAGCTGCAACAGCAGAACCCGTACCTCACATGCATTGGTTGTGTTGGGTGGCAGGGGACACTTGGGAAGGGAGCTAAGAAAATTATAAAGGGGTGTTGGGGATGGGACTTCATGCACGGTTGAAAGGAAAACGAGGTGAAAAAAAAGGTGGGTGGTAAAAGAAAGCTGGGAAGAGGTGTTTGTGTGGTGCTGTGTTTGAAAAAAAAAATTAACTTATCATGAGTGGGGGTAGGGTTAATGTGGAGGAGAACCTGAATCGGTTGGACGAACTTCATATAGCGGCACATCTGCTCCATAATGTTAGTTTACATTGTTAAGCTGATTGATCTTGTCAGCAATGTTATTGGAACTAATTTTTTTAATATTAAAAATTTGTTATAGTATTTTTAATTATTTTCTTTCTTGCTATCTTATATTGCAGCCCACATGTGTTCTTACTCTTCATGGCACACTCGTCAACGTTTTCATGTCAGATCCTACAGATCCAAGCATGAAAATTAGGCGGCAGAGGCTTGAGCCTTATTTGAGACGGACAGGATTTTACCATGCCTCTTTGATAAAGCGCTTCGAGTATGACAATCCACTTATTAGCGCCTTTGTCGAACGATAGCAATCCGAGACACACACATTTCACCTCCCTTGGGGCGAGTGTACCATAACCCTGGAGGATGTTGTAATGCAGTTAGGTCTACCTGTTGATGGTCAGCCTGTCAGTGGTACTTTGAGGTCATGGAGCAAGTTTTACCAAAGAGATATTTGGGAATGGTGTCATGAACTTCTAGGTGAGGTTTCCGCCGGCCACATAAGGACAATGAAATTCTTACACCCTCCACATTATTGGAACTGGATGAGCTTCCACCAATATCTTGAAGATTCACACAAAGCTCCAACGAATAGATGCTTCCTATGCTGCGATGATAAGAAAACATCATCGAAACATGCTGATAAGATTTTATCTACATTTTTTGATACGCAAACGAGTTGGCCACTGCAACTGGCATCTTGTAAGTCAGCTTCGTGATTTCTTTTTTCCCAACCATTCCGGTATGCATCAGAATCAGATTCTTCAGATCTTGCAACAATATCTGTGGCGAAATCATTATCCAAAGTGGATCGTCACAAACGAATGTAATACCTTCTGCCATATGAGAAATTTCTCCATTAGGGTATATAATCACATAAACATTTTCCGAAGCCATACAAACAGCAAACCAAAATCAATACCCACAATTTTTTAGAGAGGAAGAAGGTTGTGACGTTGAGAGCAAATTTGGAGTTGGATGACTTGGATCTCGTCCCCTCTTTTTTGTGTGAGTCTTGTGTTGAATGCTCATAGCTCAGGCATGAGTTGATATTCTCCTTTGATTCAACTGTTTCTTTTCAAGTTTTAACTGAATTGTTAGAGTGATTGATTTGACGTTGGTTTCCAATTTTGTACTCTATATACTTATTTGATTGGTTGAGTTCTCTGTCCTTAAAGTTACATGCATCCAAACACATAGATTTTCTACTTCTGATATTCAAGCAAAAGCTGAAAGAAGATGATTAGAGAACTAGTAGGACTGGTAGAAAAAACAAAGTGGACAACCTAAGGGAACTTATTGGTGATGGGAAAGTGAATGCCAACATGGCAAAAAGGTCCCCAAAGGAATGGTTAGATCCACATTGCCATGAATCTCAATTTGAGAGGAGGTAATGAAACAATTGAAGATGATAGTTTCTCTCATCATTGTTGAAGTAGAACTTCTGGTCTTATGTTATAGTTTAATGCATTATCTATTGGGACACACAGTTTTGGATTTTATGTACTCAGATAATAAATGTATCAATTGGTCTTTAGATGATATTTAAAAGTCTCCTATCTTTTGCCAAAAAATATTTGAAGAGAAGGCCTTGTACCTATATATCATTATATTGTGTGCAAGTTTGAAACCATTGTTTGTTAGTGTTTCTTTTGAGTTTTGATAGTAGAACATTATGTGTTTGTCTTTATGTGCGTTTTGATTGTTTTTAGTTATGAACTTTAATGTTTGAGATTGTTTGTGAACTAATATTAAATTATAGATAATTTATTATGTGAAATTGTAAAATTTTAAATTTTATTAAGTTATAAATTATTGAATTTATATATTTAAAATTATATATTAAATTAAAGATAATTTTATTTAATATTTAATTAAATCGGTTGAACCTCAATTAAATTTCACTCGAACTAGTAAATTAATAAATTGGTGACCTTACTAATTTATTGACTGGTTCGATTTTCGCAACCTTATAAAAAAAAAAAAAAACAGAAATAATTCCAATAACAAACAAGTTGAGGCTATATTTGTAATATGCAGTGGAAATTAGTTCGTTTTTATTAAAAAAAATGAAAAAGAAGGGAGAAAGGGAAGAGGTCGAACTGTCGAAGAGCTAAAAGCCTAAAACCACAAAACGGTGTATTTTGTCGAAGGTCTTATACGTTGCGTTTCAACGAAGATCGTGTTGCTGCTCAAGAGCAGAAACTATGGAGGAACAGCAGCAGCAGCAGCGAAAGAAGAACTATCGAAAGAGGAGTGCTCCAATCGAAGAAGACGAACCCCAACAATACGAAAACAAAAATGAATCCGACGATGAACGAGAAAGAAGGTCATCTTTTCCATTTTTCCTTTTTAACTTTTTCCGTTTAAAAGAAAAACAATATTTTTTCCCCATTATGATTGGTTTAACTCATGATAGTGTCTCCTTTTAGCGGTTTCAATTATACTGATGAAAGTTTTAAAAAAAAATGGTGGAACAGAATGGCGCTGGAAGAGATTAAGCTCCTCCAGAAGCAGAGAGAAAGAAAATCTGGAATTCCCGCAAACCCTAGTTTGCAGGTGCAGACCGCAATTGGAAGCGGTTTAGCTGCGAAATCTGCTGAAAAGAATGACGGAGATGGCGGCGACAAGGACGAGCTTGTTCTTCAGGATACCTTTGCTCAAGAGACTGCTGTTATGGTTGAAGATCCTAATATGTATGTGTACATTTTTCTATTTATTTATTCAATGTGTTTAATGTGTTATGTATCATGTTGTGTTGTTATTATGTTTGATGTGTTTTTCCAATTTGATTTGGAGGTAGCTGGTTGGTCTTTAGTGCAATTTGATATTAAGGGAAATGTTACACTTAAGTAAAGAAAAGTGAATAATTGGTTAGTGTTGGCTCAAATGTAAGGCAAATACAAGAGAAAATGTTAGTAAGTTATTTAACATTTCTCTGATATTTATGAGATTTGGTTAATTGAATAGGGTAAAGTATATTGAGCAAGAATTAGCAAAGAAGAGGGGAAGGAAAATTGATGAAGCTGATCAAGTTGAGAATGAGTTGAAACGTGCAGAAGATGAACTGTACAAAATCCCTGAGCATTTGAAAGTGAGTTGCTGCAACTTCCCTTTATTCGGCAATATGCAATGTCCCCATTTTTTGGCTTTGGTTTATTGCAGCTGCAATTATCAAATCTCTTTCATTTAGTGTCTGAACTCTGAATATCTAAAATAACAATTGCAAATATTATTTCTTGTCAGGTTAAAAGGCGAAATTCAGAAGAAAGTTCTACTCAGTGGACTACTGGTATTGCTGAGGTTCAGCTTCCAATCGAGTATGCTTTTTCTTGTATCTATTGCAATCATGAGTGTTTTTGGTGGCTTTGTTATTTTACACATTTCACTAAATAGTGGGTATGCATGATTTATTTATTTAATTGTTTTTGGATAGAAAGTATGCATGATATATCTGCATAATAATTTGATTTTATGAACCTATAGTCGGCATCACATTTTTATAACATTGGCTTCGCGATTGAAATTTCCGTTCCTCATGACATATTCCAGATGATCATCTTTGTTCCTTGCTTTTTTTAATTGTAAAATGTCTTTTAGTCGTGCTTGGCTGCCTGAATTATACTTGCCAAATGTGTGAATTGTGATCATTGTTTATATGATAAAAAGAGATAAAACTGAACATCAGTGAGAAAATATGAAACTGGCAATAAATTCACTGTGTGCAGTGGCCATAACAAAGCAATATCTTCTCTCCTTTTTAGTATATGTTGTTAGTGGCTACTAGGCATAGGAATTGATTCTCTCAATTGTTTTTCGCACTTGACTTGTCAAGTGTAATCCCTGACCATATAATCTCTTCTCTCGTATATTTCTTCTCTCATATATTTTCTCTTGGTTCCACTTAAAACTTGTATGGTGAGATCGCACTTGACCTAGTAGAAATTAAGAGGATCCACTCCCATCTCGCATTCTTAATGTTTAGTCCATGAATAATTAAGAAAAATAGGTGATGTATGTCTTAATGGCTCGATCTTGTGTTTACAGATATAAGTTAAAAAATATTGAAGAAACAGAGGCTGCCAAAAAGCTTTTGCAGGAGAAAAGGCTCATGGGTCGGACAAAATCAGAATTCAGCATTCCCTCAAGCTACAGTGCTGATTATTTCCAGCGTGGCAGGGACTATGCTGAAAAACTCAGAAGAGGTAGCATTTCAATGTTTCTCCATGCATGACTATTTGGTGTCATTTCGGCCTTCATTTAGGTGTCAGAATTTGTTTTGAATCCTTTAGTTGATAGAGACTGTCGATTTCCTTTGTATTGCTGAGTTATTTCAGTTTCTGACTAAAAAAGTTGTCTACTTTACAGAACACCCAGAGCTGTACAAAGATAGAACTACACAGGTTGATAGTTCTGGGTCCAAACAAAATGATTCGGGCAATGAAGCTGCAGGAGCAGGACAGAGACAAGCTGCAACAGATGAATTCATGCTAGAGCGCTTCAGGAAACGAGAACGCCATCGTGTAATGCGGAGATAACACACGTCAGACACGTGATAATATTAGTGGTGCCATATGTATTTTTATAGCAGCATTAATATCAAGAATTTAGAAGTCCAACACTTGCTGAGTGCCATGCCATCAATCTGCATTAGTTCCTTGTTGACTCAGTGACAGAAGATCCACCAGCTGTTCATGTTTTCTTATATGCTGCTTCACAATATCTTTTATCCAGAAAAATCGTCGAGAGGTGACGAAATGGATAACCTAGCTACTACCAGCATCATGTGTCTAAAATCTTACAGCGGCCCATGTTCAGAGTTTGAAGAAGAATTGTGATATTTGGCTTATGACATTTCTGGTTGGTTGTCCATAACTAGCTTGTTTGTAACAATTAACACTGGTGAATGAGTTTGTAGCAATCGACATAAATGATAACGGTGCTAAGAAGTTTAGGCACCTTATTAGTACATCTACTATACTGATTTTCAATTTGTTTTTCATTTGAAAAGTTGCATATTGATCAAGCTGCTGTGTCAAACTTCAGAGCTACTTTATTTTGTTTCTATCCTCATAGTAGACATGAGGCATGTTGCTTATCTCAGTGTTAATTTGTTGAGTGTGCTTAGGGTTAAGGCTAATTTTGCTTATATTGATTAAATATGTGTGTAATACCTTGTAGGAAGTTTGTTTGTTTGTTTGTTTGTTTTTTTGATTTGGAATGGAGTTAATTTTTTTTAAATTGATATTAATCAAATCAGACAGTCCGTTTTGTACTTTTAGAGGTTCAATTTGTACTTTTAAATTTATTTTTGAAAATAAAAATCAGAGAGTCCGATTTCAATGTTAATTTTTTTTATGAATAATGTTATACATTCAAGTGTTTTTGTTAATTAAGTTTAACCAAGTTGGTCTAATATTAACAAAAGTCAATTATAAATAGCATTATTTTAAGTCTTATTATTTAATTTAGTTGAACTTGATTCATAAAAAGACTTAAATGTGTAACATTACTTATTTTTTATTTTTAAAAATATAAATCGTATGATTCGATTTGTGTTATTTATTTATTTATTTATTTTTTTCAGGTCATTGTGCAACTAACCAAGAAATCGGAGGCACCCGTTTCTTTTCTCCATACCATTGAAAAACACATCTCCTGACATATGCTTTTGTGTTACGCACTACCATAGAAAAAATAATAAGCGTAGGGTTAAAGCAGAAAAAGTTGAACATGGAATATTTGAATAAGTATATTTCATTGTCCAGAAGATATGGCAGAGAGGAATACATGGAATGATGGAATCAGCAAAATATTTCACAATCTTCAATCTTTGGGATAACATAAAAGTGTTTCCCAAGTTCATTTAGCAACCATAAAAACAAAAGAAAATTAATCAGCCAAGTCAATGAGCTTCACAACACCTAAAATTGCTTGCCCATGTGAAGTCACACACTAACCTTAAAACATTCCTTTGAACAAACAGATTAGCACTTAAAATGGATTACATAATTACAGAAGATTTAGAACTGAATGTTGCTGGTGAAAGACTGGCCAAAGTTCCAATTGGATGGTGCCACATTGTATGCTGTGCGAATCCTTCCATTGCTGAGTTGGATTTTGAATGACAAGCTCTGGCCATTGAGGTAGCTCAAGCTTTGCCAGTTAGAACCCCAATTTCTTGACATGGTTTCCCAGTTGTTCATTTTGTACCCTTTGATCCAAACTTTAGAGATATCTCCTGCCCCACCCACGTTGCTTATTAGCACTAGCTCAAAGTAGTCTCTTCCATTAATGGTGAATCTAATGCCTCCCGTTCTTTTGCACCCAACTCTGCATAGATGCAGCACAAAATTTGCACTATACTACTTAGCTTGCTGTGCTCATTAGTGTGACTACTTTGAATAAGTTTAAGGATAAAATATAAACAATATTAATGCTCATTTGGTGATATTATACATAGATATCAGAAGATGCTAATGTATATTCCTACATGTAAAGATATAATGTTAAACACATTAAACCCATTGATACTCAACAATACTTAGCATATATAGAAAAATATTAGTTAAAAACCTAGAATATTGGTAAAATTAACAAAAATGTTTTGTGCACATAGAAAATTTCCGACCATATTAATCATTATGTATTTATATATAAATATATGTTTTATTTAACTTATTTTTATTGTATATATTATATTGAACATATATTTTATACATGTAGTTGATTTGATGACTGATTTTTGACAAACACTTAATATGATTGTAAAATTAATGCAAAATCTGGGTTCTGGAACAATTTTGTTTCAATAGTAATGGTTAATATACCTTCTGTAGAAAATAGGAACAATTCCAGCCTTGTACTTGGCAATCTTCTCAAAGGCAGGTTGAGACATGTCAAAGTGAGGCCTTGGAGGATTGCACCAACCACCATTGTCATTAGGGAGTGCATAGTTTGGAGGACAGAAATTTGTGGCAGTAATTGTGATGGAAGTGCCCTTTAGGCACCATTGTGGCACTTTTGTTGCATCACAAACTATCTGATAGCAACCACCACATGCCTTACCGTCGTTGAACAAAGCAGTACTCAATGCAGCTGTTTTAACTCCATAACCATCAGTGTATAGATTTCCATACCCACATGCTCCACCTAGTAACAAAACAACACAAATTGAATTACTCATTTCTTTTTATAAGGTATATATGCTCTTATTTTGTACTTTAATTCAATGTCCTCTAATTCATGCATTGCCTAATATTAAAGTTGTTATTTGTTTAATGTTATGCACATCTAAAAAAATGATTCTAATTCCTATATTTTTCATTTCTCTATCTCAGTGTCTTGCCTCATCATGTTTTCTTTCTGTTTTTTTTTTTTTTTTATAATTCATTTAAGAATCTCGATCCCACATGCGAGAGTAATTTTACGGCACGCTACAATCCCAAAACAATATAACTCACAAAAATACTATGGCCTTTATAAATATAATCACTCACATTCCTAATCCATGAGACACCATAAACAAATGCTATCGTCTCAACAACGAAATTATCTTTCGTGATTACCACCAAAACAATCAATTGTTAGGATGAATATCATGCAATTACAACACTAAGAATATCATATAATAGCACCTAATTATATGTCTCTCGTTCTAAACACAGTTTAAAGACCAAATCTTATTAGATTATAATGTAAAAATCAAACTGAAATCATAAACAATAAAATAAAATGTAGATGTATTATTATATTGATACCCATTGTATCTGAGGCATCACTTCCACCATAGAATGTTGCATGAGCTTGTTGCCACGATGAGGATGCTACTACTTTATGCTGTGTGGTTAATAAACTCAAAAGCAATATTATTACAACACTGAAGATTAGTTTTTCCATCTCTTACACTCTGTGTCGGCGCAAGAATTAGTTAGTTACTTAGTTTGCTGCTGAAGATTATGGAGAGCTCCTAAGGGTTATTTATAAGTGTAGTTAACTAACTCATTTTCAAAATATGAACTAAAATATGGAGTTGACCGAAAAGTTCTCTTATTATAAAAAGAACCATTGTGTGACACATCATAATGTCGTATCATATGTGAATATTTTAAGGAAACAAGCAATGGGGTGAGACAAATGTGAAAAATACTCAACCCTTCCAAATAATGTAACGCTGGGTAGTTGAATCTCAACACTGCCGTCTTGGAAATTGGCACATATAATCTATAATTAATATTCATCTTCAATAGACTAAAAAATAATCAATAAAACTAAACTTTGTTAAATTTAGATGGTACGATATATGACACTACTATATATATAAAATATGTACTAATAACCATAGTTGTCAGAACCGAACCGGTAATCGAACCGGTCAAGTCACTGGGTCACTGGGTCACTGGTTCAACCGGTGGGTCACTGGTTGAACCGGTTGACTCGGTACTATATAAATAAAAAATAAAAATAGTCAAAAACTTAAAATTAAATTTTGAAAAATACATATTTTTACTAATATTTTAAGAACAATTAAGTTGAATTCTATAAATAATTAATACAAAAATAGACATATAATTAGTTCATACTACTATATAGTATCTTAATTAGACACAATAAGAATAACAATCTATGAATTATATCCAAAGAATAATTTTAAAGTCTAAATATTTTTGTATAATTGAATAATTATATAAATTAATTTTTTTCTCAGAATAAATACTTTTTATTTTATTTTTATATTCATTATTATTTTTTATTTTAAAATTAATTAATTTGTACTTCAATTAAAAAATAATTAATTTAAAAAATATTGAGTTAAATATTTTCATGTATATATATATATATATATATATATATGTATTAGTTATAAAAAATGAAATATATATTATAAAAAGCATCAGCAATGCTAAATAAACAGGTAGCGCAGTGGTTGTCAACTTGGTCTTCAATTTAGAAGACCCAAGTTCGACTCTTACTCCCTGCAAATGTATTTTTCCAAATTTAACAACCGCATGCTGACGTCATCAGCACGCAAGTTAGCCGTTGACCGGACCGGTTCGGTTCTGGTCCGTGTCGGTTTTGACCGGTTTGATCGATTCGTACCGGTTTTGACCGGTTCATTTCCTTAAGCGGTCAATATACCAAACCGGACCGGTACATGGTCCGATTCACCGGTTTTCCGGTCGAACCGGTCGGTCCGGTCCGGTTTTTACAACTATGCTAATAACACTCTATGTTAAAAAAGGAAAAAACCCTTTCATGATTCGCTTTATTGTTACTAGATTGTAATTAAGGAAAAATCTAAATGCTCAAAAAATAAATTTAATTCGTACAAAATTTCAGTATAAATTTAAATAATGATTTGTCATATCCATAGAAATTTTTACTCAATTATTTGTTATTTTAAAGACAATACAAATATGCGTGTATTTGATTTATTTGATGGTATTATAAATTTATAACACTATTTTTACACTTTTAGCGGATATAATATAAGAAAAATTTGGGATAACTACTTTTTTCGTCCCCAAGGTTTGGGGTCGAAATCAAAATCGTCCCCGATCTTTTTTTTTATTAAAATCATCCTTAACGTTTAAAAACGCTTTAAAATCATCCTTTCCCGAATTTTTGGACTAAAATACCCTTATCATCATCATTCTCCTACCACCACCACCACCACCCTCCCTTCCCTAACCCCCCTCACCGCCGGTCTCCCCTCCTCCCCCCTCCCTTCCCTCCTCCCCTTCCCGCCATTCCCACCCCTGCCCCCACCCCTCATCATCATCATTCTCCTCTTCACCTTCACCACCACCACCACCACAAACACCACCACCACCTTCACCACCACCCCCACCCCCCACCCCCTCACCTCACCCCCACCCCTCAACCCTCACCCCCTCAACCCTCACCTCACCCGCCACCCCTCACTGCCTCCTCCCCCACCCCACCCCTCAACACCTCACCCCCACCCTCACCTCACCCACTCCTTCACCCCCCACCCCTCACCCACTCTTCACGGTCATCATCATCATCAACAGAAAATTCACAGATTTCACATAACAAGAAGAAGAAAAAGAAGAAGAAGAAGTGGTGGTGGGTTGATGCGGTGCGGTGCGGCGGCGAAGCAGCAGTGACCGGCGCAGCTCGTGGCTCCATGGGTGACGGCGTGAGGCGCGGATCTGGCGGCGAGGCGCGGTGGGGCGCGGCGGGATGAGCACGGCGCGACGGCGGTGCGACCGAACGGCGTGGAGCGCGGCCCCCCTTCCCCTCCGATTTTCTTTTCCCCCTCCTCCCGGACTCCCCCCACCCCCTTTTCTTCTTTTTTTTATTTATTTTATAATTATTTTATTTTATAAATTTTTTAATAATAAAGGGTAATTTGGTAAAAACAAAAAAATAAAAGTAAAAAAGGACGATTTTATAACATTTTGTAACGTTGAGGATGATTTTAATAACAAAAAAAGATCAGGGACGATTTTGATTTTGACCCCAGACCTTGGGGACGAAAAAAGTACTTATCCCAAAAAATTTTGAATGTATCATGAATATTGGTGTTTCAATAATTTTAATTTTTTATTTTAGTTATAAAAAATATGTATAATATATTTTAATTAAAATCGATGATTAAGATGACTGAAACACCTGTTCCGGATATATTTAAAATCTTTCATATAATATAACTATAAACTCAAATAAATTCCAAATTCTAACATGAAGGATTAATGCTGGTCTTTCTCTAGAAGGAGAAATGTGTGGTTTACGAAATGTCATTATGCAGTGAAGAACATGTCTTGTCAGTTTTATGATCCGTGGTACGTTAGTGGTACATAAACTACAAGTGAAATGTGAATGCAATTTGCACTTCCTGCATTTCCGTATAAGCCATGTATTACTATAATTCGGTTTAAAATAATTATTATTTTAGCTTTTTAATATATTAAAGGATGATATATTTGGATATAAAATATTTTTAAATATATTAATTTTTTAATATATCAAGAAAAACAATATGACAATTATTTTCTAACAATAGAGTATTTATTTGGTTAGAATATATTCTATTTGAATGCTTGACTGACCAACCTGACAGATAAGAATATTATAATGTGATATATGTAATGCTAGAAAAAAAGACATCAATTTTCTAAACCAAATTAATGGAATGAGGCTGTTCTAAAATGAGCTGCATTGTCTATTATTATTAGATCAATAGAGTATATCAAAGTTATGTGTTATTAACTACTTAAATAAGTTTTTTATCTTTCTATAAAATATTTATTTTTATTTTTATATATCTTTTTTAATTTGTTACATCAGAATTAAACTTATCACATCAATACTTAACTGAAAAATTTACAAGAATAAAAAAAAATCCTTTTGAACTATAATAGACGAAAACCGAAAAAATATAGAAATTGAATCCAAAAAATTTATTTGGCAAAAAATTTTATTTAAACATTTATTACCTTACTGATGGGTGATGAATACCTCTCCCATTCAGGCATTCTTGGATCATAGGTGAGCTCATCTTAAATAATTCTTCTCTTAAAATTTGTGGCCAATTAGTATAAAATATTAAAACTCTATTAAAGAGTCTGAAGTATTTTCTGATTTGATAGTGATTAATACCAAGCTTATTCCATTTATACCAAAGAAAAAAAAAAGAAAAAACTGTAACACTATGCAAAAATTCAATTTTAAGCTACCACTATAATAATTATAAATCAGAAGGACAATTCGTACACATAAGAGAATTATAAAAATGTATAAAACCATTTGCTTTAATTTAGTGGTAGTAGTAAGTTGTAACATGCTATACCTTAATATGTGCAGTGCTTAGCCTTGATTATAAAGAAATGAAGAGTATTATTATATATTTGATTGTTTGCAATAATCAAATTGATAATTACTAATAAGTCATCTATATAAGAGTACTCATGAATAGATGCCATACATTATGCCACATCTAATGGAACTTCCACCAATATAGCACATGGCTCGTGACATAGTCAAGCGAAACCAACTACTACCTCACCCCGTAACTAACACATTGTTCCTTGTTGAATCGTACTACATATTTTTTCATATATAGAACATTTTTAAAAAAAAAAGAATAAAATTAAATAAAAAAATTTTAGGATTGAAAATCTTCTAATGTTTTAAAGATACTGAAATAGCATAGCGTGTTATAATGGTAATTGTCTAATGGGCTGTACAAAAAGATATTTAACGGTACGATTTTTCACTGGATGAGTTTTTTAGTATGGTATTCGAAAGATGGGTTTGAATAAATTTAAATTCGTTATGTTAACTTATATAATTTTAGAAACGGTTCCTCAAATTCTAAAAACCAAACCAATTATGAGACTAGTAAATTAGATATTTAAAGATTTAATCAACATTCAATCAAATTTTTTTTATATTTTACTATTTTAAATTAGTTAACGCCTAAAAAATCAAATCGATTCAGTTTATTTATCTATTTTTTAAATGGTTGCTCAATTTTTGACCGGTTCGTTCACAATCAACTTTTACTATGATTGTTCATTGACCAAGGAAGCTCAACAAACATCATCTTTTGTCAATGTTGTGAGAATATAAAATGAGTTTTGATATACTTTGTCAAATTACAATTTGTAGTAAAAAATTCAAGTAAAAAATTAATGCTTATGCATGTTATCAAATTGGAATTTGATAGAAGGTGCTACTATTTACTTAAGAAAAGCAAAAATAAATCTGATTTTGACTAGAGTGAAAAAAAAAAAAAGCACTTATTATAGACAATATATACAGGTGAAAAAATAAGCGCTTACTGATAGAAGGTGCTACTATATATGTTACCGGGTAATCTGGTATGCATGTTGCCAACATATACATACAACTTGCAATTTGTGGACAGAGTACAAGTTGAAAATGTACTACTATTATAAAGCATTAAAGCTTAGCTAAGTTTTTTTTTTTTTTTTTTCATGTTAACCGCCATTACCTTTATATAAATAGTTGGTTGTTTGTAGGTTCATATATGTTTATGCCATGTTTTGTAAAATTTTGAGTGAGTGAAAATTAAGAGATAAAATAATAAGATTTTTTATATATTGTAATTTCTTTATATGAGTATTATTTTTATAATATATAAGAGATTATTATAAACTTCTCTTTATATTTTGAGAAATTATTACTACAAAAAAACATTATCATCAGATTTAGTGTTCATTTATATTAGCGGATTTACTGTCGATTTTTCTGATGAAAATGAGAAAAAATTCGTCGTCATAAAAAGTTATCGTTGAAATAGATTTTTTTGTCTTTAAAGCCGATAGTAATTATTGAAGTGAAAATGTAACTCATCGGCACTAATGTTACCGTTAGATATCACAGTTTAATTAAACGCGTTGTTTTGCTGATTTAATTCGACGGTAAAATTGGGTCAAAATACAGGTGCAGAGGATGATATTTACATTTTGATAATGTCAACTTAATTCAAGTCCTGAAGATTTAGAGTGTCTTTTCTTCACTTTTGTAGCTTAGAGAGCGTAGGGATATAGAATTCAGACTTGCTCGAATGTCAGCTTAAAAACTTCTTGGATATATATATATAGTTCTGTATGTTGTTGAGGGCTAGATGACTGAATACTATTATACAAGATGTATATATATATATATATATATATATATATGTAGTTGTTTATAATTGTCTTATCTATTATCCTTTATGATTTTGTCTATGTATATTATATTTGTCAAACATTTTCACAAAAAAAATTTTATCCCACAAAATAACACTACGTTTTAATAATGAATCAAGCTCATACATTAAATAATAATTAATAGTTATGAAGACAAATTAATAATGCTTAACTTTTAGTATGATCATATTATGTTGGAAGTTTAGATTGTTATCATTGGTATGATATTAACATCTTAGTTCTTAGTTCTAGATGTCCATTTTGTGCCTTTGTCACCATTCCCTTTTATGGAATTTTTATTCTTTTTATCATTACTTTTCATCTTTTGTCATTCATGATTTTTTTATTTATTTTGATTTGTTTTTTTGTACTTATTGATACTGGATCTTCTTTTTTCGGTGAGCATTTATCGATATCAGAAAAAAAAGAATTAGAGATCATTAAGAGAATTTTTATTTTAGCCTTATATTTATGGATCTTGTTAATTTATGTTATTAAATGTGATTTTTTTTAAAATGTTACTCTTATTATACCGCATATTTCTTTTTACGTATTTTGTTCCTACTTAAAACATATAATTGAAAATATTTAAATATTTTTTGCAATATATGCAAAAGAGACAAACATTTTAAGAAAATTGGTCTCTTTAAAAAAAATTAGATAGATCAATGGGTATTAGAATTAAAAGAAAGAGATCAAAGATAACTTTTTAAATAATTTAAAATAAAAAAATCAGTATTTAATCAATTATGTAATAATTTGATTCTCAATTATAGTTTGAAATATATGCAAAATGTTAGTGAATAAAAAATACTAACAAAATTTTTATACATACTTGGACAATTAGTTTCTTATAAATAAAATATCAAAATATATATCAAATTATTTTTTATCTTTCTAAAAATTATTTTTAAGAACTTAATTTTTTTTAAAGTTCATTTAAACAAATCCAGATTAAGACCAAGAAGCAAGAACCATCTATAGTTATTGACTTATTTGATACCGTCTGCACGAGTTGGTTCGAACTTCAAAGGCAAGCACCGAAACCTTTTACTCTAGAAAAGAGTAAATTATAAAAAATATACTCTTTATTTTATTGCTGGAAAAAGTACCTTTAAATTTTATTAGCAATAAAATTATTTTTAAATAATTTTAAAATGTAATAAAAATAAGAATTTTTTAAATAAATAATTTAATTATTTTATTTATGAATATAAATAATTTGTAGCATATTTATTAATTTATATTTTTTTATTTATTTCGTTTACACAAACTTACGTGACATTGGATTCGATGGTCTTAGAACGTTTGGACCATTAAATGGTCTCATAATAAAATATGTTTTTTAAGTTTTTTTAACAACCGCTAAATAGTTCTTTTCTAATTTTAATTACAAATTAACTCCATATATTTTATTTAATTATAAAAATTATTTTTTATTTTATAAATTATTATTTTATCATTCATCTATTATGTTTATTAACAATCAAAATAAAAAATAATAACGAATTAGATCTTCCATTGATCGTAATAAACTTTTTGGCTATGATATTTGATTCGTGACGTTTGTCCAGAGTTGTGAAATCGTGTTTATTTGAAAATCAATCGATTTCAGATTTCCCATAACTCAATCGATTGAACTACAGGTTATCACAAAATAAACAATCAATTGAAAATTGCAAGGCAGCATGGTTTTGGCAAAAATCAATCGATTGGTTATATTACCTAATTGATTGAACGATGACTAAAATGTTGGTTTTTTAAAACTCAATCGATTTCTTATACTACCCAATCGATTGAATGCTCCAAAGCAACTTGAGGTCTCACAATTCAATCGATTGGTTGTGTTATCCAATCGATTGAAGTCATCAAAGAAATATGGATTTGCTCAATTCAATCGATTGGTTGTGTTACCCAATCGATTGAATTGTGTATTACGCCATTTTCAATTTTCTTATCGTTTTTATAAATTATTATCTTATTATTCATCTATCTTAACTTTAAAATTCTATCTTCAATTTTTAAGACTTTATTTTGATTTAGATACTCTAATCTTATCTTTTCTTTAATATTAACATTATAAATTGGTAAATAATCTATCACCAATTATTCAATCCCACAATTGGAATCGTGTATCAATCTCTTTATGTATCATGAGAGAACGATGCAGGCTTATGACTCGATGCCTAGTTATAATGTCTCTTGACTTACCATTTTTTGAAATCATGTATTGGCTGGTAATGATTGTTCTTAATTTTGACAGGAAATTCGTTGCTTGAAATGTTCCTCTTTTTTTGAGAAATTTATATCAAATACCCCCAACTGGAAATACCGGTGGTGCAGGGGATATCGGCGGTGCAGGAGATATTCAATATTCTCCTGTTTTAATTGCTTTTTATGTCTGCTCAAATGTTTTGTATTGAAATCCAATTATCCTTCTGTGCTCTTCATCGTGTAGAATGGCAAATTGCCGAGTGATGCTGGTGTCATCTCCAGAGCTGTGAAACAGATGTTCGATATATTGGAGGCTTAGAATGCAGAGCACAACATGAAAGTAACGTTATTAGAGCTTTACAATGAGAAAATAACGGATCGTGTGCTAGGGGTGTTCATGGTTTGGTTAATCCAAAAACCAAACCAGTTTTTTGGTTAACCAAAAATATAGTATTGGTTAATTAACCAAATTGGTTTTACATGATGAAACCGGTTATTAACCGGTTAGTGAAATTTAAAACCGGTTTTTAACCGGTTATTAAAACAAAAACTGGTTTTTAAAAAATAACCGGTTTTTATATTAAAAAATTAGTTTTTATACCATAAAATTGGTTTTTACATGTAAAAATAATTTTTTACACAAAAATTAATATTTTTACATAAAAAAACCCAAACTTTTCGAACCTTTTTTTAATTGAATTTTTTTAATCTAATTTTTTTCTTTCTAAATGATACGAGTAACATTTGTAAATAATGAAATCCCTTCCATTGCTTTTGTTCCTTTTTCTTTCTTATCTCTTTTCAACATTTTCTATAAATAATTTTTTCTAATATAAATAATTTTCTTTCTAAATGATACGAGTAACTTTTTTTTATCTCATTTTCTCTCCCCCTCCTCTTCTCTCTTTCTCTTTTTCCCCTTCCACTCTTTCTCCCCCTCCCTTCTCTTTCTCTTCCTCTCTCTATCTCTCCCCTCTCTTCTATTTCTCTCTACCCCCTCCTTTCTCTCTCCAATTCTCTTCCTTCTCTCTCTCTCTCTCTCTCTCCCATTTTTCTCTCTCATCTTCTTTTTCTTTTCTCTCTCTCTCTCCCCTTTCTCTTTATCTATCTCTCTCTCTCCCTTTTCCATCTTTCTCCCCCTCCCCTTTCTTTCTCTCTATCCTTTTCTCCCTCTCTCTCCCCATGCTCTCTCTCTCTCCCCTCATCTCCCTCTTTCATTCTCTCTCCCATCCTCTCTTTTCTCTTTCTCCTTCTCTTTTTCTATCTTTTTCTCTCCTTCTCTCTCCCCATCCTCTCTCTCTCTCCCCTCTTTCTTTTTCTCTCTTTGTCCTCTTTCTCTCTCTTCATCTCTTTCTCCTATCCTTCTTCTCTCTTCTTATCTCTCTCTTTTTTTCTTTCTTCTCCTTTATCTTCTCCTCCTCTCTCTCTTCTCTCTCGCTTTAGAGAAGAGGAAAAAGATAGAAGAGGGATAGAGATTGAGAGAAGGTTGAGAGAGAAAGAGAAAAGAGAGTAAGAAGAAAGAGGAGAGAGAGAAAAGGAAGAGGAAGAGGAGGAGAGAGAGAAAATGGGATAGAGATAAAGAAGAAAAAGAAAAAGAGGAGTGAGAGAGAGAAAGAGAGAAAAGAAAAGAAAAGGGAGAAAAGAGGGGAGGGAAATGAGAGAGAGAGAGATAGGAAGGAGCGGGGAGAGAGAGAGAAAAGGAAGAAATAGGAGAAAGGAGATAGATAGGAGAGGAGAGAGAGAGAGAGGAGAGGAGAGAGAGAGATAGGAGGGGAAGAGAGAGGATAGAGATAGAAAAAGAGGAGAGATGATTAAAGAGAGAAAAGAGAGGAGAGAGAGGAAGAGAGAGAAGGTATGGGGAGAAGAGGTAAGGAGAAAGAGAGAGGCAGTGAAGAGCGAGAAGGAGAGAGAGGCAGAGAGAAGGAGAGAGAAAGGAAAGGGGAGAAAGAGAGAGGGAGAGAAAGTTAGAGACAAGGGAAAGAGAAAGAAAGTCGAGGTGGAGAGAGATAGAGAGAGAGAGAAAGAGAAAGAGGGGAGAGAGAGAAAGAGATGAAGAAAGGGAAGTAGAGAGACAAGGGAGAGAGCAGAGGAGAGAAAGAGGGAAAAAGAAGAGAGAGAGAGAGAGAGAGAGAGAGAGAAGAGAGAGAGAGAGAGAAGGGAGAGGAAAAGGAGAGGAGAGAGAGAAAGGAGGAGAAAGAGAGAGAGAGAGAGAGAGAGAGAGAGAGAGGAGGAGGAGAAGAGGAAAAGAGAGAGAGAGGAGAGGGAGAGGGAGAGAGAGAGAGAGAGAGAGAGAGAGAGGGAGAGAGAGAGAGAGAGAGAGAGAGGGGAGAGAGAGAGAGAGAAAGAAAGAGGAAGGGAGAGAGAGATAGAGAGAGAGAGAGAAAGAGTATGTAATTTGGTTTTGAAATTAGGTTTTGATTTTAATTTGGTTTTGGTTTTGGTTAACCTGTTAAAAACCGATTTTTTTAAATTTGGTTTTGGTTAACCAATTTTAAAAAATATGGATATGGTTTTTAAAATGGTTTTATTAAACTGGTTAACCAAAATGTGGTTATGATTTTTTAACCGGTTAACCACATTTTGGTTTTTTTATGCACACCCCTATCGTGTGCCTCCTGAGAAACTTGTAAAATCTGAAGATGATAAGTCTAAAAGTCCTATCGCTCTAATGGAGGATTGGAAAAGGGGCTTCCATTGTTAATCTAGGAAGAATTGATTAAAAATTTGTAATATATATACTTCATATATGTCTTAGCAATATATGAACAGATTATTAAAATGTTTTGATATATATTGCATGGTGTTTTTTTTTCTAGTCAAGATTCAATAGAAAGGTCAAATCTTGAACAAATAAAAAGAACAAAATAGAATGCAAACAAATAAAAAGATAGGGAATTTTTTTACATAAATTAATTATATAAAATAAAATATAATTCACAAGACATAAAATTTGTATGGCATTGTTGTTGAAATAATAAATGAAAATGACATTACTTCATCATAAAAATATGAATCTTTTAAACTAAAATATTTCTATAGTGCATAGAAATAGAGAATAATTGTAAAAGCTTTCAATCGATTGGGTAACACAACCAATCGATTGAATTGGAAAAATCCATATTGCTTTGAAGCTTTCAATCGATTGGGTAACACAACCAATCGATTGAATTGTGCAAATCCATATTGTTTTGATGACTTCAATCGATTGGGTAACACAACCAATCGATTGAATTGTGAGACCTCAGGTTATTTTGAAGCATTCAATCGATTGGGTAGTATAAGCAATCGATTGAATTTTAAAAAACCCACATTTTAATCATCGTTCAATCGATTGGGTAATATGACCAATCGATTGATTTTTGCAAAAACCATCCTACCTTGCAATTTTCAATCGATTATTTTGTGATAACCTGTAGTCCAATCGATTGAATTATGAGAAACCTGAAATTCAATCGATTGTTTTGATAATCCAATCGATTGATTTTCAAAGAAACACAATTTCACAGCCCTGGACGAACATCACGGATCAAATATAAACTTTTAATCGATTGGAATGGTCAAAAAGTTTATTACGATCAATTGAAGATCTAATTCGTTATTATTTTTTATTTTGATTGTTAATAAACATAATCGATGAATGATAAAATAATAATTTATAAAATAAAAAATAGTTTTTATAATTAAATAAAATATATGGGGTTAATTTGTAATTTAAATTAGAAAAGGAATATTTAGCAGTTATTAAAAAAACTTAAAAAACATGTTTTGTTACGGGACCATTTAATGGTCCAAACATTCTGAGACCATCGAATCCTTAGCCAACTTATGTATAATTCATTTATCTTATAAACGAGATAAGACACATTTCGTCAGACATGTATCACATTTGTACACGTATTGTGATACAAGATTTATTTTATTTACAGTGTAAATGAGATAAGTAAGATCTGTACCTATATAAAGAAGTAATTTAATTTACAGCGTGACTCATGTCACTTTTACATCTTCGTTGACTTCCTTTTTCCTTCGTTTGGATATTTTACTTGATATTCTTGAGGTACTCAGATATTATGACATGCACATATGCATGAAATGATGACATCAACGGATCAACCGGCTAAACACAACGTGACACATTAAGAAAATTGATTATCAACTGCGAGTTGTACATGTGCCTCCAATATATGATAGTGGAATGGATATAGCTAATAACTCTAGAATTAGTTATAGAACAAAAAAAAGATACTGAACTGATCCATCGACCTGAATCTCTGATACAAACTCCTCTTTATCATTATCCTTAGAAGAATCACTTTGCTTGCTTTCGGTAGCATATTTCTTACCATCCACGTTTATGTTTATCACCGGACTAACACAGTGCAGGGGTGGTGATGTAACAGGTGGGTCATCCTAAACAAAATTCGAGTGGCCAGAACTACCACTACAGACAGCAGAAAGCTCCATTACTTGTTCCGCCATGATTCTCTCGTGGACATCAAACATGAGGCGCACATGCTCATCGCCATCGAGTCAAAATAGACAAAACTAAAATACTCCTTTTTCCATCGGTGCTAGTAACCTATACCCAACTCTTCTTACCGCTTTTATCCCGTTAGCACCGAGGTTCGTCAATATTAAATTCTTTAGACCAGACAAAGAATTTATTCTCTGAGTGTGCAACAAAATAGGATTATCACACTCAAATATAACTCTAGTGTCACTATTTCTCATGTGACAATTGGGATAAACACTTATAACAACATATTCACTACCATTAGACAGTTTTACTAAATTTATTGAAGTAACAGAAGAGAAGAAGAAGTGAAATATTTGTAGAAAATATAAATGGTTGCAGATCTTTTATAGCTAATCAAATTTTGTTGTATTTTATCTCGTTTACAATACAAATAAATTAACTTCTCTAATATTTCGTTTACAGTGTAAACGAAATACATGCAAATTACTTTTTTCATTTATCACATATGCAAATGTTATACATGTATGTTAATGTTCAATCTCAATTTATTTATAGTATAAATAACATAAGTAAAATTATAAAAAGTAGTAAATACGCTACAAATAATATATATCAATAAATAAAATATTTAAATTATTTATTTAAAAAGTCCTAAAAATGATCTCCTGTAATAAAAAAGTTGTTCTATTTTTTCCATCGCATTTAAATATTTTATCATATTTTTAAATAATTTAAAAATATTTTTATTAATAACAAAATTTAAAAATAATGTTGTAAGCAACAAGATAGGAGTTTTTTTTAATTTTGATATGGAGAAAGTGTTGGTGTATAGCAGCGTTATAGAGGTTTATGGTGTTTCACCGGGTTATGAGGGCTCTGCAAAACAAATCGAACGGTCTGATGAGGGGGGACTGTAATCGGGCAGTACACAAATCGAACCATCCGATTTGTGTATTGGCTTTCACATGGTGCGCATGCAGCTGGTCCCTGGTTGGCTTCGATGCATCCAATAACCCTTTCGAATGTTACCCCCTCTCAACAGCTATCATTTTCACTCTCATATACAAATTTCTTTCTATTTGTTCCCTAACTCCACAACCATCTCCATTTTCAGCCATTGCTGGACCACATAGTAGCAGGAAACAAATTTAAACACAATGCCAAGAAGATCAAGAATTAAAGAAGTGAATCAGCTAAAATTTTATATTGTTAATTATTTTGGATATTCAAATTATGTAAGTTTTTGTTATTTAATATTTTAATTTAATAAAAATAATAGTGATAATATTAGATTTTAGTAACAATATATAGTAGCACTAATTTAATATGTACGGATGATATGATTATTGTTAAGTTTTAGAAATAGTGAATAGAGTAGAATTAATTAGTTTATAAAGTCTGTAAATAATTTTGATTAATAATTATGTTTTGTTTTGAAATGAAATTTATGATTATTGATTATTATGTTTTGGGTGGAATGACAGAATGAAATCAATTTTTAATTATTATTATATGTTAGGAATGAAATTTTAATTAATATATGTTTGTTTTAATTGTATGTACTCAGTAGAAATATGAATTTAGAAGTAGAAGTATGAATTTAGGATAGTTTAAGTTAAAAAAATATAAATTTAATAAATTATTTATTATTATTAATAATTAAATTTAACATAATTTAGTGTAATTTATACAATAAATTAATAAAGAGCAAACTTAAATTACAAATTTAATATAATATTTTATGATTATTATTAATAATAATGTTGGTTTTTAATATAATAATAATAATAATAATAATAATAATAATAATAATAATAATATGAGTGTGAAATGCACTTGCAAACTTATTCTGATTATGTTATGTAAAGTAAAGAAAAAATATATATAAGTTTTATAAATAATTTATCATTATTGAACTTATTCTAGTTATGCATTTAAAGTTAATTAGTTTTTGTTATAAGCTAATAAATATGAGTGTGAAATATAATTTTACTGGTAGTTATAACGGACATGTGAGTATAAGGACAAATGACCTGAATAAACCCAATGACTTTCAATATGTCGTGAATGTCCAAAACAAAAAAATGCAATGTCAAAGTCCTAAATAAGATTTATATATAAATCGAATTCATTAGACTCGAAATAAGTGAAAAACGAACTTGAATGAAAATCGAATCAAATCAATTCGAATTACGTTCATGGTTAAAATATTAATAAATCGAATTTAGTGAATTCGATTTCCAAATACATGTAAATCGAATTAAGAGGATTCAATTTAGCCAACGGATTACAAGTCCAACGTCAATCGAAACCACTTGATTCGATTTGATGGTTAAATCGAACTTACTTGTTTCGATTTACATGTACTTATCGGCGAGCATAATTAGAATCTAATTGATTCGATTTCCTTGGATCTTTGCTATATAAACAAATCAAAATTAGTTTATTCGAACAAAGAAACCTCATACCCCACCCCAACCCCACCAACTAGATCCGAAATTCTCTAAAAGCAACCCGGGAACAACCGAATCTGCATGCATGGAGGGCGATCCGAATCGTCTATATCGACTAGATGGAGTCGCGCATATTGCTGGTGCCGTCCACCTCGAGGTTAGTGTTTTTTAATATTTTTTAAACAAATTAGTAGTTGGTTAGAACTGTTAGTTTGGGATTTTTAAAATAAATCCAAAAACAGATATTTGAATTTAGTTCATGTTAGACTTAGTGAGTCATTAACTATAGAATAGGGTTAACTACAGGTTTTTATGTGTATCAATAAAAAGAACATATTTTTATCTCATATTAATAATTTTTTTGTTACGTTGAAGAATTGGATCGTGAGTAATGTAATGGTTAGCATTTTTATCTATAAAAGATTGGTAGGGATTTATTGTAAAAATGTTTTCAAAGTATTGGCATGCAACGTCTGCGATTACTAGAAATTTTGATGCATCGAGCAGTTTTTTGGTGACGAATTTGAGAAAGAATTTTCTATTCTTATGCAGCCCCATCGATGCATCAGTAGCATGAGACAGCAGCATGATATGATGTTGGATGATAGGATCGTTCTTTACTTGTAGATGGCTGATCTGTACCATCTTGCAAGACTGAACAAAAGTTTGTTTCAGTTGGACGAGCCGTTGGTCAGTGCCTTCATAGAGAGATGCCGCCTTGAGATGCATACATTTCACATGCCATTTGGGGAGTGCATGATAACCCTACAGGATGTAGCGTACCACCTTGGTCTCCTGATCGACGATCAGTATGTTAGCGGATGCCTGATAGACTTTCCACGATATATAGCGGGTGGCCGACCACCATGGGTGTGGTTTGAGGAGCTGCTCGGGGTATTGCCTCTTGTGAACTGCATCGACAAGTTCACAATGAAGTGCACATGGTTTGAGGAGACGTTTAGTGAGCTTCCACAGGGAGCAGATGAGGAGACGATTAGCAGGTATGCCCTTGCGTACATCATGATGCTCCTATCGATGCAGCTGTTTGGGGACAAGTTAGGTACCCGCCTCCACATCCGATGGCTGCCGTACGTCGCCAGGTTGGAGGACATAGGTTAGTACAGTTGGGGTTCTGCTGCATTGTCATGGCTATACAGGTGCATGTGCCGCATGGCAAATAGAAATGTCGTCAAGTTGGCTGGTCCACTGTACCTCCTCCAGTCGTGGATCTTTTGGAGGTTCCCTGGATTCCGGCTGAACGGATTTGATGTTTTTCATTGGACATTGACGTCGAGGTACTCTCCCTTTTGTTATGTAAACTGTTTTCCATTTTTAGCAGTTAACTTTATTGTTAACTAAATGTTGTGGTTATCAGATGGTCAGGTTATCAGCCGAGCTTGAGCGATAAGGGGCCTCATGTCGCGAATTGGAAACTGAGGATTGATTTACTCCAGCCGGGGATGTGAGTATTAATATATTCATGTTGTTTTTGCATCTTTATTAATTTATGTTGACTAACAATATGAACTTGTATGCGTAGTTTCTGTGGATGCCATATAGCCTGGCGGAGGTCGTGCAGGTGGTACACCCAGAGATATTGGAGCCACGCCATATGACTCTGTGGAGGGCTGCGATAGCATTGATCTATTTCGCTGTCATTGAGTGGCATTTGGTAGATTGGGTGCTTCCTCAGTTTAGGGGGGTTCAGGGTAGGCCACGTGCTACCCTGAACATAGATTTTCTGATGTCAAAGGATGGGAGGGGTGGAAATCGTTGGTTTCCATTGACACTACAGAGTTGGCACATTTATTGGGCCAACAGGGCGCAACACGTGCTATAGTTTGACGTTGTACCTGATCCAGGACCTTCTCATGAGTACTTTGATTGGTGGTATCAACACGGCAGGAAGTTTTTATCACCTGAGCTCATCCTAGGTGACCCTAGGGCAACTGCGATACCAACTCAGGTGATTCAGTGAGGTCCTGGACGAGTCCCAGACTTGGACCAGCTGCCTAATGTTTCGGACAATCGTAGCCGTAGGGTTGCTAGGAGGCACCGTGTTGGAATACGATCTAGCCAGCGTGAGTGGATTTGGCTGGAGGAGGCCATTGATGTGATGGAGGGGAGGGGACGTGGCAGGCGAGGTGGGAGGGATCGTGGCTTGCGTGGAGTCAGGGGTCGTGGTCGAGGCTGTGCTCGACGTGGCGGTGGAGGAGGGGATGATGAGAACGGTTGGGGGGGGACGAGGATCGAGGGGGAGGTGGTGACGGGGATGACGAGGGATCCGATGATGGTCAGGGCCGTGGAGGTGGGGTCGCGGGTGCAGGAGGCTCAGGTGGTCACAGAGGTGGGGGTGACGGAGGCAGCGTGGGTGGGGGAGTAGTGAATTCAGGGGGTGATGATATTTCTGGTTGCGGATTTGGAGACTATTTCGCTGGGGTTCCTGCGTGTGATGATAGTCTGCACGAGCATCAGCCGTATATTATCCCAGGTCAGATGTTGTCGGACTTGCTCGGTAGTAAGGGCCTCGATGCAGAGTTTGGAGGGTCACACTTTCTAGGTGAGATCAGCATGATCATGCAGGAGGATGAGCTGGCCAGGCGCAGGTCTCTGCTTCCTGGATCCCAGACTCCGGTTGATGTGGATCTGAACGAGCCTCCTTCTGGACATCTGGACGACACGTTCGCCTTGGGTGGGACACCCCATCTGCTTTCGCAGGGCCCAGTTCATTACAGCCCGGTCCGTCTACATCATATGCTGGCACACCGGACGCAGAACCCTAGGGAGGGGATGGTGACGAGGATGGTGACGATGACGGCGATGGTGATGAGGTCCCTCTGGCACAGAGAGGCAGGCGGGTCAGACGTCATCGGCGCCGCTTTACCGGATCACATCTCCTATGAGGACATAGCAGCTTCGTTACATGTTTTATGTATTCCTGTATTAGTTATGTATGGAGACTTATTTATGTGACATGTTTTATGTATTCTATTATCTGGACTTCAGTTTCACTTATTTATGTGTAGTAGTTAAGTCACGCAAAACATCCTTACCTTATGTTATATTGTCTTATGAAAAAGAAATCGCTGATAAACTTTATTAACATAAGGATTCACTAGTCCGCACGAATACCCTATTGTTAAAACATTATGCATAATAAATTTAAATTAACATCGACAGTAGATAGCTATTACTTACAATAAATCGTACGTCGGAAATAAAACGCTAAACTGAAATACAACATGACATAATAAAAAGCATAAACACTACACATTACTAGTAGTTGCAGAACTAATTACCACTCCTCTCTGGGGACAACTCCTACGTGTGTGGCCGAGTTTTCGGGAAAGTCCACATCTCTTGGGCCAGTTTTGGTTAGCCTCGTCCATTGAAGTCCGAATCCTGGTGGTCCTGGGGCGTCTTTCAGTCGCCTGTCTCTTGGTCGGGTCCGATATGACGGTCGAACCATCATATGGCGGCTAGAATCCCTCAGGAATCGGAGGTATGAATCCCATCCGATAAACATCACACACGAAGCTAAGATGATACACCTCGTGGACATAGGCGGACCACGTCAAGCGTGCATATGCACAGCATGCCAACGCATGCCAGCATGGATAATGAAGTGCCTAAAAATATCCACAATCACATGTCTGGTCCGTGAGGGATACTTTGTATGAGCCAAGTGAAAAGCTCCCTGTCGGACTGGTCTCAGCCACCATAAACTCTGAGTTGTCTCTGTCGTACAAAGTCACGGTGAAGCGCCTTGAGGCCTTCAGGTTGGCTTCGATCGCCTTAAGCATATACTAACTGAACTGCTGCCCAGTTCCTAACTGTGCCTCGACCTCTTTTCCCGTCTGAATGAATAGCTTGGCCAATCTCCCATATGTGGCCTTTACCAATGCACACACCCGAAGGTTCCTAACACCCTTTAGGATCGAGTTCATACACTCAGATATATTCGTAGTCATGTGCCCAAATCTGCGACCTTCATCCTGATGCTGAGTCCAATGTGCATAGTCAATTTGATTAGCCCAGCCGCACATCGCATGATCAAACGTACGCAGGATGTCAAACCAGTACTGAAACTCGACCTCCATCTTCGCATATGCAGCATTCACTAGTAGCCTCCTTGCATCCAGTGGCGGAGCTTAGTTCAGACAAGGGGTGGCCATGGCCCCCCCAAACTTTTATTAAAAAAATTAATAATACTTTTTCAAAAAATAAAAAATAGTTCAGTTGGCTCAAATATTTTATTATGACTTAAAATACCAAAGTTTAATCTTCATCTCTTGCTTTTATTGTACAATAATTTTTAGTTTTAAACATTCAAAACATATTGGATTTGAACTGAATTGACTGTATTTGCATTTCGCAGCTCTCTATTCAATAAGCAACACTCCCTCTACGTTTGAGTTCAAATATAAAAAATTAAGTATTTTTTATTTATGTAATTTAATATTATTTTATATTTTAATGTTTATTTAATTTAATTTTTTATATGATAATTAGAATATTCAATAAGTATTGATATTATTGTATTTGTCCTTTTAATTTCTTTTTTACATATTTTACCGGATATATATTCAAATTTCTATATAAAATAGTCATAAAAAATCAAAGAGTTGATGATGCATTTTTTAAGAAGAAGGCTAATATTCAAGAAGGAAAACGTATAACTTTTACAATATCAACACCTGTAGATAGTTCTTCTACTTTAATGAATCACGAAAAAAGTAAGATATAACCTTCAAAAGTTTAAAAAGTTACATCTGATGAGTTTGATCTTAATTCTTTAGAACGATACCCTGAAAAATGGCTTCAAATTTGGCAATATTATCCAAATCAAAGAAATGTTAGACGAGCTTATCTTAAATGGGATCCATATCAAAAGTATCTTGAAAATTATCTTCTGTCTAGCCCCCCCCCCAAAATTTCGTTTCAAGCTCCGCCACTGCTTGCATCCTTGCCCTTGAAAGTCAGGGAAAAATTAGCCACCACGTGACGGATGCAGAACGCCCCATATGCAGTAGGCGGAAGCCATCCCCCATCATGAGCCTCCAACGCAAACTTTATCCCGTTGTGCCTATCTGATATGACAAGTATACCCGGTTGAGGCGTCACATGAGCCCGAAGGTGAGACAGAAAGAATGACCACAACTCTGCATTTTCACCTTCCACAAGTGCAAAAGCATTAGGGATGATGTTGGAGTTGCCATCTTGTTCAATCGCGATAAGCAGTGTACCACTGTATTTGCCGTACAGGTGGGTACCGTCCACACTGACCAACGGCTTGCAATGTCGAAATGCCTCAACATAGAGTGGGAATATCTAAAACAGACGATGAAAATAAGCTGTAGAGTCATCCAGTTGCCCACCAACTCGAACAGGACTCGTCCTCAACACACCTACACTACCTGTCATAGTGATCTGCAAGCCCAATATCCATTGTGGCAACTCATTATACGAATCTTTCCAGTCTCCGTAAATCTATGACAACCTTTTGTTTGGCCATCCAAACCCTCCTGTACGTCGGTCTGAAGCCGAAGTGTGCTTCCCTGGAATTCTGCAATACCTTGATCGACGTGGCAACATCAGCTCTAATCATGGGCATTATGAAGGACGATATGACATGATAATCAAGCTTTCTGTGGTCACTAGAGATCGATGTGGCTAGACAAGTATGAGGACCATTGTACCGTTTTACTTCCCGAATCCCTTTGCGCTGGCGGAGGCTGACTCGGATGAGCCATGCACACTCGCTCCTGAACTCCTTGCACTTACCATAGTACTTGCGGTGATCTGACTCCAATACCTTGTACTCAACCCCGCGGTGAATGCTATAGGTCTTCACCCTAAATACGACTTCCTCTTTATCCTGAAACTGCTGACCTACCTGAAATTCAGCTACACCTCCTACATTTTGCGTGTCTCTTGTCCCGAAGCCAATATCTACAGAGGGATCCTCCTGAGGTGCCATGGCATCTATGTCCAGAGCAGAGAAGTGCGGGGTGGGGGGTACTAATTAGTACCTGAACTAGATGTTCCCCCACCCACAGGTGGAGTCGTCCGTGGTGTCTCCTCGTCGCTATCATCAGCAATTGTTGCGGGCTCCACATCATCATCATCATCATCATCATGCAATGCATCCTCAACCCCATCGGGTGCTCCAACCTCTCCGAAAATCAGAACAAACGGAGGAGAACTGCATGCCGCGATTGCACCCTCTCCCAACGCTCCAGCCTCACCAACTAATACATCACAATTGCAATTCAGATTAATGGCAAAGGATGGTGAAGCCACTAAATCTGGCTCGGGTGCAATCACCGACACTGCTGACGATGATCCAACAGGCATGGCACTAGAGCTGGCTAGATGTCCTGTGGAATGGAGATTCCTATTCGAACCTCTAGAACTAGATGCCACATCCACAAGCTTTGCTAACAACTCCGGAGTCCTCACCTCAGGAAACCGACGGCGACAATGAAACAGCACTTGTAAATCTTCGTCACTGCTAATAACGAATGAATCATACTTTACATCATCGCGTAACACGGAAACCAAAATTCTATTGAATAACTTCTCCACCCGTTTCACGTCATGCAGTCCTAGTCTCTGGAGTATAGTATTCTTAAACTCAGCGAAACTGGTCGAAGATATGAGAAAAACACTCAGCCTTGTCAGTGAACTTAATTTCTGATCGCGTTTTCTTCTTAATTGACCATCTATAGTGCACAAGAGCTACAAAAATTCTCATCACTAGCTATTGTGAATCTCACTCTTCTACAAGATTTCATGTATGAGCTCATTTTTATATACCTCATTGCTTTATAAATTGAAACAATTAGTTTTGATTTACGATAACGTTGGTGCATGTGTAAATTGAATTTAAGCGATTCAATTTACGTTCAATTATAAATCGAACCTATTTGATTCGATTTAAGTTCATCTGTATATTGAGTCGATTTGTTTCGATTTAGTAGAAGAACATCAAATCGAATTGATTTGATTCGATTCTAGTTGAACTACGTTTTTTGCCTAATTCGAATCCATTGGATTCAATTTACTACGTGTTCCGCTAAATCGAATTGACTCAATTCGATTTATATAGAAATGTGGTTTGGGACTTTGACGTCGCTTTTCTATCTGGGGACATTCAGGTAATATTGGAAGCTATTTGATTTAATCAAGTCATTTGCCCTGAGTATAATTATGTTATTGTTAATATAATTATATACTGACAGTTATAATGAAAATGTGATATTGTAGGATTCACGGATGTTGATATGTGATCACTTTATGCCGCATATCCATACAACCAAATTGTTGAGGGGCATTTACGGGAGATTGGTTTTTATCATGTTTTTCAGATTGGAGTCATCCAATGCCAGTCAGCAATGATTAATGCTCTAATCGAGAGATGGCGGCCTGAGACTCACACATTTTATTATCCGGTTGGTGAGTGTGCTGTGCCGTTGGAGGACGTTGCGATAATTCTCGGTCTGCCGACAAATGATCTTTTGGTTACAGGATTGGCCATGAGTAGTTTTGAGGCCTTGGAGGCCGAGTGCTTGCACCAGTTTGGGATTGCATCGAGGAAGACGGACTGTAGAGAAAACTTTATAAAATTGACGTGGTTTAGGGATTTGAAAGATCGCATAGTATTGACTGATGATATTCACATTCAGAGGTATGTAAAGTGTCACATAATGTTGTTATTTGGGACAATTCTATTTGGAGACAAGTTGGGTGCAGCGGTGCACTGGAAATTTTTGCCTTTGCTCTATAACTTCACTAGGATCATACAGTTTAGTTGGGGTTCGGCATGCCTCGCACACTTGTATAGATCATTGAAAATATTTCATGCATGCTCGCTTCATCAACCACATATTTTGTTTGAAATTGAATGAACCCACCAAACATAGATAAACGATACATGTACAAAATACATGATACTCTCCTAGATATTTGAGAATTTATCTTCTCACAAATCACACCTTTTAATTTCTCAAATGACAATGTGAACAGAATAACAACATCTAATGTATTTTCACAAACAAATTGAACTCTCTCGTATGTTTGTAATAAAATTTGTCTATAATAATAAATTTTCAAGATAACTCTATCATCCATAATGATATTAAACACTCTAAATCTCACTATTATTTTTTCTGCAAAAATGGAGGAGAAGAATGAGAGGAGAGAAAGAACATGAGCTTAGATTCGAAACTCACGATGAAGAAGAAGAAGAAGTGGGAAGTTTCGTGCAATTTTGGTTTATGTATACATGAACAAGTAAATCGGACGGTCCGACCGCGTTTCAAATTTCAAATTGTTTACAGATCTAAAATTGGTGGGTTTGACTAGTGTTCGCTCGCATAGTCGCATTAAAAAAATTTCCAAGCCAGAAATCGGTGGGTCCGATTTCAATCCAACCCAACTTCTATTTCATACAAATCGGACCATCCGATTTGAATTCCTTTTTCTCTCTGCAAAGAAATTGGACAATCCAATTTTTTTCTCTTTAATTCACAAAAAATAACGCTGTCACAAAAGTGTATATCACCCCAAAACTTCATAACCCAACATAACTCACATGTGTAAATCATATAAAAAAAATTAACCACAAGATTTGTGAATTTTTGTTGAAATATCCTCGAAAAAAAGAATAAGAGTACAAAAAAAAAAGACGCGCGCTTTCAAAATCATGAACGTGAACGACTATATTAGTCCTTTTGCTTTTTCTCTTTCGTTCACATACTTCTCTTGCTACTCTGAAATTCCAAGATTAACAACGCTATCCATCTTCGCAAATTCAATTAACCGGTAAAAATTCGTTTCCACTTGTTTTCACTGCTCTTACTGTCTTACAAATATAATCACGCAAATCCATCAGCGGAGAAAAAGAAAATTCAATTTATCGTTTCTTTTTAGTGTCTTCTTTTCTATGATATATCTTTTGATTAATTGATGCTTGCAATTCAATCAATCATTACGCAGTCACACCGTTTCCATGTTCGTTGTTAGTGCTTTGAATTTGGATTTTCTTCGCGATTTACGTTCTCATTCAAATCATTATCACATTATTTACAGTTGCAATAGTTCAATCCTGAATTCTAATTCGTTTTTTCTATTGTGTAGTTCTAGTTTGGAAAATTCGGATTTACGTTCTACGCTAGGGTTTCACACTAGTTAGTTCCGGTTCACTACTATGTGTGCCTTGTTTTTAAGGAAATAAAGATTATTAGATGAATTTTGAATTTTCTAATTTTTTGGTTAATATGCATAAAGTTGGATCTAGATTTAGAAGGAAAATATCTTTTATGGTTAAATTGTGTGCTTAGGTTTAACCAATGTCAACTCGAAGGGAAAGCTCAGAGAATGGAGCTACAAGGAAACGCTTGAAACCTGAGGTTCTCATTTTTATCCTTCAACAATTTTCTCATGAATTTTACCTTTCGTCCTCTTCGGCACCGTACTGTGTGTTATTTATTTAGTTTTGTTTATTCTTTTTGCAATTTTTGGTAATAAATAAGGGGGAAGAAGAGGGGAAAGCTGAAGCAGATTCAGTACGTACTGTACAAGAGGAAGAAATGGAGGCCAACATTACTGGATCTGAGGAAATGGAACTGAATATCTCTCTTATTCTTGAGAAAATTGAGAATTTTACTCAAAGGGTAAAGCTATATATGTGTATAATTGTTATAGCACACTGTGAATATTCTTGTGATACTTTATGGAAATCAATTTTGAGTTTTGACCTTGCTGAAATGATGGTATGCATTTAGGTGTCTGAGCTCTTGGAATCAGGGAAAACAATGTTTAAGGAATTAAGCAATGAATTTGAGGAGAAACTGATTATGTATGTGAGCTATGAAACTGAAAACTTTTGAGCTCATATACCTATTCTTACTTTTTTATTGTTGTTTTATATGATTTCCATGGTAAAACTCTTTATAACTGATAACTCATAATGTGTAGGATTCATAAGGAGCAAGTGGAGAAATGGCAGGAAGAAATTAAAGAATTGCGTGCAATTGATGCCTCAAATGAGGAAGCTAATGCTGTTCTGCATAATGCTCGATATCTACTTCAGCTCAATCAGAATGATTAGTGAAGGTATTTTTCTAATGTATGTGAACATGCATTAACACAATCACTTGGCCCCATAGATCTACGAGGAAATGGTACTACCTTTGGAAGTTGGTAGAATTTTGAATTCGTGTGTTGAAGCATTAGGATCTGTTTTATTTGATTTGGAGTGTGGTCATATTAGATTAAGAGAAAAGTAACAACTATGTCCTTGAAAATTTCGACCCTAGATTAATTAGCTCTTGAAAAAAAAAAAGTACCAATTTGGTCATTCACGATAGCAAATGGTAGACATGTGATGTCCTTCTATTAATTCATCATATAAAACCTAACTAGTACAACGTGTCTATTTATGAAAGATTGTAGATAACAATTTTTGGAACGAAATTTTACTTGTCTTAGTAGGATTCGTGATAAATAGAGAGCAGTTCATAAAGATTAGATGGAAACTCAAAAAATAATAAATGCTTGATTGTTCAAAACGACATCATTTTCATGCTCATATGGCAGTAACAGTAACGAGACATGCACCACTGTAGATAATGAAATACATGGACGACTCCATTTCCTTTTGCACTCCCGCTAAGAAAAGGACATACATATCCATCTCCCATTAACAAAAAGACATACATATCCATCGTTTGTTATCGTGGAGAACTTAATTGATATTTTTTTCTTCAAGGGCTAATTAGTCCAAAGTAAAAATGTTCAAGGATGTAATTAACAGATATTTTGATAACAACAGTCATAATTCATAACATTCAAGCAAATTAGTACAATTGTCAATCCCACAAGTTGAGTAGCCTTCTCTTAATGCATTTCTTCTTTGAGTTTGCCTATGCTTGAAATTAACATGCCTTGCCTATTCCTGATGATGATTAGAGCTTTGTTAGAGCCTGACATTGTTGAAGGGGTTGATATTGAGATGATCCTGTGCAGGTTTTCGTATATCTCCTGTTTAAGTGGAAACTGTGAAGTTCGTCATCTGTATTTTCTTTTATCTGGAACCAATTGGTGCATCATTATAAATACTCTTTTTATTAAATATATAGATGGTTAAGTGACAAGTGTGGTCTGATAGCCAAAATGCCGTATCAATTCAGTGTTGCTCTGCTTGGGAGCAAGTGTAAGAGGGAAAAAAAAAGAATGTTCTTGGGCTACTATTGACAGTTTAGAACTAAATTTCGCAAACAAGTATAGAACTGATTCTTCTTACTCTCCTATACTTCATTGACTTATCTCAGTGAAAATGCGGCGATGAAGTGGGTATCTCATGCCTTTGCAACTTTCCCTTTATTCCTGTTTGAAACACCAAAAGCCATTGTTTATAGATTGCTTCTATAGATTTTTATCTTTTACTTTTCGGTACTGGTGTTACATATAGTGATAGGAAAAATTTCAAGTATACCGGGAACACTGATATACCTATGTGATTGAAAACAGGATGACAATATTGTACAGTGAAATATTAGGGTTTGCTCATTTTCATTTTAATTTTCAGTGATAATAAAAAATTGAGTGAAAACACTTTTGATTGCAAATTATAAGAAAATTTCCAATGAAAATATTTTGTAAAACCTCCGTAAATCTAAAATCAATATTTACACATTTTCAAACTTTTCTTAATTTCTGGAAACATTTTCAATAGAAAATACGGTGATGGTCTTTTTTTTTTGGACATAATTTTTTTTTGACAAAAAATAAAACTTTTATTAATAGAAAAACTAAACAATACTTACAGATTACAGAGAAATACATAAGATTTAAATATGTTAGAACTTCCGTTTTATATTAGGGAGAGAAACTCTAATTTACCAAAGTTCAATCAATATCAATTTATTAATTCCTTATCAATACAATGATAATTTTCTATTTATAATCCTAATTAGTTAAATAATTCATATGGGCCTAATTAATAGGCCTATCCTAACAATATTCTATCCGGCAAACTAACTCAAGGTTGGAAAAAAATAAAAAACACTATTTAAATTCTAAGTATAATTACTCTTAATTACAAATATTAAAAAAAATTAGAAAGTAAATAATTCTGAAAAACAATTATTTCTATCCTATTACATATGCAGGGTAATGCTAAGGTGATGATGTCTATTTTTTTTTCTCATATGATGAACTGAGTTGGTATAGCAAGGAGAATGACATGTTTTATGTTCTTTTTCATAGGAGTCAGGTATGTCTTAGAAGAGTTAGAGTTAGGTTCGGTTTGCTTCCCCTGATTGTTTTGGCTGTTTTAGGATGAGAGGTGAGTGTTAGGCCTCTTGTTGTCTTTGTTTCTTTCTTTTCTGTTGTTTAGGATCTTTGACCCCCTCTATTCACCAAAACAATAAAGGTTCGGTTTGCACTTTGCTCCATACTAAAATTTTTTGGTAACTTGTCAGGTCATTAGTATTATTAGAAATTTAGAATAATTAGCAAGATTTATGATTTTTTTATTTTGTAAATATGGGCCTTGGGGTCCATTTTGTGTTTTTTACTTTTTTTTTCTTTAAATTTTTAAAGCAGTGTTGTTATGATTTTTTTTTTTTTGTGTAATTGCTTTGGATTTTTCTCATTATTAATGTGATAGGTTTTTGTTTCCTTCAATATTGGATGGAAAGTAGTGTTTGTTATTTGGTAGTTAGTAATTATGTACTATAAATTTACTACATTAATTATGTATTTATATTTGGCTGAAATGGCACATTATTTGTCACTAGTGTTTGTTATATATTTTTTTAATATAGATTAGTATTGATCGAAAATAGATAGATACTGATAACTTTAAGTCATATTTTGTGTCATACAATCAATAACTGATTACTGTATTTCTAGGAATTAATTCTTATAAAAGTAGAGCTATTATAGGTTAATAACATGTCCATCTGTACGTGTATATAATAATAATAATAATAATAATAATAATAATAATAATAATAATAATAATAATAATAATAATAATTACATAAATATAAAATTTTGTATTGGAAATTTTTTAAATAAATAAATATTTATTATTCTTCATTTTTCTATTCATTTAATAGTGTCATTATTAAAATAAGTAATATTAAATACTTATATGAGATCAAATTAAATTTAAAATGGGCATTATTTATTTTCTCAAAAAAATATATTTTACTTTTATAGATAGAATAATTAATTTTAGTACATGATTTATTAAATAATAATTAAATCATGGTATAATATATAATAGAAGAATAATTATTTAGCAACAAAAATTTTTTTAATAAGTAATATATGCTTTAGAAATAAGTTTATTATTATTATTATTATTATTATTATTATTATTATTATTATTAGGGTAAAGTATTAAATTAGTCTCCTATGTTTGGGCGTAACCCTGTTTTAGTGCTTAAAATTTAAAGTTTGAATCCAAAAAAGTTTCACTTAGCTTCAATATAGTCCCACCGTGATGTCAAAGTTAAATAATTAACGGAATGTCTTACATGACAGAAGGTCGATAATTTGGAGAATAAGTACAAGTTCCAGAGGCACAAAATTAATCGTGAATGTATCAATACATTTATTTATCATTCTCCTTAGTTTTATAGAAAATATTTCTTTTAAATTGTAAAAAAAATAATAATTAAATGTATTGATACATCTACGGTTTATTTTGTACCTTTAGAGTTTGTATTTGTTCTCCAGATTATCAATTTTGTTCTTACTGCTGTCATGTAGGACATTCAGTTAATTATTTAACTGACCTCACGGTGAGACTATATTAAAACTAAATGAAATTCTTTTAGATTTAAATAAGACACTTTAAACATTAATAACTAAAAAAGGATTACACTCAAAAATAGGAGACCAATTTAACATTTTACCCTTATTATTATTTAGACAAGTTTTGGTTTTTGGATATTATTATGTAGACCACTTCTTCCAACTTAGACAAACATTGTAAAACCCAACAAAAAGGGGCATGGTGGCCTATAATTAACGAGTGTAGTATGAAAATAATCGTCCTAATTATAATATTGATGTTAATTACTTGATAATGGATCAGGATACTTTAAAATAAAAAAATTAGTAAAGTAGTAAAATAAGGAATTAATTACTAAGTCAGTGAAACATACATTTCATAAAAATTACAAAATTAATGGTGATTAACCCTTCACCTTACTATTTTATCAATTTTCCCACAATCCATATTCCTTGATAACTACCAGGAAAACATAGGGTGACTTCTCTAGTCCTCTAAAACTAGTCATCTGAACCCAAACCTACTGGTCAAGAATAAAGATAACGTGTCGAGACCACTACTATACCAAGTCAGTTGATCACATGAGAAAAAAAATAGTCATCATCACTATAGCAATCACCTTACATACAAACATAAAAGTCTTTCTAGAGTCCCAAAGTCTAATTGGAATAAACAGAAATATTGTTTGAACTCTTAGGATAAATTTGAAAGAATATATTGTTGCAAGCTTATTGAAAAGTTGGGCTTTGTTTAACAAAATAGTAATCCCAACCCAATTTTTCTTTGCTCTTCCTCTACCCTCCCACATGTCGCCATCGTTGTAATCGTAGGCATCCCTCTCTTGGTCATGCAACCATGACCACTTACGCCGTTCGTCGCCGCGATGCCATTGCTTTCTTGGTTGCATGGCGCTTGTGGTATTTGAACGATGTTTGTGATTGCAACCTCAATGCCCTTCACACTCATGCCGCCACCCTCCATGATTCTTGTTGAAACTTGTTCGAAGCTGCAGTTCTTCAAACAAGAAAGAGCAGAGAAAGATTGCAGAAATGAACTAAAGAGATGAATCCGAAATTGAATTTTTTATTGAGTGAAAAAATATTTCACTTGATTATAATAATGGACACACTATATATAGTTACAATATGTTAGCTAAGTGTGGAATCTCTATAGCTAATATTTCTAACTAATTAAGCTTTCTAACTAATTAAGTTGGACTAGCCAATAGCAATTAGGTAGCTGTCCACAAGATATCAGCAACTTCTAACAATTTTCGATAATTTTAATAAAAAATATTTTATATAGCAACAGCCCCTTAAACTAGGAGTGTATATGTTATACATGCCTAGCTTACCACATAATGTTTCAAATGGTTCTGCAGATAGAGCTTTAGTTAAGACATCTGTTGTTTGCTTTCTTGATGGCATCGGCATCAACTTTAAGGTTTCATCTTGCACTATCTCCCTGACCTTGTGATAATCTATTTTTATGTGTTTTATTCTTTGGTAAAATATTGGATTAGAAGCTATATGTCTTGCTCATTGATTATCACAAAACAATGTCAAGGGCTTTACTAGCTTAATTCTGAAACTGTCTAGTATATAAGTGAGCCAAATTCCTTCACAAGTGGCCAAGGCCATGGCTCAATATTCTATCTCTAATGATGATCGAGCCACAGTTTTCTATTTTTTGCTTTTCCATGAAACTATAAGAAGCAGCCAACAAAGAAGAAATACCCTGACACTGACCTTCGAGTATCTGGGCAGGTTTCCCAATCAGAATCAGTGAAGCCTTGCAGTATTAAATCACAACTGCAGTCAAATAACAATCCTTTTGATGGAGCTTGCTTTAAATATCTCAAAATGTGCAGGCAACTTTAAAGTGCTCATTCGTTGCATAGCCTAAGAACTGACTAAGCTTGCTGACAGCATAACATATGTCAGCTCTCGTGTTTGTGAGGTAAATTAATCTTCCAATAAGTCTCCTATAAGGCTTCATACCCTCCAAAGGTGTTCCTGTGGTCTTTGAAAGTTGGGCGAAATAGTTCATTGGGCTACTGGCAGATTTACAATTGAGCAGTCCATATTCTTTTAGTAAATCTAGGGTGTATTTTTGTTGGTATAGAGCTATACCTTGTTTGCTTCGTGCTACTTCCATACCTAGGAAGAATTTAAGCTCACCCAAGTCTTTGATTTTGAACAAATTATCCAGCTTCTTCATGATATTCTGAATTTCATTTATGTTATCCCATGCGATTACTAGATCATCTACATAGATCAATATGAATGTAAAAGTTGTTGAAGTTGACTTAGTGTACAAGGAATGGTCTGCCTTCCATTGAGCGTAACCCAAATACAGCAAGGCTGAGCAGAGCTTTGAATTTCATTAGCAACTTGCCTGTTTGAGGCCGTATAAAAAGCGCTGGAGCTTGCAAATTGACCTTGGTGGAGCACTCAAACCTTGAGGCACTTTCGTATAGACTTTTCAGGTAGGTCACCATGCAAAAAATTTGGTGGAGGAATTAAGTTTTGCTTGCAACAATGGCTAAGAGAAATCGAAAGGTTATCATTTTAATGACTGGACTGAAAGTGTCAAAGTAATCATAACCTTGAGTTTGTGTAAATCCCTTCGCAACAAGTCTTTCTTTGTGCCTTTCGATGCTCCTATCAAATTTATATTTTGTTATTAAAAATCCATTTACACCCAATTGCCTTTTCTCCTTTTGGGAGAGCGGTGATCGTCCAAGTGTTGTTGTCCTCCAATAATTGTAGCTCAGATTTGATGGCTTGTCTCCAGCAATCATGAATGATTGCTTGTTCATAGGATGTTGGTTCAGGATTTGTTGAAATGGTGATAGATAAAGACTTGTGTGATTGAGAAAGAGAGTCATAGCATAAATGATTTGACATGGGATACCTCTGAGGAGTAAATGGTTGGTCATGACTTGGAGAGACGGTTGTATGCATACATTGATAACCATCTAGGTAGCTTGGTCTATGTCTTTCCCTTGTAGACCTTTGTAAAATAGCATTATCAGCAATAATGGGTTGTGTGTAAGGTGTGAGACCATTGTCTTGAGTAGTGTTCGTGGAATTTCTACCTGTTATATCATCATGGTTTTGAAAATAATGGGATGCATCATGCCATGTGTGTGTGAAAGTAGTGCTAGATGTTATGTTAGGAATGATATAGACATATAGTTAAAAAAAAAAAATGAGAAGTGTTGTCATTACAAGTAATAGTGTTTTGAGGATGCATAGGTAAATGAGATTGAAAGTTAGTGAAACATGCAGTATTTTGGAAGTTAAGATAAGAAAAAATATTCTCATAAAAAATAACATTTCTACTTATAAAAAATTGTTTATTGTGAATAGGGCTGACAATGTATATCCTACTCGCAGGTACCCAACCCAAACCAATCCGTTTAGGTAGGGTTGGCTACCCGACCCGCTGTGAGTAGGGTAGGGTGCGATGTGAGTTTGTCTGCGAGTAGGGTAGGGTACAGATTCAGGGTATACCCTACTCTATTATATTCGCACCTCTAATATATTATATAATATATATGTAAAAGTTATATATGTAGTGAAAAAAGTGAGTGTTGAACCTACAATCTTTTTCTTATAAAATTTGAAATAACCACCAAGCTAGTTGATGGTCATATTATTTGTAATTTTATGTTAGATTTCTTTAAGATTTTGTTGTTTTTAATTTTAATTTGAACTTAGTTTTTTATTTTCTATTTTATTAATATGTATAAAATTTAGAATGCTTGAATTTTATATTTGCTTAAAATTTTTTTATTTTTCTGTGGGTAGGGTTTAGAATTTTAGGGTGCGGGTAGGGTTAGGGTTGAGAAATTCTCAACCCACGGGTAGGGTAGGAGAGGGTAGAATTTTAAAAAACTTTTCAACCCGCGAGTAGGGTTAGGGTAGAGTCCAAACCATACCCTACCCTACCCATTGCTAACCCTAGTTGTGAACATCCACGAGTAAATAGCCTTTAGTGCCATATCGTATCCCTAAAAAAAAATATTTTCTTGTTCTTTTATCAAATTTTTCTCTGGGAACAGTCAAGATTGATACAAAAGCTAGGCATCCAAACACTTTAAGGTGTTGAATATTTGGCATTTTGCTAAAAAGAAGTTGATATGGGTAGGAGTTCTTACCGACAGAGCTAGGCACTCTATTAAGAATGTGAACAACATGAGCAGTGGCATGATTTCAAAATCTTTTTGGTAAATTAACCTTAAATAAGAGTGATCTAGCTATGTTTAATATTTTTTTGTATTTTTTTCTCCTTCATCTCATTTTGTTGAGGTGTTTCAACACATGAGATTTAGTAGAGGATGCTTTTTGATTCATAGAATTTTGACATTTTAAATTTAACACCATTATCAATTTGAATGCATTTAACATTTATTTGATGTTGAAGCTTAACAAATTGCATAAAATAATGAACAAGAAAGGGAGTTTCATTTTTATTTTTTATAAAAAAAATCCATGTGAATCTGCTTTTGTCTTTAACAATAGTAAAAAAAAATACTTGTGTTCAGTAAAAAATGGGGTGAAAACAGATCTCCAAATGTCCATGTGGACTAACTCAAACAAGTTTTTTTACTTTGTTTAGCTTAAGCTAAAAAATAAATGTTTTTATTTAACATAATGGCAACGTTCATAGGAAATATTATTCAAAGAAAAAATAATAAAAGGGTAATATTTTTGCATTTCTAACAACCTATTATTGAAAATGTGGCCTAATCTACAATACCAAATGTGATGATTAATGAAATTGTTAGCAGTGATAGTAGTGTATCCTGGTATAGTACTGTTTGATCTTACTGTTTGTGTAAGTGTTGGTTTGCAGTAGTTGTAAAATGTCTCTCTATCAAGTATGTATAGTTCACCTCTCTGGTTAGTATGCCCAATCATGCATCTTTATGGAATGGTTGTTCTAGACCTCAAAATATGTGATTTTGAACAAAAATTCATAAGATAAAATATTAGTTGCTTTGGACATAGAGACGAGATTGAATGTAAAAGATGGTACATAGAGAATATTGGTTAAAATAAAGGTTTGTGATAGCATAACAGTCCCATAAATATTTATAATTGTTTCAGTGCCATTAGGACATTTTATCAAAATAGGGTCAATTATATTGTAAATTTGAAAAAAATTTAAAAGAAAAAGTGACATGTGCAGTAGCGCTAGTGTCCACTATCCAATTATTAGACTGTAGAGATGTGTGAGATGCATAAAGAATATGATAAACACCTGCTGATAGAGCTATAATAGTATCAATTGCTTGAGATTAGAGGGTAGAATGAGGATGATCACTTCTTTGCTATTGAAAGACTGTAATCAGTACTTTCTTTTGATCTTCAGAGAACAAATCATCAAGGCTTTATTTCTCTTCATTTTGGGCTGAGTTTCTTTTAAGATTGTTGCTTGGATCAAGAGCATTCTTAGCAACAATAAGGTTGTTGATACTAGCAGTTTCAAATCTTCTTTGTAAATGAGGAAAAAACCATATTTGTGATAGTAAGTTTCAACTATGTGGCCAGACTTGCCATAATGAGAACAACCCTCATTGATCCCCTACCTGCTCCAATTTTTTCTTTGCTTGGTCAATTATTGCCATTTCTTTCTCCTCACATAAATGGGATAAAGTTTGGAGTGAATTCTTTAGAATTGGTACTACCAGCATTAATGTTTACAACATTCACAATAATATTTTCTTTAGCATGATCAGGTCCTATGAGTTGTCTTTCTTATTATAAAAGCATAGAGTATATGGAATTAACTTTTGACAATGGTGACATGAAGATAATCTGTGACTTGACTTTACTATATTAATCATTTAATCCTCTCAAGATTCGGATAGCATATTCTTGATTATAGTATTCTTGCACAATTTTTAATCTACATGAGCATTGTGACCCGCAATTGCAGTTTGGAAGGGGTCTGAACTCATCAAGTTCTTTCTAAATTTCCTTCAATTTGGTGAAATATTATGTGATAGAGAGTTCTTCTTTCTTCATTGCAAACATTTCTTCTTAGAGTTCTGCTACACGAAATAAATCTCCCTCATAGAACCTGTGTTTAAGATCGTTCCAAAGGTCTGAAGCTATGTTGCAGGAGAGGACACTCAGCAAGATTCCTTGCTCAAAGAGGAATGTAACCATGATAATACAAAAATATTGCATCTGTCCTAGAGTTAAAAATTTGGATAGGATCTTTCTGGTTTTGGAAGAAATATGTGAATAAATCCCAATTTATTCTTGGATTTTATGGATAATGAGGCTGATCTTGCCCAAGAATGTTAATTGCGTGTCGTTAAAGGAGTTGAGTGAGGATTAAACCTGGAGTTTTATTCGGATGAAGGTAATATGGGTTTGTTGGATCTTGAATTGGAGTGATGTTGGTTCTTCCTACTTGCGATTGTAGGGATGCAAGTTGATTCATCAATCTTGCCAAGATTTGTAAATTTTCTGTAGAGAAATTTTGGTTTTGAGAGTTCTGATTCTGTGATTGAGCTTTCCACTCCTTCTCCAGGTTCTGTCATGGTTGATCTAGAAGGAAGAGACAAAATCGTCGATTCTCTATGTGTTCAATAATCTACAGCATCTCCACGCTCATTGCACCATGTTAAAACGTGTTCGGAGCTGCAGTTCTTCAAACAAGAAAGAGCAAAGAAAGATTGCATAGATGAACTAAAGGGATGAATGAGAAACTGGATTTATTATTGAGTGAAAAAATTTCACTTGATTATAATTGACACACTATATATAGTTATAATACGCTAGCTAAGTGTGGAATCTTCGTAGCTAATATTTCTAAATAATTAAGCTTTCTAACTAATTAAGTTGGACAAGGCAATAACAATTAGGCAGTTGTCTACAAAATATCAGCAACTTCCAACAACTCTCGATAATTCTAACCAAAGATATTTTATACAACAACAATTCTACTTCTTCAAAGCTCCCTCTTGTGAAACAAGGATAGCACCGCCACCATAGCTAGCTGCCTTGCCACAAGCGTGATGCCGTTTGTTGCTGCTATCAATGACGACGTTGATGTCTGTAAGAACCGCAATTAATCGAACCTGTTAATTAAGAGGTTATATTATCCCGATTTGATTCCAAAAAGTTAGAGTAAGAATTTGAGGTTTTAAGCATCATTTTTGGACTTAGTGGTCGTTCTGAGTCAGAAAATGTGCTTTCTGCGAAAAATGGTGAAAAATCGCAAACCGACAGTGAACCGGTTGAATCGGTTCATGTCTACCTGGTACTGCACGAGAAAAAGTGGAAATAGTCAAAAACCTTAGAAAAACATTAGAGGTGGAAAACTGGGCGTTAATGTTAAAGGTTTGGCCCAAAAAAATGCTAACGGGTTGGACCGGGTCCAAGTTGGGCCCAAACCTAACACTATCACTATGTTTGTTTGAGGTGAAAATGGGAGAAAAGAAAAGGGAGGGAAAGAAATTGGAAGGAAAATAGTTATTTTCCCTTGTTTGGTTGAGAAGAGAAATAAGAGAGAAAGGAAAATGTGTGGAAAAATATTGGTGGGACCCACCAAATTTTTCTCCTCCAACAATAGAGAGAAAATGAAGAGAAAACTAAATCTCTCTCTCTACTTCCAATATTACCCTTTTACTTTTTTAATATATTTTATAATATAAGGATAAAATTATCTTTTTATAACATTTCTTTCCTTCTTATTTTCCTTTCATCCAAACTCATCTAAGGAAAATAAAAATCCACTCAATTTCTTTCCTTTCTTTTCTTTCTTTTCTATTTATTTCCTCTCTACTTCTTTCCTTCCAACCAAACATAGCCTATATAAATCCATTAAGTGGCCATTTCAGCCACTTAAACACCACACCAACAGCAGCAGCGTGAATAGAAGAGAGGAGAGGTGAGAGTTTCATTCACTATTCATCTTCTCCTTCTTCCTCTTATAACTTGAGCTACGATGTTCCGATTTGTGTGCTGTCAGCGGCTACACGTTTCTTGTGAAGAGTTCTACAAAACCCATATAAGAAACTGGTAAGGAAAGTTCGAAATCTTCATAGTTCCTCTCCTCTAATTTTTGGGTTTTTAGGATTTTGGATTAAGTGAGTTTTTGTGATTTTGGATGTTTAAGTTTACTCTAATCCTTGCTTAGCATTGGATTTTTGCTACCAAATCTGTTGGAAAAGGTAAGAGCCACTAAACCCTTGTGATTTTGTGATTAAGTGAAATCCTAGGTTGATTTGTGATGGTTTATGCATATATAGTTTAATTATTGTGAGTTTGGAGCCTGTTGGTGCTTGTTGGAGCTACATTGGTGGTTGGATTTTGGTTGGAAGCTCATTTGGTTCATATTGGGAATCGGCCAAGGTATGGTTTTGGGTCCCTCTATGTAGTATATAATATTCATGGACACTTAGGCTAGTGACCCATAGGATAGGATTGGATTTGAATGGTTGATGAGTTGATGGATTTAATTGTATGATGATGATTAATGAAATGAGAAATTTTGAGTTGATAATGATGATTTATAGTGATATGTTGAGGATGCATGATTTGTGAAGTTGAGTAGTGACAATGTTGATAAATGTGATATTGGTGTTTATCTATGGGTAATATAGTTGGAGAATTGTTAATGAAGTTGAATATATGAAATATATTGATATTGATGTTGTGGATAAGGAAAAATGTGGTATGTTTGGTGTAATATGCCACAGAGTGTGAATTTGATGATAATTGGAGTTTTGGAGTGGTTTCGGTTGGTTTGGTTGTGTTTTATGAAAAGAATTGTGAAAATTGTGATTTTGGGGTAAAAGTGGAATTTTGGTGAACTTTAAGTTACAGAATTCTGAGTATTCTGGCGTGTGCGCCCACACAGCCTTGTACGCACGCACACTCTGCGTAAATGGCGACCTGTGTGCACACACAAACCTGTGCGTCCGCACATGCAGAGGCAGGAAATCTGCCTGCAGTGTTGGCACAGCTTGTACTGGGGAGGTTGATGATGTGTGATGAAGGGTTGATGAATGAGATGCGAGATCAAGGAACTGAAATGTAAATGACAGTGGTTGGAAAGAGTCGAGGACTCTGAATGAAGCAATGGATCCATCTTGTGCTATAAATATTTTGAAAACCACTGTACCACTTTTTCATTGAGATTATGAGACGCTATGCGCCCGGCAGGGGCCAAGGTTGGATCCCGCCTGTCGAGGTAGCAGCGGCGGTGGTGTAAGGGCGGTGGTTCATCCCGCTTGCGCTTAGATGTGAGGTCGGAGGTAATAGATCCCGCTCGCATTCCTTCGGATCATCAGAGCGTACAGGCGCAAAATCTTGGATAGTGATCCGAGCATTATATCTCGGGGGCACCCACACCATGAATCCGAAGGGCAACATCTCCATGGAGATGTATCGGGTTGGCAGTTGAACCGATAATGTGATATCACAGCCAGTAGGGCAGGCATATATCATGTGCATTTTCTATCTGTTTGTATGCTTTGCCGATTTGATATTGATTTCCTATCTGTATAACATGTCTAATTGTTATTTGAACTGCTATATATGCCTCTACATGTGTTTTACTTGTATTGTATATATTTGTGTTTTCTACTGAGATTGAGGAGGTTCGGAAGGTGGTGGCGATGGGATCACATGGAGGATCGGTTGGTGAAGGCTGTGGGACAGCGGTGTTCGATTAGATTAGAAATCCCTTAAGATAGATTACCCCTTTTTGGTGCAATGGTTTAAGTGTTGTTAAGGAAGTATATACTATGCTCATTTGTTTTAGAATGCTTTAAGCTTGAATCTTGTGATAGATATGGAGTCTAGGATTACCTTTGGCATCCCAGGGTCTTATATCCTACATCACTGGGAACTGTTACCATAATGAGAACCTCCGGTTCTCATACCATATCTATGTTGTTGTTTTCAGATGCAGGTCGCAACCCACCACGGTGAGTTGTTCTATTGGTGACAGGAGCGGAGGATCTGGATACCTTTTGGAGTCTTTTCGATTTATTATGTATATGCCTCTCACTTTTGCATTTTGGTTTCGCCTAGAGGCTTGTATTTGAGAGAACAAAACTTGTATAAGCTGGTTTTACTGTCTGGTTTCACATATGGTCTGTTTATGGCTAGCCGGCTTAAACTCCGCGAGCCGTGGCTAGATCCTTATGATATTATACTACTATATCTTGTTATATTACATCTGTTTCTTGTGCTCTAAGTTAGTAGCTTCGTTAGTACACTTTGCACTTTTCAAATCCTGTTTTTGAGCTATATCCTTCATCGGGCTTCTAGATATTATTAATTCCGTCTATATAATATAAGTATAAGCTTAGAACTATCATAACCTTTAATTAACCTTTGCTTTATGATGCGAGGTAAGGCTTAGGCTAATTAGGGTGGTACATTTAGTGGTATCAGAGCGGTTCGTCCTCGTGAGCCTGAGGAATGGACCGATTGTGCTTCATTGCATACTCTGTGTCTTTTCTTTCATGCTATTTAGGTTATCTACTTGATATTTCATAGCATGCTTGTTTGTGAGTGCCTGTTTGGGATAATTAAAACACTAGGCTTTTGATATTGGGACTGATCACCTCGATATCGATTGTTTGGTGTAGACAGGAAACCCAATGGCCACTCGCGGACGAGGTCGATCACGTTCACGAGAGAGTATGAATGAGCAACCGGCTGACAACCATGCCGAGTTCACGGCGGCGATGGCGAACCTGGCGAACACCATGGAAGCGAATACTGCTGCGACTCTGCAAGTTGTGCGGAGGTCAATCCAACCGTCCGAAAGCAGAAACAAAAATAGAGAAGGTGTTGAGGATAGCTTGAGTGGCATCCCAAGGGCTCTAGCTTCTTTTTGGAAAGCTGGCCCGCTGGTACATGAAATCGTGAGTTCACACTTTTCTCATAACTCCGCGCAGCTGACCAGCAAGTTCATTGGGTCGTCCAAGTAATACCTTACGTGAGTAAGGGTCGATCCCATGGAGATTGTCGGCTTGAAGCAAGCTAGGGTCATCTTGTAAATCTCAGTTAGGCAGATTCAAATGGTTATGAGGTTTTGATAATTAAAAGAGAAATAAAACATAAAATAGGATAGTGATACTTATGTAATTTATTGGTAGGAATTTCAGATAAGCATATGGAGATGCTTTGTTCCTTTTGAATCCCTGCTTTCCTAATGCCTTCATCCAGTCATGCGTACTCCTTTCCATGGCAAGCTGTATGTTGGGGGATCACCGTTGTCAATGGCTACCATCCGTCCTCTCTGTAAAAATGGTCCGGCTACGGGTTACGTAGGGCTAATCATCTGTTGGTTCTCACTTGTGTTGAAATAAGATCCAATGATCCTTTTGCGCACTGTCACTGCGCCCAGCACTCGCGAGTTTGAAGCTCGTCATAGTCATCCCATCCTAGATCCTACTCGGAATACCACAGACAAGGTTTAGACTTTCCAGATCTCAAGAATGCTGCCAATTGATTCTAGCTTATACCACGAAGACTCTGATCTCACGGAATGTAAGGCTCTGTTGTCAGGAGAGGCAACCATGCGTCGTGGACTAGGAGGCCAAGAGATATACATTCAAGCTTGTTTTCAGGTAGAACGGAAGTGGTTGTCAGGCACGCGTTCATAAGTGAGAATGGTGATGAGTGTCACTTGATCATCACATTCATCATGTTGAAGTACGAATGAATATATTAGAACAAGAATAAGCTTGAATTAAATGGAAAACAGTAGTAATTACATTAATTCATGAGGAACGGCAGAGCTCCACACCTTAATCTATGACGTGTAGAAACTCCACCGTTGAAAATACATAACTGATGAAGGTTCAGGCATGGCCGAATGGCCAGCCCCCTAAACGTGATCAAGAGATCAACAGTAATACAAAGATAGTCTCAAAAATGATCTAATGGTCTCTTGATGAAAATACAATAGTAAAAGGTCCTATTTATAATGACTAGTAACCTAGGGTTTACAAAGATAAGTAAATGATACAAAAATCCACTTCTGGGGCCCACTTGGTGTGTGCTTGGGCTGAGCATTGAAGCTTTCACGTGCATAGGCTTTTTTTGGAGTTAAACGCCAGCTCTGGTGTCAGTTTGGGCGTTTAAAACCAGCTTTTATGTCAGTTCTGGCATTTAACGCCAAAAGGGCAGAAAGTTGGCATTAAAACGCCAGTTTGCGTTATCAAAACTCGGGCAAAGTATAGACTATTATATATTGCTGGAAAGCCCAAGATGTCTACTTTCCAACGCAATTGAGATCGCGCCAATTGGGCTTCTGTAGCTCCAGAAAATCTATTTCGAGTGCAGGGAGGTCAGAATCCAACAGCATCTACAGTCCTTTTTCAGCCTCTAAATTAGATTTTTGCTCAGGTCCCTCAATTTCAGCCAGAAATACCTGAAATCACAGAAAAATACACAAACTCATAGTAAAGTCCATAAATGTGATTTTTGCATAAAAACTAATAATTATACTCCTAAAAACTAACTAAATCATACTAAAAACTACCTAAAAACAATGCCAAAAAGCATATAAATTATCCGCTCATCACCCGCTGGTTTTCAATGGCTCGGCAAACCATATTGAAGCAGACGATTGGTTCCAGGCTATGGAGTGTGCATTGCTAACTCAACATGTACCGTATGACAAGTTCATCGAATATGCGACTTATCAACTGGTGGGAGAAGCTCAACAATGGTGGCAAGGAGAGCGCCGATTGCGACACCAACAGAACGTAAATATTACCTGGGCGTTATTCGAGGAAGCTTTCTATAGGAGTACTTTCATGAGTCATTAAGGGAGGCCACAGAATTGGAGCTCTTGCAGCTGAAGCAAGGGTCCATGACTATAGCAGAATACACCAGCAAGTTTGAGGAACTATGTAGATTCTCGAGGATAAGTCAGGGTACTCCTGAGTCTTATGAGGAATGGAAATACATCGGATACGAAGTGGGGTTGAGAGAGGATATCAGGCGTGCTGTGGCTCCACTTATGATGAGGAGATTTTTGGAATTGGTGGACATGGCGAAGTTTGTTGAGGAATATGCAAGGATAGTAACCTCGTCAAGGAACACTCATAGAGGGAATTCTAGTAGGAAACGCAATGGTTATCATGGACCAATGGGACAAAACTTCAAGAGATATGGTGAAGGAAAGCGGTCAAGAGCTTACTCCCCTACTATAAAATGTCAGGAATGTGGGAACTACCATCCGAATAACCCATGCCAGTTGGGTAAGAAGCTGTGTTACAAGGGTGGCGCACCAGGACATTTGGTTAGAGATTGTCGTCGCGGGAGGAACTGAGATAAGGATCAGAATCAACAATCAGGCCGTGTGTGTGCCGTGGATGCACGTGATGCGACAGGGTCGGATCCTTCGACGAGGGATAAGCGTATGTCTTGAGTATTCTATTTCCTGGACCTGAGGATAGTTTGGTTCTATCTTTTGCAAAAAAAAACTGTTGTTAGGGTTACGAGAGCTTGGGGTTTTGTTGGGAGTAAACCATGGGAAAGAAGGATTCTAGTGGCGGTAACCGAGGATTTTGGACTTGGGATGATAAACGATCAAAGTGGATGTACCGGAATAGTTAACAGATATGACTAGAAGTCTTAACGGTTCCCTGCATGGATGATGGTTGCGGTTCAGCACTAGTGGCAATGAGAGTATAGACTGACGCCTTTGCGGTTTTTAATTATGATTATTGCGGTTTTAAGGTTTAGAATGTTTTCTAATCTGGTTTGGAACCTTGGCCTAAATGATTCGGTTTTTAAAGTTAGTCGAAAATCTTGATTTAAGAGATAAGGTTTAAAAGAACAGTGAGTTCTTTGATTTTGTTCAATTGTGAAAATGGTTTCCAATTTCTCTTATCGAAAGGGATCCAATTTGAAAAGTTTTAATTTAAGAAAATCATGATTTGAAGTAGGCAACTTTCGAGTAAACTATTTTGACTCCTTTTAGAAAACTCAACAGTGATCTGGTCTAGAATGAACTATTTTGAAAGATTTGGTTTTAAAACTAAGATTGGAATTTTTGATCAAATGATATGATTTAAAAAGAAAGAGTGAGCCCTAAGATTTTGTTCATTTGTGATTTTGGTTTGTGAATTTTAATTTAACAAAAAGGGAATCAATGGAAAGGTTTTGATTTAAAAGTTTCAATGAATTTAGACAAATCAGGCTTTAAAATGTTTGATCTACAATTAAACGGTCTTCGACTATTTTAATAAGGTTTTAGCAATAGACTCATTTAGATTGAGGTTGTTTTAAAGGTTTTGACAAACATTACAAAAATCGGTATTTGGTTTAAGGAAAACTTTCGATTTCTTAACAACGATAATCAGAGTGATGCAGCAGAAGTTGTGCGCTAAGTTGTCGATGTGTGAGTTCTGGAAGGGGGAAGTGAAGTTCCTAGGTCACGTGGTGAGCAAAGGAGGAATAATCGTAGATCCTTCTAAGTTGGAAACGATGATGAAATGGGAAAGACCGACAAAGGGTGACGGGGGTCAGAAGCTTCTTAGGTTTAGCCATGTATTACCGAAGATTCATTGAAAGATTTTCCTGGATTGCACTACCGATGACGAAGTTGACAAGGAAGGAAGTGTCTTTTTAGACGCCGGAGTGTGAAGAGAGTTTTCAAACATTGAAGCCGAAGTTAACGTTAGCACTAGTTTTAATCTTATTGGAACCGTATGAACCATCCGAAGTATACTGTGATGCTTCTCTGAAGGGTTTAGGTTGCTTGTTAATGCAACACAGGAATGTGGTGGCTGACGCATGGCGTCAGCTGAGACCGCATGAGGTTGACTACCCAAGTCATGACTTGGAATTAGCGGCGTTGTGTTGGCGCTGAAGATTTGGAAGCACTACTTGTATGTAGTAAGGTTCAGTGTCTTCTTATGATCATAAGAGTTTCGAGGATATCCTTGATCAGGAAGATTTTGATATGCGTCAGAGAAGATGGATGTAGTTGCTTGAGGACTACGATTTTGAAATGAGTTATCACTTTGTAAAGGTGAATGTGGTAACAGACGCTTGGAGTCGGAAGTCTTTAACAATTGCTTGGAGGAGTATCACGGAAGAGGAGCTAGTGGATAAGTTGTGGATCTTAAGCTGGACATTGGTGAGGTTGCCAGAAGAACTTGTTTGAACCAGTTGCAAATTCCAAGTACGTTTAAGACGGAGATTCAAAGGGAGTCAGCAAGATGAGCGGAAGCTTCAGAAATTGTTCCAACCAGTTGGTAATAAGAGGTGTGAGGATTTTTCTAAGGATGGTGAAGGATTATGGAGATATAAGGGGAGGATTCGTATACCAGATGTTAGAAGTTTATGCAAGATTTGTTATCAAAAGCTCACAACAGTGGGTTTTTCATTTATTCCTGAAGTACGAAGATGTAGTATGACTTAAAGAAGATGTTCTGGTGGTCTGAAATGAAAGGTTATGTAGCTACAGTAGTATTCAAATGTGTGACGTGTCAGAAGGTGAAGGTAGAGCATCAGAAGCCGTCACGAATGATACCACCTCTTGAGATTCCTCTGTGGAAGTGGGAAGGAATTGCAATGAATTTTGTGACCGGTTTACTGAGAACTAGGCCAAAGTTTGATGCGATTTGGGTGATCGTGGATCGCTTAACCAAATCTGCTCATTTTATACCTATTCGAGTAAACTGTTTTATGGAGGAGCTAGCGAGGTTGTATATAAAGGAAATAGTAAGGTTGCATAGTGTGTTGTCGAGCATAGTATTGGACCGTGATCCCCGATTCACATCAAGGTTTTGGAGAGCTTTTCAAAAGGCTTTAGGTACGAGGCTATGTCTTAGTACGGTGTATCATCCACAAACAGATGGACAGTCAGAAAGGACTATTCAGACGTTAGAGGATATGCTAAAAGCGTGTGTTTTGGATCAACCCAGAAGTTGGGACCACTACATGCCATTGGTGGAGTTTATATATAACAATAGCTTTCATGCGAGTATTGGGATGGCTCCGTATGAGACATTGTATGGACGAAAGTGTCAGTCTCCACTTTATTGGTATGAATCAGGAGAAGCAAGTGTATTGGGTCCAGATGTGGTAGCAGAGACTACAGAGAAGATAAAGAAAATACGGGAAAGGATTTTGACTGCTCAAAGTCGACAAAAGAGTTATGCGGATCAGAGAAGGAAACCGTTAGGGTTTAAAGTGGGAGAGCATGTGTTTCTACGAGTTACACCCACAACTGGAATTGGAAGAGTAATCAAAACCAAGAAGTTGAATCCAAGGTATATAGGACCGTTTGAGATCCTAAGGCTTTCGGGCCGGTAGCATACCAAGTGGCTTTGCCACCTCACCTATCTAACCTACATGACGTGTTCCACGTGTCACAACTCCGTAAGTACACGTCGGACGCGATTCATCTGTTGGAGCCTGAGACGGTCGAGTTGAGGGAGAATTTAACTTTCCAAGTGACACCGGTTAGAATTGACGACACCAGTGTAAAGAGGCTGCGAGGAAAAGAAGTTCAGTTAGTTAAAGTTGCTTGGAAGCAAGCAGGAGTCGAAGAGCATACTTGGGAATTGGAGTCTGAGATGCGAAAGGATTATTCCGAGCTCTTCTCAAGTAATTAAAATTTTGAGGGAAAGTTTTCTTATTTGGTGGGGAGAATATAAGAACCGCAATTAATCAAACTGATTAATTAAGAGGTTATATTGCCCCAATTTGATTCCGAAAAGTTAGAGTGAGATTTTGAGGTTTTAAGCATCATTTTTGGACTCAGTGGTTCGTTCTGAGTCAGGAAATGTGCTTTCTATAAAAGACAGTGAAAAATCGCGAATCGATTAAACCGGTTCAAGTCTGTCTGGTACTATACGAGAAAAAGTAGAAATAGTCAAAAACCTTAGAAAAACATTAGAGGTGGAAAACTGGGCGTTCATGTTAAAGGTTTGGCCCAAAAGTGGGCCAAACGGGCAAAAAAACGCTAACGAGTTGGACCGAGTCCAAGTTGAGCCCAAACCTAACACTATATAAATCCATTAAGTGGCCATTTCAGCCACTTAAACACCACACCAGCAACAGCAGCGTGAATAGAAGAGAGGAGAGGTGAGAGTTTCATTCACTATTCATCTTCTCCTTATTCCTCTTATAACTTTAGCTACAGTGTTTCGATTACGTGCCGTCAGCGGCTACGCGTTCCTTGTGAAGAGCTCTACAAAACCCATGTAAGAAACTGGTAAGGAAAGTTCGAAATCTTCCCAGTTCCTCTCCTCTAAATTTTGGGTATTTAGGATTTTGGATTAAGTGAGTTTTTGTGATTTTGGATATTTAGGTTTGCTCTAATCCTTGCTTAGCGTTGGATTTTTGCTACCAAATCTATTGGAAAAGGTAAGAGCCACTAAACCCTTGTAAGTTTATGATTAAGTGAAACCCTAGGTTGATTTGTGATGGTTTATGCATATATAGTTTGATTATTGTGAGTTTGGAGGTTGTTGGTGCTTGTTGGAGCTATATTGGTAGTTGAATTTTGGTTGGAAGCTTATTTGGTTCATATTGGAAATCGGCTAAGGTATGGTTTCAGGTCCCTCTGTGTAGTATATAATATTCATGGACACTTAGGCTAGTGACCCATAGGATAGGATTGGATTTGAATGGTTGATGAGTTGATGGATTTAATTATATGATGATGATTGATGAAATGAGAAATTTTGAGTTGATAATGATGATTTATAGTGATATGTTGAGGATGCATGATTTGTGAAGTTGAGTAGTGACTATGTTGATAAATGTGATATTGGTGTTGATCTATGGGTAATATAGTTGGAGAATTGTTAATGAAGTTGAATATATGAAATATATTGATATTGATGTTGTGGATAAGGAAAAATGTGGTATGTTTGGTGTAATATGCCATAGAGTGCGAATTTGATGAGAATTTGAGTTTTGGAGTGGTTTGGGTTGATTTGGTTGTGTTTTGTGAAAGAATTGTGAAAATTGTGATTTTGGGGTAAAAGTGGAATTTTGGTGAACTTTGTTCGATCATAACTTTTGCCTCGATTTTCAAAATTTGTTAAAATTTCTTAGAATTAAATATCTCTGAAAACCCTTTAAATCGGTATAAAGTTTGTGAAATTTGGAATTTTGTAGAGGAAGTTATGATCATTCAAAGTTGGTGTTAAAAATCTGAAAATTTTGCAAAGTTACAGAATTCTGAGTATTCTGGTGTGTGCGCCCGCACAGCCTTGTGCAAACACACTCTGTGTAAATGGCGACCTGTGTGCACGCACAGACCTGTGCGTCTACACACGCAGAGGCAGGCAATCTGCCTGCATTGTTGGCACAGCTTGTGCGCGCGCACGCACACGTTGGGGAGGCCAGTCTGTTGAGGGCGCTCGCACAAGTTGTGCGAGTGAACAGATCCTTTTATGTTTTGATACCTGTGCGTACCTTTAAAAATTTCCTGAGCGTGCACACGCACACTCATGTGTGGACGCACACGCCCTATTTCTCAAGTTTTGTTTTGTTTTCAACTATTTCACCTTCCAGACGAGGTTGTAAGCTTCTATAATACCTTTTTAAGACTTTTGGGCATATTTTTTGTTACTCTAACATGGGAAGATGAGCTAAGGGTCTTAGACACACTATTTGGGAAAAGTTAGCAAATAGAGTGCTAGGTTTCTATTGTACTGGGGAGGTTGATGATGTGTGATGAAGGGTTGATGAATGAGATGCGAGATCAAGGAACTGAAATGTAAATGACAGTAGTTGGAAAGAGTCGAGGACTCTCAATGAAGCAATGGATCCATCTTGTGCTATAAATGTTTTGAAAACCGCTATACCACTTTTTCATTGAGATTATGAGACGCTATACGCCCGGCAGGGGCCGAGGTTGGATCCTGCCTGTCGAGGTAGTGGCGGCGGCGTAAGGGCGGTGGTTCGTCCCGCTTGCGCTTAGATGTGAGGTCGAAGGTAATCCTGCCCGCATCCCTTCGGATCATCAGAGCGTACAGGCGCAAAATCTTGAATAGTGATCCGAGCACTATATCTTGGGGGCACCCACACCATGAATCCGAAGGGCAACATCTCCATGGAGATGTGTCGGGTTGGCAGTTGAACCGACAATGTGATATCACAGCCAGTAGGGCAGGTATTCACCATGTGTATTTTCTATCTATTTGTATGTTTTGCCGATTTGATATTGATTTCCTATCTGTATAGCATGTCTAATTGCTATTTGAATTAACTGCTATATATGCATCTATATGTGTTTTACTTGTATTGTATATATTTGTGTTTTCTACTGAGATTGAGGAGGTTCGGAAGGTGGTGGCGATGGGATCACATGGAGGATCGGTTGGTGAAGGCTGTGGGACAGCGGTGTTCGATTAGATTAGAAATCCCTTAAGATAGATTACCCCTTTTTGGTGCAATGGTTTAAGTGTTGTTAAGGAAGTATATACTATGCTCATTTGTTTTAGAATGCTTTAAGCTTGAATCTTGTGATGGATATGGAGTCTAGGATTACCTTTGGCATCCCGGGGTTTTATATCCTACATCACTGGGAACTGTTACCATACTGAGAACCTCTGGTTCTCATACAATATCTCTGTTGTTATTTTCAGATACAGGTCGCAACCTACCACGGTGAGTTATTCTATTGGTGACAGGAGCGGAGGATCTGGATACCTTTTGGAGTCTTTTCAGTTTATTATGTATATGTCTCTCACTTTTGCATTTTGGTTTCGCCTAAAGGCTTGTATTTGAGAGAACAAAACTTGTATAAGCTGTTTTTACCGTCTGGTTTCACATATGGTCTGTTTATGGCTAGCCGGCTTAAACTTCGCGAGCTGTGGCTAGATCCTTATGATATTATACTACTATATCTTGTTATATTACATCTGTTTCTTGTGCTCTAAGTTAGTAGCTTCGTAAGTACACTTTGCGCTTTTCAAATCCTGTTTTTGAGCTATATCCTTCATCGGGCTTCTAGATATTATTAATTCCTTCTATATAATATAAGTATAAGCTTAGAACTATCGTAACCTTTGATTAACCTTTGTTTTACGATGCGAGGTATGGCTTAGGCTAATTAGGGTGTTACAATGTCTCGCCAAATGTTGTTACCGCTCTTGCTTCTACCTGCTGTTGCCTTCGAAGTTAGAATAGAAGATCAGAGATGGTGTTGGTTTGCTCTCAATCTCCTTCTTCCTTCGCGTCTTTTCGCCATGCGCCATCGCACCTACTTCTTCCTCATTCTTGCAGCCATATCCTTTTTCTCAACTTCGTGCTGCTGTGTTATCACTGTGAGTTGCTATAGCAAATGGATCTGCAATTAGATCAGCTGCATCTTCTTTTATTTCTTCATCATCTAGCTTAATTGTGCTTTGATATTTTATTTCATTTTGTTGTTATTGGTGGTTGCAATTTTGGATCAAGAAATTCTTGTAGATCTATTGATGTGGATTTTACAAAACCACAGACAATTGGAAAGTACACAAAGTCGTACCAAGTAATATCTCAGGAGTGGGTTATTGTTTTCACGAGAATTAACGAATTAAGCAAGAAATAGTCAATTGATTAACCTAGTCAGACAAGCACAACTTAGGGTTTCAATAGCAAATAGCATGAAAATAGAGAATTAAACAAGAGTAAACTAAAACTGGTTGAGAAAGTAACATGATTAAGAGAGTTAAGGTTTCAGAGATGTTGAGACTTCTGGAAAAACACTTTTCACTTTCTACCTTGATCATGCAAAGATATATCTATGGTAAATCATTAGTAATCGAACCCCAATCCCTTACTAATTCAATTTTGCTTTAACCTAATTAATCGCTAATCCTTTAGTCAATTATTTAAGAAAAGAAGTGAAGCGCTCTCACTGATTTCAGAACTACACAATTCACAAGAATCATTCCTAGTTGATTCGATATCACATATCAAGTCTAGTTTTCAAACTTTAGAATTGTGAGAAGAAGTTTTTAAACTTAATTTAATTAATTAACTTTTTCAAGAAATTAAAAGAATTCAAGTCACAGAAGAATTGTTTTCCAACACATTCAAATCATTTGGATGAAGAATGGAAACTTTTTTTTAAGAAAATATCAATGCATTAATCAAAGGTAAAAAAGCTAGAATGTTAGTCCATAGGAATCAACAGAGCCCCTAACTTTATCTAAGGAGATTAGTGGCTCATGCTTCAAGAGAAAAATTAAAAATTTTGAATTGTAAAAGCTGCCGAAGAAGAGAGCACGTGTGTGACTTCTCTCCTTATATACTAACCCTAAACAAATTCAAAATTCAAAACTTAAAATAGAATCAACTTAAATCAAAATAAAATCTAACTCATTAATATTTTTCTTCCCAAGTCAGACTTTAGATCTTTCTCCTTATGACCCTCAATTAATGATAGAATTTATGGGCTTAAGTTGAGCCTTAAGTAAATCACTTAAGTATTGAAAAATTAGAGGACTTAGTGGATGAATTAAAGCCCCTGGGAGGTGACCTATAATACCACGTCACACGTGAGTCCCTTCACGTTACGTGAAGCCAAATCTTGGTCCAATTCGCTCTCTGTCTTGATCCTTACGTTAGACGTAAAGAGTTCCATGTTGAATGTGGCTTCACTTTGCTTTAATTCAGCCTCTGTTTACTTTTCTTCACGTCGCACGGCTTTGTTCTCACGTTGCACACTAATGTTATCATGCGTACGCATGATGTCCCTTTTCGCATTGGTTGTGCGTACGCACATGAGATGTATACGCATAACACCCCACGACGAACGACTATGTCTTCACGTCCCACGACTACACTTCACACCTGAAGTTTTGCTCTCTGTTTGCTCCCCAACCTTGCCATGGCTGGGATCCCACATCACAGCTATTGTCGTCATGTGTACACATGACAAATGCATACGCATAGTATCCCTTTTTCGCTAGTTGTGTGTGCATGCATGACGCACAACTCCCTCTCTGCCGTTGGACATGAAGTGTACCCAGAGGCTTCAATTTGTTGCTCTTGAGTTGCTACTTATGTTCTAAGCTTCCTCTTTCCCTAGCAATTCCTTATAAAAATGATAAAATCAAAGAAATCAAAGCACAGCCTTGAAAATCATATAATTACCAAGCAAAGGTCATCAATTTTCTATAAGAAATGCCAATGAAAAGTATTTAAGATGCTCATGCATCACAATACCAAACTTAATACTTTGCTTGTCCTCAAGAAAAAGAAAGAAAAAGAAAAGTAAAGAATTGTATTAGATGAAGGAGGGTTGAATCATTCTTGAAGTTCATGCCCTTCTTAGGAGTGAGGTTTAGCAAACCATGTGATTATCTCTAATTTCTCTTCCTTCTTGATGAATCTTGCATTCTTGGGAGTGAAGGATCCCCGGGAATTAAGGCCAGATGATATTATAATACCCTTCTTTTAAGCTTTGATTGATCCTTGAATCCTTTATTTATTACAGAGAGCATTTCGGGATGACAACTTTAAATGCTCCATTTTCAAGGCAACTCTTGATTGTGGGCATTCGATTGATAATCTCGGGCCAGTTGGCCCAAATTACCGGGTGATAAGGCACCCCTCAGATCTAATTACCTGAGCCACTCTTTGATACGTTTGCACCACAAATGTATAGTTAAAGATTTTGATTTCTCAGCCATCGATGTCTAGAGCCTCTTTGGTCTTCTAAATGTTTTGTCTCAAGGGAACTCTTGATGGTGAATTTTTTATCGATAATCCCGTACCAGATGGCCCAAGTTACCAGGTGATGAGGCACCCCTCAAATCTAGTCACTCGAGCCCTATCCTTGGATAATCAACACCACAAACACATAACTAGGCTCTTTAACAATTAATGCTCAGAGCTTTGCAACCTTTAATCTTTATCTTGATTTCTTTTCTTTGTTCTGTTTCTTTGCTATTTCTTTTCCTCCTTCTCTTTTTTTCTTTTTTAATTCAAGAATCTTTTTGTTTATTTAGAGGTCTCATAATACTTCTCTAGACCTCATGCTCATAAGAAATCATTCTTCTTTTTCATGCAAGATCATCAACATTTTAGCTCAATCCTTGACAATCATAAGTAGTGTACCACCACTTTTCATAAGATAACTTTATTTATTAAATTTAACTCTCCTTCATATGAACAACTCTTTTTTATGTGATTAGAGTGCTTAGGAGGACCTTACAAGTAGTAAGTTCAGCAGACAAGACAGGGAATGAGAAAACATAAAAACAATGCAAAAGCAAAAGAAAAATCAAACAGAATAGAAAGGAATAAATGAAATAAAAGGTAAAAAAATGTAAAAGAACTTGACCACCTCATTCATTGTTGTTGCCTCCATAGCTTCCAACACCAAACTTAGAGTAGTTTCTTGTCCTCGAGCAACAAAGGAAAAATAATAATGATAGAAATAGGAATAATCATGATTATCTAGTGAAAGCAATCAAGTAATGCAGATGCTTATTCAAATAAAACAAAAAAATTAAAGATAAAAAACATAAAATAAATAGGTTACTAATGTGTTGCATGGAGGTAGACCTTTGATAAACCCTATTTTTAGGGTTTATCTTGTGATGAATTTAGAGCATTTTGTTAATCTTTTCTCACATTTATTCAATGAAATGGCATGGTTTTGTGATTCTCCCTTAATTTGTGCTTAAATGTGAAAACATGCTTTTGGACCCTTAATTTGATAATTTTAATCTTCCTTTGATTCCACTAGATGCCTTGATGTGTTTGCTAGTAATTTTAGGTTGAAAAGGCTAGGAATGGATTAAAGGAGTGAAGAGAAAAGCATGCAAAGTGGAGAACACATGGAAAAGCCAAAGATTTGGGATACGTCCATGGACGTGCACGCGCACTAGATGCATACGCGTGGATTGTAAAAACCCCATGGACGCGCACACGTATTGTACGCGTACGCGTCGGTGCTGGCACATGATTTTTAAGTGAAATCGTGCCTAGCGAATTCACAAAGGCTGTGGGGCCCAGTTTGGAACCAACTTTAGCGCCAAAATGCTTAAGAGGACCAAGGATTGAAGGGGAAGGCACCATTCCATCATTTTACAGACATTAGGACTTTAGATCTAGTTTTAGTATTAGTTTTTCTAGAGAGAGAAGCTCTCCCTTCTCTCTAGAATTAGGATTAGGTTTAGGATAGAATTTCTTAAATCTAGGTTTTAATCCTTGCTTCATCTACTTCTACCATTCAATTCTATGTTGCTACATCTTGTTTTTCTATTCTCTTGTTGCAATTTCTCTATTTTGTGTCTATACTTTGTAAGTTGATTTACTCTTGTTCCTTTTATTTTTTTTAATGTAACTTGAGGTAATTCATGTTAATTGTGTTTTCCTTGATTGTTGTTGTTAATTTCTTTGCAATTAATTGTTGTTAGAATTCATTCTTATTGTCAATTTACTATGCTTTCCCTTTGTGCCTTCCAAGTGTTTGATAAAATGCTTGGAATGGCGTCAGAGTAGAATTTTATGTTCTTGGCTTGAGATGGTAACTTAGGAATTCTTGAGTTACTAATATCCAAGTAAGTGATGATTGGTAGCCATTGACTCTAGCTCTCATTAATTCAATTAGTGAATAGTTAGGACCTATGGACTTGGATTGATATAGCTCATTTGATTCTCCTTTACTAGTTAGAGGATGATTTAATGGGATTGATCCTTACAATTATCATGTTGTGATTAGTGATAAGGATAGAGATCCTTGACCACCAAACATTGCCAATACCTTTTTATCATTTGATTTTCATCACAATTTACTTTTCTTGTTTCTTATCAAAAACCCCAAAATATACAACTCATAACCAATAACAAGAACACTACCCTGCAATTCCTTTGAGAGACGACCCGAGGTTTAAATACTTCGGTATTAGATTTATTAGGAGTTTGTTACTTGTGACAAACAAATTTTGTATGAAAGGATTATTGTTAGTTTAGAAACTATACTTGCAACGAAAATTTATTAGTGAAATTCTAGACCATACAAAAGCCTGCTCATCAACCTTGCATGGGTGAAGTGTGGCAATATTAAAGTGAGAACACCAAACTTAGTGTGATACAATCAATGTGAAACTGTGCCAAGTACCCAGTGAAGTGCAAGTATCTTGTTGGTGTAGTAACACCCTTTCAAAATCTCACTCTCAAACTCATTTTCACTCTTTACACGCGCTGAAACAACCGTCCTCTTTCTCCTTTCATCACTCTCACTCTCACTCTCCGACGCGACTCTTTCCTCATTCTCACTCTCAAGGGTGATTCTCCTTCCCTCTCTCTTCGGCGGCATGATTCTCCTTCGCTCTCTTTCAAACGCGGTTGCGATTCTCCTTCTTCTGTCTTGGGCGCGGTGCTCTCTGTCTCAGGCGCAAATTTCTTCTACTGCATTTTCCTTGTTTAATTCTTCAAGGTAAGTTTCTATTCCTTGTACTTCTATCAGCTTCTTCTACGGCATTTTTCTTGTTTGTTTTGAGCTTCTATAAGCTTCTTCGATTGCATTTTCCTTCTTCATTTTGAGCTTCTATAAATCAATTTGTGTTGTGCATAATTTGTACTCTCAAACAAAAATTTATACTAAAAATATTTAAGTTAGGGTTTTGAATTGAAGTCTTAGTATGCTATTTTTAACAATTGATTGATAGTATAGTTGTTTTGTTTAACTTTATTGAGTAGCTTGATTTATTGGAAATTTGATAATATAGGAGGTCAGTTCTTTTTATTTTTTTCCCTCTAGCTCTTGACTATTAGTAGACTATTAATTGATTATAACTGGATTTTTGTAATATGAATTGGAGTATGTTTGATTATTATACTAAATAAGTTTGATATGCTCAATTTTTAAAAATGATATTATAGCATAGTTGATATCTATAACATGTTTGATTATAACTAAATTTTTTTGATATAATTTGGAGTATGTTAGATTATGCTCAACTTTTAAAATATGATATTACAATATGTTTGATTATAGCATAGTTGATATTTAATTATTGAGTTTTAACTTTTTTTACTTTTTGAATTTGATTGGATTTTGGTTGTTTAATTTGTTAATTTTGAAAAATGCAAAAGAAGACTGCACCAAAATGAGTAGAAAGAGAACCAAAAATAATTTTCGAACTAAGATTTTGGAGCTAGCAAAGGGTTACCAATTTCATGAAAAAATGAAAGGGAAAAAACAAAAGAAAAAATAACATAAGGAAGCCCCAAAGATTACCAATAAAAAGAAAAGAAAGAAAAAAAAAAAGAAAGGTTTGGATACCCGAAGGAGGCAAAAGTGGCAAGACAAAAAAAACTAGAAGCCTCCCAAGTTAGTTCGTATGCAAATGTTGGAACGGAAACCTTAGAAAAAATAATTGGAGATGAAAGAAGGAAAGTCCGAGAAAAATTTGGGACACATCGAGGGAAAAAGAATTAATTGTAAAAATTTTCTACTGAATTTTTAGTACTGAATTTGACTATCATGTTAGCAAATTTTTTTACTACTGAATTTGATTATCATGTTTACTGAGTTAATTATACTCAGATTTAGTGTTATATTTGATTACTGAGTTTGATTATACTGAAGTTCAGTACTATATTTAACTACTGAATTTGATTATACGTGTTTATTGAGTTTGATTATACTCAAGTTTAGTGCTATATTTGACTATTAAGTTTGATTATATGTGTTTATTGAGTTTGATTATACTCATGTTCAGTGCTATATTTGACTACTAAATTTGCATGTTTACTGAATTTGATTATACATGATTATTGAGTTTGTTTATCTTTTTTATGGTACAATCTAAAATTTGATAAAATGTAAATCTTGATTAAAAAAAATAAAATTAAAAGTTTAAAATAGTTTCCTGTACATAGATATAAATTAAATGAAGCCATCTTTAATTAATTGAAGCATCAACATCAATTCAATTTATTAGTTACATTAATTATTAGTACTTGTAACTTTTTTTTTACAATGATCCTGTGAAATAAATAATTTTGGATATAAAATAATAAAAACATTAGTCCTATGCCAGCATATAGATATATGACACCAAATTTATATGTAAATATCAAATTTTTGAGAATCGCTATAAATTTTAAATGTTGCCTTAACTAAAGTAATTTATACATTCCAAATAAATAAGCCTCAAATAAACTACGAGAAGAATGGAGACTGCATACATCAATAACATTTGAAACAAGACAATTTTAATGTAAAAAAAGGTTATATTTTTAAACCAATAATAACTCAGAATCTCATATAATTCAGAATGTTGAGTGTAAATTCACTAATTACATGTAAAATAAAAGTTAAAACTAGGTTTAATTATTCTGTTGGTCCCTATAATTTTATAAAATTTTCAATTAGGTCTTTATACTTTTTTTCTTTTTAATTGAGTCCTTGCACCAAATTTTATTTTTAATTGAGTCTCTATACTTTTTTTTTCTTTTATTTGGTCCTTGTACCATTTTTTTCTTTTTTAATTGGATCCCTATATAATTAAACCAATTACTGTTAAGAGGGACCTAATTGAAAAAAAAATTGATGCAGGACCTAATTAAAAGAAAAAAAAAGTATAAGGACCTAATTAAAAATTTTGCAAAACTATAAAGACTAACAAAGTAATTAAACCTTAAAACTATTATAAAGGAAAAAAATGCAAGAGGTCCATTGCAACATTGCAACATGTAAAATCAAAATTAAAACTATTAAAAAGATATTCACAAAGGTTAACACATATTCCAGCTTCTTATCCCTTTTCACAATAATCCTAACTTAACAATTTTGTTCAAAGTTGGATTTGTCTTTTTTAGTATATCAATTTTTAATTTTCGATAACCAGCTCTAGAACATACCAAGATTTAGTATGTAATATGTCTATTTTGATCCCACTTAATAGTTCTTATATTCTATGAAAAACTAACCTTCTTTACATAATTAGTATAAAAAGCTTCATAATCTTTCACAAAAAAAAATGTCATTCCTATGCTTGGAACAACCTAAAAATAAATAGTAAAAAATTTAAAATCAAATCAAAAATTAAAAATGGAGAATAAAAACTTAAAATCAAATTAGAGCCATATGCATATGTAAAATTTTCTCAACGGCTTACATGTATAATCAAATTCAGTAGTCAAATATGATTCTGAACTTGAGTATAATAAACTCAGTAAACATGATATTCAAATTTAGCAGTCAAATATAGCATTAAACCCCACACATTTATAGAATCAGTATCAAATCTAAGCAAATGCAGAAATTTTAAACGTGCAAACTACCAATTTGACTTGAATCTAGGGGCTAAATATTTTTTTCATTACACAAATTTATAACATAAAATTTTCAAGATGTAATCACACAACGTACATGAATAATTGGAAAGCATTTCTTTCTGGAACCAAATAAAAGGACCTAAATGACATAATGAAATCACAAATTAAAAACATTTGCATAATTAAATACACAAATCACCAAAATTCAACATATAGAATACATGGATCAGCTAGAGCAATCAGACTTTCCATCAAAAATCAAATATGTAGTTAAACCATCCAGAAATAAAAATGGATAATCGAAAAATTAAAATAAAATCAAGAATAAAAAATTAACATACAAAGTAAATTAAACACAAATCTCATCATTCGAGTTTGTGGATTCCATTAAATCAAAAGTTATAATCAAAATTCTAAGGTAGCGTTTGTTTTGAGGTACTAAGACAGAGACTGAGAGATTGAGACTCAGTACCATGTTTGTTGGTTTAGAGTCTGGTACTAAAATTTCTGTCTCTGTCTCCAAAATTTCAGTATTTTAGTACCTCCAAAAAGTCGGGACACAGGGGACTAAAATTTTTAGAGATAGAGACTGGAACTTTAATAACATTTTATACCTAAAATACCCTCATTTCAATTAATTAATTCCAATTTTATCTTTTGTTTAAATTAAATTAGAGTTTCATTCTTGTTTCAATTTGTGTCTTCCATTTTGCACCAAACAGAATACTGAGATTTATTTCAATCTTTGTCTCTTAGCTTCTGACTCTCAGTCTCAGTCTTTCCGTCTTTGTCTCTCCACCAAACGCTACCTTAAGATAACAAGAACCAGAAACGGCGCTGAGAAGAATTTTTGTGAATTGTGGGACCGAAGCAGAGCAGAGGAAAGCATAGAGAAGAAAAAAAAGTGAGGAGTGAGGTTGGCGTGATCGAAGATAAGAGAAGTGAGGAGCGAAGTTGGCGCGATCGAAGAAAAGAGAAGTGAGGTGCATGCAATAGAACCCTTCTGCAAAGAAGAGAAGAAATCGCAATTGAAAGAGGAAATTTTTGGCGCGATGAAGAAACTCCTAGCGCATTGTATTGTCTTTGAATCCTAGTGCATCCTTATTCATAACCATATTTTCTAGTGTATTTTAACGAAAGTGACTGAATTTTTAATAATTGAAAAGTGGTGTACAAATAACATTTTTGTAATTATTTATATTGATTTATTCCCCAAAGCCCCAACTAAGCCTTGGAGCTGCCGCTAATTATCCACTCCCTGTATAAAAAGCCGCTTATACTAGCAGAGTAACTTAGAGGCTCATAAGGTCATCCATTTCTCCACCGAGCTGCGTGAGAGAGAGTGACCTTATCCTCTCCCCTCTCCTTCACTCTCCCTTTTCCCCTTCCTTCTTCAAGCCAATTATTATTCTTACTCCTTTCCTCACTTAAACGCTCAAATGGTTTCCGTTATTGGCGTTTCTTCAATATACCAAACCCACGCTCTCGAACTCCACAAAAGAGCACCGTCCACAACAACAACAGCTTCGGGTTCTTCCAACGCCGTTTCGCTCCCTTCGTTGTCGTTTGACAACAAGTCGCACTTCAACGCCGTTCTCAGAGCTCATTATCACCATAACGACGGCAATAGGCGCAGGCTCGGTTTTGTTCCTACTTCTAATGCAGTTGTGACAGCTAATGACTCTTCCGTACTCAGCGAAGAAGCCTTCAAGGGTTTTGGTTTTGACGGTGTTGGCGATGATGATGAAATTGGTTATGAGTATGAGAGTGACGGTGACGCTCATTTTATTGCTTCAAGAGAAGATGAGCTCGATATTTCGAAGCTTGGCTTGCCTTCGAGGCTCGTCGACTCGCTCCAGAAACGTGGAATCACTAGCCTTTTCCCAATTCAGGTCTCTGTTCTTTATTTGATTTTAATTTTAATTTTAATTTTCATGTATGGTTTATTTCGGAATGGTGATGTTATATTATGCAATATATAATGTTATAGTATAGACATGTAAGGTGCTTGTGTTTTGATCATTCCCCGAAGAAAAAAATTATAAAAATTATTATTATTGTTAGAAATTTCAAAACTTTATTATAAAATTTTTCAATACAAGATATTTCATTCAAATTCATACACGAATTGTATTCTACAATGAATATAGATAATTTAAGACGTGCTAGCTTTTGAAATTAGTCGTGTTATATCAATTGCTTGGGGTTAGGGCTCTATGTTTTACTGTTTTCGTTTTTTTCTCCCCATGAAATGTGGCATTCATTATAATTATATATGTTCATTGAGTGTTCGCTTGCTTCTATTAATTTATTGGAAGCTAGATACATGCTTTAGTTGCTTTTGTTAAATTTAACTCAACACTTATAGTTATATGGATTTGGGTTTATCTTATTTCGACTAATGTTGATTTTGTATTGTATGATTTCTGTCAAATTCTTTTGTGGATTTGGACTCTTGGTTTCCTTTCCTCCTTGCAAATTTACTAACTTTCTGTTTGGTGATTAGAGAGCTGTGTTAGTGCCTGCCTTAGAAGGTAGAGATATCATTGCCCGGGCAAAGACTGGGACAGGGAAGACATTGGCGTTTGGGATTCCCATTATTAAAGGCCTCACTGATGATGAGCAAGGTTCCTTCAGGTGAATATTATTCATGCACAATACACCCTATTTGTTTTAGGATTGCTTGATATGTTGATGCATTTGTTCGTTTATTGCAGGCGTTCGGGCCGTCTTCCTAAAGTATTGGTCCTTGCACCTACTAGGGAGTTAGCAAAGCAGGTTGAGAAGGAGATAAAAGAATCTGCACCTTATCTGAATACAGTTTGTGTTTACGGTGGTGTTTCTTATGTAACACAGCAAAGTGCTCTTTCGCGTGGTGTTGATGTAGTGGTTGGAACACCTGGTAGAATAATTGACCTAATAAATGGGAACAGCCTTAAATTGAGTGAAGTTCAATATTTGGTTCTTGATGAAGCTGATCAAATGCTTGCTGTTGGGTTTGAGGAGGATGTGGAAGTAATTTTGGAAAAGGTCCCATCTGAGCGGCAGACAATGCTTTTCTCTGCGACAATGCCGGGTTGGGTGAAGAAATTGTCAAGAAAATATCTGAACAATCCGTTGACAATTGATTTGGTAAATTCTTGTTGCTTTTGACTTCTCTGATCCCTATTATGCACAGAGCATAGTTTTCTTAATCGTTTGTCAGTGGAGTGGAAAACATAGATTATAGCATGTAGTTGTGTTGCGTGTCGACAGCATTTTCTTTCTAATTTTATACATGGAATTTCAAAACAGTATTGACTAACTGATGGTATTCTTCCTGAATGTTTGAAGCTTATTGATGCTGATGGAAAAACTTACTTGACTGCTAGCCTTTAGATAAAAGGGAAGTCTTTTTTATGTTGTAAATTTTGACAAACCTATCAAAGCATTGACCTCATGGCTTACTAGCTTGTAATATAGCACATTTTGGGTTTGACCCTGTAAATCTAGTTGCAATTCCTCATTGTAATCCTAATTTTATCTGTTTGTTACCATTTTGTTCTGTGTTTGTCTGTTTGATACAAGTGGATTTGGAGAGAAGGGGAAGCACTGTGGAGTGAATTATACTATAATAACATTAGCAGGATACATCTAGTTTCATTTTTAATTCCAACTCTATCAAATAACTGTGATTGTGTTTACCGATATTTAAGTTATTGTCGAATAATCTTGATTATCAAAACCCACTTTTTCCTTTTCTTTTAAATAAGGTCGGTGATGAAGAAGAAAAGCTTGCTAATGGGATCAAACTTTATGCTATGTCAGCCACTGCCACTTCAAAGCGGACAATTCTTTCTGATCTTATAACTGTAAGTTTACTGAAACTGAAAAGTCCAGCCTTAGATGAATGGAAGCCATGTCAGTTGCTGGTCTATACCAGAAATATCTTGATTATAGAATGCAGTACAATGATTTCACTGAATTTAACTAAAATTCTATGTCTACGACTTTTAGGTCTATGCAAAGGGTGGAAAGACTATTGTTTTCACACAGACAAAAAGGGATGCCGATGAAGTATCACTGTCATTAACAAATAGTATAGCTTCTGAAGCTCTGCATGGTGATATATCTCAGCATCAAAGAGAAAGAACATTGAATGGCTTTCGGCAAGGGAAGTTCACTGTTCTTGTTGCCACGGATGTTGCAGCCCGTGGACTTGATATTCCCAATGTTGATTTGGTAAGTTTAAGGGACTTGATATTCCCTTAGTGCTTTCTGGTCTTTGCTATTGTATGATTCTTCCCATGTACTAGCAGTTTTGTTTTTATTATCCAGTTTTGATTCAATGGTTAGTCCTAAATTAGGTTCAATCGGTGAACACTATACTTAGATAATTCTTATTTTAAAATTTACATTTTTAATTGGGAATTTAGTCATTTATTTGACTGTAAATTTCTGAGAACTTATGTCTACGAATTGGGTTCTTGAGATATTGTCTCCAGGACAGCTGAGGACTTAATTATCTTGAAATTGGGATTTCTTGACCGTTAAATGTGATTTGCTTGTCCAAGAAGAATTTGATTTGTCAATTATGATATATTTCACTTGCTCTGACCTTATCATTCGATCTTGATCACTGTAAACTATTTAATTGATTTAACAGTTATAATTTTGTTTGATAAATTGTGTTTGTCCAAATAGGAACTTGTTTATTTATTTTTTATTTTTCATCTCAATCTCTTTTCTTTGACTATTACTGAATTTGTCTGCTCTCAACATAATGAAATTCCTTTCAGGTTATCCATTACGAACTTCCTAATGACCCCGAGACTTTTGTGCATCGCTCTGGTCGTACTGGGCGTGCTGGAAAAGAAGGTACTGCCATTCTGATGTACACCAGTAGCCAGAGGAGAACAGTTAGATCCCTTGAGCGTGATGTTGGCTGCAAATTTGAATTTGTTAGTCCACCAGCTATCGGAGAGATTTTGGAGGCATCTGCTGCACAAGTTGTTGCTACGCTTGAGAGAGTTCATCCCGAGTCTGTTGAGTTCTTCACTGCAACTGCGCAAAAATTGGTTGAAAAACAAGGGGTTAGTGCCCTCGCAGCTGCACTAGCACAGCTCAGTGGATTCTGTAGACCTCCATCATCCCGTTCATTAATCAACCATGAGCAGGTATTGGAGAAGTTTATATTTCAATTTCAACTTGAGCCATTCCAATTTCTAAAGTATTTATTGATTCTCAGTGTTCTTTCATCGACATTATGTAAATGATGTTAATCCATGTCATTGGGTTTCAACAGAATTTTACGTTTGGCCTAACACAACACTTCTCTTCTATTCAGGCAGTGGCTATGTAAAAAGTTTGCAATAAGCTAAACATAGAAATGGTGTTCATGTAACAAAATCTGTCCAGAACATGAAATTGAAAAATCTAATTTAGCTCTAGCTAAACAGCAGATGGAATATAATTTTCATCAATTTAATAGATGTTCACCTAACTCTAAAGACCAGTTAACCTGGAATAACGATAGAATCCCTACAATAAATATAATCTACCCAGTGGAAGAGAAGCAAGAGGAAGAAATGTCCATGGTTTAGCATACACGTAAGAAACTGCTGATCTGGCAGTTGAGAGGTGTGGATGCCATTGGTTGAGGATATATTATGCTAGGGAAAGCATAGTGTGAATCAGGCTTCAAGTTAGGTATATTGGGGGAAAGACTAGGCACTCTCCAACTGCTTGGACCCTTGCCCATTAGCATTTCTCTATATTCCTTTTACATTTCTCGGAAACCAGTTGCTGATGCCTGATATCAACTTGATACCTTCTGGGGATATGATTTAGTTCAGTAATTTTTTTCTCTTCCTAGTTCTTTTATCTGATACCATCATATATTCGTAAATTTAATGTTTGCTTAGTTAAGCTTTGAAAATCTAGTTATTACCTGATTAGTGTTAAGATAACATAAAAAAAATAAAAATTAGTGAAGGTTGATCCAAAATTATATTTTATTTGCCTTACCTCGTTCAATCTTATAAATGCTGTTTCGGAGAATGTACTTGATTAGCTAATTGAAAGCTCTGTCAAATGCAGGGATGGGTTACATTGCAACTCACTCGAGATGGAGATAATTCTAGAAGATTTCTTTCTGCACGATCAGTCACTGGGTTTCTTTCTGATGTGTATTCTCCTGCTGCTGATGAAGTTGGAAAAATACATGTAATTGCAGATGACCGGGTTAGTAACTTTATATGCAAACTATATTGTTCTGTTAGGTAGTGTTTGTTTCCAGATACTGGAATTGGGACTGGAGGAATAGGACTTAGTATTGTGTTTGGTGGTCAGAGACTAGAATTAAAATTTCAGCCTTGGGACACAAAATTTCAGTCCATTCAGTACCTACGGAAAATGAGAACACAATGACTGAAATTTCTGGAGACGAGGACTGGAACTTTAACATTTTCTTTAATGACTAAGGATATTTTAGTAAATATTCTTATACCATATCCATATTTATCTTGAACCAAACAAGATACTAAGACATAACTAGTTCGATACATTTTACTCCAAACATAATAAAGAGGCTTAATTTAGTCTCAGTCTCTCTGTCTCTATCGTCTAGTTTCTGTCTCTTAGTCTCAGTTTCTCTTCCAAACACATCCTTATTGTGTTAGGAACTTCTTTACTATTGTCTATCAAGATAACGAACCCATGCTGTTCAATTTATTTGACATTGTTAATACCTAATGTCAGATTCAAGGAGCTGTTTTTGATCTTCCAGAGGAAATTGCTAAAGAGTTACTCAACAAGGATTTGCCACCTGGAAACACTATTTCCAGGATCACTAAGGTAAATGAAATATTCGATTAATATATTTAATGCTTAACTGTTTGTTATTTATGTGAAACAGTTTGTAAAGGCAATATCATATTCCTCTTTGTATTGGCAGTTACCTGCTTTGCAAGATGATGGACCTGCAAATGATTACTATGGGAAGTTTTCCGACAGAGAACGAAGTAACCGAAGAGGTTCAAGGGATCAGAGAAGTTTTAAAACCTCACGAGGATATGGGGGAAACCGAGGCTCTAACGATGATTTTGGTAGTTCATACGGGAGAGGGAGTAAAAGTTTTAAATCTGGCAACAGCCGGTCTCGAATAGGAAAAAGCAGTGATGACTGGCTGATTGGAGGTAGACAATCAAGCAGGTATTCATCATCAAACAAGTTATAATAGCTTTTCTTTTTGTTTTCCTGAGATGCAAAGTTATAGTAAGATTTATCCATGTGATACTTAGACATAGGATAATTCTTGAATGAACATAAGCTAACAACGAATATTTAGATGGGAACGGCAATCAAACTTGAAAGTTCACCTAAACTCTAGGTAAACTCGAATAGTAAAGCTTGACAGGAATTCAAAGAGCTTATAAATATCTAAATTGGAGATCTAAAATTATGAATCCGTAGGGTTTACAAATTACAAATTAACTTGAAATTTGATAACCTTGCTGGTGGGAGCCACGTTTGATGTGTGTCTAGATGAGTTGTTAGATTTGTTCCTATGGAAGAATCTCATAAGCCTTGTGTTCAACTGATGGGACATCCAAATGTGACTTGCAGGGGTGGTAGCTATGGAGGGGCCTGTTTTAATTGCGGAGAATCGGGGCATCGCGCATCAGATTGTCCCAATAAGCCAAGCTTCTTTTAGTTCATGTATCGGCAATTTTGGCGCCACCTCGTCAAAGGCTTGATCTACTGCTGCCACTGGTGATGGCCTATTGGGTTCAAGAAATTTAAAGATGCTTGCTCAAAAGGATTACAGAATCAAAGACACTTTGCATCTGTCGTGGGGCAGTCTCCACAGAGGCCTTAGCCTTGGGTCTTCGATGTATTTGGCTAGCTCATTCAAGATGTATTTAATGATGTAAAATTTATTTGTAATTTGTACTGCGGTTGCGTTCATTTTTGGCAAGAACAGAAACTATGTGGCCCTGTTTTGTCCGTTTAACCGCTTAATAGTATGGCGTTATGCAGAATGTTTACGAATTCCAATTGATCATGATATTGCTGATGAGATGAAGATCATCTTACAAGTTGGTCATTATGCTGCGATCAGGATTTTGCAAAAACACCAATCTCATCTAAAAAATATAGTATTAGAATCCCGTTTCAAAATGTTGTTTTGGATAAATTGGTTGATCAAAAACATATATTTAGATGTAAATTTAAATACTTACGTTTTTTATTTGGACACGGATGCAGCAAGAAAGTAGTATGCCAATTTATGTCATTTGCAGGTAAAAGAGGTGACTTAATGGGTGTGAAACAAAGTAATATTTTACAAGCAAAAATGACATTTTGGCAACTTTAAAGTAGTATTATACTAGTATTGAGTACTGACCTTAAAGTTTTGCACAGCAAGGGGGAAAAGTAAAAAAAAGAAAAGTCATTCTCACTCATGAACTGAGAAACCTGATGACGAAGCAAAGAGACAACATCCACAATTGACTTCAAGTCTTCAACATCTCAATTCCCTACTGAAAAGATTGCGAGTCCAAAATCACACTCACACACTTCTCATTTTCCAAAAAGAACTTTCATAACAGTTCTGAAAACTGGTCCTCTTTTATTGCTCATAACCTCCCTCACAGCCTTCTCATCAGGTTCAAACCCCTTCTCCTTCATCTGCCCCAACAACTCCATAGCCTCGTCAACCTTCTCTTCCCTAACCAGCCCCTCAAACACCGCCGTGTAAGTCTCGGCACTGGGCTTCATCCCCTTATCCATCATCTCCAACACAAATCTCTTGGCATCCTTCAAAACCTTCCCACCAGCAAGCCCCTTTATAAGCACAGCGTAAGTATATGCATTGGGTGTAACCCCAGATGCCAGCATTCTCATGTGGGCCTTTAGAGCCTCCTTGGGCCGGCCCGCGTTGGCGTAGGCCTCAACAATGGCCGTGTGGGCCACCACGTCCGGCACGTGACCTTTGTCCTTGATCTCAGCGAAGAGCTCTAGCGCCACGTGCGTGAGACCCTCTTTGGACAATGCGTCGAACATCTTAACTGCATGGTTCATGAGGCCATCGCCGCTTCTCATGTTGTGGAAGATTCCTTGCAGGTCCTTGGGGTCCTCGGGCTCTTGTATCGGGGGCTTCTTGCTGAATGGGTCGTAGGGGGGTGGTAGCTTTCCCTTATTGCTGTTCTTGTTGTCTTTGGTGGCAGCAACAACGCTGTCTTCATCGGAGTCGGAGTCAGAGTCGGAGAGTGAGAAGTTGAGTTTGGTGTCGATTGTAGTGTTGGGTTTCATGGAGGTGAATGGGCGCGTTGTGAAGTGGAAGCTGTAAGATTTGGGATATGGGTGTGAGTGTGAGTGTGAGGAGAAGACGAAAATGGGTGGTGGTTGGAGGAGGGAGGTGGGAGTGCGGGTGCGGGAGGAGGAGAAGAAGAAGGCGCGCGATAGAGATGAGAGTGCGGCTCTGGTGGTGGCGGTGCCAGGGAAGGCCATCGATGCCATGATGCTGTGTCTCTGCGGATTTCTTTGTTATTTGATAGAGTGCTGCTATTGTGCTATATGCGATTGAAGGAATGATGAGAAGGAAATACAAGCTCTTAGGACACTCAACTAATTAAATGTTTTTAAGTCGTATACCGTATATATATATATATATAAAACAAAAATGTTATTTCGTATATCAAAATCAATAAATTTATGTATAAATATATGTGTAATTTAATTTATTTTTAATATATATTTATATTTAAATAGTATTTTATACTTATGACTAATTTTGATGTATACGTAACATAATCTTAAAATATCGATGTATTAATATATTTGAAAGCTTTCCACTTCTAAATAAATAAAGGGAATAGATTTAAATAAGAGAAAAAAGATTACTTGTTAGCCAAATTGACTTCTGATTTTTTTTAATAAAAATACTAGAGTTATCAAAATTTATTATTTTATTATGTAATTATTATTTAATAATTAATTTAATTTTTTTAGTCTAATAATCTAATAAGATATTTGATCCTATATTTTTAAATATTAATGGCTAACTGATGATAAAAAATAATAAATTTTGATGATATTTTAACATTTTTCTTTTTTTTAATCAAAGTTCATCTTTAATAATTTCAAGTTGGTTATATCAGTTCTTTTATCGCTTCTATTATTATCAACGTCAAAATTTATTAACACGACATGTGAAGTAGAATTTGTAAGAACCAAAATAATCGCTTTAATAAAATAATAAATTAATTGTCCAGAATAAATTTAAAAATTTTTTTATAAAATATAAAGGTAACTAGTCCTCTTTTTGGTATATCATACTTATATATATCTTGTTAATTTAATTATTACATTGTGTATTCTAGAGCTATCTACAAGGTTTTATATATATTATGTCTTGTTCTGTCCGTGCCTACGCGTTTAGTTATCGTGTGTGAATGCTTCGCGTTTTCGTAATTCCGTTTTATGCGACTTTGAGTTTTACTCCTTCATCGAGCTTCTAGTTATATAAATTCTTGTATATATATATATATATATATATATATATATATATATATATATATATATATATATATATATATATATATATATATATATATATATAGGAAAAACAACCATTTGTACCCGTGAACTTTGCGAACGCTAATAAAAATACCCATTAAAGAAGGAAACTAACGTTGTATCCATCAAAGATGAATTTCATATGACAAAAGTACCCAAATCCTAAATTTATGTTGACTTTTTAATAAAATTCCAGAATTACCCCCACCATTATCTTCAACCCTTCCTCTCTTCTTTCCCGAATCTCAAACACCTCCATTGCCACTACCTTAACCACTTTCTATTCTCTACTACTCCACTAACCACCATTGCCATCATCTTTCTACGCTGACGATGACAAACACGACAACAGGGCAACCAGGCAATCCATCCGTTCCCGCGCAACGCTACCACCTTCAACTGCAGCCACCCAAACTCCGCGGTGGTCCCAGCACTGCCTCAAGCCCATGCACAGATCACCTATAGGTTGGCACAGTGGCAAGTTCAGAGTTTAGAGCCACCGGATTCAAGTTCCAACAGCGCCGTTGCACAGAGATGCCGCAATGCCTCTCCGGCCAAGACCTAATCTAATACCGCCACAATATGGAAAAGCTCCGAAAATGAGACTGAACTGAGATCCAGTGCACAAGGTTCCTTCCTGTGGTGCGATTCAACTCCTCATAAGTCCATGACGTTAGGATTTTTGCTAGTATAGAATTTTATAAAGTCGCGTTGTAGATATAGTTTCTAAACCAACAAAAATTCCTTCGTGCAAACGTTTTGGTTGTCACAAGTAACAAACCCCTTAAAATTGGTAACCGATTATTTAAACCTCGGGTCGTCTTCTCAAGGAATTGCAGGGAGGTATGTTCTTATTATTGGTTATGAAAAAGTGTGTTTTGGGGTTTTGGATTAAGGTAAAAGGTTAGTTGAATGACAAGTAAAATAAAATAATAATAACTGTAAAATAAACCTTTGGCAAGGTACAAAAAATTGGAAGTCCAGACTTACTTATTCTTATCAATAATAATGAAAGTTGAATCTTAATTCCACTTAGTTAACCTTTGCTAAAGCAAAGGAAAGTCAAGGGACTAATTAGTTTGACCTTCAAATCCTATTTATTTCCTAAGAAAAGGTTGGGATTATTGAAGTTCAGTTCAATTAGCAAAGATAACAGTTATCAATTATGTTAAGCTAAGATAACTCCTGAGTTACTGATTTCTTAACCAAGACCAAGAGGATAAGAAATTGAAATCATAAATCTAAAAACATCTCAATAATATATAATCCTAACATGAAAAGTTCACAAACCAATTGGGCAACATAAATCAAATACCAATAAAAGCATAGTATCTAAAATAAGAGATAAATGTAAAGTAAAGGAAATATTGAACCTGATGAAGAGTCGAATTAAATCCTAATTTCTAAAAATCCTACCTTAAATCCTAAGAGAGAGGAGAGAACCTCTCTCCCTAAAATTACATCTAAAACTAAAATTATGAATTATCAGAGCATGATGAGTCTCTGCAAGTTCCCTGACTTTAATCTGTGTTTCTGGGCCAAAAACTGGGTTGAAATGCGGCCCAGAATCTCTGCCAGCGACTTTTGTAATTCTGCAGATCGCGCATATCACGCGATCGCGTCATCCATGCGGACGTGTCATTTGTGTTTTTTCCTGCCACGCGTCCGCGTCGTCCACGCTTCCGCGTCACTTGTGCTTTTCCAATCCGCGCGGTCGTGTGAGCCATGCGACCGCGTCACTGCGAATTCCTTTCTTCCGCGCGGTCGCGTCGCTGATGCGTACGCGTCACTTCTCGCTGGTCATCTCCTCAATTTCTTGTGTTCCTTCTATTTTTGCAAGCTTCCTTCCCAATCTCTCACTCATTCATGCCCTATAAAGCCTGAAACACTTAATACACAAATCAAGGCATCGAATGGTAATAAGAGAGGATTAAGATTAGCTAAATTAAGACCAAAGAAGAATGTTTTCAATCATGTAATAATTTTAGGAAGGAAATATAAATGCATGCTAATTATATGAATAAGTGGGTAAAGACCATGATAAAACCACACAACTAAACACATTGTGAACCATAAAATAGTGGTTTATCAGTCCACTTCAAGCTCATGGACTCCATGGAGAAAGGTCCTGTATTTACAACAGTACAAATTATAAATTTATTATATAATTTACGAAGTTAAACAAATCTCCTGTAATTAATAATTTATTTATTTTTATCTATAACCAAATTGAACCAATTGGCAAATGGAGGTCCGTGGCGTTGACCATGACGAAGATGACGCGGGGTTTGGGGAAGAGGGAGAGAGAAAGGGGGAGAGGGATCCGATTGGAGAGGTTGTGTCGGTGATCAAGTTTCTTGGAGATGGGTTCGAAGATGGAAATGTCGTCATGGTAGCGGTGGTGGAGTAGCAGAGAAAAAAAAAGGTGGTTAAGGTGGTGGTAATGGAGGTGTTTAAGATTTGGGAAAGAAGAGAGGAAGGGTTAAAGATAATGGTGGGGATAATTTTGAAATTTTATTAAAAAGTCAACATAAATTTAGGATTTGGGTACTTTTGTCATACGAAATCTATCTTTAATGGATACAACGTTAGTTTCCTTCTTCAATGGATATTTTTGTCAGCATTCGTAAAGTTCATGGGTACAAATGGTTATTTTTCCTATATATATATATATATATATATATATATATATATATATATATATATATATATAAGCTTTAGAATTGTCGTAGCACTTTGTTATCCTTCGCTTTACAGCTAGAGGTAAGGATTAGGGTAACGAGGTGTTACATTTATGGTATCAGAGCAGTTCTTCCTTATGAGCCAGAGGGATAGACCGATTGTACTTCATTGCACACTCTGGGTCATTTTTCTTTTGTGCTATTTAGGATATCTGTTTGATATGCATAGCATGCTTGTTTGTGAGTGCCTTTCTGGGATAATTGAAGCACTAGACTTGAGATATTGAGATTGATCACCTCGATATTGATTGTTTAGTGTAGATATGATCCCGAATGGCAACTCGCGGATGAGGTCAATCACGTTCATGGAGAGATAGTGAGGATGACTAACCTAGCTAATGCGTTACAAGCTCAACATGTTTCAGAAAACCAGTTTGTCGAGTTTGTGGGATATCAGTTGATTGGTGTGCAAGGTTCTGAAAACCAAATCAATCATGGAACCGCTCTGGTTACTGGTTCACTAGTTCATAGGTTCAATCGATTCGACCGTAATTGAACAAAAAAAACTGTTTTATAAAAAAAATCAATAAAATATAAATAAACACACAAAAATATAATTATAGACTATTATAATCTTTAAAATATTATCCAAACTAAAAGTATTACATCAACCACAATATTATAATCTCATCCAAATACAAACACAAAAGTCAAATAAAAAAAATCAATTACAAACCATTCAATTATTCACCATCTTCGTATTACATGTCAAATTGCTACACAGAGAATACTAATATTTTGATGTATTTACTTTGATCACTGCCAGTCTTCTGTTGCATCATGAGTGTTGTTTATTCAGCAATAGAGAGTATGTAAAGGCATGATGGGATGAATTAGAGAGATGGTGTATTGAGGCCACTGATGAGGTGAGCACCAATCAACCATTTGAGACCATTCCTTCTATTCCATATTTATATCATAACCTGAATCTATCATGCACAGTATGTTGGCTCAGCCTGAAAGGAACTGAAACATATTGAGCAAGTTGTAGGATTCCTAGTAAAAGTCAGTTTTACAGAATCTTGAATTCATATTCAAACAAACAAACCAAAAGAAAGTTAATATTGCTCATCCTCCATTCAATTTTTAATCTCAGCTGTTGCATCAGAAACCCCAAAAAACATTTAATGAAGTAACAAGGAGCTCTGCCCAATGAATGTCCTCTTTTCAATTTATAGCTACCTGTAAATTGATATACCTCAATTCCATTCTCTTCCTAATAACAAGGACAATTAATTAAGATAAAAAACACGAATAATTTATCAAATCAACATTAATAACATGAACAATTTAACAAATCAAGAACAGCAAACCATAACAAGAACAATTTATAAAATTAACAAATTATCAAAAGGTCAAGAACAATATAACAACTTAACAATCTGATCTGGCCGTTACAAATCTAACATCATAAATCGGCATTATCATTCATAACTCGGCATTATTAACGTTATTATTCAGAAAGCTGGTGTTATAGTTCGGCATTATAGTTATTAATCGGCAGTCAACGCCATTAGTCGGCAACTTACATTACAACTCAGCTAAATAGACTGCTTTCCAAAAGTGAAATGTCCAACCTAATATTTCATCCTTATTATTGCTCTTTAATACAGGTAATAAAGCAGAAGCATAACGAACTTTCACATTTCCACCCATAAAAGGTATGATCTTCCATCCTAAAAGGACACATTGAATTCTCAATACTGACTTAAGTTTCGGAGTGCCTTTGCAGGTACACTCTCCCCTTGTTTCTTGCTCAAAGCTCTACGCGATTGGACATCCTCTTGGATTAAAGCTCGTATTACTGCAAAGCTCAAAGGTCTGCACCGAAGATAATGACTCGGCGTCAATTCCCAGAGACCGAGCTCTCCCTCCAAGTATCCATACAAAAACACAATCTAAAATTTAAAATTTAAGAACAGCACTAAAACATTAATTTATTAAATTAACAAGTTAATAAGATCAATTAGAACTGAAAATCAAAATAACAAGAACAACTAAAGCTTTAAAATACAGCAAACCAACAACAAAACAAGAATTGGAACAACATACTAATCATTAAAAATAACAATTAAATAAAATAATAACTGAATAATTAATACAAGAAAGAACAAGTAAAGGAAAATAAATTACCTTAGGCTGGAGCATGTTCTGAAATTTGAACAGAATAGGGAGAGGGAGCTGGAGATTCGAAATGCGTTGGAGATGGTTGAACAGAAACAAAATGACAGTTGAACGGCGACTCTAACACGCGAGGAAAGGTTGGAACAGAGGGCTAAGAAGCTCGAACAGAAAGACAGGGGCTGGAGCGTGGGGGAATAGAGCTTGAAGAGCAGTAGAACCTTGGCAAGATAGCGGTGGAAGCTCGGTGATGAGCGGATAATTTATACGCTTTTTGGCATTGTTTTTAGTATGTTTTTAGTATGTTTTAGTTAGTTTTTATTATATTTTTATTAGTTTTTAGTTAAAATTCACTTTTCTGGACTTTACTATGAGTTTGTGTGTTTTTCTGTGATTTCAGGTATTTTCTGGTTGAAATTGAGGGACCTGAGCAAAAATCTGATTCAGAGGCTGAAAAGGACTGCAGATGCTGTTGGATTCTGACCTCCCTGCACTCGAAGTGAATTTTCTGGAGCTACAAAAGCCCCATTGGCGCGCTCTTAACTGCGTTGGAAAGTAGACATTCTGGGCTTTTCAGCAATGTATAATAGTCCATACTTTGCTCGAGATTTGATGGCCCAAACCGGCGTTCCAAATCAGCTCAAAACTGCCCGGCGTTAAACGCCGGAACTGGCACAAGAATGGGAGTTAAACGCCCAAACTGGCACAAAAGCTAGCGTTTAACTCCAAGAGAAGTCTCTACACGAAAATTCTTCAATGTTCAGCCCAAGCACACACCAAGTGGGCCCGGAAGTGGATTTTTATGTCATTTACTCATTTCTGTAAACCCTAGGCTACTAGTTCTCTATAAATAGGACCTTTTGCTATTGTATTTTCATCTTTGGACGTCTAGTTCTTAGATCATCTTGGTAGCTACCTTTAGTCTTATGCTATCTTAGATCATGGGGCTGGCCTCACGGCCATGCCTGAACCTTGTTCTTATGTATTTTCAACGGTGGAGTTTCTACACACCATAGATTAAGGTGTGGAGCTCTGCTGTACCTCGAGTATCAATGCAATTACTATTGTTCTTCTATTCAATTCAGCTTATTCTTATTCTAAGATATTCATTCGCACCCAAGAACATGATGAATGTGATGATTATGTGACGCTCATCATCATTCTCACTTATGAACGCGTGCCTGACAACCACTGCTGTTCTACAAGCAAACAAGGCTTGAATGTTTATCTCTTGGATTCCTTAATCAGAATTTTCGTGGTATAAGCTAGAATTGATGGCGGCATTCAAGAGAATCCGGAAGGTCTAAACCTTGTCTGTGGTATTCTGAGTAGGATTCAATGATTGAATGACTGTGACGAGCTTCAAACTCCTGAAGGCTGGGCGTTAGTGACAGACGCAAAAGAATCAATGGATTCTATTCCAACCTGATTGAGAACCGACAGATGATTAGCCATGCTGTGACAGAGCGCGTTGAACATTTTCACTGAGAGGACGGGACTGTAGCCACTGACAACGGTGATGCCCAACATACAGCTTGCCATGGAAAGGAGTAAGAAGGATTAGATGAAGACAGTAGGAAAGCAGAGAGACGGAAGGGACAAAGCATCTCCATATGCTTATCTGAAATTCTCACCAATGAATTACATAATTATCTCTATCTTTATTTTATGCTTTATTCATAAATCATCCATAACCATTTGAATCTGCCTGACTGAGATTTACAAGATGACCATAGCTTGCTTCATACCAACAATCTCTGTGGGATCGACCCTTACTCGCGTAAGGTTTATTACTTGGACGACCCAGTGCACTTGCTGGTTAGTTGTGCGAAGTTGTGAAATTATGTTTAGACCATGGTATTGAGCACCAAGTTTTTGGAGCCATTACCAGGGATTGTTTGATTTGTGAAAAGTAGAGATCACAATTTCGTGCACCAAGTTTTTGGCGCCGTTGCCGGGGATTGTTTCGAGTTTGGACAACTGACGGTTCATCTTGTTGCTTAGATTAGGTATTTTTCAGAATTCTTAAGAATGAATTCTAGTGTTTCAAGGTGATGTTCTTATCATCACCAAAGCTGATTGATTCTCATCAATTTAGCTCTTGAATGCAATGTCCTGCTGAAGCTTGGCTAGCCATGTCTAATTTCTTTAGACTAAAGCTTTAAACTAACATTGCATGATTCCTGGAATTCTCATTAAGAATTTTAATATCTTTATTTTCTTTTCCACTTAATTTTCAAAAAATCCAAAAAAATTACAAAATCATAAAAAAACAAAAAAAAAATTAATTTTATGTTTCTTGTTTGAGTCTAGTGTCTAATTTTAAGTTTGGTGTCAATTGCATGTTTCTGTTCTTCTTGCATTCTTCAAATTCATTCATGTGTCTTAATTGAACTTCAAGTTGTTCTTGATGATTTCCTTATTCTGATCTTTAAATTCTCTTATCTTGAGTGTTTTGTTGTTTCTCATATGCATTCTCATTTTGTTAGTGTCAATAGTATACAAACTTCTAAGTTTGGTGTCTTGCATGCATTGTTTATTTTTTGATTATTCCTCAATATTAAAAATCCAAAAAAATTTTTAATTTGTATCTTTTCAAGTCAATAATACAGGGAATTGAAGATTCAGAACATTCAGCAGAGAAATTACACAGAAAAAGCTGGGCGTTCAAAACACCCAGTGAAGAAGGAAAACTGGCGTTTAAACGCCAGCCAGGGTGCCTGGCTGGGCGTTTAATGCCCAAAAGGGTAGTGTTTTGGGCGTTAAATGCCAGAATGTGCACCATTCTGGGAGTTTAACGCCAGGATGGCACAAGAGGGAAGATTTTGTTTTTAACTCAAATTTTTTTTCAAGTTTTCAAAATTTTTCAAAATCAAATCTTTTTCAAATCATATATTTTCAATCATATGTTTTCAAAATTAATTTCTTTCCATTTTCAAAGATACTTGCTAACAATTAATGATTTGATTCAACATTTCAAGTATGTTGCCTTTTCTGTTGAGAAAGGTTTAATGTTTGAATCATATCTTTTCTTGTTAGCCAAGTCATTAATTTTTAAAATTAAATCTTTTTAAATTGTTTTTCAAATCATATCTTCTCAATCACATCTTTTTAAAACCATAACTTTTCAATCATATCTTCTTAATCACATCTTTTTCAAAATAGTTTTCAATCATATCTTTTTAATTTCTAATTTCAAAATCTTTTTCAAAAATCACTTGATTTCTTTTCCACTCCTAGTTTTCGAAAATCAATTAGTATTTTTTCAAAATGTTTTCAAAATCTTTTTAATTTATTTTCGAAAATTTCTTCCCCTCTTCTCACATCCTTCTATTTATGGAGTAACACTTCTCCTCAATGCACAATTCGAACTCTATCTTACTTGATATGTTCGAATTCTTCTACTTCTTCCTTCTATTTTCTTTTCCTCTGACACCTCAAGGAATCTCTATACTGTGACATAGAGGATTCCACATTTTCTTGTTCTCTTCTCTTTCATATGAGCAGGAGCAAAGACAAAAGCATTCTTGTTGAGGCTGACCCTGAACCTGAAAGGACCTTGAAGCGAAAGCTAAGAGAAGCTAAAGAACAACTCTCTACAGAGGACCTAATAGAAATCTTCAAAGAAGAAGAACCCATGGCAGCCGAAAACAACAACAATGCCAACAATGCAAGGAAGGTGCTGGGTGACTTTACTGCACCTACTCCCGACTTCTATGGGAGAAGCATCTCTATCCTTGCCATTGGAGCAAACAACTTTGAGCTTAAGCCTCAATTAGTTTCTCTAATGCAACAGAATTGCAAGTTCCATGGACTTCCATTGGAAGATCCTCATCAGTTTTTAGCTGAATTCTTGCAAATCTGTGACACTGTCAAGACCAATGGGGTTGACCCTGAGGTCTACAGACTTATGCTATTCCCTCTTGCTGTAAGAGACAGAGCTAGGATATGGTTGAACTCACAACCTAAAGAAAGCCTGAACTCTTGGAAAAAGCTAGTCAATGCCTTCTTGGCAAAGTTCTTTCCACCTCAAAAATTGAGTAAGATTAGAGTGGAAGTCCAAACCTTCAGACAGAAGGAAGGTGAATCCCTCTATGAAGCTTGGGAAAGATACAAACAATTGATCAGAAAGTGTCCCTCTGACATGCTTTCTGAATGGAGCATCATAGGTATCTTCTATGATGGTCTGTCTGAACTGTCTAAGATGTCATTGGACAGCTCTGCTGGAGGATCTCTTCATCTGAAGAAGACGCCTGCAGAAGCTCAAGAACTCATTGAAATGGTTGCAAATAACTAATTCATGTACACTTCTGAAAGGAATCCTATGAACAATGGGACGAATCAGAAGAAAGGAGTTCTTGAGATTGATACTCTGAATGCCATATTGGCTCAGAATAAAATATTGACTCAGCAAGTCAATATGATTTCTCAAAGTCTGTCTGGAATGCAAGCTGCACCAGGCAGTACTAAGGATGCTTCATCTGAAGAAGAAGCTTATGATCCTGAGAATCCTTCAATGGAAGAGGTGAATTACATGGGAGAACCCTTGGAAACACCTATAATCCTTCATGGAAAAATCATCCAAATCTCTCATGGAAGGATCAACAGAGACCTCAACAAGGTTTCAACAACAATAATGATGGAAGAAACAGGTTTAGCAATGGCAAGCCTTTTCCATCATCTTCTCAGCAACAGATAGAGAATTCTAAGCAGAGCCACTTTGACTTAGCAACCATGGTCTCTGATCTAATCAAAACCACTCAAAGTTTCATGACTGAAACAAGGTCCTCCATTAGGAATTTGGAGGCACAAGTGGGACAGCTGAGCAAGAAAATAACTGAACTCCCTCCTAGTACTCTTCCAAGCAATACAGAAGAGAATCCAAAAGGAGAATGTAAGGCCGTTAACATGACCCACATGACCAAACTTGGAGAGGAGGAAGAGGCAGTGATCGCCACTGAGGAAGACCTCAATGGATGTCCACTGGCCTCCAATGAGTTCCCTAATGAGGAACCATGAGAATCTGAGGCTCATAATGAGACCATAGAGATTCCATTAGATTTACTTCTGCCATTCATGAGCTCTGATGAGTATTCTTCCTCTGAAGAGGATGAAGATGTCACTGAAGAGCAAGTTGCTAAATACCTTGGAGCAATCATGAAGCTAAATGACAAGTTATTTGGTAATGAGACTTGGGAGAACGAACCTCCTTTGCTCACCAAAGAACTGGATGACTTGACTAGGCAGAGATTATCTCAAAAGAGACAGGATCCTGGAAAGTTCTCAGTACCTTGTACCATAGGCACCATGACCTTTAAGAAGGCTCTGTGTGACTTAGGGTCAAGTATAAACCTCATGCCTCTCTCTGTAATGGAGAAGCTAGGGATCTTTGAGGTACAAGCTGCAAAAATCTTACTAGAGATGGCAGACAATTCAAGAAAACAAGCTTATGGACTTGTAGAGGATGTTCTGGTAAAAATTGAAGACCATTACATCCCTGTTGATTTCATAGTCCTAGAGACTGGGAAGTGCATGGATGAATCTGTCATCCTTGGCAGACCCTTCCTAGCCACGGCAAAGGCTGTGATTGATGTTGACAAAGGAGAATTGATCATTCAAGTGAATGAAGAATCCTTTGTGTTTAAGGCTCAAGGATATCCCTCTGTAACTATGGAGAGGAAGCATGAAGAGCTTCTCTCAAAACAGAGTCAAACAGAGCCCCCACAGTCAAACTCTAAGTTTGGTGTTGGGAGGCCACAACCAACTTCTAAGTTTGGTGTTGAACCCCCACATTCAAACTCTAAGTTTGGAGTTGGGAGGTTCCAACATTGCTCTGAATATCTGTGAGGCTCCATGAGAGCCCACTGTCAAGCTACTGACATTAAAGAAGCGCTTGTTGGGAGGCAACCCAATGTTATATTTATCTATTTTCCTTTGTTATTTTATGTTTTCTGTAGGTTGATGATCATGGAAAGTCACAAAATCAATTGAAAAAGCAAAAATAGAATGAAAAACATAAAGAAAAATAGCACACCCTAGAGGAAAACCTTGCTGGCGTTTAAACGCCAGTAAGGGCAGCAAATGGGCGTTTAACGCCCAGTCTGGCACCATTCTGGGCGTTTAACGCCAGAAAGAGGCACCAGACTGGCGTTAAACGCCAGGAAAGGGCAAGAAGCTGGCGTTAAACGCCAGAAAAGGGCACCAGCCCGGCGTTTAACGCCAGAATTGGCATAAAGAGCATTTTTGCTCGCCACTTGGTGCAGGGATAAATTTTCCTTGACACCTCAGGATCTGTGGACCCCACAGGATCCCCACCTATCCCACCACTCTCTCTCTTCTTCACCCATTCACCAATCACCTCAACACCTCTTCCCCAAAAACCCCTCACCTATCAAATCCCACTATTCTCTTCACCACTCATATCCATCCTTCATAAAACCCCATCTACCTCACCATTCAAATTCAAACCACTTTCCCTCCCAAACCCATCCATAATGGCCGAACCATACACCCCTCTCCACTCCTATATAAACCCATCTTCATCACCTCATTTTCACACAACCTAAACACTACTTCTCTCCCTTTGGCCGAACCACAAAGCCACCTCCATCTCCTCCATTTCTTCTTCTTCTACTCTCTTCTTTCTTCTTTTGCTCGAGGACGAGCAAACCTTCTAAGTTTGGTGTGGTAAAAGCATTGCTTTTTGTTTTTCCATAACCATTTATGGCACCTAAGGCCGGAGAAACCTCTAAAAAGAGGAAAGGGAAGGCAAAAGCTTCCACCTTCGAGTCATGGGAGATGGAGAGATTCATCTCAAGGGTGCATCAAGACCACTTCTATGAAGTTGTGGCCTTGAAGAAGGTGATCCCCGAGGTCCCTTTCAAACTCAAAAAGAGTGAATATTCGGAGATCCGACATGAGATCCGAAGAAGAGGTTGGAAAGTTCTTACCAATCCCATTCAACAAGTCAGAATCTTAATGGTTCAAGAGTTCTATGCCAATGCATGGATCACCAAGAACCATGATCAAAGTGTGAACCCGAACCCAAAGAATTGGCTTACAATGGTTCGGGGGAAATGCTTAGATTTCAGTCCGGAAAATATAAGGTTGGCATTCAACTTGCCCATGATGCAAGGAGATGAACACCTTTACACTAGAAGGGTCAACTTTGATCAAAGGTTGGACCAAGTCCTCACAGACATTTGTGAAGAGGGCGCTCAATGGAAGAGAGATTCAAGAGGAAAGCCGGTTCAACTAAGAAGGCATGACCTCAAGCCCGTGGCTAGGGGATGGTTGGAGTTTATCCAACTCTCAATCATTCTCACTAGCAACCGGTCCGAAGTTACTATAGACCGGGCCATCATGATTCATAGCATCATGATTGGAGAAGAAGTAGAAGTTCATGAGGTTATAGCCCAAGAACTTTATAAGGTGGCGGACAAGTCCTCTACCTTGGCAAGGTTAGCCTTTCCTCATCTCATTTGTCACCTCTGTTATTCAGTTGGAATTGACATAGAGGGAGACATCCTCATTGATGAGGACAAGCCCATCACTAAGAAAAGGATGGAGCAAATAAGAGATCCCACTCATCATGAAATTCCTGAGATACCTCAATGGATGCACTTTCCTCCACAAAACTATTGGGAGCAAATCAACACCTCCCTAGGAGAATTGAGTTCTAACATGGGACAACTAAGGGTGGAGCACCAAGAACATTCCATCCTCCTCCATGAAATTAGAGAGGATCAAAGAATCATGAAAGAGGAGCAACAAAGGCAAGGAAGAGACATTGAGGAGCTCAAGCACTCCATAAGATCTTCAAGAGGAAGAACAAGCCGCCATCACTAAGGTGGACCCGTTCTTTAATTTCCTTGTCCTTTATTTTCCTGTTTTCGAAAAATCATGCTTATGTTTATCTATGTTTGTGTCTCATGATCATTAGTGTCTTAGTGTTTATGCCTTAAAGTTATGAATGTCCTATGAATCCATCACCTTTCTTGAATGAAAAATGTTCTTAATTGAAAAAGAGAAGAATTACATGAATTTTGAATTTTATAACAGATTAATTATTTTGATGTGGTGGCAATATTTTGGTTTTTGAATGTATGCTTGAATAGTACATATGTCTTTTGAATTTGTTGTTCATGAATGTTGGCTCTTGAAAGAATGATGAAAAAGGAGACATGTTACTGAGGATCTGAAAAATCATAAAAATGATTCTTGAAGCAAGAAAAAGCAGTGAATACAAAAAAAAAGAGAGAAAAAAAGGAGAAAAACGAAAAAAAAGGGAAAAAGGAAAAGAAAAAGAAAAAAAAAAAGTCGTGATCAAAGGCAAAAAGAGTGTGCTTAAAAACCCTGGACACCTCTAATTGGGGACTCTAGCAAAGCTGAGTCACAATCTAAAAAGGTTCACCCAATTATGTGTCTGTGGCATGTATGTATCCGGTGGTAATACTGGAAGACAGAGTGCTTTGGGCCACGACCAAGACTCATCAAGTAGCCGTGTTCAAGAATCATCATACTTAACTAGGAGAATCAATAACACTATCTGGATTCTGAGTTCCTATAGAAGCCAATCATTTTGAATTTCAAAGGATAGAGTGAGATGCCAAAACTGTTCAGAGGCAAAAAGCTAAAAGCCCCGCTCATCTAATTAATACTGATATTCATAGATGTTTTTAGAATTCATTGCATATTTTCTTCTTTTTATCATTGAATTTCAGTTGCTTGGGGACAACCAACAATTTAAGTTTGGTGTTGTGATGAGCGGATAATTTATACGCTTTTTGGCATTATTTTTAGTATGTTTTTAGTATGTTTTAGTTAGTTTTTATTATATTTTTATTAGTTTTTAGTTAAAATTCACTTTTCTGGACTTTACTATGAGTTTGTGTTTTTCTGTGATTTCATGTATTTTCTGGCTGAAATTGAGGGACCTGAGCAAAAATCTGATTCAGAGGCTGAAAAGGACTGCAGATGCTGTTGGATTCTGACCTCCCTTCACTCGAAATAGATTTTCTGGAGCTACAGAAGCCCAATTGGCGAGCTCTCAACTGCGTTGGAAAGTAGACATTCTGGGTTTTCCAGCAATGTATAATAGTCCATATTTTTCTCGATATTTGATGGCCCAAACCGGCGTTCCAAATCAGCTCAAAACTGCCCGGCGTTAAACGCCGGAACTGGCACAAGAATGGGAGTTAAATGCCCAAACTGGCACAAAAGCTGGCGTTTAACTCCAAGAGAAGTCTCTACACGAAAATGCTTCAATGTTCAGCCCAAGCACACACCAAGTGGGCCCGAAAGTGGATTTTTATGTCATTTACTCATTTCTGTAAACCCTAGGCTACTAGTTCTCTACAAATAGGACCTTTTGCTATTGTATTTTCATCTTTGGACGTCTAGTTCTTAGATCATCTTGGTAGCTACCTTTAGTCTTATGCTATCTTAGATCATGGGACTGGCCTCATGGTCATGCCTGAACCTTGTTCTTATGTATTTTCAACGGTGGAGTTTCCACACACCATAGATTAAGGTGTAGAGCTTTGCTGTACCTCGAGTATGAATACAATTACTATTGTTCTTCTATTCAATTCAGCTTATTCTTATTCTAAGATATTCATTCGCACCCAAGAACATGATGAATGTGATGATTATGTGACGTTCATCATCATTCTCACTTATGAATGCGTGCCTGACAACCACTGCTGTTCTACAAGCAAACAAGGCTTAAATGTTTATCTCTTAGATTCCTTAATCAGAATCTTCGTGGTATAAGCTAGAATTGATGGCGGCATTCAAGAGAATCCGGAAGGTCTAAACCTTGACTGTGGTATTCTGAGTAGGATTCAATGATTTGAATGACTGTGACGAGCTTCAAACTCCTAAAGGCTGGGCGTTAGTGACAGACGCAAAAGAATCAATGGATTCTATTCCAACCTGATTGAGAACCGACAGATGATTAGCCGTGCTGTGACAGAGCGTGTTGAACATTTTCACTGAGAGGACGGGACTGTAGCCACTGACAACGGTGATGCCCAACATACAGCTTGCCATGGAAATGAGTAAGAAGGATTGGATGAAGACAGTAGGAAAGCAGAGAGACGGAAGGGACAAAGCATCTCCATACGCTTATCTGAAATTCTCACCAATGAATTACATAAGTATCTCTATCTTTATTTTATGCTTTATTCATAAATCATCCATAACCATTTGAATCTGCCTGACTGAGATTTACAAGATGACCATAGCTTGCTTCATACCAACAATCTCCGTGGGATCGACCCTTACTCGTGTAAGGTTTATTACTTGGACGACCCAGTGCACTTACTGGTTAGTTGTGCGAAGTTGTAAAATTATGTTTAGACCATGGTATTGAGCACCAAGTTTTTGAAGCCATTACCGGGGATTGTTTGAGTTGTGAAAAGTAGAGATCACAATTTTGTGCACCACTTGGCCAAAAAGGAGGCGGAACACGCGTTGTGACGACGCTGTTGGTCTATTGCAGTGTGGGCGACAACGGTGGTTGGACGTTGAAGAACGGCAACGATGAAGAACGGCGGTGGTGGCAAAACTTTCCAGTTCAAAGGTTGAAGAAGAAGAATGTGGGAGTAAGGGAGGAGACTAAGATGAGAGGCGCAGGTGAGAGGAAGGAGAATGAGTGACTGAGTGAGTGAGACTTGAGAGAGTGCATAGCTTTGGTTAGGGTTTCAATGAATGAAACGGCACCGTTTGGGCGAACAATAAAAAACGGGCCGGGTCCTAGTTCGGTTCGATCGGACGGTTCCCAGCCGGTTCGACGGTTCAACTCCGGTTTTTAAATTCAGCGGTGATGCTATCTATCCTATCCGTCTTTCTTGTTGGTTCATGGTTCGACCGGTTCGACAGGTAAAATGCCGACTGATGCACCTACAGACTGAGGATAAATGCTTTTGGGGTTTTTAATTAAGATTTTCAATTTCTAACCGGTAAGGCCTTAAATCATGTTGAAAAAGTTTTAAAGTTTAGAATGATTTTCAAATTTAGTTTGGAACTTTTGGTTTAAATGATTTGGTTTTGAAACTAGGTTAGAACTCTTGGATTAAATGATATGGTTTATAGAAAAAGTGAGTCCTATGATTTTGTTAATTTGTGAATTTACTTTGTAATTTAACTCATTGAAAGAGATTCAAATTGAAAAGCTATGATTTAAGGATTTTAATGAATTTAAGGAAAATCATGATTTAAAGTAATTGATTTAAGAATAAATGATTTTTGAGTCTTTTGAAAAAGCTTTGACATTGAACTGATCTAGATTGATATTGTTTTGAAGGTTTTAGAAAATGTTACAAAATCAGTATTTGATTTAAAAGAAAATTTGGTTCGATGTAGTGGAGTAATTCGGATTCTTAATGGCAACTAATCAGAGTGATGCAGCGAAAAGTGTGGGGGAGCATTGACACGGTAGAGCTATAATGAGTGACGGGATGCTTTGACGACTTGATTATGTCGGCAACATTAGTAGCAGGACATTTCGTGGAGAAAATATCACGCGATTCGAATTTTAGGGACAAAATTCCTAATTAGGAGGGGAGAATGTGGAACCGTAATAACCGCTTTAATAAAATAATAAATTAATTGCCTAGAATAGGTTAAAAAAATGTTTTTTTATAAAATATAAAGATGAGATTCGGATTCAATATATTTTTCTAAGTGGGAAAATATATTTTTTGCGAAAATTTTTTGTAAAAATGCGTACCGGTGCTTAAGCCGGCAGTATCAGCTCTAGTCTGTCCGGTACCGCGTATTGAGAAAAATAATATTTTAAAAAATTGAATTTATTGTTTTAAAAGGACAAAAATAATTTAGAATTGAAAATCGGATGCTAATTCTAAAGATTTTTGCCCAAAATGGACCGTACAAGCTAAAAATGCTAACGGATTGGACCGGGCCCAAGCCCAAGGTATATAAATACCCTTTAATGAGCGTTCAGCTCATTCTTGCCCTATTTTGAAGGAATTTGGATCCTCTAAAATTTGAATTTTCACTTTAGAGGGTAAAGTGTAATCTCTCACCCTTGAATGATTTCTCTCTTATATTTTCTCTTGGTCCCACCTATGAAATAAATGGTGAGAGATCACACTTTACCCTTTAAAGTAAAATTCAAAATTTAGAGGATCCAAATCCATTTTGAAGAAAGGGGAGCTGAAGTGAAGAGAGGAAGAGAGATTCAGATTTTACTATTCATCTTCTCCTTCATTTGGCCATATCTTGAGTTACGGAGCTCCGATTGACGAGTCGTTTGTCACCATGCAAAGCTCTTGCCGAGTCCGTTGTTTCTAACTAAGCTTTGCTGGTAAAAACTCGCATCTCATGTTCCAATTTCCTGCCCTAACATTTTCACATTTTGAGTTTTGTTTTTGAGTAGATTTGTAATTTTTTGTTTAGGGTGATCTAGCATTGGATTATTATTGAATTTTATCCCTAATATCATTGGGTAAGGTAAGTCTCTTCAAACTCTTGTAGTTTGATGTTTTGGTTAGCCATAGTGTTTATTTTTGGTATGTTATATGTGTATAGCTTGATAGTTGGTGAGTTTTGAAAGTGTTGTTGGTGCTTGAGGCTTGTTGATCTTATTGGAATCAAGCTTTGGCTGATTGTTCATATTGAGAATTGGCCAAGGTATAGTTTCGATTTTTTTTATATAATATGTAATGTTTCTGGACACTTAGACTAGTGGCCTTTAAGATAGGTTTGAATGATGTGGTTGTAAGATTATTTGTATGTACATATTATGCTTGATGATGGTTGGGATGGAGGTTGAATGAATTTGTATGTGAAGATATATATATATATATATATATATATGTATGTATGTATGTATGTATGTATGTATGTATGTATGTATGTTGGTAGATGATTATTATTGATGAGTATGATGACTTTGATGAGTTATGGTGGTGGGTGTTGATGTTTGAAGACGGATGTTGATGATAATTTTGATTATTGGTTATTATGGTTCATGTTGAAAACAAATGATTGAGGAGATTTGATGAATTGAATGAATTGATTGATGATAATGGGACTAATTGGATGAAAGATTTGATATATGTAATATTGATGATTGTTGAAAATATTGAAAGGTGGTATTGAAGAACTTTGGTGTGAATTTAGGTTGAACTTGAAGTTGGATGAGGTGAAAATTAAATGGTTTTGATAATTAGGTAATTGATAAATAATTGGGGAGTGTCTATTGTGGATTTTGGGTTGTTTTGAGTATGTTTTGAGTTGGTTTGATTTTGATGTTTTGAAAAATTAGAGAATTGTTGCTTTTGGTAAAAACTTGTTTTTTAGTAAAATTTGGCGGATCATAACTTGAGCTTCGATTTTTGAAATTGGTTGGATTTTATTTTAAATTGAATATGGTTTAAAGAGCTTTAAAATGGTATAAAGTTTGAGAAAAATAGAGTTTTATGGAGGAAGTTATGAGCGTTTAAAGTATGGTTTTTAAAACTGAAGTTTTGCAACATTAAAATTTTTCTAAATCTGATGCAGTATGCGTACGTGAACCTGTGCACGCGATGCAGGCATTCTCTACTGCATGGGAGCCTCGTGTACGTGGGCACTGTGTTGTGTATGTGAGTATGTGAACTTTTGCTATGCGTATGCGAGTTTTAACATGCGATGCGGGGATTCCTCTCGGGATAGGAGTCTCTGGTGCACGAAATTGCAATAACACTTTTGCAATCCCGCACAACTAACCAGCAAGTACACTGGGTCGTCCAAGTAATACCTTGCGTGAGCAAGGGTCGATCCCACGGAGATTGTCGGCTTGAAGCAAGCTATGGTTATCTTGTAAATCTTAGTCAAGATATCAGAAATTATCAGGATTGATTGTAAAAAGCAAAAGAACATGAAAAAGGTACTTGTTTTGCAGTAATGGAGAATAGGCTGAGGCTTTGGAGATGCTCCATCTTCCGAATCTCTGCTTTCCTACTGTCATCTTCATCAAACACGCAAGGCTCCTTCCATGGCAAGCTGTATGTAGGGTTTCACCGTTGTCAATGGCTACCTCCCATCCTCTCAGTGAAAATACGTCCCTGATGCTCTGTCACAGCATAGGCTAATCATCTGTCGGTTCTCAATCAGACCGGAATAGAATCCAGTGATTCTTTTGGCGTCTGTCACTAACGCCCCGCCTTCAGGAGTTTGAAGCACGTCACAGTCATTCAATCATTGAGTCCTACTCAGAATACCACAGACAAGGTTTAGACCTTCCGGACTCTCTTGAATGCCGCCATCAGTTCTAGCTTATACCACGAAGATTCTTGTTAAGAAATCCAAGAGACATCTACTCAATCTAAGGTAGAACAGAGGTGGTTGTCAGGCACATGTTCATAATTGAGAATGATGATGAGTGTCACGGATCATCACATTCATCCGGGTTAAGAGCAAGTGATATCTTAGAATGGAAGCAAGCATGATTGAATAAGAAACAGTAGTAATTGCATTAATCCATCAAGACACAGCAGAGCTCCTCACCCCCAACCATGGGGTTTAGAGACTCATGCTGTGGGAGGTACAAGAAACGTGTAAAAAGTGTTATGAGGTCATCAAGTTCTGATTACAATGTAAAAAGGTCCTATAAGTAGTAAACTAGTATCCTAAGGTTTACAGAAATGAGTAAATGACAGAAAAATCCACTTCCGGGCCCACTTGGTGTGTGCTTGGGCTGAGCATTGAAGCTTTTATGTGTAGAGACGTTTTCTGGAGTTAAACGCCAGCTTTCATGCCAGTTTGGGCGTTTAACTCCAAGTTTTATGCCAGTTCCGGCGTTTAACGCTGGAATTTCTGTAGGTGACTTTGAGCGCCGGTTTGGGCCATCAAATCTTAGGCAAAGTATGGACTATTATATATTGCTGGAAAGACCAGGATGTCTAATTTCCAATGCCGTTGAGAGCGCGCCAATTGGGCTTCTGTAGCTCCAGAAAATCCACTTCGAGTGCAGGGAGGTCAGAATCCAACAGCATCTGCAGTCCTTTTCAGTCTCTGGATCAGATTTTTGCTCAGAACCTTCAATTTCAGTCAGAAAATACCTGAAATCACAGAAAAACACACAAACTCATAGTAAAGTCCAGAAAAGTGAATTTTAACTAAAAACTAATAAAAATATACTAAAAACTAACTAAAAGATACTAAAAACATACTAAAAACACTGCCAAAAAGCATACAAATTATCCGCTCATCACAACACCAAACTTAAATTGTTGCTTGTCCCCAAGCAACTGAAAATCAAATAGGATAAAAAGAAGAGAATATACTATAGACTCCAAAATATCAAAGAAACACAGTTCCAACTAGATGAGCGGGACTAGTAGCTTTTTGCCTCCGAACAGTTTTGGCATCTCACTCTATCCTCTGAAATTCAGAATGATTGGCTTCTTTAGGAACTCAGAATCCAGATAGTGTTATTGATTCTCTTAGTTAAGTATGATGATTCTTGAACACAGCTACTTTATGAGTCTTGGCTGTGGCCCAAAGCACTCTGTCTTCCAGTATTACCACTGGATACATACATGCCACAGACACATAATTGGGTGAACCTTTTCAGATTGTGACTCAGTTTTGCTAGAGTCCCCAACTAGAGGTGTCCAGGGTTCTTAAGCACACTCTTTTTGCCTTTGATCACAACTTTTATTTCTTTCTTTTTCTTTTCCTTCTCTTTTCTTCTTTCTCTTTTTTTTTCGAAATTTTTTTTTTGTATTCACTGCTTTTTCTTGCTTCAAGAATCATTTTTATGATTTTTCAGATCCTCAATAACATGTCTCCTTTTCCATCATTCTTTCAAGAGCCAACAATTTTAACATTCATGAATAACAAATTCAAAAGACATATGCACTGTTCAAGCATACATTCAGAAAACAAAAAGTATTGTCACCACATCAAACTAATTCAACTAGTTTCAGAGATAAATTTCGAAATCCTGTACTTCTTGTTCTTTTGTGATTAAAGCATTTTTCTTTTAAGAGAGGTGATGGATTCATAGGACATTCATAGCTTTAAGGCATAAACTTAAATTTTATTAATTATGAATTAAGAACAAGACTCAAAACTAAATATAAGATTAAACTAGAAAATAAAAATAGAAAACAAAATAAAATAATAAAAGAAAACGCAAACATAGGCTAATAATGATAGAGGTTTTCACAGAGTTAGGACTCAACAACCTTGATTTTGAGAAGTGGATGCTCCCTCAGCTTGAGAGGAGAGCTTCTGGCGTTTCATCTCTTGAATTTCACGCCCCTGCTTCTCTTGCTCCTTCCATTGTCTTCTTGGTGATTGGATGTTCAATGGGTATGAGTTCATCTTCTTCTATCTTCACCCCAGCCTCTTTACAGAGCAAGGAGATCAAGCTTGGGTAAGCCAATTTGGTTACGGTGGAATTCTTATTTGCAATTGTGTAGATCTCACAAGCAATCACATGATGAACCTCCACTTCTTTTCCAAGCATGATGCAATGAATCATCACTGCTCTCTTGATGGTGACCTCAGAACGGTTGCTAGTGGGCAATATGGAATGCCCAATGAAGTCTAGCCAACCTCTTGCAATTGGTTTGAGGTCTCCCCTCTTGAGTTGGTTTGGGACACCCTTAGAATTGGTTATCCACTTAGTTCCAGGGAGGCATATGTCCTCTAGAACTTGATCCAACCCTTTATCTACTCTCACCATCCTCCTATTAAAGGAGTCAGGATCATCTTGCAGTTGAGGCAACTTGAAGATTTCTCTAATTTTGTCCAGATGGAAGTACATAACTTTCCCTCTGACCATGGTTCTATAGGTATGGTAAGCAGTTCCAGTCATTCTCTGCTTATCTGTTAGCCACAGATTTGAGTAGAATTCCTGAACCATGTTCCTTCCAACCTTTGTCTCAGGATTGGTTAGAACTTCCCATCCTCTGTTTCGAATTTGCTCTTGGATCCCCGGATATTCATCTTTTTTCAGATCAAATTTCACTTCCGGGATCACTGACCTCAGACCCATTATTTTGTGATAATGGTCTTCATGTTCTTTGGTTAAGAACTTCTCTTGATTCCAAAGATTCTTTGGATTATTCTCTTTCTTGCCTCTTAAATTGGTTTGTTTTCCCTTAGGAGCCATGATATTGATGAATCTTGGCTTAGTGATCACGGAAAAGCACACCAAACTTAGAGGTTTGCTTGTCCTCAAGCAAAAGAAAAGAGAGAAGAGAGGGGGAGGAAGAGTAAATTCGAATGGTGTGGTGGAATGAGGGAGCCAAACGTGTATTTATAAGGTGGGGAGGGGAGTTTTCGAAAAATAGAGAGAGAGATTTGAAAAGATATGGAAAGAAATTGAGAAAAGGGTGAGTTTTTGAAGAAGATTTGGGATTAATTTGAAATGGATTTGAAGAATGGTTTTGATTTGTGAAGATTTGAAAGTGAATGATGAAAGGTTGAAGTGCATTTATGTAGAAGAGTATGGTTAAAAAGAGGAAAGTTTGAAAAAAATTGAGTTGAAAACAAAAATGTGGTCCCCCCACCTTTCTGGCGTTAAACGCCCAGAATGGCACCCATTCTGGCGTTTAACGCCCATTTTCTACCCCTTTTGGGCGTTTAACGCCCAGCCAGGTGCCCTGGCTGGCGTTAAATGCCAGAAATCCTTTGTCACTGGGCGTTTTTCAGAACGCCCAGGACGCTGCACACCTGGCGTTAAACGCCCAGAATGGTGCCCATTCTGGCGTTTAACGCCCAAAATGGCACCATTCCTGGCGTTAAACGCCCAGAATGGTACCCATTCTGGCGTTTAACGCCCAAAATGCCCCTTACTGGCGTTTTTTCGCCAGTAAGCTCATTTTCTCTGCTTTTTGAGCTGAATCCTTCTGTAACTCTGTGAATTCCTTCATTTTTGATACTTGCCTCTGTAAGAACAATTCATATACCTTCCTAATGACTGGGTTGCCTCCCAGCAAGCGCTTATTTACTGTCTTTAGCTGGACCTTCACTGAGAATCACTCAAGTCTCAGTTTTGAGCATTCCTGCTCAAAATTTCCTTCAAGATAGTGCTTGATTCTCTGTCCATTTACAATGAACTTTCTGTCAGAATCAGTATCCTGAAGCTCAACATATCCATATGGTGACACTCCTGTAATCACATACGGACCCCTCCACCGGGATTTGAGTTTTCCTGGAAACAATTTGAGCCTGGAGTTGAAGAGCAGAACTTTTTGTCCTGGCTCAAAGACTCTGGTTGACAATCTCTTGTCATGCCACTTCTTTGCCTTTTCCTTATAAATTTTTGCATTTTCAAAGGCATTGAGTCTGAACTCCTCTAGCTCATTTAGCTGGAGCAATCTTTTTTCACCAGCTAACTGTGCATCCATGTTTAGGAATCTGGTTGCCCAGTAGGCTTTATGTTCCAGTTCCACAGGCAAATGGCAGGCCTTCCCATACACCAATTGGTATGGAGAGGTGCCTATAGGAGTCTTGAATGCTGTTCTGTATGCCCACAGAGCATCATCCAAGCTCTTTGCCCAATCCTTTCTTCGGGACATTACAGTCCGTTCTAGGATTCTTTTTAGCTCTCTGTTAGAGACTTCTGCTTGCCCATTTGTCTGTGGATGATATGGAGTTGCCACTTTATGGCTAATTCCATGTCTAACCATAGCAGAGTATAGCTGTTTATTGCAGAAATGAGTGCCCCCATCACTGATTAGTACTCTGGGAACACCAAATCTGCTGAATATGTGTTTCTGGAGGAATTTTAGCACGGTCTTGGTATCATTAGTGGTGTAGCAATTGCTTCTACCCACTTAGATACATAGTCCACTGCCACCAGAATGTAAGTGTTTGAGTATGATGGTGGGAATGGCCCCATGAAGTCAATTCCCCATACATCAAACAATTCTATCTCTAATATCCCTTGTTGAGGCATGGCATATCCGTGAGGCAGGTTACCAGCTCTTTGGCAACTGTCACAATTACGCACAAACTCTCGGGAATCTTTATAGAGAGTAGGCCAGTAGAAGCTGCACTGGAGGACTTTAGTGGCTGTTCGCTCACTTCCAAAGTGTCCTCCATAATGTGATCCATGGCAGTGCCATAGGATCTTCCGTGCTTCTTCTCTGGGTACACATCTGCGGATCACTCCGTCAGCACATCTCTTAAAGAGATATGGTTCATCCCAAAGGTAGTACTTAGCATCTGAAATTAATTTCTTTCTTTGCACACTACTGTACTCCTTGGGTATGAACCTCACAGCTTTATAGTTTGCAATGTCTGCAAACCATGGAGCTTCCTGAATGGCAAATAGTTGCTCATCTGGGAAAGTCTCAGAGATCTCAGTAGAAGGGAGGGACGCCCCAGCTACTGGTTCTATTCTGGACAGATGATCAGCTACTTGATTCTCTGTCCCTTTTCTGTCTCTTATTTCTATATCAAACTCTTGCAGAAGCAACACCCATCTGATAAGTCTGGGTTTTGAATCCTGCTTTGTGAGTAAGTATTTAAGAGCAGCATGGTCAGTGTACACAATCACCTTTGATCCCACTAGGTAGGATCTAAACTTGTCAATAGCATAAACCACTGCAAGTAACTCTTTTTCTGTGGTTGTGTAGTTCTTTTGTGCGTCATTTAGAACACGGATGGCATAATAAATGACGTGCAAAAGCTTGTTATGCCTCTTTCCCAACACTGCACCAATGGCATGATCACTGGCATCACACATTAATTCAAATGGCAATGTCCAATCTGGTGCAGAGATAACTGGTGCTGTGACCAGCTTAGCTTTCAGGGTCTCAAATGCCTGCAGACACTCATTATCAAAGATAAATGGAGTGTCAGCAGCTAGCAGATTACTCAGAGGTTTGGCAATTTTCGAAAAATCCTTGATAAACCTTCTGTAAAATCCTGCATGTCCCAGAAAGCTTCTGATTGCCTTAACATTGGCAGGTGGTGGTAATTTTTCAATTACCTCTACCTTTGCCTTATCCACCTCTATTCCCCTGCTTGAAATTTTGTGCCCAAGGACAATTCCTTCAGTCACCATAAAGTGACATTTTTCCCAGTTTAATACCAGGTTAGTCTCTTGGCATCTTTTCAGGACAAGTGATAGGTGGTTAAGACAGGAGCTGAATGAGTCTCCATATACTGAAAAGTCGTCCATGAAGACTTCCAGAAATTTCTCTACCATGTCTGAGAAGATAGAGAGCATGCACCTCTGAAAGGTTGCAGGTGCATTGCACAGACCAAAAGGCATTCTTCTGTAGGCAAACACGCCTGAAGGGCAGGTAAATGCTGTTTTCTCTTGGTCCTGGGGATCCACTGCAATTTGATTGTAGCCTGAATAGCCATCCAAAAAGCAGTAATAATCATGACCAGCTAGTCTTTCTAGCATTTGGTCTATGAATGGTAAAGGAAAATGATCCTTTCTGGTGGCTGTATTGAGTCTTCTGTAGTCAATACACATACGCCACCCTGTGACTGTCCTTGTAGGAACCAGTTCATTTTTTTCATTATGAACCACTGTCATGCCTCCCTTTTTGGGAACAACTTGGACATGGCTCACCCAGGGGCTATCAGAAATAGGATAAATAATCCCAGCCTCTAGTAATTTAGTGACCTCTTTCTGCACCACCTCCTTCATGGCAGGATTTAACCTCCTCTGTGGTTGGACCACTGGTTTGGCATTATCCTCCAACAGGATCTTGTGCATGCATCTAGCTGGGCTAATGCCCTTAAGATCACTTATGGACCACCCAAGAGCTGTTTTGTGTGTCCTTAGCACTTGAATCAGTGCTTCCTCTTCCTGTGGATTTAAAGCAGAGCTTATAATCACTGGAAAAGTGTCACCCTCTCCTAGAAATGCATATTTCAGAGATGGTGGTAGAGGTTTGAGTTCAGGTTTGGGAGGCTTATCCTCCTCCTGAGGAATTTTCGAAAATTCCTTTACTTCCTCTAATTCTTCTTGATCAGGTTGAGCATCTTTGAAGATATCCTCAAGCTCTGATTCTAGGCTTTCAGCCATATTGATCTCTTCTACCAGAGAATCAATAATGTCAGCGTCCATACAGTCATCTGGTGTATCTGGATGCTGCATGGCTTTTACAGCATTCAACTTGAACTCGTCCTCATTGACTCTCAGGGTTACTTCCCCTTTGTGTACATCAATGAGAGTTCGTCCAGTTGCTAGGAAAGGTCTTCCTAGAATGAGAGTTGCACTCTTGTGCTCCTCCATTTCCAGCACCACAAAGTCAGTCGGAAAGGCAAATGGCCCAACCTTGACAATCATGTCCTCTATTATGCCTGATGGGTGCTTAATGGAACCATCAGCAAGTTGGAGGCATATCCTGGTTGGTTTGACTTCTCCAGTCAACCCAAGCTTTCTGATAGTGGATGCAGGTATTAGATTGATGCTTGCTCCAAGATCACATAGGGCTATCTTGGTGCAGGCGCCTTCTAATGTGCAGGGTATCATAAAGCTTCCAGGATCTTGAAGCTTTTCTGGTAAGCTTTTCAAAATGACTGCACTGCATTCTTCAGTGAGAAATACTTTTTCAGTTTCTCTCCAATCCTTCTTATGGCTTAAGATCTCTTTCATGAACTTAGCATAAGAAGGTATTTGCTCAAGTGCCTCTGCAAACGGAATCTTTATTTCAAGAGTCCTTAGATAGTCTGCAAAGCGGGCAAATTGCTTATCCTGTTCCGCTTTGCGGAGTTTCTGAGGATAAGGCATCTTGGCTTGATATTCCTCAACCTTAGATGCTGCAGGTTTATTCCTTACAGAAGTGGTTGAAGAAGCCTTGTTAGAGGGATGATTATCAGCACTTTCAGGTGTCTGATCCTTCTTGGGCGTTTGAACGCCAGGATTGGGTGGAAAATGGGCGTTAAACGCCAGCTTTTCCCCCTTTTCTGGCGTTTGAACGCCAGAATTGGGCAAGGAATGGGCGTTTAACGCCAGCTTTCCTTCCCTTTCTGGTGTTTGAACGCCAATATTCCTCTCTGGGCTCTTACTGTCCTCAGAGGGATTTTGAACAGTGGTTTGGTTGTCCTCTGTCAATTGTTCCTTGTTTGGCTTTCTGCTCTTTGGAGCAGAGGTATTCAGTGTCTTCCCACTCCTCAGTTGAACTGCTTGACATTCCTCTGTTATCTGTTTAGATATTTGCTGTTTTGCTTGATTTAACTGCAGTTCTATGCTCTTATTAGCAACTTTAGTATCATGGAGCATTTCTTTAAATTCTGCTAACTGTTCTGCCATCAGGAGCAATTGTTGATTAAGCTCATTCATCTGTTCTTGAGGATTAGGATCAGTGACTAAGGCCATGACCTCCTCTTTTGGAACGAACTCATTGCTAGAATATAAGTATTGGTTTCTAGCAACAGTGTCTATAAGCTCTTGAGCTTCTTCAATTGTCTTCCTCATGTGTATAGATCCACCAGCTGAGTGGTCTAAAGACATCTGAGCTTTTTCTGTGAGCCCATAGTAGAAGATGTCTAACTGTACCCACTCTGCAAACATTTCAGAGGGGCATTTTCTAAGCATACCTCTATACCTCTCCCAGGCATTATAAAGGGATTCATTATCCTCTTGTTTAAAGCCTTGGATGTCCAGCCTTAGCTGTGTCATCCTCTTTGGAGGGTAGAATTGATTCAGGAATTTGTCTGATAACTGTTTCCATGTCTTTATGCTTGCTGTAGGTTGGTTATTTAACCACCTTTTTGCTTGATCTTTTACAGCAAATGGAAACAGTAACAGTCTGTAGACATCCTGATCTACGTCTTTATCATGTACTGTGTCAGCAATTTGTAAGAAATGTGCCAGAAACTCAGTAGGTTCTTCCTGTGGAAGACCGGAATACTGGCAATTTTGCTGCACTATGATAATGAGTTGAGGGTTTAGCTCAAAGCTGCTTGCTTTGATGGGAGGTATACAGATGCTACTCCCATATGCAGCTGTAATGGGGTTAGCATATGACCCCAGAGTCCTCTTGGACTGATTAATTCCACTTGAGTCCATAATGGACAAAAGGGAAATGATGATAATTGCAAAGAGATGAATTTTGTTTTGTTTTGTTTTTTTTTTTTGAAATAGCCGAAAAATAAAAATAAAAACAAAAGGAAATTTAAAATAAAAATTCGAAAATCAAAAGGAAAATAAAATAAAATTTCGAAAATCAAAAAGAAAATAAGATCAAAGCAAATTGAGAACTGAATCAATTAAGTAATTAAAAAGATTTTGAAATTAGCAATTAGAAAGATATGATTGAAAAGTTTTTATGAAAGAGATTTGATTTTTAAAAAGAGGAAAGAGAAAAACAACAAATGACACCAAACTTAAAATTTTAGAGAATCAAACACTACTTTTTTCGAAAATTTTAAAGAGAAAAACACAAAGGGGACACCAAACTTAGAACTTTTATGAATCAAAAAGGGACTAAGAACATGCAAAAATCGAAAATTAAAAGAAAAACAAAAGCATGCAAATGACACCAAACTTAGAATATGAAACTAGACTCAACTAAAAGACTCTAAACCAACAAAAACAAACAGTCCTAATCTAAGCAACAAGATAAGCCGTCAGTTGTCCAAACTCGAACAATCCCCGGCAACGGCGCCAAAAACATGGTGCACGAAATTGCAATAACACTTTTGCAATCCCGCACAACTAACCAGCAAGTGCACTGGGTCGTCCAAGTAATACCTTGCGTGAGCAAGGGTCGATCCCACGGAGATTGTCGGCTTGAAGCAAGCTATGGTTATCTTGTAAATCTTAGTCAGGATATCAGAAATTATCAGGATTGATTGTAAAAAGCAAAAGAACATGAAAAAGGTACTTGTTTTGCAGTAATGGAGAATATGCTGAGGCTTTGGAGATGCTCCATCTTCCGAATCTCTGCTTTCCTACTGTCATCTTCATCAAACACGCAAGGCTCCTTCCATGGCAAGCTGTATGTAGGGTTTCACCGTTGTCAATGGCTACCTCCCATCCTCTCAGTGAAAATACGTCCCTGATGCTCTGTCACAGCATAGGCTAATCATCTGTCGGTTCTCAATCAGACCGGAATAGAATCCAGTGATTCTTTTGGCGTCTGTCACTAACGCCCCGCCTTCAGGAGTTTGAAGCACGTCACAGTCATTCATCATTGAGTCCTACTCAGAATACCACAGACAAGGTTTAGACCTTCCGGACTCTCTTGAATGCCGCCATCAGTTCTAGCTTATACCACGAAGATTCTTGTTAAGAAATCCAAGAGACATCTACTCAATCTAAGGTAGAACAGAGGTGGTTGTCAGGCACATGTTCATAATTGAGAATGATGATGAGTGTCACGGATCATCACATTCATCCGGGTTAAGAGCAAGTGATATCTTAGAATGGAAGCAAGCATGATTGAATAAGAAACAGTAGTAATTGCATTAATCCATCAAGACACAGCAGAGCTCCTCACCCCCAACCATGGGGTTTAGAGACTCATGCTGTGGAAGGTACAAGAAACGTGTAAAAAGTGTTATGAGGTCATCAGGTTCTGATTACAATGTAAAAAGGTCCTATAAGTAGTAAACTAGTATCCTAAGGTTTACAGAAATGAGTAAATGACAGAAAAATCCACTTCCGGGCCCACTTGGTGTGTGCTTGGGCTGAGCATTGAAGCTTTTATGTGTAGAGACATTTTCTGGAGTTAAACGCCAGCTTTCATGCCAGTTTGGGCGTTTAACTCCAAGTTTTATGCCAGTTCCGGCGTTTAACGCTGGAATTTCTGTAGGTGACTTTGAGCGCCGGTTTGGGCCATCAAATCTTAGGCAAAGTATGGACTATTATATATTGCTGGAAAGCCCAGGATGTCTAATTTTCAATGCCGTTGAGAGCGCGCCAATTGGGCTTCTGTAGCTCCAGAAAATCCACTTCGAGTGCAGGGAGGTCAGAATCCAACAGCATCTGCAGTCCTTTTCAGTCTCTGGATCAGATTTTTGCTCAGAACCTTCAATTTCAGTCAGAAAATACCTGAAATCACAGAAAAACACACAAACTCATAGTAAAGTCCAGAAAAGTGAATTTTAACTAAAAACTAATAAAAATATACTAAAAACTAACTAAAAGATACTAAAAAAATACTAAAAACACTGCCAAAAAGCATACAAATTATCCGCTCATCAGTCTCGCGTACGCAAGAAAGGAGTTGCGTACGCGAGCCTCACTTTTTCAATGCGTGTGTACGCACGGCAGGGGTGTGCGTACGCAAAGACCCTGTTTTGCTGAAAAATTATTTTTCTTCATTTTCAAAGGATCTCTATGTTTCTAAACTTCTTTAATTTTCAATTAAGACTCTTATTTTATAATTAGACCCTAAGACTAGTAAGAATGGGTTTGCGATTGAGATTGGTGAAATTCTGTATGAGTTTAGAAGACGGAGACTTAGATTTCTAAATTTATGGGTGAACTAGTATAGTGCTTTACTGGCGTTGGATTTGAGAACTTGTGAGTGGATGATAGTTTGTGAAATTAAAACTGATGATGGTTATGATGAGTTGAGAATTTGGAAAGTAATGATGAGCTTGATGGATATTAAAAGATAGTATGCCAGGCACTATATCCTTGGAATGATAGTGTGCCAGACACTATATCTCTGGAATGTTGAGACTTGAGAGTTGAAAATGAATTGAGAGGAGAAAATGGTGGTGATATGATTTGAGGTTGATGGACTTGTTGGATGTTGAAAGTGTGCGAGGCACTACATCGTTGGAATGATAGTGTGTCGGGCGCAATATCCTTAGAATGATTTATGATGAAATAGATGTTGTTGTTGTTTTCCTTTTCTGTCGCAAGAGTGTGCCAGGCACTATATCCTCGGAACGATGGTGTGCCAGGCACTATATCCTCGGAACAAAAGCGTGCCAGGTCCTATATCCTCAGACGTGGCAGAAAGGCGACATCCGAAAGGATGTATCGGGTTGGCATTTATGGACCGATAAGTGATATCACAAGTCAATAGGATAGGCATTTATCATGTGCATCTTCTATGTGTTTTGCTTGCTTTGCCTAATTGCATCTTTTGCCTAAATGTATAATATGCTTACTTGCTAGTTGTTTTACTTGCTGTACATGTATATTACTTGTGTTTTACTTACTTGCATTATCTGTGAATGTCTGGTACTGAGGAGGTTAGGTAGGTGGTGGCAATGAGATCGTATGGAGGGTAGGTTGGCAAAGGTAGTGGGACAGTGGTGTAATTTGGTATTAGTTATAAATTCCCGAAGTTTAGATAACCTTGTTTATGGTTTATGGTTTAATTTATTTATTTTGTTAAGCTTGAATACCTATGTTCGATGTGAAGTTCTAGGATTTCCTTTGGCGTCCTGGAATCTTATATCTTACATATTGGGCACTATTACCATACTGAGAACTTCGATTCTTATACCATATGTTGTTATTTTTTTCAGATGCAGGTCGCAACGCACCTCAGTAAGTTTGCGGATATGGTGACAGAGCGGAGGGTGATCTTTCTTATGCTTTATTTTACTTTACTTTTGTTGTAGTTATTCTCTCACCTTTTGTATTCTATACTTCATGGACTTAGAAGCTTGATTTGAGAGATAAGTTGTATAAGCTATTTTAAACTTCTAAAACAATTTGGTATTTTAGTTTGACTAGCCGTCCTAAACTCCGCAGGCTGTGACTAGTCTTTTTTTTGGTATATCATACATATATATATATATATATATATATATATATATATATATATATATCTTGTTATTTTAATTATTACCTTGTGTATCCTGGAGCTATCTACGTTGTTTTATATATATTATGTCTTTTTCTGTCCGTGCCTACGCGTTTAGTTATCGTGTGTGAACGCTTTGCGTTTTCGTAATTCCGTTTTATGCGACTTTAAACTTTACTCTTTCATCGGGCTTCTAGTTATATAAATTCTTGGATATGTATATGTGTATATATATATATATATATATATATATATATATAAGCTTTAGAATTGTTGTAGAACTTTGTTATCCTTTGCTTTACGGCTAGAGGTAAGGCTTAGGGTAACGGGGTGTTACATTTATGGTATCAGAGAAGTTCGTCCTTGTGAGCCTGAGGGATAGACCGATTGTGCTTCATTGTACACTCTGGGTTGTTTTTCTCTTGTGCTATTTAGGATATTTATTTGATATGCATAGCATTCTTGTTTGTGAGTGCCTTTCTGGGATAATTAAAGCACTAGGCTTGAGATATTGAGACTGATCACCTCGATATCGATTGTTTAGTGTAGACATGACCCCGTATGGCAACTCGCGGGGTCAATCACGTTCATGGAGAGATAGTGAGGATGACTAACCTAGCCAATGCATTACAAGCTCAACATGTTCCGGGAAACTAGTTTGTGGAGTTTGCGGCATATTAGTTGATTGGTGAGGCTCAGCACCGGTGGCAAGGGAAGTCCCAACTGATGCAGCTACAGACTGAAGATAAATGCTTTTGGGGTTTTTAATTATGATTTTGAATTTCTAACCGGTATGATCTTAAATCAGGTCGAAAAAGTTTTAAAGCTTATATTGATTTTCAAATTTGGTTTGGAACTTTTGGTTTAAATGATTTGGTTTTAAAACTAGGTCGGAACTCTTGTTTTAAATGATATGGTTTATAGAAAAAGTGAGTTCTATAATTTTGTTAATTTGTGAATTTGTTTTGTAATTTAACTTATCGAAAGGGATTCAAATTGAAAAGTTATTATTTAAGGATTTTAATGAATTTAAGAAAAATCATGATTTAAAATAATTGATTTAAGAATAAATAATTTTTGAGTCTTTTGAAAAAGTTTTGACATTGAACTGATTTAGATTGATCTTGTTTTGAAAGTTTTAGAAAATGTTACAAAAGAGGTATTTGATTTTAAGGAAAATTTGGTTCGATGTAGTGGAGTAATTCGGATTCTTAATGGCAACTAATCAGAGTGACGCAGCAAAAAGTGTGGGGGAGCATCGACACGGTAGAACAATGATGGACGGGATGCTTTGACTACTTAATTATGTCGATGATGTTAGTAGCAGGACGCTTCGTGGAGGAAATATCACGCGATTCAAAATTTTGGGACAAAATTCCTAATTAGGAGGTGAGAATGTAAGAACAGGAATAACCGCTTTAATAAAATAATAAATTAATTACCCGGAATAGGTTCAAAAAAAATTGTTTTTCTATAAAATATAAAGGTGAGATTCGGATTTAATAGATTTTTCTGAATAAAAAAAGTATCTTTTGCAAAAATTTTTTTTGTAAAAATGTGTACTGGTACTTAAGACGGCAGTACTGGCTCTAGTCTGTCCGGTACTGCGTATTGAGAAAAATAATTTAGAATTGAAAACCGGAGACTAATTCTAAAGGTTTTGGCCTAAAGTGGGCCGATTGGGCTAAAAACGCTAACGGGTTAGACCAGGTCCAAGTTACGCCCAATCCCAACATATATAAACACCCTTTAATGAGCATTCAGCTTATTCTTGCCCTATTTTGAAGAAAGGAGCGCTGAAGTGAAGAGAGGAAGAGAGATTAAGATTTCACTATTCATCTTCTCCTTCATTTGGCCATATCTTGCACTACGGATCTTTGATTGACGAGCCATTTGCGGCCACGCGAAACTCTTGCTGAGCCCGTCATTTCTAGCTAAGCTTTGCTGGTAATAACTCGTGTCTCATGCTCCAGTTTTCTACCCTAACATTTTCGTATTTTTTAGTTTTGTTTTTTAGTAGATTTTGTGATTTTGTTTGTTTATGGGTGATCTAGCATTGGATTATTGTTAGATTTTCTCCCTAAATTATTGGGTAAGATAAGTCTCTTCAAACTCTTGTGGTTTGATGTTTTGGTTAGCCATAGTGTTGATTTTTGGTATGTTATATGTGTATAGCTTGATAGTTAGTGAGTTTTGGAAGTGGCGTTGGTGCTTGAAGCTTGTTGGAATCAAGCTTTAGGTGTTTGTGCATATTGAGAATCGGCCAAGGTATGGTTTCAGTTTTCTTTATATAATATGTAATATTTCTGGACACTTAGACTAGTGGCCTTTAAGATAAGTTTGAATGATGTAGTTGTATAAATATTTGTATGTACAAGTTATGCTTGATGATGGTTTGGATGGAGGTTGAATGAGTTTGTATGTGAATATATATATTTATATATATTGGTAGATGATAATTATTGATGAGTATGATGACTTTGATGAGTTATGGTGGTGGGTGTTGATGTTTGAAGACGAATGTTGATGATGATATTGATTATTGGTTATTGTGGTTCATGTTAAAAATAAATAATTGAGGAGTTTTGATAAATTGAATGAATTCATTGATGATAATGTGATTAATTATAAGCTTTAGAACTGTCGTAGCACTTTGTTGTCCTTTGCTTTACGGCTAAAGGTAAGGTTTAGGGTAACGGGGTGTTACAGAATTAGTAACAACAGTACTAATATTCTCTTTTACTGCACTTGTTTTGCTCAATTTTATTGCATTATCGACAGATTTTTTCACTTATTCTCTTTTCTATCAAAATTTATGAATCTGCAACTTAAGTCTTCATGAAATAAAATAATTTTTTTAGAAATATTTAATTTTTTTGTGCCATGTTACTGAACTGCTGGTGCCAATTTTAAGTAATTCCAGTGCTAAATATAACACCCTAATTACCCTAAGCCTTACCTCTAGCCGTAAGGCAAAGGTTAATCAAAGGTTACGACAATTCTAAGGCTTATACGTATTTATATAGAAGGAAATAATATATTCTAGAAGCCCAATAAAGAATTTAGCTCAAAAAATAGAATTACAAAAGTGCGAAACATTCACATGAAGCTAACGCATAAGACACAAGGTATAGATGCAAGAGAATAGAACATATATAGATATAAGAGTATAATAATCATAGAGAACTAGCCGCAGCCTACGGAATTTAAGCCGACTAGTTATAAGTAGAAAAATACAGAGTTTTGGAGTTAAAACAGCTTATACAACTTATCTCTCAAATAAGCCTCTAAGACCATAAAGTCTAAAACAAAAAGGGTGAGAGAAAGTACAACAACAAAATAAAACAGAAATAAACTAGGAAGAAACCATACTCCACTCTGCCACCATGTCTGCAAGTTCACCGAGGTGAATTACGACTTGCATCTGAAAAATAACAACAAAGTATGGAATGAGAATCGGGGGTTCTTAGTATGGTAACAGTGCCCAATAATGTAAGATATAAGGCTCTGTGACGCCGAAGGCAACACTAGAACTTCACATCGAATACGAAAACTCAAGCTTAGAATAAAATAATTAAATAAAGAACTTAAACCATAAACCGGGTTATCCAAACTTAGGGGAATTATAACTAATACTAATCACACCGCTGTATCCCACAACCTTCACCAACCTACCCTCCATTGGACCCCATTGCCATCGCCTACCTATCCTCCTCAGCACCAAACAAACATAGATAATGCAAGCAAGTAAAACACATATAGTATTCATATATAAAAAGTAATTCAAGAAGCAAGTATGCATATTATACAACTAGGCAAACTCAAGTAATCAAAGCAAGCATACATATAGAAGATGCATATGATGAATGTCTGTCCTATTGGCTGTGATATCACATGTCGGTTATAGTGCCAAACCCGACTCAAAATTCGGTCGGCAACTCTCGAATTAGTCTCTCTGTTGCGCATACTCAGGAGGAATAATTCCGAGGGATAAGTTCCCTACCACCTTCTCCTTTCAGAGGGAAAAGTTCCGAGGGAGAGTGCCCTACCACCTTCCTCTGGATGTTGTATGATTCCGTGGATTAGTGCCCTATCACCTTGCAACCAGAGAAAAACCCATGCTTGGGAGAAAAATTCCGAGGGATGAGTGCCCTACCACCTTCTCCTTTTAGAGGGAAATATTTCGAGGGAGAGTGCCCTACCACCTTCCTCTGGACGATAATTATGAGTGAGAAGCTGATGAGCGGATAATTTATACGCTTTTTGGCATTGTTTTTAGTATGTTCTTAGTATGTTTTAGTTAGTTTTTATTATATTTTTATTAGTTTTTAGTTAAAATTCACTTTTCTGGACTTTACTATGAGTTTGTGTGTTTTTCTGTGATTTCAAGTATTTTCTGGCTGAAATTGAGGGACCTGAGCAAAAATCTGATTCAGAGGCTGAAAAGGACTGCAGATGCTGTTGGATTCTGACCTCCCTGCACTCGAAGTGGAAAGTAGACATCCTGGGCTTTCCAGCAATGTATAATAATCCATACTTTGCCCGAGATTTGATGGCCCAAACCGGCGTTCCAAATCAGCTCAAAACTGCCCGGCGTTAAACGCCGGAACTGGCACAAGAATGAGAGTTAAACGCCCAAACTGGCACAAAAGCTGGCGTTTAACTCCAAGAAAAGTCTCTACACATGAAAGCTTCAATTCTCAGCCCAAGTACACACCAAGTGGGCCCGGAAGTGGATTTTTATGTCATTTACTCATTTCTGTAAACCCTAGGCTACTAGTTCTCTACATATAGGACCTTTTACTATTGTATTCTAATCTGGGTAGCTATCTTTGAGTAGTTTTATGCTATCTTAGATCATGGGGGCTGGCCTCACGGCCATGCCTAGACCTTGTTCTTATGTATTTTCAACGGTGGAGTTTCTACACACCATAGATTAAGGTGTGGAGCTCTGCTGTACCTCGAGTATTAATGCAATTACTATTGTTCTTCTATTCAATTCAGCTTGTTCTTGTTCTAAGATATCACTTGTTCCTCAACTTGATGAATGTGATGATCCGTGACACTCATTATCATTCTCACCTATGAACGTGTGCCTGACAACCACCTCCGTTCTACCTTAGATTGAGTGGATATCTCTTGGATCCCTTAACCGGAATCTTCGTGGTATAAGCTAGAATTGATGGCGGCATTCAAGAGAATCCGGAAGGTCTAAACCTTGTCTGTGGTATTCTGAGTAGGATTCAATGATTGAATGACTGTGACGAGCTTCAAACTCCTGAAGGCTGGGCGTTAGTGACAGACGCAAAAGAATCACTGGATTCTATTCCAACCTGATTGAGAACTGACAAATGATTAGCCGTGCCGTGACAGGGTGCGTTGAACATTTTCACTGAGAGAACGAGATTGTAGCCATTGACAACGGTGATGCCCAACATACAGCTTGCCATGGAAAGGAGTAAGAATGATTGGATGAAGACAGTAGGAAAGCAGAGAGACGGAAGGGACAAAGCATCTCCATTCGCTTATCTGAAGTTCTCACCAATGAATTACATAAGTATCTCTATCCTTGTTTTATGTTTTATTCATATATCATCCATAACCATTTGAATCTGCCTGACTGAGATTTACAAGATGACGATAGCTTGCTTCATACCAACAATCTCCATGGGATCGACCCTTACTCGCGTAAGGTTTATTACTTGGACGACCCAGTGCACTTGCTGGTTAGTTGTGCGAAGTTGTGAAATTATGTTTAGACCATGGTATTGAGCACCAAGTTTTTGGAGCCATTACCGGGGATTGTTTGAGTTGTGAAAAGTAGAGATAGCAATTTCGTGCACCAAGTTTTTGGCACCGTTGCCGGGGATTGTTGAGTTTGGACAACTGACGGTTCATCTTGTTGCTTAGATTAGGCATTTTTCAGAGTTCTTAAGAATGAATTCTAGTGTTTCAAGGTGATGTTCTTATCATCACCAAAGCTGATTGATTCTCATCAATTTATCTCTTGAATGTAATGTCCTGCTGAAGCTTGGCTAGCCATGTCTAATTTCTTTAGACTAAAGCTTTAGACTAACATTGCATGATTCCTGGAATTCTCACTAAGAATTTTGATATCTTTATTTTCTTTTTCCACTTAATTTTCGAAAAAATCCAAAAAAAAATTACAAAATCATAAAAACCAAAAATATTGTATGTCTCTTGTTGAGTCTAGTGTCTCATTTTAAGTTTGGTGTCAATTGCATGTTTCTGTTCTTCTTGCATTTTTCGAATTCATTCATGTGTCTTAAGTGATCTTCAAGTTATTCTTGATGATTTTCTTGCTCTGATCTTTAAATTCTCTTGACTTGAGTGTTTTGTTGTTTCTCATATGCATTCTCATTTTGTTAGTGTCAGTAGTATACAAACTTCTAAGTTTGGTGTCTTGCATGCATTGTTTATTTGATTTTAGTTGCATTTTGATTATTCCTCATTATTAAAAATCCAAAAAAAATTTTAATTTGTGTCTTTTCAAGTCAATAATAAAGAGAATTGAAGATTCAGAACATACAGCAGAGGAATTATACAGAAAAAGCTGGGCATTCAAAATGCCCAGTGAGGAAGGAAAACTGGCATTTAAACGCCAGCCAGGGTGCCTGGCTGGGCGTTTAACGCCCAAAAGGGTAGAGCTTTAGGCGTTAAGCACCCGAATGGACACCATTCTGGGCGTTTAACGCCAGGATGGCACAAGAGGGAAGATTTTGTTTTTAATTCAAATTTTTTTTTCAAGTTTTCAAAATTTTTCAAAATCAAATCTTTTTCAAATCAAATCTTTTCAATCAAATCTTTTTCAAAATCAATTTCTTTCCATTTTCAAAAATATTTGCTATCAATTAATGATTTGATTCAACATTTCAAGTATGTTGCCTTTTTTGTTGAGAAAGGTTTAATGTTTGAATCATATCTTTTCTTGTTAGCCGAGTCATTAATTTTTAAGATCAAATCTTTTTAAATTGTTTTTCAAATCATATCTTTTCAATCATATATTTTTCTCACATTTTTTTCAAAATAGTTTTCAATCATATCTTTTTTTATTTCTAATTTCAAAATCTTTTTCAAAAATCACTTGATTTCTTTTCCACTCTTGGTTTTCGAAAATCAATTAGTGTTTTTCAAAATGTTTTTAAAATCTTTTACTTAATTTTTGAAAATTTCTTCCCCTCTTCTCACATCCTTCTATTTATGAACTAACACTACTCCTCAATGCACAATTCGAACTCCATCTTTCCTTGATAAGTTCGAATTTTCTACCTCTTCCTTCTATTTTTCTTTTCCTTTGTCACCTCAAGGAATCTCTATACTGTGACATAGAGGATTCCATATTTTCTTGTTCTCTTCTCTTTCATATGAGCAGGAGCAAAGACAAAAGCATTCTTGTTGAGGCTAACCCTGAACCTGAAAGGACCTTGAAGCGAAAGCTAAGAGAAGCTAAGGCACAACTCTCTGTAGAGGATCTAACAGAAATCTTCAAAGAAGAAAAACCCATGGCAGCCGAAAACAACAACAATGCCAACAATGCAAGGAAGGTGCTGGGTGACTTTACTGCACCTTCTCCCGACTTCTATGGGAGAAGCATCTCTATCCCTGCCATTGGAGCAAACAACTTTGAGCTTAAGCCTCAATTAGTTTCTCTAATGCAATAGAATTGCAAGTTCCATGGACTTCTATTGGAAGATCCTCATCAGTTTTTAGCTGAATTCTTGCAAATCTGTGACACTGTCAAGACTAATGGGGTTGACCCTGAGGTCTACAGACTTATGCTATTCCCTTTTGCTGTAAGAGACAGAGCTTGGATATGGTTGGATTCACAACCTAAAGAAAGCCTGAACTCTTGGGAAAAGCTAGTCAATGCTTTCTTGGCAAAGTTCTTTCCACCTCAAAAATTGAGTAAGCTTAGAGTGGAAGTCCAAACCTTCAGACAGAAGGAAGGAGAATCCCTCTATGAAGCTTGGAAAAGATACAAACAATTGATCAGAAAGTGTCCTTCTGACATGCTTTCTGAATATAGGTATCTTCTATGATGGTCTATCTGAACTGTCCAAGATGTCATTGGACAGCTCTGCTGGAGGATCTCTTCATCTGAAGAAGACGCCTACAGAAGCTCAAGAGCTCATTGAAATGGTTGCAAATAACCAATTCATGTACACTTTTGAAAGGAATCCTGTGAACAATGGGACGAATCAGAAAAAAGGAGTTCTTGAGATTGATACTCTGAATGCCATATTGGCTCAGAACAAAATATTGACTCAGCAAGTCAATTTGATTTCTCAAAGTCTATCTGGAATGCAAGCTGTACCAGGCAGTACTAAGGACGCTTCATCTGAAGAAGAAGCTTATGATCCTGAGAACCCTTCAATGGAAGAGGTGAATTACATGGAAAAACCCTATGGAAACACCTATAATTCTTCATGGAGAAATCATCCAAATCTCTCATGGAAGGATCAACAGAGACCTCAACAAGGTTTCAACAACAATAATGGTGGAAGAAACAGTTTTAGCAATGGCAAGCCTTTTCCATCATCTTCTCAGCAACAGATAGAGAATTCTAAGCAGAACCACTTTGACTTAGCAACCATGGTCTCTGATCTAATCAAAACCACTCAAAGTTTCATGACTGAAACAAGGTCCTCCATTAGGAATTTGGAGGCACAAGTGGGATAGCTGAGTAAGAAAGTTACTGAACTTCTTCCTAGTACTCTTCCAAGCAATACAGAAGAGAATCCAAAAGGAGAGTGCAAGGTCATCAACATGGCCGAACTAGGAGAGGAGGAAGAGGCAGTGAACACCACTGAGGAAGACCTCAATGGACGTCCACTAGCCTCCAATGAGTTCCCTAATGAGGAACCACGGGAATCTGAGGCTCACATTGAGACCATAGAGATTCCATTTGATTTACTTCTGCCATTCATGAGCTCTGATGAGTATTCTTCCTCTGAAGAGGATGAGTATGTCACTGAAGAGCAAGTTGCTAAATACCTTGGAGCAATCATGAAGCTAAATGACAGGTTATTTGGTAATGAGACTTGGGAGAACGAACCTCCTTTGCTTACCAAAGAACTGGATGACTTGTCTAGGCAGAAATTACCTCAAAAGAGACAAGATCCTGGGAAGTTTTCAATACCTTGTACCATAGGCACCATGACCTTTAAGAAGGCTCTGTGTGATCTAGGGTCAAGTATAAACCTCATGCCTCTCTCTGTAATGGAGAAGCTAGGGATCTTTGAGGAGCAAGCTGCAAGAGTCTCACTAGAGATGGCAGACAATTCAAGAAAACAAGCTTATGGACTTATAGAGGATGTTTTGGTAAAGGTTGAAGACCATTACATCCCTGCTGATTTCATAGTCCTAGAAACTGGGAAGTGCATGGATGAATCCATCATCCTTGGCAGACCCTTCCTAGCCACAGCAAAGGCTGTGATTGATGTTGACAGAGGAGAATTGATCATTCAAGTGAATGAAGAATCCTTTGTGTTTAAGGCTCAAGGATATCCCTCTGCAACCATGGAGAGGAAGCATGAAGAGCTTCTCTCAAAACAGAGTCAAACAGAGCCCCCACAGTCAAACTCTAAGTTTGGTGTTGGGAGGCCACAACCAACTTCTAAGTTTGGTGTTGAACCCCCACATTCAAACTCTAAGTTTGGTGTTGGGAGGTTTCAACATTGCTCTGAGTATCTGTGAGGCTCCATGAGAGCCCACTGTCAAGCTACTGACATTAAAGAAGCGCTTGTTGGGAGGCAACCCAATGTTATATTTATCTATTTTCCTTTGTTATTTTATGTTTTTTGTAGGTTGATGATCATGAGAAGTCACAAAATCAGTTGAAAAAGCAAAAACAGAATGAAAAACAGAAAAAAAAACACACCCTGGAGGAAGATCTTGCTGGCGTTTAAACGCCAGTAAGGGCAGCAAATGGGCGTTTAACGCCCAGTCTGGCACCATTCTGGGCGTTTAACGCCAGAAAGGGGCACCAAACTGGCGTTAAACGCCAGGAAAGGGCAAGAAGTTGGCGTTAAACGCCAGAAATGGGCACCAGCCCGGCATTTAACGCCAGAATTGGCATAGAGAGCATTTTTGCTCGCCACTTGGTGCAGGGATGACTTTTTCTTGACATTTCAGGATCTGTGGACCCCACAGGATCTCGACCTACCCCACCACCCTCTCTCTTCTTCTTCACCTATTCACCAATCACCTCAACCACTTTTTCCCAAAAACCCCTCACCTATCAAATCCCACTATTCTCTTCACCACTCACATCCATCCTTCATAAAACCCCACCTACCTCACCATTCAAATTCAAACCACTTTACCTCCCAAACCCACCCATTCATAACCGAACCCTACCCCTCTCTCCACCCCTATATAAACCCATCTTCACTCCTTCATTTTCACACAACCTAAACACTACCTCTCCCCCTTTGGCCGAACCACAAAGCCATCTCCATCTCCTCTATTTCCTCTTCTTCTACTCTCTTCTTTCTTCTTTTGCTCGAGGACGAGCAAACCTTTTAAGTTTGGTGTGGTAATGGGAGATGGAGAGATTCATCTCAAGGGTGCATCAAGACTACTTCTATGAAGTTGTGGCCATGAAGAAGGGTCAACTTTGATCAAAGGTTGGACCAAGTCCACATAGACATTTGTGAAGAGGGCGCTCAATGGAAGAGAGATTCAAGAGGGAAGCCGGTTCAACTGAGAAGGCATGACCTCAAGCCCGTGGCTAGGGGATGGTTGGAGTTTATCCAACGCTCAATCATTCCCACTAGCAACCGGTCCGAAGTTACTATAGATTGGGCCATCATGATTCATAGCATCATGATTGGAGAAGAAGTAGAAGTTCATGAGGTTATAGCCCAAGAACTTTATAAGGTGGCGGACAAGTCTTCTACCTTGGCAAGGTTAGCCTTTCCTCATCTCATTTGTTACCTCTGTTATTCAGTTGGAATTGACATAGAGGGAGACATCCCCATTGATGAGGACAAGCCCATTACTAAGAAAAGGATGGAGCAAACAAGAGATCCCACTCATCATGAAATCCCTGAGATGCCTCAAGGGATGCACTTTCCTCCACAAAACTATTGGGAGCAAATCAACACCTCCCTAGGAGAATTGAGTTCTAACATGGGACAACTAAGGGTGGAGCACCAAGAACATTCCATCCTCCTCCATGAAATTAGAGAAGATCAAAGAATCATGAGAGAGGAGCAACAAAGGCAAGGAAGAGACATTGAGGAGCTCAAGCACTCCATAAGATCTTCAAGAAGAAGAACAAGCCGCCATCACTAAGGTGGACCCGTTCTTTAATCTCCTTGTTCCTTATTTTCCTATTTTTTGAATTTTCATGCTTATGTTTATCTATGTTTGTGTCTTATGATCATTAGTGTCTTAGTGTCTATGCCTTAAAGTTATGAATGTTGGTGCACGAATTTGCAATCCGTACAACTAACCAGCAAGTGTACTGGGTCGTTCAAATAATACCTTACGTGAGTAAGGGTCGATCCCACGGAGATTATTGGTTTGAAGCAGTCTATGTTTATTTTATTAATCTTAGTCAGGATGTCAATAAGGTTATTTGAGTTAATTGTAAGAAGGAAAAGTGTTTGGGATAAGTAACTGTTACTTTATTAATGAAGAATATGTTGGGGTTTTGGAGATGCTTTGTCCTTTGAACTTCAACTCTTCCTTGAAATCCCTTTCCACACGCAAGGCTCCTTTCATGGCAAGCTCTATGTAGGGTGTCACCATTGTCAGTGGCTACCTCCCATCCTCTCAGTGAAAATGGTCCAGATGCTCTGTCACAGCACGGTTAATCAGCTGTTGGCTCTCGATCATGTTGGAATAGGATCCATTGATCCTTTTGCGTTTGTCATCACGCCTAGCAATCGCGAGTTTGAAGCTCGTCACAGCCTTTCAATCCTTGAATCCTACTCGGAATACCACAGACAAGGTTTAGACTTTCCGGATCCTCAAGAGTGGCCGCCATCAATTCTAGCTTATACCACAAAGATTCTGATTAAGGAATCTAAGAGAAGCTCATTCAGTCTGATGTAGAACAGAGGTGGTTGTCAGGCACACGTTCATGGATCTGAGGAAGGTGATGAGTGTCACGGATCATCACCTTCTTCATGTTTAAGCGCGAATGAACATCTTAGATAGGAACAAGCGTGTTTAAATGGGAAACAAAGGTAATTGTATTAATTCATCGAGACGCTGCAGAGCTCCTCACCCCCAACAATGGAGTTTAGAGACTCATGCTTCCAAAAGGTACAAATTTCAGATCTAAAATGTCATGAGGTACAAAATAAGTCTCTAAAAGTTGTTTAAATAGTAAACTAATAACCTAGGTTTACAGAAAATGAGTAAACTATGATAGATAGTGCAAAATCCATTTCTGGGGCCCACTTGGTGTGAGCTGGGGCTGAGACTTAAGCTTCTTACGTGCCTGGGCTGTTTTGGGCGTTCAACGCCAGGTTGTGACGTGTTTTGGGCGTTGAACTCCAACTTGTAACCTGTTTCTGGCGCTGGACGCCAGACAGCAGCATGATACTGGCGTTGAACGCCAGTTTACGTCATCTATCTTCACGAAAAGTATGGACTATTATATATTGCTGGAAAGCCCTGGATGTCTACTTTCCAACGCCATTGAGAGCGTTTCAATTGAACTCCTGTATCTCCAGAAAATCCATTTCGAGTGCAGGGAGGTCAGAATCCAACAGCCTCAGCAGTCCTTTTTCAGCCTAAATCAGATTTTTGCTCAGCTCCCTCAATTTCAACCAGAAATTACCTGAAATCACAGAAAAATCACACAAACTCATAGTAAAGTCCAGAAATATGATTTTTGCTTAAAAACTAATAAAATTCTATTAAAAACTAATTAAAACATACTAAAATCTACATGAAATTACCCCCAAAAAGCGTATAAAATATCCGCTCATCACAACACCAAACTTAAACTGTTGCTTGTCCTCAAGCAACTAGATAAATAAAATAGGATGAAAAGAAATTAAGAAACAATAATATCTCAGAGTTTCAAGTGAAGCTCAGATTCTAATTAGATGAGCGGGACTAGTAGCTTTTTGCTTCTGAACAGTTTTGGCATCTCACTTTATCCTTTGAAATTCAGAATGGTTGGCATCCATAGGAACTCAGAATTCAGATAGTATTATTGATTCTCCTAGTTTAGTATGTTGATTCTTGAACACAGCTACTTTATGAGTCTTGGCCGTGGCCCTAAGCACTTTGTTTTCCAGTATTACCACCGGATACATAAATGCCACAGACACAAAATTGGGTGAACCTTTTCAGATTGTGACTCAGCTTTGCTAGAGTCCCCAATTAGAGGTGTCCAGAGTTCTTACGCACACTCTTTTGCTTTGGATCACGACTTTAACCACTCAGTCTCAAGCTTTTCACTTGGACCAGCATGCCACAAGCACATGGTTAGGAACAGCTTGATTTAGCCGCTTAGGCCTGGATTTATTTCCTTGGGCCCTCCTATCCATTAATGCTCAAAGTCTTGGATCCTTTTTACCCTTGCCTTTTGGTTTTAAGGGCTATTGGCTTTTTCTGCTTGCTTTTTCTTTCTCTCTTTTTTTTTCTTCGCAAGAATTTTTTTTTCACTGCTTTTTCTTGCTTCAAGAATCAATTTCATGATTTTTCAGATCATCAATAACATTTCTCTTGTTCATCATTCTTTCAGGAGCCAACAATTTTAACATTCATAAAATTCAATATCAAAAATATGCACTGTTTAGGCATTCATTCAGAAGACAAAAAGTATTGCCACCACATATAAATAATTAGAATTTTCCTTATTAAGAACTCGAAAAAAATATTGCCTCTTTATTCTAAAAATCTACTACTTTATTCATGTTTGATGATGATGAGAAAAATAAATTATAGCTTATTTGGAGATAAAATCAAAATAGAGATACTAATTACTACTACTCCTATATAACTTCTAAGGTAAATTTCTATAAAAATACTATCACAGAGTTAAAGCTTAAAATTAGAACTTAACAACCTGTATTTTGGGAAGTGGATGTTCCTCTAGTCTGTGGGGTGCTTGGTCCTTCAAGGAATAGCTTCTGACGCTTTAGTTCCTTCAGTTCACATCCTTGCTCTTCCTGTTCCCTTAGGTGCCATGATCTTGATGAGTTTTAGCTTAGTGATCATGGCAAATCACACCAAACTTAGAGGTTTGCTTGTCCTCAAGCAAAAGAAAGGAAAGGAGAGGAATAGAGGGAGAGGCAATTTCGAAATCCAAAAGATATGATGAGTTGAAAAAGATTTGAAAAAGATTTGGATTGGAAAAAGATTTGTGTTTATGAATTAAGATACATTTGACATTTTTGAAAAAAGGGATTTTAGAAATTAGGATTAAAAATTTTGGAATTGAAGGATGATATTTGGAAACATGTTTATGTATGAAATCATGAATTGAAACATAAAAATTAGAAAATTTTTGAAGAAAAACGAATTTTACCTCCTCCCCACCATCCTGGCGTTAAACGCCCAACTGCTGCATGTTTTGGGCGTTTAACGCCCAATTGTTGCTTCTCCTGGGCGTTCAACGCCCAGCTGTTGCTTCTTTCTGGCGTTGAACGCCAGGAAGTCCTTTGTCACTGGGCATTTTTCTGAACGCCCAGGACGCTATCAATCTGGCGTTAAACGCCCAGAAGGTGCTTCTTTCTGGCGTTCAACGCCCAGAAGATGCTCCTTTCTGGCGTTTAATGCCCAGATGGCTACCCTTACTGGCGTTGAACGCCCAGTGGGTGCTTCTTTTGGGCGTTCAACGCCCAAAACGTTTCTTACTGGCTTTTTCATGCCAGTGAGCTTCCAAATTTCTCTGTAACTCTGTGAATTCAATCAATTGCTATTTTACCTTTTGAAGATACTCTGACATATACCTGTAAAAATCAATTAATTAGCAAAAACAAATAAAATTAAATTTTGTGAATGGCTGGGTTGCCTCCCAGCAAGCGCTTCTTTAATGTCGTTAGCTGGACTATTACTGAGCTTTTTAATCAAGTCTCAGTTTTGAGCATTCTTGCTCAAAATTGCTTTCAAGATAATGTTTAACTCTCTGTCCATTAACAATGAACTTTTTGTTAGATTCATTATCATGAAGCTCTACGTATCCATATGGTGATACACTTGTAATCACATATGGACCTCTCCACCGGGATTTTAATTTCCCAGGAAATAATTTGAGCCTAGAATTAAATAGCAGAACTTTCTGCCCCGGCTCAAAGACTCTGGATGACAATTTCTTATCATGCCATCTTTTTGCTTTCTCTTTGTAAATTTTTGCATTCTCGAAAGCATTGAGTCTAAATTTCTCTAGCTCATTTAACTGGAGCAATCGTTTTTCTCCAGCTAACTTGGCATCAAGGTTTAGGAATCTGGTTGCCCAGTAGGCCTTGTGTTCCAGTTCCACTGGCAAGTGACATGCCTTTCCATACACAAGCTGGTATGGAGAGGTCCCTATAGGGGTCTTGAATGCTGTTCTGTATGCCCACAGAGCATCATCCAAGCTTCTTGCCCAATCCCTTCTACGGTTAATTACAGTCCGTTCCAGGATTCTTTTGAGTTCTCTATTTGAGACTTCAACTTGCCCATTAGTCTGTGGGTGATATGGAGTAGCTACCCTATGGCTAACTCCATAACGAACCAAAGCATAGTAAAACTGTTTATTGCAGAAATGAGTGCCCCCATCACTGATTAATACTCTAGGGGTACTAAATCTGCTAAAGATGTGTTTCTGGAGGAATTTTAACACTGTTTTAGTGTCATTAGTGGGTGTTGCAATAGCCTCCACCCATTTGGATACATAATCCACTGCCACCAGAATATAAGTGTTTGAGTATGATGGTGGGAAAGTGATGAGCGGATAATTTGTACCCTTTTTGGCATTGTTTTTAGTATGTTTTTGGTAGTTTTAGTTGAGTTCTTAGTATATTTTTTAGTTTTTAGTTAAAATTCACTTTTCTGGACTTTACTATGAGTTTGTGTGTTTTTCTGTGATTTCAGGTATTTTCTGGCTGAAATTGAGGGACCTGAGCAAAAATCTGATTCAGAGACTGAAAAGGACTGCAGATGCTGTTGGATTCTGACCTCCCTGCACTCGAAGTAGATTTTTCTGGAGTTACAGAAGCCCAATTGGCGCGCTCTCAACGGCGTTGGAAAGTAGACATCCTGGGCTTTCCAGCAATATATGATAGTCTATACTTTGCCCAAGATTTGATGGCCCAAACCGGCGTTCAAAGTCACCCTCAGGAATTCCAGCGTTAAACGCCGGAACTGGCACAAGAATGGGAGTTAAACGCCCAAACTGGCACCAAAGCTGGCGTTTAACTCCAAGGAGAGTCTCTACACGAAAATGCTTCATTGCTCAGCCCAAGCACACACCAAGTGGGCCCGGAAGTGGATTTCTATGTCATTTACTCATCTTTGTACACCTTAGGCTACTAGTTTTCTATAAGTAGGACCTTTTACTATTGTATTTGACATCCTGGTAGCTATCTTTGAGTGTTATGCTATCTTAGATCATTGGGAGGCTGGCCTCACGGCCATGCCTAGACCTTGTTCTTATGTATTTTCAACGGTGGAGTTTCTACACACCATAGATTAAGGTGTGGAGCTCTGCTGTACCTCGAGTATTAATGCAATTACTATTGTTCTTCTATTCAATTCCGCTTGTTCTTTGTCCAAGATATCACTTGTTCTTCAACTTGATGAATGTGATGATCCGTGACACTCATCACCATTCTCACTCATGAATAACTCTAGTGTTTATCTCTTGGATTCCTGATACACGATGCATGGTTGATCGCCTGACAACCGAGTGCTCGCCTGACAAACGAGCCAGCCATTCCGTGAGATCAGAATCTTCGTGGTATAGGCGAGAACTGATGGCGGCATTCAAGAGAATCCGGAAGGTCTAACCTTGTCTGTGGTATTCTGAGTAGGATTCAATGATTGAATGACTGTGACGTGCTTCAAACTCCTAGCAGGCGGGGCGTTAGTGACAGACGCAAAAGAATCGATGGATTCTATTCCGGCCTGACCGAGAACCGACAGATGATTAGCCATATGCTGTGACAGAGCATAGGAACGTTTTCACTGAGAGGATGGGAGGTAGCCACTGACAACGGTGAAACCCTTGCATAAGCTTGCCATGGAAAGGAGAAAGAAGGATTGGATGAAGACAGTAGGAAAGCAGAGAGACGGAAGGGAAGGCATCTTCACACGCTTATCTGAAGCTCTCACCAATGATATACATAAGTATCTCTATCTTTATCTTTATGCTTTATTCATCATCTATACCCATTTGAGTCTGCCTGACTGAGATCTACAAGGTGACCATAGCTTGCTTCATACCAACAATCTCCGTGGGATCGACCCTTACTCGCGTAAGGTTTATTACTTGGACGACCCAGTGCACTTGCTGGTTAGTTGTGCGGAGTTGTGATAGAGAGTTGAGATTGCAATGAGCGTACCATGTTGATGGCGCCATTGATGATCACAATTTCGTGCACCAAGTTTTTGGCGCCGTTGCCGGGGATTGTTTGAGTTTGGACAACTGACGATTCATCTTGTTGCTTAGATTAGGTATTTATTTTTTTCGAAATTCTTGAAGATGAATTCTAGAGTTTCATGATGATTTGTTGAAGTCTGGCTGGCTGTGAAGCCATGTCTAATTTCATTGGATCGAGGTTTCAACTTATCATCACAAGAGCTTGTTGATTTTTATCAATCTTGCTTTTGGAGCAGTGATCTGCTAAGGCTTGGCTGGCCTTTGGCCATGTCTAGTGTTTTGGACCGAAGCTTTCTTTGAAAGCTTGGCTGGCTGTGAAGCCATGTCTAATTCCTGGACCGGAGTCTTAGACTAGCATTGCACTGATTCCTGGAATTCTCATTAAGAATTTTGATATCTTTTTCCACTTAATTTTCGAAAAACAAAAAAAAAATCATAAAATCCAAAAATTTCTTGTTTGAGTCTAGTGTCTCATCTTAAGTTTGGTGTCAATTGCATGCATTCATTCATGTATCCTAAAGGATCTTCAAGTAATTCTTGATGATTTTCGTGCTCTGATCTTTGAATTCTATTGACTTGAGTGTTTTGTGTGTCTCATATGCATTCTCATTCTGTTAGTGTCAGTAGTATACAAACTGCTAAGTTTGGTGTCTTGCATGCATTGTTATTTGATTCTTGTTGCATTTTGTTTTGTCCTTATTATTAAAAATCCAAAAATATTTTTAATTTGTGTCTTCTCAAGTCAACAATACAGAAGAATTGAAGATTCAGAACATACAGCAGAGGAATTGCACAGAAAGGGCTGGGCGTTCAAAACGCCCAGTGAAGAAGGACAGACTGGCGTTTAAACGCCAGCCAGGGTACCTGGTTGGGCGTTTAACGCCCAAAAGGGTATAGTTTTGGGCGTTAAACGCCAGAATGTGCACCATTCTGGGCGTTTAACGCCAGGATGGCACAAGGGGGAAGATTTTGTTTTCAAATCAAATTTTTTTCAAGTTTTCAAAGTTTTTCAAAACCAAATCTTTTTCAAATCATATCTTTTCAATCAAATGTTTTCAAAATCAAGTTCTTTCCTTTTTCAAAGATACTTACTAACAATTAATGATTTGATTGAACATCTCAAGTATATTGCCTTTTCTGTTGAGAAAGGTTTAATGTTTGAATCATATCTTTTCTTGTTAGGCAAGTCATTAATTTTTTCTTTTAAAATTGTTTTCAAATCATATCTTTTAAAATTGTTTTCAAATCATATCTTTTCAATCATATCTTTTCAACCACATCTTTTTCAAAATAGTTTTCAATCAAATCTTTTTTATTTCTAATTTCAAAATCTGTTTTCAAAAATCACTTGATTTCTTTTCCACTTTCATTTTCGAAAATCAATTAGTGTTTTTCAAAAATGTTTTCAAAATCTTTTACTTAATTTTCGAAAATCACTTCCCTTCTTCTCACATCCTTCTATTTATGGAGTATAACTCATTCTTAATGCACAATTCGAACTCTATCCGATCAAGTTCGAATTCTTCTACCTCTTTCTTCTGTTTTTCTTTTCTCTGACACCTCAAGGAATCTCTATACTGTGACATAGAGGATTCCACATTTTCTTGTTCTCTTCTCTTTCATATGAGCAGGAACAAAGACAAAGGCATTCTTGTTGAAGCTGACCCTGAACCTGAAAGGACTTTGAAGCGAAAGCTAAGAGAAGCTAAGGCACAACTCTCTGTAGAGGACCTAACCGAATTCTTCAAAGAAGAAGGACCTATGGCAGCCGAAAACAACAACAATGCCAACAATGCAAGGAAGGTGCTGGGTGACTTTACTGCACCTACTCCCGATTTCTATGGGAGAAGCATCTTTATCCCTGCCATTGGAGCAAACAACTTTGAGCTTAAGCCTCAATTAGTTTCTCTAATGCAACAGAATTGCAAGTTCCATGGACTCCCATTGGAAGATCCTCATCAGTTTTTAGCTGAATTCTTGCAAATCTGTGACACAGTCAAGACTAATGGGGTTGACCCTGAGGTCTACAAACTGATGCTATTCCCTTTTGCTGTAAGAGACAGAGCTAGAATATGGTTGGACTCTCAACCTAAGGAAAGCCTGGACTCTTGGGAAAAGCTAGTCAATGCCTTCTTGGCAAAGTTCTTTCCACCTCAAAAATTGAGTAAGCTTAGAGTGGAAGTCCAAACCTTCAGACAGAAGGAAGGAGAATCCCTCTATGAAGCTTGGGAAAGATACAAACAATTGATCAGAAAGTGTCCATCTGATATGCTTTCTCAATGGAGCATCATAGGTATTTTCTATGATGGTCTCTCTGAACTATCCAAGATGTCTTTGGATAGCTCTGCTGGAGGATCTCTTCATCTGAAGAAGACGCCTACAGAAGCTCAAGAGCTAATTGAAATGGTTGCAAATAACCAATTCATGTACACTTCTGAAAGGAATCCTGTGAACAATGGGACAAATCATAAGAAAGGAGTTCTTGAGATTGATACTCTGAATGCCATTTTGGCTCAGAACAAGATATTGACCCAACAAGTCAATTTGATTTCTCAAAGTCTGTCTGGAATGCAAAATGCACCAAGCAGTACTAAGGATGCTTCATCTGAAGAAGAAGCTTATGATCCTGAGAACCCTTCAATGGAAGAGGTGAATTACCTAGGAGAACCCTATGGAAACACCTATAATTCTTCATGGAGAAATCATCCAAATTTCTCTTGGAAGAATCAAGAGAGACCTCAACAAGGTTTCAACAATAATGGTGGAAGAAATAGGTTTAGCAATGGCAAGCCTTTTCCATCATCTTCTCAGCAACAGACAGAGAATTCTAAGCAGAACCCCTCTGACTTAGCAACCATGGTCTCTGATCTAATCAAAACCACTCAAAGTTTCATGACAGAAACAAGGTCCTCCATTAGGAACTTGGAGGCACAAGTGGGACAGCTGAGCAGGAAAGTCACTGAACTCCCTCCAAGTACTCTTCCCAGCAATACAGAAGAAAATCCAAAAGGAGAGTGCAAAGCCATCCACATGGCCGAATTTGGAGAGGAAGGAGAGGAAGTGAACGCCACTGAGGAAGACCTCAATGGGCGTGCACTGACCTCCACTGAGTTCCCCAATGAGGAACCATGGGAATCTGAGGCTCAAAATGAGACCATAGAGATTCCATTGGACTTACTTCTGCCCTTCATGAGCTCTGATGAGTATTCTTCCTCTGAAGAGGATGAGTATGTCACTGAAGAGCAAGTTGCTAAATACCTTGGAGCAATCATGAAGCTAAATGACAAGTATTTGGAAATGAGACTTGGGAGGATGAACCCCCTTTGCTCCCAAAGAACTGGATGACTGTCTAGGCAGAAATTACCTCAAAAGACAAGATCCTGGGAAGTTTTCAATACCTGTACCATAGGCACCATGACCTTCAAGAAGGCTCTATGTGACTTAGGGTCAAGTGTAAACCTCATGCCTCTCTCTGTAATGGAGAAGCTAGGGATCTTTGAGGTACAAGCTGCAAGAATCTCACTAGAGATGGCAGACAACTCAAGAAAACAAGCTCATGGACTTGTAGAGGATGTTTTGGTGAAGATTGAAGACCATTACATCCCTGCTGATTTCATAGTCCTAGAGACTGGGAAGTGCATGGATGAAACATCATCCTTGGCAGACCCTTCCTAGCCACAGCAAGGCTGTGATTGATTTGATGGAGATGAACTGATCATTCAAGTGAATGAAGAATCCTTTGTGTTTAAGGCTCAAGGATCCCTCTGTCACCATGGAGAGGAAGCATGAGAGCTTCTCTCATTCAGAGTCAAACAGAGCCCCCACAGTCAAACTCTAAGTTTGGTGTTGGGAGGCCACACCAAACTCTAAGTTTT